>NC_044385.1:120525487-121130974 GCF_006542625.1 Nomascus leucogenys | reverse complement strand
TGTAATAATAATAAGCCTCTGCACAGCAAAAGACATAATCAACAGAGTGGACAGACAAGCTGTTGACTACAGAAAATATATGCAAACTATTCATCCAACAAGTGACTAATATACGGAATATACAAGGAACTGAAAGAAGTCAACAGTAAGAAAACAAATAATCTCATTTAAAAATGGGCAAAGGACATAAACAGACATTTCTCAAAAGGCATACAAATAGCCAACAGGTATATGAAAAAATGTTCAACATCACTAATCATCAGGGAAATGCAAATCAAAACAATAATGAGAACACCTCACCCACTTAGAATGGCTACTATAAAAAGACAAACAATAATGGATGCTGGCAAGAATGCAGAGAAAAGGGAACTCTTATACACTGTTGGCAGGAATATAAATTAGTACAGCCACTACGTAAAACAGTATGGAGATTTCTCAGAAAACTAAAAATAGAACTACTATACAATCAAAATCAGTATATCAAAGGGATACCTGTACCCTCATGTTTACTGCAGCACTATTCACAATAGTAAAGATATGGAATCTTACCAAATGTGCCCATCTACAGATGAATTAATAAAGTAAGTATGGGGTATGTGTATGTGTGTGGAGGGAGGGAGAGGGAGAAGGATGGGGAGAGGGAGACGGATGGGGAGAGCGAGAGGGAGGGGAGGGGAGGGGGAGAGGAAGACGAGACAGAGAGGAAGGGGGGAGAGGAGAGGGGAGGGGAGGGGGAGGGGAGAAGGGGAGAGGGAGGGGGAGAGAGAGAGAGAGAGAATGAGTGAACGAGAATGGGATACTATTTGGCCATAAAAAAGAATTAAAATCTTGTTCATATGCAGCCACATGGATGGAACTGGAGATTATCAGTGAAATATAAGCCAGGCACAGAAAGACAAACATTGCATGTTCTCACATATATGTGGGAGCAAAAAAAAAAGTTAATCTCATAGAATTAGAGAGTAGGATGACAGACATGATAGACATTAGAGACTGGAAAGGGTGTGTCAGTGGGCGGCAGGGATAAAGAGAGGTTAGTGAGTACAAACGCACAGCAAAGAGGAATAAGAGGTAATGTTTAACAACAAAGTAGGGTAGTTAACAATATATTGTCTATTTCAAAATAGCTGGAAGAGAGAACGTGAAATGTTCCCAACACACAGAAATGATAAATATTCAGTGATGGATATTCTGAATGCCCTGACTTGATCATCACACAGTCTATGTATATAACAAAGCATCACATTTTCCTCAGAAATACATAAATATGCACAAATATTATGTATTAATTTAAACATTAGACATTTTGTTCTATAAAACATCCTGTGAAGAGGATGAAAGGAAAAGCTACAGACTGAGGTAAAATATTTGCAAACCACATATCCAACAAAGTATCTAAAATATATAAAGGACATTTAAAACACAACAATAAAAGAGCAAATAAGCCAATTAGAACATGGGCAGAAAACAGGAACAGAAGTTTCATTGAAAAGGATTTACAGATGGCAAATAAGCACAGGAAACGATGTTCAACATCATTAGTAATCAGGGAAATCCAAATTAAAACCACAATATAGTAACACATCTATCAGAATGGCCAAAATAAAAAATAATGACAATACCAAATGCCGGCAAGGATGCAGAGGAATGTAAAATAGTACAGTCACTCTGGAAAGCGATTTGTTGCTTTCTTGCAAAATAAACATGCAATAACCATACAACCCAGTAACTGCACTCCTGGACACTTATCCCAGGGATAACAAAAATTCACGTTCGCACAAACATCTGTACAAGAATGTTCACGGCAGCTTTATTCTCAATAGCCAAGAAATGGAAACAACCCAAATGTCCATCAGCATCCAAAAGGAACAAACTAAGTGGGATATGTAAAAATCTAGATAAATCGCCAGAAAATTACGCTGTGTAAAAAGAGTCAATTCTAAAAGGTTGTATAACATTTGATTCCAGTTATGTAAAATTTTTGAAATGTCAAAATTTAAGAAATGAATATCAAATTAGTGGATGCCAGAAAGTACGACTAGGGGGCCAGAGCAGGGTGGGATGGAAATTGGTATGTTATAAAGGGTAACAGGAGGGATCCCGGAGTAACAGAACACCAAGTCAGTGTCTTGACTATGGTGGTAGATACATGAACCAACACATGTGATAAAGTATATGGAATACATGCAACAAAGAATTGAATACTACTAAAATTGAGGAGATCTGAATAGATTGATAGACTGCATCAGTGTCAATATCCTGGTTGTGATATAGTGCTATAGTTTTACACTACAGATAAATTCATAGATACAAAAACAACGTTGTTATTGGAGGAAACTGGGTAAATGGTACCTGTAATCTCTTTGTATTATTTCTTACCACTGCAGGAAAATCTGTAATTATCTCAATAAAAATTTCAATTAAAACTAAAGGATTATTAAATACAGATATGCATTCTCATGGAAGAATCCCTGTAACAATAGTAAGGGCTAAAAAAAATTGTTTTAAGAACACACTAGAAATATGACTGCCAAAGGGCAATCTAAAAAGTAGAAAGTCTGTGAGAGTCCACCTCCTTGTTTCTGAGAAGTTTTAATATTGATCACAGAAAAGACATTAACCCAAGGCATATCCAAGGTACCAAGATCTCAGTTACCCAGAAGAATACATCCAATGCCCAATAAGGATTAATTTGTGCTAAAACTATATATCCTAAATTATTTCTAAAAGACTACTCTAAAGTTTAATTGGAAAAAAAAATCTAAGTAACAGATTTAAGCATCTGCTAGAAGCAGAAACACATTCTCATGTTTTATAATTCATTCATCCATTTGACAAATGTTTATGCAACACCTTCTTTGAACAAAGGCCTAGGCTATGGCAAGGTTACTCCGGCACTATCACCTCCCCACCACCCAGTCTGCAGCCTGCTCTCAAGCATCTTCCCAAGTAGAAGGGGAGATGAGACAAAAAGAAAATGACAGCCAATTTTATTGAGACCACAAGGCAGTTTCCGATACAATTAAATCTAATGTTTTTGGATTTATCCACAAATGACAGAGTATTGTGACAAGGGTTATGACAATGTTAGAAATTTTAGTTTTATTTTCATAGTGGTTATCATCATAGTAACTAAGCATTTCCAAAAACTATCAAAAATGCAAATCATAAACAGTGGCTTATATACCCTTTCTAGACCATTCCTGAAGCAAACCCATGTAAAACAAAAATGCTGGTCTTTAAAACAAGCCAAATGAGGGCATAAAAGGACCAGCTAAGTGTCTCTAACCAAGTCATTTTTTAGTATATACCCCCTTCAATGACACAAAATCTGTAACATTCCCTAACAAATCCAAAGCACTTTACACTTTGTAAAGCAGCTATAATGGATGACTGTAAAATTCCCTTTTAAGAATCTGTTTCATTACTCCTCTCAAATCAAATGAAGGGTCTCCAAAAGGATATATCCAAAGCCCAATAAGGATTAACAAGGGCTTTAAAAGTAGTTCAGCTGACATCTTTAGATTTTCATGGTGGACAAAGCAGAACAAGCAAGCTGTATAAACTGAGTTAAGATTATATATCTATTGGGTACGCTTTACCTTCCAACTGTTAACAGGATTCTTTGATGTCTGCCATCAAATAGGAATTCAGGATTTGTGATTCTTAAATACATAAATCCGGCTATTCTCTATTTACTGTCTAAGACTATTGACTCTTAGCTAGAAAATTACTATTAACTGTCATAATATAAAAAAGGTCAAATATGTTCTCTCAAAATAACATCTTCCTAGAGTCAAATACAAATTGAACTTACCACTTTTTTAAAATCATCTTCTGCTTCATCAAGTTTTCCTTGTTTGAGTAATAAGTGACCTCTCTGTAATCTTGCCTAGAAAAAAGGGGGGCGGGGGATTATCTTGAATATTGTAGATTTCTAAATCTTTTTTAAACATGAAGAATAAAACTAAATAAACAAATTAATAAATATTTATTTTTCCAATGCACATCTGACTTGACACCAAGAATAATTCCTGGAACCAATGAATGTGTATAATTTTTCTTAAAGTATGCTTCCTTAAAAATATTTTTGTTCTACCCAAGAAAACTGAAAACATGTCTACCCAAAAACTTGTACATGTATGTTCACAAAGATAGCCAAAAAATGGAAATAACCCAATTCCCATCAACTAAATCAATATACAAATAAAATATATCCATACAATATTACTCAGCCATAAAAAGGAATGACATATTGATATGTGCTACATGAATGAACCTTGAAAACACTATGCTAAGTGAAAGAAGTCAGACACAAAAGGCCAAACATTATACGGTGTTACATTATATGAAACAAATCTATGATAAGTGGTTGCCAGGAGCTAGGGGAGCAATAGGGAGTGACCACTAATAGGCATAGGGGGCTTCCTTGGGGGTTAATAAAAGTGTCCTAGAAGTAGCCAGTGGTGACCACTGCACAACTTGTGAATATACTAAAAACCACTGAATACTTTTAAAGGGTAAGTCTGATGGCATATAAATTATATCTCAATTTTTAAAAATACTTTTTGCCCTACAATAAAAGTTGCGTAAGTTGGGACTTTACCAATCAATGCCTCTTCCCTTTTAACATGCACCAGTTTCTCCCCCTTCATCTGATATTCCTCTTCTTCTAATGTGTATAATCCCATTTCTTTCAAGAATACCGACTCTGGATGACCAATGAAGCCACATCAATATTCCACTTAACCCTATATACATTACTTTTACAGTACATAAAATTTTCCTAACCCTGTTAAATTCATCAATATAATAAAAAGCAAGATTAAACTATCATAAAAAAGCCACTCCAACTATCATAATACTAAGAAAATGGGCCATTTAACCTTTGTGAAAGGTTGTGCTTGCTTAGCTGTGTTAAGATGAATTTGAAAAATATTTGAGATTTGGGAATTCCATCTTAAAATATTAGTAATATTTCAAATCAAACATTCACCCCATATCTAATCAGTTATCTCAAATCCTTCTCAAAATACAGTAGGAAATAAATAATAAATGGCTATCAAATTAATTCTGAAACCATCTAATTGGTCAGTGGTTGTCAATTCCACCTCTGAAAGCCCCACCTGAGTTCTACCTCATGAGTCCCTCCCTGTTCACACATGTGTCACAACCTTTATGGTGACCTGCCAATCATCAGGATTTCCTACTAGGCTACAAGTTTCTCCACCTCTGAAGCTTGTGGATTGGTTCCAGGGGATGTCTCTGCTAATTTAGCATTTTATTGTCACCACAAATCATGGCCCAATTAAGTAATCCCCACTTTATTCTTCCTGGTACAGCCTTAAATGCAACTGCTGTCAGTCACCTGATAGCCTCTTAATTCAGCCTCTTCATCTACTCGTGTCTCAGCCTCACATCTTGCCTCACACTCCATCCTCCACACAGATTTGTCTTTCTATACCACAAAGCTGACATCACTGCCAGACTTCTGAAAAAAAAAAAAACATCTAATGTACCCGCTGTTCTCTTTCACACAGATCTTTGATTCTGGGGACTCTGAATTTCTCTTGTTCCTCAGTCCACTACATCACTGTAGCTTTGATCTCTTCTAGCTATGTCTAGCATGCCAGTCCTCACCTTATGAAACAAATTATCTCTCCCCAAGTTCTGTTAAGTTCCCCTTTAAAGAAAGTTGAGATATACTTACTGCAGTGAAGTCCATCTTCAATTGAATCACTTTAGTTAAATCAGGAAGTGCAGCTTTTGATTTGCCCATAGCTAAAAAGACAGTAGCCCTCCGATAATAAGCAATATAGTTATCAGGCTCACCATCTGAAAATTAAAATAATATTACCTCTTAGTCATTTATTCAAAAATTAAAAAAAAAAATCACCTGGACAGTATCAGCATTTGCAACTCTACTAAGACGGACATTAAGAAAAGAATCTCATCATCAAAAAAGAGTCATGTTGCCTAGCAAGATCAGTGCAAACAGACCTAGAATACGGGTCAGCAAACCACAGCCTGGGCCACATCCAACCCACAGACTTCAGTTAAGAATGTTTTTTACATTTCTTAAAAGTTGCCCAAAAAAAGAAAGAACAAAAGAAAAATATAAGACTGTGGCCGCAAAGCCGAAAATACTTGTCTAGCCCTTTAGAAAAAAAGTTCGCAAACCCCTGGTCTACAATATTAACTATATTCAACTTATAACCTTTTTTTTGGTAGGTGGGGGGTGGGGGGTGGGGGGTGGGAACAAGGTGTCTGTCACCCAGGCTGGAGCGCAGTGGCATTGATCATGGCCCTCTGTAGCCTTGACCTCCCACGCTCAAGCAATCCTGCCACCTCAGCCTTCTGAGAAGCTGGGACAACAGGCGTATTCCACCACGGCCAGTTGTTTTTTTTTTTTTTTTTAATTTTTTTAGAGAGTCTCACCATGTTACCCAAGCTGGTCTTGAACTCCTGGGCTCCAGCAATCCTCCTACCTCAGCATCCCAAAGTGCTGGGATTATAGTCATGAGCCACTGCACCCAGCCTCAACTCATAACTTTTTTTTTTTTTTTTTTTTTTTGAGGCGGAGTCTCGCTCTGTCGTCCAGGCTGGAGTGCAGTGACGCAATCTCGGCTCACTGCAAGCTCCGCCTCCTGGGTTCACGCCATTCTCCTGCCTCAGCCTCTCCGAGTAGCTGGGACTACAGGCGCCCGCCACCACGCCCAGCTAATTTTTTTTGTATTTTTAGTAGAGACGGGGTTTCACCGTGGTCTCAATCTCCTGACCTCGTGATCCGCCCGCCTCGGCCTCCCACAGTGCTGGGATTACAAGCGTGAGCCACCGCGCCCGGCCAACTCATAACTTTTATAAGTATGCAATTCAGTTTGTCTCTGTGGAGATTTTCCTAAGTGAAATCCTAAGAATGTGTACTATGCACATTAGTGTACAGGGTTTTAGAAACGTATAAACCTCTGACTAAATTGATATATTGAATGTATAATCTCTGCTCCCTCACAAACTCCAACTAGAATGCAGGTGAAGAAATAAAGGTACAAGGACAAAGGAGGAGAACAGAAATGAGAGTGAGACTAGAGAAAGGGACTAGAGAAGTTAACATTTGTAAGGAAGGCAGACAGATGAATTAGGTTTCTGAGCTAATTTCACTCTGCTTATTAGCACCTACAAAGTATAGAAAAGAGTGGATTTCAATCAGAAGCAAATCTGCTGCAGAACAATCCTTCTAAAAAGCAATTTGGAAATATAAGTATATAAAGAATTCTAAAAGTTACCTTGACAAAAGCCAGCCATCAATCTTTTAAAAATAAAAGATTTATCTACTCAGGTGTTCATCATCATAAGATATACAATTAAACTCCCTAAAAGTTCTACTCCTAAAGTTCTTGTCATTTGGAAAACAGTAACAGGACAGTCCATAATCATTCAAAATTATGGTTGTGAACAGTTGTTAATGGCACTGAAAATGCCAGGGGAAGGTGGGTCAGAAAAAGAGATTAAGCTATATAACCAAACATGAAAGAAGACATATAAATGGCCAATGAGCACATGAAAAGATGCTCACCATCACAAGTCTTTAGGAAAATGCAAATCAAAACCACACTGATCTGCATGGGGGAACAAAAATACTAATAAAAACTAAAAAAGCAAAACCGAAAAAAAAAAAAAAAACCACATTGAGATACTAATTCACTCCCATTAGGATGGCTATTATGAAAAATAAAAAGATAAAATAACAAATGTTCGCAAGGTGTGGAGAAACTGGAGCACTTGTGAGCTGTTGGTGGAATGTAAGATGGTATAGCACTGTGGAAAACAGTAAGATGATTTCTAAAAAAATTAAATGTAAAATTACAATGTGGGCCAGCAATTCTACTCCTGTGTATATACCCCAAAGAAATAAAAGCAAGGGTCAAATATGCATTCAAACACACATGTTCATAGCAGTATTATTCACAATAGTCCAAAGGCAGAAACAACCCCAAAGTCTGTCAGTGGATGACTGGATAAACAAAAGGTGGGATATACCATACATACAACAGGTTATTCATTCAGCCTTACAGAGAAATGAAACTCCTAGGCATGCTACAACATGGATGAACCTTAAAAACATTATGCTAAGTGAAACAAGCCAAGACACAAAAGGAAAATATTGTATGATTCCACTAATATGTACCTAACATACTCAAATAATAGAGACACAAGGTAGAATAGTGGTTGCCAGGGGCTGGTGTAGAGGGTTAGGAATAGGGCCCTATTGTTTAATGGACGCAGAGTTTCAGTTTGGGATAATGAAAAAGTTCTGGAAATGGATAGTGATGACTGCACAACAATGTGAACACACTTAATGCCACTGAATTGTACACTTACAAATGGTTAAAATGGTAAATTTTCATACATTTTACCACAATAAAAAAGTAAAAATATGAACCAGTCAGGAAAAAAAAATGTATTTTTTTAAAAAGGAATTGGGTATTTTAACAATAAAAAAAATCTTCTTTTTTTTAAATCTAAAAACAAAAATATATGCTCCCAGCTAAGCGTCACTAACATTTCTTTACTAAACAACCTCCCTTAGGAGGCAAGGACAGGAGAGCAAAATCAGTAGCCTGAATATAGGATATTTCTTACAAAATACTGTAATTAACTTGAGGACAGAGTAGGAAACACAGTAACTACATTTAGAACATGCTTGATATACAGTATTTTTCAGTTCAGTTTATATTTTATTTGTAAGGTGCAATAAATTAAAATTTTATGGGTTTGGTCTGTGAATTGGCCGTAGAATGATTTCTTACCTAAGAATTACTAACATTTAAGTGACGCACCAGAGAGCAGAAGGCAGTTCACTGCGTGTCAACAGTGGCTATCCAGTTGAAATTTAATAATGATTTAAGGCCTAAAGTATACAACCCCATCAATTTCATATGTCCAAATACTACTCAATCTTTGAGGCACAGCTCAAATGACTTATTTGACTATACATGGAAAAATAAACCTTTCCTTCTCTCAAATTCCATAACATTCTATAATACATATCCCTTACTGCACCTAACACTAAGCACTGATTATTAATTATTTATACACATTGGGCCCTCTGTATCCCTGGGTTCCGCATCTGTGGATTCAACCACCCTCAGACTGAAAATACTTAGGAAAAAAAAAAACCGTGTCTGTATTGAACATGTACAGACTTTTTTCATTATTCCCTAAAAAGTACAGTAAAACAACTATTTACACAGCATTTACATGGTATACGGTAAACTGCATTAAATTTCTACTTGGAAAAACCTGACCATTCCAATCCATGAAGAAAAAATCTCCACAGAGGACTGTGTATGACTTAACTTTCGTATTAAGGATCCCATCATACACAAAAAATTGTCTACATACATTATTTCTGGAGTGTTCACTTCCACTAACTTTACTGTTCAGTTTTTAGGCATTTTAAGATAGGAAATGGAACTGGAACCCCAATTTATAACACCAAACCTACAGAAATAAGGAATCTGTTGTACTATAAGATATATATTTGGTCTTCTTCCAGCTTCCTGACATATAGCTCCTACAACCTGTGGGATCTCTGGAGTGATTACTTTTTTGTATACTAATGAAACGGCTGGTAGCTGGGCACCCCTAGATAGTTTCAAGATGGGAGCTGATTGCCAGGGGAACCTATAAGGTGAAAAGGTTGGAACTTTGAGTACTCTCTACCCTCCTAGGGTTGTTGAAGGTTGAGTTGGTTAACAATAGCCAATGATATAATAAATCATGCCTAAGTGATAAAGCCTTTACAAAAACCTAAAAGGACAGGGTTTGGATGAACTTCCCTGCAGCCAAAAACATGGAGGCTCCTGGAGGGTGGTAAACCCAGAGAGGGCAAAAAAGTGCCATACCCCTTCCCATATGCCTGGCCCTATACATCTCTTCCATCTATTTGGTTGTTCATCTGTATCCTTTGTAATATCCCATAATAAAACAGTAAATGTAAGTGTTTCCTTGAGTTCTGTGAGCTGCTCTAGCAAATTAACTGAACCCAAGGAAGGGGTCATGGGAATCTTCATTTACAGCCAGTCAGTCAGAAGCAAAGGTAAAACAACCAGGGCCTTATGAATGGCTTCTGAAGTCAGGAGCAGTCTTGTGGCACTGAGCTCTCAATCTGTGGGATCTTAGCCTACCTCCAAGTAGACAGTGTCAGAACTGAACAGGATTACAGGACATCCAGCTGCTGTCTGCTGAAGAATCTGTAGGATTACTTGGTGGAGAGAAATTCCCATACATTTTGGTGACCAGAGGTCACAGAAGTATTCTGCACTGTGAGAATATAATAGGAGAAACTGAATTTCTTTGTCCACCGAGAATCAAATGACAATAGTTTAACACATGAATCAAGAATCAATTTTCTAGCTAGGCACAGTGGCTCATGCCTGTAATACCAGCATTTTGGAAGGCTGAGGCGCGTGGATCACTTGAGGCCAGGAGTTCGAGACCAGCCTGGCCAACATGGTGAAATGCCGTCTCTACAAAAAATACAAAAATTAGCCAGGCATGGTGGTGCACACCTATAATCCCAGCTACTCCAGAGGCTGAGGGAGGAGAATCGCTTGAACCCGAAAGGTGGAGGTTGCAGTGAGCTGAGATCACACCACCACTGCACTCCAGCCTGGGTGACACTGCAAGACTCCGTTTCAATTTTCTTAGAGGCATGGGGTCACTTGCACGGTAAATCAAAATAGCCTTCCCTGGTTCTTCATCTTAAAATACCAATGGTTCCTGGAACTAGAGTCCATTCCTACATCACTGTGCATGAAGCAGCAACTGAAACAAGAATCGGTTTAGAAATGCATGCTTAGTTTTTACCAGTACAAGATGTGATAATCTTGAAAATAAGTACTTTTCCTATTATCCATCCATTATATAATATTGTTCATTATGTAAATTATTTGCAAGCCTACATGTGGAAATACTGTATTTCATTTTAAACCACATAATTCAAATCCTTATACTAGCTCATTAGAAACTTGAACATGGGAAATGGATTTAACCTCTACCCAGAATCCTAAAACTATCAAACAATTCAAATATGGGAAAATTAGCCAGAATAAAACAATACAACTACTATCTGGAGAAAACACATCAGAAAGCCAATTACAAATGATGCTGTAAATGGTGGTAGTGAGAGGCATAGGAAAAACATGCTGGACTGGTGTATTAGTCCATTTTCATGCTGCTGATAAAGAGATACTCAAGACTGGGTTTTTGTTTTTTTTTTAAAAAAGAGGTTTAATGGACTCACAGTTCCATATGGCTGGGGAGGCCTCACAATCATGGCAGAAGGCGAAACGCACATCTTACATGGCAGCAAACAAGAGAATGAGAGCCAAGCAAATTTATGAAATCTTCAGATCTCGTGAGACTTATTCACTACTGTGAGAACAGTATGGGGGGAACCACCCCCATGATTCAATTATCTCCCACCAGGTCCCTCCGACAACACGTGGGAATTATGGGAGCTACAATTCAAGATGAGATTTCGGTGGGGACACAGCCAAACCATATCATCTAGATATGGAAAATGTTTTATTCTTGCTCTCAGCTCACCCAACTAAACTTCATTCAACAATTTACTGAACTTACCAGACATTAAAATAGTAGCATAGCTCAGAATCTTTTGAACTGGAATATCACCTTCAGAAAGTTGCTAGAGCACTTTTTGTTTCCTTTTGTCTAAATGTAAACAGTAATGTCTGTCCTCATTTCAGAATTGAGGCTGAAATGTGATGAGAAAGCACCATAACAAGTTTAAGTGATATAAAAATCTAGAAATGGATTTTGTTCTGGGATTCAGCAAAACTATGTAAGCATTGTGCTAGTTTTCTTACCAAGCAAAGGAAGAAATCAATCATTTCACACTGCCCGCCCATTTAATCTACCACTTAAGACATTTGTTCATGCCAGATATACCTAAGACCCTCTGTAAAGTCTATTAAATTTAGGGTCTCAGATCCCAGAATTCATTATCCCCATAGTTCTTTTCTGATAAATGCACATCTATAAGAGTTTCAAAAGGCCACAACACCCCATCACCATCTACTGCATAATCCTGTTGATATGGGAGGGGGGCAGGGAAGTGCTGGGTAGAGAAGGGTGGTGTCTCTGGTAGGGTTGCACCCTTGGGCCTGTGCCCACGGACCTAAGTGAGAACAGGCACTCCTGTTTTCATGCCCAAATGTTGCATTTTCCAAGATCACTCTGGCCAGCCACGCACTCCATACTGTGCCCATATAAATCCGAGACCTTAAACAGACACAGACACAAACGGCTGGATGTCTAGAGGAGAAGAGCATACCAGCAGACACTCGCAGAGCAGCGACGGCAGCACGACGTGGATGCCGAGGGGAGTTCAGCCACGAGTGGCCATAGAACAGTCTGGCCGCTGGGCAGCCCGACTCCAGAGGAAGACCACCTTACCACTCCATCCCTCATTTCCGGCTCCCTATGCATCTCGCTGAGAGCCACCTCCACTACTCAATAAACCTTGCACTCAACCTTCCAGCCCACATATGATCTGATTCTTCCAGTACAATGAGCAAGAACTCAGGCTGTCACACTGGCCCCGTCTTTGCAATAAGGCAGAGGGTCTATTGAGCTAACACAAGCTGTCTGCAGATGGCGTAGCTGAAAGAGCACACTGTAACACACACCCACTTGGGCTTCAGGAATCCTAGACATTGCCATGGGGCCGGAGCCCAAAAGCACTCCCCATGGCCTCTGCACCTGCCCATCTGCGTGCTCCCAGTAAGGGTTTGAGCAGCAGGGCCCTGAAGACGGAAGCCACAACCCTGTCGCACGCCCTGCAAGGGAAATATGAAAACTCTCCCATTTCACTATGATAGAAAACTTAAACTTTATTTCCTGGGGATTTTTTGTTTTTGTGTTTTTGAGGCGGAGTCTCGCTCTCGCCCAGGTTGGAGCACAATGGCATGATCTCAACTCACTGCAACCTCCAACTCCCAGGTTCAAGCAATTCTCGTGCCTCAGCTTCCCAAGTAGCTGGGATTACAGGCACCTGCCACCACGCCCGGTTAACTTTTTGTATTTTTAGTAGAGATGCGGTTTCACCATGTTGGCCAGGCGGGTCTCGAACTCCTGACCTCAGGTGATCTGCCCACCTTACCCTCCCAAAGTGCTGATATTACAGGCGTGAGCCACCATGCCCAGCCTTAAACTTTATTTTCTATAGTTTGTTATGAACAATGTGTTCTACACGAACTAAAATGATAAATGGTCTTCCTAGAAATCATGATGTGTGGCCGGGAGCAGTGGCTCACGCCCGTAATCCCAACACTTTGGGAGGCCAAGGGGGGCAGATCACCAGGTCAAGAGATCGAGACCATCCTGGCCAACATGGTGAAACCCCGTCTCTACTAAAAATACAAAAATTAGCTGGACATGGTAGCACACGCCTATACTCCTAGCTGCTCGGGCTGCTCGGGAGGCCAAGGCAGAATCACTTGAACCTGGGAGGCAGAGGTTGCAGTGAGCCGAGATCATGCCACTGCACTCCAGCCTGGTGACAGAGCGAGACTCCGTCACAAAAAAAAAAAAAAAGAAATTATGATGTGTATCCCATTTGAGAGTCAACTGCTATTTGCCAGATCACATTGAACAAAATGACACTTTATTTTGGAGACAGGGTTTCACTCTGTTGTCCAGGCCAGAGCACACTGGCACCATCAGCTCATTGCCTCCTCAAACTCCTGGGCTCAGGCAATCCTTCCACCTTAGCCTCCCAAGTAGCTAGGACTACAGGTAGGCACTGCCATGCCTGGCTAACTTTTTTTTATTTTACTTTTGTAGAGACGAGCTCTTGCTATGTTGCCCAGGTTGGTCTCAAACTCCTGGCCTCAAACAATCCTCCTGCCTCAGCCTTTGAAAGTGCTCAAGTGCTAGAATTACAGTTGTAAGCCACCACACTGGCCTGTTATTCAGATTCAGAATGCACTAGCAATGATTTACATTCTCCCTTTACTAAATCACACCAATAAATTGCCATGTTTCAGCATCACTGATTTACACCTCTTGGTGAACACAGTAACATTTTACTGGGAATTTTGGGAAAGAGCTGTCTTAAAAAGTCTTGTATTGCAGTGATAAAGCTAAAAAAAAAAAAAAAAAAAAAAAAAAAAAAAAGCAGTCATTTAAAACGACTTTAATTATATGCCATAGCCCTTGATGTTTCTAATAAATGTGAGACTAAGAAAACAATAAAGCATAAAATAGGTAGAAGGTATATACATTTCTTCAAACATTCTAATGGTAGTAGGTAAGAATAAATACTTTAAGACACACTTTTTCTAAGACAGTAACTGAAAAAAATTTAAATTGCCATGCTGAAGCACTGAAGACAGTTTGAATCACCAGAAAAATAGTGGACTTAGTAACGATGTGGTCACACAGTAAACAGCCCTTAGTGAAAAATCTTGTGCAAATTATTGTGCAAAGTAACCACTATTTCTTAAAGGTGAGTTAGTCATTGAAATGCAAACTTCCTAACAGAAATGTCACATAGTTAAGAAACCCCTGTTATTATAGCAAACCTGTTTTTAGAAAAGCCTTAATTTTCAGAGACACAAAAATCATATTTCTACATTCTTTACATATCCTACTGCACCTTTTTTTTTTTTTTTTAAAGAAAAAAAGCAAGACAGAGAAGGAGAGAGACAGAGTCTCACTCCATTGCCCAGGCTGGAGTGTGGTGGCACAATCACAGCTCACTGCAATCTCCAACTCCTGAGCTCAAGCAGTCCTCCCACCTCAGCCTCCTGAGTGATTATACACTATTTTCAAAGAAATATTTATATTCATTATTACCATCTGATCTTCACAAAAATTCCCATGGGTGACACGGTGAAAACTGCTGGGAACTCGCAGGTAACTTTTTAAGTGTGCGTTTTTTTACATAACTGGACAAATATCACAGGATTACCCAGTGGCAAGGCCAACATTAAAATCTGTTTCCCTTTTCAAGGTAATCCACAAAGCCATATTTTCTAATACCTTCATAGAGTACACACGATAGAAGTTCTCTGTATATTTATACAGCAGGCTACTGCAATGCAACTATTTATGTTTCACCTGACATCCCAACAGGTGCCAGCTACCCCTACATTCCAAGGTGAGATTTCTAGGGCCACTTGGAAAAGTTTATAAGTGTCCTCTTTGCAGGACAGAGTAGACTGACTGGTGTATCTGATTCATCCCTGAAAACTCTAAGTGGCAAGAGACAAGCAGGCTCTCTGCTCTCATAAGAAGGAAGAAGGGGTTGCTATTTGGAATGTCCTCTGTCTACAGACATGGTCAAGGCAAAGAATACATGTATGCTTCTCACAGACCAAAGAGAGCTGGCTTGGGTTGTCTTAAATCTCGTCCACAAGGCAACTCATGAAGAAGTCCTTTGCATTTCCATAAGACATTTTAGAATCAGCTAGTCAATTTCAATGAAATAAAGTGCTAGAATTTGATTAGATCTCATTGAATCTGTAGACCAATCTGGGGGCCACTTGACATCTTTACAATATTGAATCTTCCTATTCATGAACATGGTATATCTCTTCATTTAGGTCTTTCTTATAACTATTTTTGTGGTTTTCAGCAAAGTGTTCTTGCACATCTTTCATTAGATTTATTCTTACGTGTTTTTTATATTTGTTTATTGCTAATATAGAGAGACTCTGTTGCTACGAAAGTATGTTGAATTTGTTATCTAGTGAGTGGCCTTGCTAAATTCATTTCAGTTATAATAGTTTGCAGATTATTTGCGTATCATCAAGTCCTCTGTGAATGACAGTTTTATTTCTTCCTTTCTCAATCTTTATGCCCTATTTCTTGCCAAATTACAGTGGCTGGGCAATTGTATTAGTTCATTCTCACACTGCTAATAAAGACATACCTGAGACTCGGTAAATTATAAAGGAAAGAGGCTTAACTGACTCACAGTTCAGCATGAGTGGGGAGGCCTCAGGAAATTTACAATCATGGCAGAAGGGGAAGCAAACACATCCTCTTCACATGATGGCAGGAAGGGGAAGTGCTGATCAAAAGGGGGAAAAGTCCCTCATAAAACCATCAGATCCTGTGAGAACTCATTCACTTTCATGAGAACAGCATGAGGGTAACCGCCCCCCCATGATTAAATTAACTCCCACTGGGTCCCTCCCATGACAAAAATAAGTAAAATTATATTTTCCCCCATGATTAAATTACTTCCCACTGGGTCCCTCCCATGACAAAATAAGTAAAACTATAATTTCCCAATAACATAATCTTGTATATGGAAAATCCTAAAGAATCAACACAAACAAAAATTTTTAGAGCTAATAAACACGTTCAGCAAGGTTGCAAGATAGAAAATTGGTATACAAATTGCACTGGCTAGGCCACGTACGGTGGCTCATGTCTGTAATCCCAGCTCTTTGGGAGGCGGGTGGATGACCTGAGGTCAGGAAGTTCAAGACTAGCCTGGCAAACATGGTGAAACCCCATCTCTACTAAAAATACAAAAATTAGCTGGACGTGGTGGTGCATGACTGTAACCCCTGCTACTTGGGAGGCTGAAGCAGGAGAATCGCCTAAACCTGGGAGATGGAGGTTGCAGTGAGCCGAGATTGCACTACTACACTCTAGCTTCCTGGGTGACAGAGCAAGACTCTGCCTCAAAAAAAAAAACAAACAAAAAAAAAAAACTGCATTGGCTAGGACCTCTAGCAGAATGTTGATTTCAAGTAGTAATAGTGGGTATCCTTGTCTCATTCTCAATCTTAGCGGTGGTGAGGTGTGGGGAGAGCTATCAATATTCACCATAAAGTATGATGGTAGCTATAGGATTTTTGGTGTACTCATCAATACAGATTCCCAAACTGTTTAAAAGATGCTTTTTCTTTCAAAAATGGTGTTAAATATTTATCAAATACTTCTTCTGCACCTTTGAAATAATATTTTTCTCCTGTAGTCTTTTAATGTGATGACTAATACTGACTTTTGAATGCCAAACCGAATTTACATCCTTGTAATAGAAACCAGTGGTGTGTGTATGTGTTTGGGTGTACAAACATAATATGTGGACTTCTTTAAACTTTAGATTTATTTGCTATTACGTTTTTCAGAATTTTTATAGTTATGTTCATGAGACTTTCCTATAATATTTTTATTGTAATGTTCTTACACTGGGAAGAATGTGTATTCTGTAGCTGTGTGCAGGTGTTATGTGTATTTCAATTGGGTCAAGTTAACATCTTTACTGTTATTTTTGTTTGTTTTCCTATATATTATTGAAAGAGGCTAAAGCCTTCCACTGTAACTATGAATTTGTTATTTATCCTTTTAGTTCTGCCAATTTTCATTTTATGTATTTAGAGGCTATGTTATTAGGCTTATACCCATTTAAAATTGATATTTTCTCTGGTAGAGTGAATCCTTTATTTGTGTGGAATGGCTTTCTCTACTACTCACAAAGGTATCTTTTTTTCACTTTTCCCCTCATTTTTCAACTTTTCTATGTACTTATAATTATGCCATGTCTCTTGAGCAGGGTTTTGGTTGTTTTTTTTAATTTTGAGATGGAGTCTCACTCTGCCGCCCAGGCTAGAGTGCAGTGGTGCGATCTTGGCTCACTGCAACCTCCACCCCCGGGGTCTAAGCAATTCTCCAGTCTTGGCTTCCCAAGTAGCTAGGATTATAGGTCCACCACCATGCCTAGCTAATTTTTATATTTTTAGTAGAGACAAGTTTCACCATGTTGTCCAGGCTGGTCCCAAACTCCTGACCTCAAGTGATCCGCCCACCTCAGCCTCTCAAAGTTCTGGGATTACAGGCGTGGGCCACCATGCCCAGCCTTGAATAGAGTTTTTTAATCAAAAAAATATGTTTCCTATGAGTTCAGAGAGCTAATAACATCTGCAATAAAAATCTGAGTTTAAGAAAAAGCATAAAGAAAAGTATGACAAACCAAAACCTAACTACATTGAGTTTATATAGTAAATTACAATAGGACGATAGTTTTTCTGGGAGCACGGCTGTATCTTATTAAAAAACACACCAGCGGCCGGGTGCGGTGGCTCACGCTTGTAATCCCAGCACTTTGGGAAGCCAAGGTGGGCGGATCATTAGGTCAGGAGATTGAGACCACAGTGAAACCCCGTCTCTACTAAAAATACAAAAAAAAAAAAAATTAGCCAGGCATGGTGGCGGGTGCCTGTAGTCCCAGCTGCTCAGGAGGCTGAGGCAGGAGAATGGCGTGAACCCAGGAGGCAGAGCTTGCAGTGAGCCAAGATCGCGCCACTGCACTCCAGCCTGGGCAACAGAGTGAGACTCTGTCTCAAAAAAAAAAAAAAAAAAAAAAAAAAAAAAAAAAAAAAACACCAGCTGGGCACAGTAGCTCATACCTATAATCCCAGCACTTTGGGAGGCTGAGGCAGGCAGATGGCTTGAGAACAAGAGTTTGAGATAGGCTGGGCAAAATGTTGAAACCCAGTTTCTATAAAAAAATACAAAAACTAGCTGGGCATGGTGGCACGCACCTGTAGTCCTAGCTACTCAGGAGGCTGAGGTGGGAGGATCACCTGAGCCCTGGAGGCAGAGGTTGCAGTGAGCCAAGATCACGTGACTGCACTCCAGCCTGGATGACTGAGCAAGATCCTGTCTCAAAAAACACCACCCTCCTTATCTGTCAGGTTGTTAACCATGTTAACCATGTTGTCTCAACCATTCAAATCAAGGTAAAAATATATAAGTAAAGGACTCTGAGGAAAGTTAATGTCAAAAAGTCCCAGTACAAAACTTTAGCAGTGACTCATAAGGAAATCCAGGCCAGGTGTGGTGGCTCATGCATACAATCTCAACACTCTAGGAGGCCAAGGCAGGAGGACTGCTTGAGCCCATGAGTTTGAGACCAGCCTGGACAACATAGTGAGACTTCATCTCTACAAAAATATAAAAAATAAAAGTTGTAAAAAATAGTTGGATATAGCGGCACACACCTATAATCCCAGCTATTCAGGAGGCTGAGGCTGCAGTAAGCCATAATCACACCAGTGCACTCCAGCCTGGGTGACAGAGCAAGACCCTGTCTCAAAAAAACAAAAAAAACAAAAAAAAAAAAGAAAGAAAAGAAAAGGAGAGAAAATCCATTAAGCCTTCACTAAGAACCTATTTATTCTGGTCATCTCACTTCTTCCAGTCCTAACAGATGAACAGCTGCATGACAGTTGATTCTACAGACAGACTCGAGTAAGAAATAAGAAGCAACAGTATAAATGAAGAGCAGCTGGGGTCTGACCAATACTGAAGAGGCAATGAACTGCAGCATCTCCCAAGGATATCAAGCAAACATATTGAAAACCCAAGTCATCAAGAAAATTAAACTGCATTCAGTAAAATCTGTTCAAAAAGTCAGAAGCTGGCCGGGCGCGGTGGCTCACACCTGTAATTGCAGCACTTTGGGAGGCCGAGGCGGGCAGATCATGAGGTCAGAAGATTGAGACCATCCTGGCTAACACAGTGAAACCCCGTCTCGACTAAAAATACAAAAAATTAGCCGGGAGTGGTGGTGGGCGCCTGTAGTCCCAGCTACTCAGGAGGCTGAGGCAGGAGAATGGTATGAACCCGGGAGGCAGAGCTTGCAGTGAGCCAGTATCACGCCACTGCACTCCATCCTGGGCGACAGCGACAGAGCGAGACTCCGTCTCAAAAAAAAAAAAAGTCAGAAGCCAAATAATACACTGAGAAAAGCTGTTTGTCAGAATTATCTTGAATTATCCTTGGTAGTAGCAGGCCTCACTAACCTTCAAACTTCTTTCATGTTAGATGCACATACATTTAAGTGTTATATATTTATTTTATCCATCTATTTCGCTCAGAATCCCACGAATATATTTAAATGTTTTATTTAAACATGAAATAATGTTTATTTTAAATGTTATTTAAAAAAAAAGAGCTATTACTAGAATTCACTAAGACAGACACTGAGTGATTTGGTTCCATGATACAAACCTACGGCAGCATGAAACTGAGATAAGGCATCAGCTAGCTGTCCAGCTGCAAGTAATTTCTTGCCCAATTCAAGATGTTTCTCAACATCTGCATTTACTCCACATTCAGCACCTAAAAATAAAATTAAAAACAATCAGTTAACTTTCCATGAACTAAGATTTAATTCTAAAAAATATAATATTAAAAATAGTTATCTGTCTCAGTCATCTACTCAGATGAGAAAAGTCACAGAAGCTGAAAAATGATGTAAAGAACATAACATAAAATACAAACCCTATTTCATTATATGGAGCACAAGACAAAAAATGTACCCATCTTGACCTAATCAGTCAAAAGAATGTAACCAGTCTAAAAAATAAAGGGAAGTTGTGTAATGCAGAAGTAGTAAAAATATTTTGAATAATAAAATGAAAATTGTTTGAAGTTAGAATCTCACCTTTAATGAATATCATAGAGACTGTTACAATATTTAAGTATTTATTAAGCACCTATAATGCACTAGGCACTATTTTAGGTATCTGCAATAAGTGAGCAACATTCAAAAACTCCTGCCCCTCATACCCTCCTGGCACCTGATGTTATCGTGGGAGGAGGCAGACATGATAAATAAGTAAATTACATAGTATGTTAGGTGAAAATTACTGTGGAAAAAGTCAAGCCATGTGAAGAGGTAAGGAGTTCAGGGGACTTCGAGCAGTAAATAAGGGGGTAAAGGGCAGGCCTTCTTGAGAAGCTGACATCTGAGCAAGACTTGAAAAAAGTGAGGAACTCACCATGCAGACAGCTAGGAAAATAGCTTCCAGGAAGAGGGACAACCAAGGGTCCTAAGTCGGGAGCATGCAGATATGTTCCAGAAACAGCAGAAAGGCATGGATGGCTGCAGCAGAGCCAAGAGGAAGATAGTAGTATGAGGTCAAGGAAGCAGAGGACCTGACTACGGCTTTGAATATTTACTTGTCTTAAAATAGGGAACTACTGCGGAATCAATAACATGAGCTGATGGACTAGGCCAATTATCAATATGTTGCCTCTTGGCTCTGAATTCATCCTTTGGTACCTGCACTGCAATAAAGGCCTGGAGTTTGCAGGCATTTCCTCTTTACAGTGAGTATAATGTTATGCTTTGTCAGTACAGGGCACTGAAGCAACACCACAGAAAGGACACTTCCTAGTTCTGCTTGCTGCATTTTACTGTCTTCTGGCTCCTGCTGCATGGTCCGTCATGGGGTGGACTTCCTGCTGCATGGTATGGATAAGGAGGACATCCAGGGGTACTTAGCCATAGCTATATGCCCAGGGGTCCAGTTCCTCAGTGATCTGGCAACCTCAGCCCACACACTCCAGACTTCACACCCACAGAAGCACATGGACTCCCTTCATAGACAGGCTGACCAGCCTTGGCTCACCTATACATGAATGGATTGTTTTCTACTTGCCCAGTTACTATGGAGCAGCCACACAGCAATCTTCTCTGCCAGCAAACCTGGGCTACAGCTATACCTTCTCCAATAAGATCTAAACCCCAGCCTGGTAGAGGGGACCCCTCTTGCAAGTTGGTCCTTCCTTGAGGCTGTTAGTCCTAGAATATCTGTTAGAGTTCTCTGTACATCTTTAGTTACTCTCCTATCATAACTTAACAGTTCTTAGATTAAACTTCCCCTTTCTAAGTAACTACATGATTTCTGTCTTTCCTCAATGGACCGTGAGTGACACACAATTGGTATTGGGAGCAGTCCTAGGAGACAGGCCCACAGAGATGCAATTCGAGGACTGGTTTGGTCATGGCTTTGGGCTTCAGTGCAGTGCTAAGTTCCTCGCCAATGGGAGATGAAATGCTAGTAATCCACAGTAGGCATTGGAGTCACAATTAACTAAGCTATCACTTTGGTTGACTGCAATGAAGTACTGAGGCACATGTCTTAGAAGCCCAAGTGGCTGCTGCAACTGACCATAATGGCAGAAATTATGAAAATAAGGACTGTGATGTGGGGTGGGTTCTTTTGAGAGCACTAGAGCAGGGTCCCCAAGCCCCCAGCCATGGACCAGTACCAGTCCATGGCCTGTTAGGAACTGGGCCACACAGCAGGAAGTCATCCGCAAGCCAGCGAGCATTACCACCTGAGCTCCGCTTCTTGTCAGATCAGTGGAGGCATTAGATCCTCACAGGAGCACAAACCCTATCGTCAATTGTGCATGCAAGGGGTCTAGGTTGTGCATTCCTTATGAGAATCTAACTAATGCCTGATGATCTGATGTGGAACAGATTCATCCCAAAACTATCCTCCCCCTACCCAACCCAGTCCATGGAAAAACTGTCTTCCACAAAACCAATCCCTGGTGCCAAAAAGGTTGAGGACTGCTGCACTGGGGCACCTACAGGGAGAAAATAACCAGCTCAGATCCAATTTCAGATTAAGTCATGGTCTTAGAGCTGATTTAGCTGAAAATCAAATATAAAATTTAATTTAATTATGAGGGTTGCTGAATTAAAACAATAGCTGAATTCATGGTCTCACCAAGTTTCTCCTGTGAAAGTTAGGGTACAGATTAGTAAAGAATGGAATCCTTAAATTTGGAATGGGAATATTTATTTGGACCCAAATGAAACTGACCAACTTGAACCCCCAAGTCCTTCTGAGTCTCCCTTACCAGAAGTAGTTTTCCCCCCTTGTCTGAGGAGATGACTCTTCCACTGCTTAAAAACCTGAGGACAGCTTTACCCACGGTGGATGCCTTAAAAGAGGATGTTCATCCTCCTCAAGACACACCCTAACCACTGCAATTGTCACTAACCCATGTGAAATTCTGGCAGGCTCCAGAAGAACAGGTATATACTATGACCCAAAGGAAGTAGCTGAACACACCAAAAGATATGCTGATAAACTAGCAGAATCCCACAGAACATGTATGGCATTAGATTCTAAAGGTGCTAGACCAGGAGGGTGAAATATAACACTACATTGGCTCTAATTCATTTATATGTGCACACTTATAAAGCAGAAGTCAACAAATCATTTTTTGTAAATAAAGTTTTACTAGAACGGGGCCATGCCCATCAATGGATGGGCCATATTGTCTATGGCTGCTTTCACACTATAGCAGCAGAACAGAGTTGTTGTGACAAAACCCATATGGCCTCTAAAACCTAAAATATTTACTATCTGACCCTTTACAGAAAAGGTTTGACTACTTCTATACTAGAGATCCCACATTTAATGTGTTAACTCACAAAACTGGAAGTGGCTTTAACAGCTTACTTGATTGGCTGACTGAAACTTGAAGTTTAATTTAATTAGTTAAACATTAATTATATTAATTTAACATTTAATAAGGCTGAGGTTCCAAAGTTTCCCTAGCATAATAAGAGAGAGGGATCCAAAGGTTTAGAGAGATAGGAAGGTTGGACTGGATTTATCATGTGTTACCTACACACCAAACTGCCATTTATGTCCATGAGAGGGCCTAGAAAACACTCCTTTTACTAAGACATCGAGAAACCTATTATTGGCCAGGCGCAGTAGCTCACGTCTGTAATCCCAACACTTTGTGAGGCCAAGGCAAGAGAACTGCTTGAGGCCAGGAGTTCAAGAGCAGCCTCGGCAACATAATGAGACCTCATCTCTACAAAAATATAAAATAATTAGCCAGGCATGGTGGCACACACCTGTAGTCGCAGCTATTTAATACTTGGGGGGCTGAGGCAGGAAGATGGATCCTTTGAGCCCAGGAGTTCAAGTTTGCAGTGAGCTATGATCGTGCCACTATACTCCAGTCTAGGAGACAGAGCAAACCTTGTCTCTGAAACAAAATTTAAAAAAAAAAAAAAAAAAAAAAAAAAAGAGAGAGGGAGAAATGTATTAGTGAGGGACCACCTACAAAGTTTTCAAAATTCTTGTCACTCCCCTTTGTAGAACAGGTATGACTACAGGAGGAAGTCAATATTGAGATAAGTTGAATTCAGTAGGGATGATGGGATTTTAGAGTTGCACAGAAACTTAAGCAGCAGCACTGAACCATCAGAGACTAGGTGGGCACATCAATGCAGAGGCTCTTAATAATCAGGTAGATAAAATGGCATACTCTATGGATGGCACTCAACCTTCTTCTCCATCATACCTAAGCTTGTGCAATGGACCCATGAACAAAGTGGTCATGGTGGCAGGGATGGAGATTATGAATGGGTTCAAAAACACAGATTAGGCCAGGTGCGGTGGCTCATGCCTGTAATCCCAAGCACTTTGGGAGGCCGAGGCAGGCAGATTACCTGAGGTCAGGAATTCGAGACTAGCCTGGCCAACATGGCAAAACCCCGTCTCTACTAAAAATACAGAGATTAGCTGGGTGTGGTGGTGCATGCCTGTAATCCCAGCTACTGGGGAGTCTGAGGCAGGAGAATCGCTTGAACCTGCGAGGTTGGAGGTTGCGGTGAGCCGAGATCATGCCACTGCACTCCAGCCTGGGTGACACTGCGAGACTCTGTCTCAAAAAAACAAAACAAAACAAAAACCACAGATTAGCCCTTTCCAAAACTGAAAAAACTGATCTGGCTAAAGCTACTGTAGAGCATCTGATCTGCCAATGCTGGAGACCAACAGTGAATTCCCAGTATGGCACCATGGGTGGGAAAGAGGCAGCTGGCCACCTAGTGGCAGACTGACTTTACTTGGTTCTCTTCCATAATGGATCTGTTTCTCATATTCCAGATATGAATTTGCCTGCAATGCTTCTGCCAACTCCATCATTCATAGACTCACAGAATGCATTACCTATCGTCACAGCATTTTATACAGCACTGTATCTCCTTAAGGAATTCACTTCACAGCAAAAGAGGTGGACAACGTGCTCATGACGCTAAGATTAACTGGTTTTACCATTACTCCATCAGCTAGAATGGCTTACTGAAGACTTAAGTAGCAGCACTAGTTAGGAGACAAAAACCTGAAAGGATGGGGCTCTGTTTTACAAGCTTCAGTTTATTATTTCAATCATGGACCATTCATTATATGATGCTATCTTGCCCACAGCCAGAATATGTCAGGTCCAGGAATCAAGAAGCAGAAGCAGGCATGGCTCCTCTCATTGTTATACCCACATAAGCCACTTGCAAAATTTCTGTTTCTAGTCCTGGCAACTTTGAGCTCTGATGGTTTGGAGATCTTAGTCCTTAAAGGAGAAATGCTTCCAAAGGGGACACAACGTTTCCGATTAATTGGAAGACGAGACTGCCATATGGCCATTTTGTACTTCTTACGTCACTGAAACCAACAAGCCAAAAACATTGGTTAATCTACTAGTTGGAAAAATGAATCCGAATTACCAAGGGCAAACAAAGTGTGCTATTTTGCAATGGAGGCAAAGTAGGATAAGTGGAACCGAGAAGATTATCTAGGGCGTGTCATACTACTTCCATGCCCAATACGAGGTTAATGAAACGTTACAGCAACCAAAAAACAGAGCAAATAAGACACAGTCCCTTCAAGAAGGAAAGTTTATGAGTCACTCAATCAGGTTAAAAAAAAAAAAAAAAAAAAGCCAGAGTAGCTGAAATTCTGGCAGAAGGCAAGAGAGGTATAGAACAGGGAATAGATGAAGGAAGCCACATATATCAGCTACCACCTCAGACCAGTTACAGACACAAGCTATGCAGTAGCTTTGCATATTTTCTCTTTGATTATATACATGTTTATTTGTATATACAGTCAATCTTCGTAATTTAGATTCTGTATTTGTGAATTTGCCTATGCATTAAAATTCATTCATAATCCCCAAACTCATATTCACAGCATTTTCACAGTCATTCAAGAACACATGCATATTCAGGGCAGCAAAATACTGAAATCACTCCAAGCATACGTTCCAGCTGAGGCTGAACAAGGTAACACTCCATCTTCCTGTGTCAGCTTTCATATTATAAACAATTGTCCTTTCCACTGTACATTTGGTGCCACTTTTTTGTGTATGCTTCCTGTCACTGATTTCACCACTTTGAGTGACTCCCAAGCATAGTACTGAAGTACTGTTGGGTGTTCCTATGCTCAGGAAAGCTGGGCTGTGCCTTACTGAAAAAATCGTGTGTTAGTTAAGCTTTCTTCAAATATGAAAGACAGTGCCATTATCTGTAAGTTCAATGTTAATAGATCAACAATACAGAGTAAGGTGTCTTTAAATAGGAACATACAGAAAACAAGGTTATGTTCTTGATCTGTTGACATAAGTTGTGATTTGAGGCTTGCAGAAACTTAACCCTGTATTTCCCCTAAGAGAAATGGTTCAATATTTGCCAATGCAGTGTTCACAATGACTTTACAGAACATAACCACCATGAATAACAAGAATTGACTGTACTAACCACATTTTTCTCCCTAGTTCCCAATTTTATTTTATACACAAATTACTGAAGTTAACCTTACAATTTAGTCTTTATATAACTGAATATTGAGTGGGACGGTGATGGAGTAAGAGTAGTAATGTATGTAGCCAGTGATGGATACGTGACTGATGGAACCAGGAGTCTTCTCCATTAGGGTATGGGTAAGAACTTCTTCACTGCAAGGATAGCTGTATCTTCTTAGAAAATTGTCTCAGTTCTTCTATTCAGGCTGCTATAACAAAAACACCATAAACCGGATGGCTTATAAACAACATTTACTTCTCACAGTTCTAGAGGCTAGCAAGTCCAAGATCAAGGTGCCAGCAGATTCAGTGTCTGATGAGGGCCTCATAGACTGCACTTTCTTGTTGAGTCCCTATGTGGTGAAAGGGGAAAACAAGCTCCTTCAGGCCTCTTTTATAGGGCCACTAACCCCAGTCATGAGGGCATAATCTAATCACCTTCTCCTTAATGCCCTGCCTCTTAATACTGTCACATCAGATTAGGTTTCAACATACGAATTGGGGGCATGAGGGGAACACAAATATTCAGACCATAGCAAAAATAAAGTTGCTTTGTTGTACTGGTATTCAAATATGTGTAGAAAGGCACGTACGGAAACTAAGTAGCCAAAGCATTTCTCCTTTACGGCGAGCATGATGTTAAGCTTTTTCGGGTGCTGAAGGACATTACAGGAAGAAAATCAAAATAATGGTTGCTTGGGAGGGTAAGAGAAAAGACAGACTGGGAAGAGGCAGGAGGGAACTGCTGGTGATGTTCTGATCTTGCTTAGAGGTGTGGGTTACACAGTTACATGCGATTATCAAAACTCAGCAAATATACACTTAAAATATGGACATTTCATTGTACATTAATTTTACATTCAAACAAAAGTTGGTTATATGCCTGTTAAAGTATTTAGGGCCATGTATACTGGTATTATTTTGAAATGTATTTTTTTAAAGGATTAATGGTTGGATAGAGACATGTCCAGATGCGTTATGTGTTAAAACAAATATATTAAAATATTAGTGATAGAACCTAGATGATGGGTATAGGGATGAACACTGTAAAATTCTTTCAACTTTGCGATATGTTTAATAATAAAATGTTGGGAATATATACACTGTGGTGTTATAATGGGAGAATGTATACAGGGTACTGTGAGGGCACAAGTTAAAGCACCTAACACAGTTAAAATTAAATAAAATTTAAACTTGTTTCACAATCACACTAGTAACAGTTTAAGTGCTCAATAACTAGGGGCTGGTATAGAAGAGAAAAAATAATTTTCTATCTTCATAAACTGGGACTCCCTGTAACAAAAGACAGATTAACGAGTTGTTTCATATGTATACCTCAAACATACATGGGAGAAAATTCAAGAGAACCGAGTAAATCTCCAGAGTAGATTTCAAAGAAAGAGTTTAAACTTCAGCGGAATACCATCATTTGCTAAAATAAAGGAAGTGGAGGGTGATGGGGAAAACTGTCACAGGGGGATGGCCAGAAAAACACTGAAAACAAGAGTAAGATTTGTTGTGCAGTTTTTAAGTCAATGCCTTTTCCATTTAGTGGCCCCTTCTCCTCCTACTGCAGAGCAGGGAAAAAGATTTCCCTTATAGATGTAAATTTCTCTGACAAAAAGGCAACTTTTCAGAGCTATTCTTGTGTCTACAGTTTCTCAAAATAACCAACTCTAAATAACCAACATGACAAAGAGACATATTTTGCAGTAGCATATTGTGGGCTCCTGAAGTCATATTTTGGGGTAGTGTGACCTGAGCTCCAACACCACTGCATGGGACAATGCAAATGGTACCAAATATCTCCCATCATCAAGGAAAGTTCCACTGGACAGCCCTGGGGGGATTCCCCTGAAGGCTCACCTGAAACCTGAAGGAAAAGTAGGAAGGATGCTACCTTTGTCGAAAAGGCTGGAATAGGGAAACCAACCATCCAAAAACAAAGGACATGACATTTAAATGCCTAGACGTCACATGATTAATGAGGATTTCAAAAAAAAAACGTCCAGTATTTCGGCTAGCTCTCCTTGCCATCATGACATAGTTATTCCGGAGCAGAACACTTTAAGTGCTAGGTGACTCTAACAAACATCCAGAGAGGAAGAAGGAAACCAATTCAGTATCTATATGATAATCCAGGAAAAATGATGATGGCATGACCATGGAGTAGTAGCAGTGAACACAGAAAAAATAAGAGAGAAAGAAGACACACATGACTTATATCAACAGGCTAGATATGGAGGTCAAGTACAGAAAAAGCGGGAGTCCAGGATACCCAAAGCAACTTACTGAGCAACTACCTGCCATTTTAGTCACCAAAAGCACTGAACTCCTTATTTCATCTAATACGGCAAAAAGCTGATTGGAATTCACTTTACCTTGCTCTTTCTCCTTCTAAACACAGTAGCTTTCTCAGCTTTTTATATGCCTACTCTGTAGTTTCTCCATAGTGTCTTATTAGGTTGGCACAAAAGTAATTGAATCCCTTGGTTGCCTGCTGAACCCCTTGGTATGAGGAATGGAAAGAAAGGAAGAGACATTTTGGGGCTCAGAACATACCCTCCCAAAAAATGACTGCAAGAGACCAGAATATGCCATCCCAAAACATACTTTTTTGGCATATTATTTGAAGCTGGTTATTTTGAGAAACTACAGACATTAAAAACAGTTCTGAAAACTTCTTTTGTGAAAATAATTTATAAATAAAGAAAATTCTCATAAGTAAAGGTGCCTGGTAGGTGAGCTCAGTGATGCAGACCTGTAATCCCAGCTATTCAGGTGGCTGAAGTGGGAGGATTGCTTGAGCCCAGGAGTTCGAGACTGGCCCGGACAATACAGTGAGACCCCGCATCTTATATAAACAATAAAAGGCCAGTTGCAATGGCTCACATCTATTATCCCAGCACTTTGGGAGGCCAACACAGGAAGATCACTTGAGGCCAGGAGTTCAAGACCAGTCTGGACAAGAAAAATACCATCTCTACAAAAATTTTTAACAATGAACCTGGTGTGGTGGCACACGCCTGTAGTCCCAACTACTCAGGAGGCTGAAGCAGGAGAATCACTTGATGCCAGGTGCTACAATCATGCCACTGTACTCCAGCCTGGGCAACACAGCATGATCCTATCTCAAAAAAAATTTTTTTAAAAAGAAAAAGAAAAAAGAAACTTTATGAGGAGAAATATAATACAAACAGAATTAAGAATCTACTATGTGCTGGAAACTTCTGTATCTTTATTTCACTAAATCATCAAAACCCCAGGAAGTAAACGTCTTTCATAGTTTTATAACTGAGGCTCAAGGAAGTTAAGCATTCTGCCCAAGGACTCACAACAACTATCGAAACAAGATCCATTTCCAAAGACCAGTTTTCTTTTCAGCACAGTGAACAATCCTTTCCCCCATGTAAACCAGGCTAAGCTTTCCACAGTTACTAGGCTTTTCATGCTTGACTCACTCAACCCATTGTTTAACATAACATTTTAGCTACAATCATTTCCAACCTCACAGGATGAACCTGAAATCTAAAGGGAAGCCAAGAACACATATGCAAAAGTATTTGAACTGTTATGTCAAGCCATGTCATACTCTTACCCCAGAGGGTGAGTTACTCTTCAAACTAAATTTCTCTTGCCTTCTAGGATAAAAAGAGTATCCAGCATTTCTTCTTTCCAGAATAAAACTGAGATATTTATTACATTACAATTTTACCCAACATAATTTCCATTTAATTATATGATAATATCACTTCCTCTACAAAATTTCCATGGCACACTCTAATCATCCAGAGAGAAGTAATTATTATTCTTTTGGTGTGCTTTGCTCACATTTCCATAACAGAACTTGCCACAGTCTAAGAGCTGGTGGTGCAGACCCTTCTTTCCCCATAAGAGGTATTGTGCCTCCTCACTGAGATGTTCCCAGCTCTCATCTTACCTTCTTTCAAATCCAGCCCCTATGCTGCTGCCAGGGCAATCCTTCAAAATGCACTTATACTAAAAATTCTGTAGAGTTTCCACATCATTGGCTAGATTAAAACTAAATCCCTTCAGATATAAAGGCAAACAACACCTTTCAGGGTCAGCTCTCATGCTGTGGGTCTATCATCCATCATTCCTCTACCTCTTACTTTATAGTCCTATAAAAAACTAAACTTGTTATACTTCTCTGAATATACCGTGTTCTCATGCTTCATCCCTTTGCATTTCCTATTACATAAAATGGTCTTCCACACTTGCCCACCAGAGAAATTCCTACTCATCCATCAAGACTCTGCCCTCATGTCCTGCAACCAATCCCATGGAGAACTGCATGACGCATTTACTGTGACTCTCAGCTACACTGTGGCCTGGAGACAGATAACACTGTGCATCTGCACTGAGAGTCACAAGCCCCAGAACAAGGGTGTGACAGGGAACACAGAACATTCCTGCCTGACCAGGACATGAAGCCAGTGCAGCTCCCTAACATGCAGCAGAGACCTCAACCACCCCTATCAGGACTAGTGCCTATGCTCATCACTGGAGTATTCATGGGCAAGCTAGGTGGTCCAGCTCTACCCAGCTATCTCGCCCTGACCCACCGCTAAACAGAAGCTCAGGGGATGGGGGAATTTCCACTGTCTAGCCCATCACCTGAAACAACACAGTGAATCTCACAATAAACAAAGATCAGGTACACATCCGTCTGCTTTTGCTGCTGCTGGCTCAAACCAGTAAGTACCACCTACAGGCCTGTGGGTTGAATTGCACAACAAACATAAAACCTGCCAGCAAAAGTACACAAGGCTATAAAAGCAAAGCAAAAGATTCTACCCTAGATCATACTCTATAGGCACAAGGCAGGTTAGGGGAGAGAAAAAAAATCCATTTAAATGAAGTAAATTCAAACAACAACAAGTGTCAGTTTCTCTAGATGAGAAAGAACCAGCATTAAGAATTCAGGTACTGCCAGGCGCGGTGGCTCGCACTTGTAATCCCAGCACTTTGGGAGGCCGAGGCGGGCGGATCACGAGGTCAGGAGATCGAGACCACGGTGAAACCCCGTCTCTACTAAAAATACAAAAAAAATTAGCCGGGCGTGGTGGCGGGCGCCTGTAGTCCCAGCTACTCGGAGAGGCTGAGGCAGGAGAATGGCGTGAACCCGGGAGGCGGAGCTTGCAGTGAGCCGAGATCGTGCCACTGCACTCCAGTCTGGGTGACAGAGCGAAACTCCGTCTCAAAAAAAAAAAAAAGAATTCAGGTACCATGAAAAATCTGAATGTTGTGACACCACCAAAAAGATTGCACTGGCTTTCTGGCAATGGACTATAACCAAAATGAAAATTCAGAAATGAGAGAAAGAATTCAAAGTGGGAATTTTAAAGAAGGTCAATGAGATCCAAGAGAAGGTTGAAAACCAACACAAAAATAACCAGAAAAGCAATCTAGGAAATGAAGGAAGAGACAGATGTCTTTAAAAAAAAAAAAAAAAAAACTTCTTGAAGGCTGGTCTTTTAAATTACCCAGTCAGACAAAAAAAAGAATTTGTTTTAAAATTTTTAAAGAATTTTTAAAATCAAACAAAGCTTTTGAAAAATATGGGATTATGTAAAACAACCAAACCTACAGCTTATAGGCATTGTGAAGGAGAAGAAGAAAAAGTAAGAAATTTAAAAAAACATATTTGAGGAAATAAAACAGGAAAAATCCCCTGATCTTGCTAGATATGTAGACATCCAGATATAAGAAATTCACAGGGCACCTGGAAGATACTATACAAGACAAACATAACCAAGGAATGTAGTCATCAGACTATCAGCAAATCTTAAAAGCAGTTAGACAGAAGTGTCAAATCATTGACAAAGGGAATCCCATCAGATTAAGAGTGAAATTCTCAGCAGAAACCTTACATGCCAAAAGAGTTTGAGGCCTCTTTTTAGACTCCAAAAACAAACAAAAAAATATATAACCAAGAATTTTATACCCTGCCAAACTAAGCTTCATAAACGAAAGAGAAACAAAGTCTTTTACAGACAAGCAAACACTAAAGGAATTCATCACCACTAGACTAGACCTATAAGAAAAGCACAAAAGAGTTCTAAATGTGGAAACAAAAGGATATTTGCCATGATAAATGTACATGTAAATACAAAGCCCACAGATCCTATAAAGCAATTACACAATTGTGACTCCAAGGCAACTAGCTAACAACACTATGACGGTAACAAACTTTCACATATCAATATTAACCTTGAAGGTAAATGGCCTAAATGCTCCACCTAACAGATACAACGGCAAACTAGATAAAAAAACAAGACACAACCATCTGCAGCCTACAAGAGCCTCACCTAATGGCTAAAGACACCTATAGACTCAAAGTAAATGGGTAACAAAAGATGTATCATGCAACTGGGAAAAAAAGCAAGCTGGAGTAAACATTCTTATATCAGATAAAACAGACTTTAAACCAACAACAATTAAAAATTTTTTTTAAAAAAGGCAAAGAAGGCCTTCCACAACGGTGAGTGATAGCATCCCCAAAAGTTAAAAATACCAAATGCATGACAGTGCTCCCATGACTGGTTAATAGGGTGGTAATCACTAGTCCATCAAGATGTCTTATTCAAGTGAAATGTGTGGGCAATCTTAGTTTCATGGCCCTGAGGTAAGAACCAGATGCCAGGTATAGTTTCAGTATAGTCACTCCCAAGTGTTATGGGCCCAGAGCGAGGACAGTAACACGCCCGAGAGGAATGATGATTTCTTGGAGGTTGGCAGATTAAGAGACCAAAGCTTGGTAGGGGATATCCATGTTGGCGAGGTTAATCTTGACTGAAATATGCTATGTCAGTGAATGAATGTATGCACTATGTAATATCAAGGGTTTCCAGTACTGGTCGATATTCATGTGGATCGAGTTTTGTCATGTGAGTGTAATGTCTCAATGAGTGACAGTTGATTAAGGGATTGTTAGTACATGCTTATATGCATGTGGAATAGATCTTTAGTGTAAGGTTATGTGTGTATGTACGATGTACAATCAAGCATTTATAGCACATATATTATTCATGGGGATTAACAGTAATGCACAAAGTACATAGGAGTACTAATATATTAGTGTTGGCAGTCAATACTGACATATTAGTTAAAATGTGTGCCGAAAAGAATACAGAGAATAGTTTAATCACAACTTCAGCTTTGGGTGTTGATGGTGAAGCAGTGTTGATGGTGAAGCGGGAATGCTTTTTCTCCGAGTTGTCCTGGGGAGAGACTCTCCATTTCTGGTTTAGAAGACCAGAGCATTGAGTTATACTACAAGGGCAGTTTCATTTAAGTAACTTATTTTCAATTAGGGCAGTGAGTGGTATAAGGGCAAGGATAACGGAGAATTACATGATAGATGCTATCTGTCCGATGGTAACAAAAAGATGTTCAACTGGCTATCCTCTGATTCATGTGACTGTAAGCAAGTCCGCCACTAAAATTCAGAACAGGCATTGACTTCATGGGCAGAATATTATGCTTTGTTGTTTGAACGTATGTAGTACAAGAATAACTGCTAGAATAGAATAGAGAATAGAAGGGCCAGTACACCTTCTAGTTTATTAGGGATGGATCGTAAGATTGTGTATGCAAACAAAAAGTATCATTGTGGCTTAATGTGGGGTAGGATACTAAGGGGGTTGGCTAAAGTGTAATTGTCTGGATTGCTCGGGAGGTCAGGTCAAAATAATACTACAGTTATTAGAAGGAGGAGGAGAAATATTAGACCTAGGGTATCTTTGCTTGTGTAGTAAGGGTGGAAGGTGATTTTGTTGGAATCTGATGAAATTCCTGAAGGGTTACTGGATCCTGTTTCATGCAAGAATAGAAGGTGGAGAATTGCTATGGCTATAATGATGAAGGGTAGGATAAAATGGAAGGTGAAAAGTCATGCAAGAGTGGCTTTATCAACTGAGAATCCACCTCAGATTCATTGAACAAGATCCATTCCAATATATGGAATGGCTGATAATAGATTTGTAATTACTGTAGCGCCTCAGAATGATATTTGGCCTCATGGGAGTATGTAGCCTATAAATGCTGTTGCTATAGTTGTGAGTAGGAGGATAATACCAGTATTTCAGGTTTCTAGGAACATAAATGACCCGTAATATAAACCTCAGCCAACGTGCAGGAAGAGGCAGATGAAGAATACTGAAGCACCGTTTGCGTGAAAATAGTGGACTATTCTGCCATAGTTTACATCTCGGTTGATATGGGCAACTGAAGAGAAAGCAGTAAAGGTGTCCGGTGTGTAGTGTATGGCCAGAAATAATCCTGTGATGGTCTGGAGAATTAAGCAGGCACCTAGAAGTGAGCCGAAATTTCATCATGTAGAGATGTTGGATGGTGTGGGGAAATCAATAAATGAATAATTTATAATTTTAATTAGTGGGTGTATTTTATGTACATTAATCATTAGTGTTCTTATAGTTGAAGTATAATGATTATTTTTCCTATCATTAGTCATGGTTACAAGCTATGTGGGAATAATGACATATGCTTTATTCTTATTAAGTATTATTTTGGTTATAGGATTTATAGGTTTGTCTTCAAAACTTTCTCCTATGTATGGAGGGTTAGGGTTATTAGTGGTGCTGTAGATTGTGGTATTGTGTTGAATTATGGTGGGGCTTTTATAGGGTTAATAAGTCTTTTTGATTTATTTGGGTGGGATGATGGTTGTTTTTGGTTATACTGCGGTGATAGCTACTGAGGAATACCCTGAGACATAAGGATCAAGTATTGATATTTGAGGTACTTTATTATTAGGGTTATTAATAGAATTGGTATTGATTTGATGAATGGTTGAATATGATGGGGTGGTGATTACAATTAATTTTAGAAGTGTAGGAAGTTGAATAATTTTTGAGGGTGAGGGTCCGGGGTTGATTCATGAGGCTTCTGTGGGTGCAGGTGCTTTATATAATTATGGGTGTTGATTGGTGGTGGCTGCTGGTTGAACATTGTTGCTGATTATGTTGTTAATTGAAATTACTTGGGGTAATAGAGTAGATAATTAACAGTAGAGTTAGAAAGGAGGGGATAAAAAAGGAATGGAAATAAAAGTTAATTAGGCCTTTCTGAGTGGATATGGTAATGGAGGCTGTAATGTGGGTCTGTGAAATTGTCTTTGGTATGGACTTTTCTAATCAAACTAGGTCTAGTAGACGTGAAGCCAGATTTTGGCTTGTAAGTAGGCTTGAGCAAGAGGTTGTACAACGGATTGTGGTTGAGTAAAATTCCAGTATATCGCAGAAGTTGAATGTCTGTAATGGATATTTTAGCTTAAGACTGTTAGTTGTAAGACTGAGCTCCATTGCTAGCAAAATCCCTAGGTTACACTAAGGGCTGTAAGTTTTAGATGAGGTGGTACTGTTGTTTGTGGGGAAGAGGTGGGGATAATACTATTGCTGATGAGAAATCCAGCGAAGATACTGCCTATTATTAGGTGTTTAATTGAATTAGGAAGGGATTATTTTCATTAATAATTAGAGTTGTGAAGTGGGATTGTCCTATTAGAACGAAGACAATAATTCTAGTACTACAAACAGCTGTTAAGGAGGTGGCAATAAGAGCAATAGAAAGGGCTCAGGTGTTGGTATATGACATGTTTGTGGTTTCGATAATAAGGTATTTAGAGTAAAAGCCTATTAGGAAAGGCATACCTGTAAGTGCTAAGCTGCCAATAATAAAGGAGGAAGAAGTAAGGGGTAAAGTCTTAAATAGTCCTCCTATTTTTACAATATCTTGTTCATCGTTGAGGTTGTGGATGACGGATCCCGAACACATAAATAATATAGCTTTAAAAAAAGGCATGGGGGCCGGGCGCGGTGGCTCACGCTTGTAATCCCAGCACTTTGGGAGGCCGAGGCAGGCGGATCATGAGGTCAGGAAATCGAGACCACGGTGAAACCCCGTCTCTACTAAAAATACAAAAAAAAAAAAAAAAAAAAAAAAAAGGCACGGGTATGGTGGGGCGCAGTGGCTCATGCCTGTAATCCCAGCACTTTGGGAGGCCGAGGCGGGCAGATCACGAGGTCAGGAGATCGAGACCATCCTGGCTAACACAGTGAAACCCCATCTCTACTAAAAATACAAAAACTTAGCTGGGCCCAGTGGCGGGCGCCTGTAGTCCCAGCTACTTGGGAGGCTGAGGCAGGAGAATGGCGTGTACTCAGAAGGCGGAGCTTGCAGTGAGCCGAGATAGCGCCACTGCAGTCCGGCCTGGGCAGAAGAGTGAGACTCCGTCTCAAAAAAAAAAAAAAAAAAGGCATGGGTGCAGATGTGTAGGAATGCTAGGTGTGGTTGATTAATGCCAATTGTGAGTATTACAAGGTCTAGTTGACTCGAAGTGGAGAGTGCTACCATTTTTTTGGTGTCATTTTGTGTTAAAGCACAGATTGCTCTAAATAAAGTGGTAATAGCACCTAAACAGTGTAAAGGTTTGGATTAATACACTATTTTCTACTGGGGGTAGAAGCAGATGAGCAGAAAAACTCCTGCTACAACTATAGTGCTAGAGTGGAGTAGGGCTGAGATTGGGGTTGGGCCCTGGGGTTATTATTATTTATATAATAATAAAAGGTTCAATACAACAAGAAGATTTAACTATGCTAAACATATACACACTCAACACTGGAGCACCAAGATTCATAAAACTGCTACTACTAGACCTAAGAAAACAGATCAATAGCCACACAATAATGAAGGGACACCAACCCCCCACTGACAACACAAGACCGATCATCAAGGCAGAAAGTGAACAATGAAACTCGACTTAGACTAAACTCTAAACCAAATGGACCTAGTAGACATTTACAGAACATTCTATCCAACAACCACAAAATAAACATTTTTCTCATCTGTGTGTGGAACATTCTTAAAATCAACCATATGCTTGGCCATGAAAAGTTTCAATAAACCCAAAAAAAGTCAAAATCATATCAAGTATTTCTTGAACCACAATGGAATAAAATTAGAAGTCAATACCAAAAGGAACTCTGAAAACAACACAAGTACATGAAAAGTCAACAACCGGAATTACTTTTGGGCCAGCAATGAAATTAAAGCAGAAATCAAAATAATTTTTGATACAAATGAAAACAGAAACATAGCATACCAAAACCTCTAGGATACAACAAAAGCTGTGCTAAGAAGCACATTTACAGCATTAAATGCCTACATCAAAAAGACAGAAAGATCGCAAATGAACAACCACACACCACACCTCAAGGAACTAGAAAATAAGAATAAAACAAACCCAAAACTAGCTGGGAGAAAAGAAATAAAAAGATCAGAAATGAACTAAATGAGACTGTGACCAAAAAGAAAAAAGATCTACAAAACAAAAACTTATTTGAAAGGATAAACAAAATTGATAAGACCACTAGCTAGACTAACCAAGAATAAAAGAGAGAAGATTCAAATTAGCACAACCAGAAATGAGAAAGGTGACAACTCATACCAGAGAAATATAAAACATCATCAGAGACTACTATGAACATCTTTATGCAAACTAGAAAACTCAGAGGAAATGGATAAATTCCCAGAAACATACAATCTCCCAAGATTTAACCAAGAAGAAACAAATCCTGAATAGACCAATAATGAGCAATAAAATCAAATTAGTCCTAGCAAAATCTTCCAGGAAAAAAAAAAGCCCAGGACAGATTTTTTACAGCCAAATTTTACCAGACATACAAAGAAGAGCTGGTTACCAATCTTACTGAAAGTATTCCCCCCCCCAAAAAAAAAAAAAAATCAAGGAGGAAGGATTCCTCCCTAACTCATTCTATGAAACCAGTATCAACCTGATACCAAAATGAGGCAAGACAACCAAAAAAAGGAAACCACAGGCCAACATCCCTGATGAAAATAGATGTAAACATATGCAACAAAATACTAGCAAACTAAATCCAACAGCGCACACACACACACACAATCAAGTGGGCTTTGTCTCTGGGATGCAAGGATGATCCAACACATGCAAACATATGTGGTCTACCACATAAACAGAATTAAAAACAAAACCCGTATGATCATCTTAATAGATACAGAAAGGCTGAGCACAGTGGCTCACACCTGTAATCCCAGCATTTTGGGAGGCTGAGGCGGGAGGATCACTTGAGGCCAGGAGTTCAAGACCAGCCTGGCCAACATGGCAAAACCCCATCTCTGCAAAAAATTAGCTAGGCATGGTGGTGCATGCCTGTAACCCCAGCCCCAGGAGGCTGAGGCACAAGAATCACTTGAAGTGGGAGGCGTAGGTTGCAGTGAGCCAAGATAGAGCCACTGCACTCCAGCCTGGGGGACAGTGTAACACCCTGTTTCAAAAAAAAAAAAAAAAACCGTAGAAAAAGCAGTCTATGAAATCCAACACCCCTGTATGATAAAAATCCCTCAAGAAACTAGACATCGAAGAAGCATACCTGAAAATAATAAAAGCCATCTATAACAAACTCAAAGCCAACACCATACTAAACAGGCAGCAGCTGAAAGCATTTCCCTCGAAAACCAGAACAAGACAAGGATGCCCATTCTCACCACTCCTATTTGCCACAGTACTGGAAGTCTTAACCAGAGCAATCAGGCAAGAGAAAGAAATAAAAGGCATCCAAATAGGGAAAGAAGTCAAATACCTCTCTTCAGTGATTATATGATTCTATACCTAAAAAACCCTAAAGACTCCACCAAAAGGCTCCTGGAACTGATAAGCAACTTCACTAAAGTTTCAGGATACAAAATTAATGTACAAGCAGCAGTAATATTTATATACACTGACAACATTCAAGCTGAGAGCCAAATCAATAACACAATCCCATTTTTAATTGCCACACACAAAAAGTAAAATACCTAGGAATACAGCTAACCAAGGAGGTGAAACATTGCTAAAGGGAGAACTATTAAACACTGCTCAGAGTAGTCATACATGACACAAGCAAATGGAAAAACATTCCATGCTCATGGGTTGGAAGAATCAATATCATTAAAATGGCCACACTGCCCAAAGCAGTCTACAGATTCAACACTATTCCTACCAAATTACCAATGTCATTTCTCACAGAATTAAAAATATATATATTCTAAAATTAATATAAAACCAAAAAAGAACCTGAATAGCCAAAGCAATCCTTAGCAAAAAGAACTAAGCTGGAAGCATCACATTACCCAACTTCACACTATACTATAAGGCTACAGTAACCAAGACAGTATGCTTTGGGTGGTATGTGGATTGCTTTAGGTAGTTGTTGTCTTTTTAACGATATTATATTCTCCAAATCCATGAGCAACATTGATAAACTGCTACCTAGATTAACTAGGCATGGAGGAAACATACCTCAACGTAATAAAGGCCACATATGACAAACCCACAGCCAATATACTGAATGGGGAAATTTCAGCTGAAAGCATTCACCCTAAGAATTGGAACAGGACAATGATGTTCACTCTTACTATTCCAATTCAACATAGTACTGGAAGTCCTGGCTAAAGTTATCAGGCAAGAAAAAGAAATAAAAGATATCCAAACGGGAGAAGAGGAGGTCAAATTATGTCTCTTCACAAATATGATTTTTTTACCTAGAAAACCCTAAAGATTCTACTAAAAGACTCCAAGATCCGATAAACAACTTGAGTGAAGTCTCAGTATACAAAACCATCGTATAAAAATCTGTAGCATTTCTATACACCAACAATATTCAAGCCAAAAACCAAATCAAGAATTGAATCCCATTTACAAAAGCCATACGCAAAAAAAATAAAATACCTAGGAAAACACTGACCAAGGAGGTGAATGATCTCCAAGAGAACTACAAAACACTTATGAAACAAATCATATATGTCATAAATAAACAGAAAAACATCCCAGGCTCATGGATTTGGAGACTATCATTAAAATAACCATACTGCCCATAGTAATCTATAGATTCAACACAATTCCTATCAAATCACCAATGTCATTTTTCAGAGAACTAGGAAAAACAATTCTAAAGTTCATACAGCACCAAAAAAGGGCATGAATAGCCAAAGTAATCTTAACCAAAAAGAACAAATCCAGAGGCATAACTTGACTTCAAATTATACTACAAGGCTATAGTAACTAAAATGGCATGGTACTGGTACAAAAATAGGCACACAGATCAATAGATTACAATAGAGAACCCAGAAATAAAATCACATACTTATATCCAACTGATTGATCTTTGACAAAGCTGATAAATATAAACAACAGGGAAAGGACACCCTAATTCAATAAATGGTGCTGGGAAAATTGGCTAGCCATATGCAGAAGAAACTGCATCTCTATCTCCCAGCATATACAAAAACTACCTCAAGATAGATTACACATTTTGGACATTGGCCTAGGCAAACAATTTATGATGAAGACCCCAAACACAAATGCAACAAAACCAAAAATAAACAAATGGGACTTAACTAAAAAGCTTCTGCACATCGAAAGATAATCAACAGGGCAAAGAGACAAACTACAGAATGAGAGAAAACATTTGCAAATTATGCCTCTGACAAAGGACTAATATCCAGAATCTACAAGACAACTCAACAAGAAGAAAACAAAGAACCCCATTAAAACGTGGGCAAAGGGCAAGGCGCGGTGGCTCACGCCTGTAATCCCAGCACTTTGGGAGGCCAAGGGGGGTGGCTCACAAGGTTGGGAGATCGAGACCACCCTGGCTAGCACAGTGAAACCCTGTCTCTACTAAAAATACAAAAAATTAGCCAGATACTGGGGATTCCAAAAGAGGAGAAGATGGAAGGGAGTGTGGGTTAAAAAATTACCCACTGGGTACAATGTTCATTATTAGGGTAATGGGTACACTAGAAGCCCACACCCCATGTAGTCCATTCTCGCATTGCTATAAAGAAATACCTGAAACTGGGTAATTTATAAAGGAAAGAGGTTTAATTGGCTCACAGTTCTGCAGGCTGTACATGAACCATGGCTGGGGAGGCCTCAGGACACTCATAATCATAGAGGAAGAAGAAGCAGGCACCTCTTCACATGCCAGAGCAGGAGGAAGAGAGACAGAGGGAAGGTGCTACACACTTTTAAACAACCAGATATCATGAGAACTCTATCATGAGAAGAGCAATAGGGAGATAGTGCTAAACCATTAGAAACTACCACCATGATCCAAATAGCTACCACCAGGCCCCACCTCCAACATTAGGGATTACAATTCAACATAAGATTTGGGTGGGGCACAGATCCAAACCATATCATTCCGCCCCAGCTCCTCCAAAATCTCATGTTCTCACATTACAAAATACAATCATCCCTTCTCAACAGTCCCCAAAGTCTTAACTCATTCCAGCATTAACTCAAAAGTCCAAAGTCTCATCTGGGACAAGCCAAGTCCCTTCCACCTATAAGCCTATAAAATAAAAAACAAGTTAATTACTTCCAAGATACAATGGGATTATAGGCATTGGGTAAATAGTCCCATTCCAAAAGGGTAAAACTGGCCAAAAGAAAAAGGCTACAGGCCCCATGCATGTGCTAAAACCCAGTAGGGCAGTTACTAAATCTTAAAGCTCCAAAATAATCTCCTTTGACTCCATGTCTCACATCCAGGGCATACTGCAGCAAGGGGTGAGCTCTCAAGGCCTTGGGCAGTGCCACTCCTGTGACTTTGCAGGGCTCAGCCCACGCGGCTGCTGTCAAGGGCTGGCGTTGAGTGGCTACAGCTTTTCCAGGTGCATGGTGCAAGCTGTCAGTGGATCTACCATTCTGGGGTCTGAAAGATGGTGGTCTTTCTCACAGCTCCACTAGGCAGTGCCCCAGTGGGGACTCTGTGTGGGGGCTCCAACCCCACGTTTCCCCTCTGCACTGCCCTAGTAATTTTTCCATGAGGGCTCTGCCCCTGCAGCAGCCTTCTGCCTGAACATCCAGGCTTCTCCATATATCTGAAATCTAGGCTGAGGCTCCCAAGCCTCAACTCTTAGCTTTCAGCACCTGCAGGCTTAACAGCATGTAGAATCTGCCAAGGGTTTGGGCTGGCACCGTCTGAAGGCCTCAGCTATATCTGGGCCCCTTTCAGCCATGGCTGGAGCTGGAGTAGCTAGGATGCAGGCAGCAGTGTCCTGAGGCTGCACAGGGTGGCAGGGCCCTGAGAATCGCCCAGGAAACCGTTCTTCCCTCCTAGGTCTCTGGGCCTATGATGGAAGGAGCTGCCTTAAAGGTTGCTGAGATGCCTTGGAGCCCTTTTCCCCATTGTCTTGGCTATCAGCACTTGACTCCTCTTTACTTATGCAAATTTATGCAGTCTGCTTGAATTACCCTCCTGAAAATGGGTTTTTCTTTTCTACCACATGGTCAAACTGAAAATTTTCCAACTCTTCTGCTCTGTTTCCCTTTTAAATGTAAGTTCCAATTTTACATCATTTCTTTGCTCATGAATATAAGCACTGGCTGCTAGAGGCCAGGTGACATCTTGAACACTTTGCTGCTTAGAAATTTCTTCCACCAGATACCCTAAATCATCTCTCTCAAGTTCAAAGTTCCACAGATCCATAGACCAAGGGTACAATGCCACCAGTCTCTTTACTAAAGCACATAGCAAGAGTGGCCTTTACTCCAGTTCCCAATAAGTTCCTCATCTGTGGTCACTCTGAGCCCTCCTCAGCCTGAACTTCACGTCTATACCACTATCAGCATTTTGGTCACAACCATTCAACAAGTCTCTAGGAGGTTTCAAACTTTCCCTCCTCTTCCTGTCTTCCTCTGAGTCCTCCAAACTGTCCCAACCTCTGCCCATTACCCCATTCCAAAGTTGCTTCCTTCTACAATTTCAGGTATCTTTATAGCAATGCCCCACTCCCAGTACCAATTTTCTGTATTAGTCCCTTCTCACATTGCTATAAAGAAATACCCGGAACTGGGTAATTTTTTTTTTTTTTTTGAGATGGAGTTTTGCTCTGTCACCCAGGCTGGAGTGCGGTGGCGCAATCTCAGTTCACTTCATCCTCTGCCTCCCAGGTTTAAGCAATTCTCTGCCTCAGCCTCCCGAGTAGCTGGAATTTCAGGCACCCACCATCACACCTGGCTAAGTTATTTTTTGTATTTTTAGTAGAGATGGGGTTTCACCATCTTGGCCAGGCTGATCTTGAACTCCTGACCTCGTGATCCGCCCGCCTCAGCCTCCCAAAGTGCTGGGATTACAGGCGTGAGCCACAGTGCCCAGCCGGAACTGGGTAATTTATAAAGAAAAGAGGTGTAATTGGCTGACAGTTCTATAGGTTGTACATGAAGCATGGCTGGGGAGGCCTCAGGAAATTTACAATCATGGCAAAAGGTAAAGGAGAAGCAGGCATATCTTCACGTGGCCAGAGCTGGAGGAAGACAGAGAGTGGGGAGATACTACACACTTTTAAACAACCAGATCTTGTGAGAATTCTATCACAATAACAGCTCTGGGGGATGGTGCTAAACCATTAGGAACCACCCCCATGATCCAATCACTTCCCACCAGGCCCCAGATCCAACACTGGGGATTACAACTGAACATGAGATTTGGGTGGGGCACAGATCTAAATCATATCACCCCACCATTACACAATATACCCATGTAACCTGCACATGTATATCTTGAATCTAAAATAAAATAAAGTTAAACAAAAAAAAAAGATTCTGCCCTCAAATGCTGGCTCCTTTGTGAAATCTTCCCTCACACTGTATTGTTTTGAGAGAGGGAAAAAAAGCTCCTTCAATCTTCCTATTATATTTTGCATTTCCACACTCACAAGTACATGACTTCACTTTGCAATATTACTCTCTCTATACATTGCTTTTCACAATTTGCCTGCTTCTCAAAGTCCCAACTCCACAAAACTTATCAAAAGCAAGTTTGAGAGGAGGAGCTGTCTTTTCTTCTTTGTATCACCTAATTCAGTATCCCACACATAGTGGGTGTGCAATATTTGTTGAATGAATTTAACTATTTGCCTTTTTATTTAAACGTATTATAATTCATCAGAATAAAATCTAAAATACATAACAATTATCAAGTCAAACATATGATCAATGATTCATAAAGACACATCTGAAAAATAAAATTATTTGCAAATTATTGGCTGTTTTTGCAATCCACTCTCTTTTGAGCCACAGGTAATTTTTATTCCTTTGCCACATGGTCTGTAAACATTTTCAGAGAGGTAAGACAACCAAACATCATGCCATTTCCTAATCAGCATTAGACAATAGGTTTCTCCTTAGACAAGCAGTGATCATAAGTCAGCAAAATAAGCAGCAAGGGCAGGGAAAAAGGTAGAGTAGCCAACTATGTCTTTCACTGAAATTAATATTAGAATATCTTATATTTTGGAGAGCAGAAAATAAGGATTTTTTTAGACTTAAAGGTGGGGGGTTAAAGGTATGATGTGAGTTACAATCAAGACTGGAAGAATCAGACTAAAGGAGGCAAGAACTCATAGTCAAAGATACTAAAGTTCAAGCAAACGCGGTGGCAGACCCAGACCAGAGAGCAATCCCAGAGAGAGAGATGGTTATTCAGGTTGGAGCACTTAGAATGTGAGGAATGAGGAAAGCCCTAAGTTTCTTCTCTAAAAAAGAACAAAAGGCTAAGCCAAGACTCTAGCAAGGTGGGGTAGAGTCTAAAAGAAGTCTTGTAGCAGAAACACAGAAGACAGTGGAATCTAGCCAAAGAAAGATAGTACAGGAAGTTCGGCATCTACTATTGTCTGAATGTTCCCTTCAAAATTCAGGCTGAAATTTTTTTATAAATTACTCACTCTGTGGTATTTTGTTATAGCAGCACAAAAATACAACTGTAGGAGCAACATTTTCAGAAGGTGAGAGGAAATGGAATCCAGAGTGTAAGTACACAGATTAGATTTATCTGGGAATAGAGATATTTAATGTATTTCAATATGAGGAAAAAGTAGCAGAATAGGTACAAATGTAGATAAGCTAGTGAATTTTGAGGTAGAAAGAAGAACTTGCCTTGTGATGGCTTTCATTTTCTCAATAAAGACAAGGTCTAAAAGAATGAGGTAGGGGAGAGAGGAAAGGAGAGTTTAAATTAGAGGCTTACAGAGGGAGGAAAATGTTTGAAATACTGATTTTCAAGAATAGACATAGTAAAGAATTGTGGGAGTGTTAGCAGTATTTAATGTGCATTTGCGACTGAGATTGTTTCTTTAAAATGAGACTAATCAGGGCCAGGCGCATTGGCTTGCACCTGTAATCTCAACGCTTTGGGAGGCCAAGGGACGAGGATTGCTTGAGCCCAGGAGTTCAAGACCAGCCTGGGCAACATAGAAGACCCTGTCCCTACAAAAAATTTTAAAAACTTAGTAGGGGATGCGGTGGTGCACACCTGTGGTCCCAGCTATTCAGGAGGCTGAGGTGGGAGGACTGCTTGAGCCCAGGAGGTCAAGCCTACATTGAGCTAGGATCATGCCACTGCACTACAGCCTGGGTGACAGGGCAAGACCTTGTCTCGAAAAAAAATTGAAAATAAAAATAAAGATAAATGAGACTAATCAGCAAAGATGTCTCCATTTTCCTCCATCCGTGTTTACCTATAAGGTATAAAAAGAGTTGGCCAAGTTGAATTTAACCAGTGTTGGGTTTTGGTAGGTGAGTAAAACAGAAGATTACAGGGGCCAGAAAATAAATGGGCATTTGCAGTGCACTAACTACAATAATGGACCACTCAGTCTAAAGTGAGAAAGGAGAAAAAGAGGACATGAATGCTTTGCAAATGCATGTCTTAAACCCTAAGTGGTCTGTAAACTCAAAAGCAAAAGCTATGAGTTCTATGCTATGTAGATATACCTCACCAAAGAGTAATATAGTTAGTAAAAGGCTTTATTGACTGATTAAATGAGTCTTCTCCATATTCCAGAACACCAAATGATACAAACTCATCAGATTTAATTTTTTTAAGTAGCTTTCTAAAGATATGGAAAGAAAAATAAATCTGTGGTTGAAATGTTTGAGTTCTGAAGAGCAGGTGAATGGGTTCCCGTGATACTTCCATATAAACAAAGATTAACTGCAGGACATTAATCAAAAGAGACCACAGCAGTAGAAATTAAACTTAACAACAATTAACTTCACATGGGAAAATAAAACCTAATTACTACAGGGCATCCCCCTCCCAGAACAACTGCCCCTACCCCACAGAATGAAAACCACTGCATTTCCAGGCAGCTTCTCAGCAAATACTAACTAGTCAAGAGAACTGGAACTTTGATACTACTGCTAACTATAGCCTATCTTAATTAAAGAATTTAAAATAATTCTAGAAAATATATGACCACCTTTTATGATACTTAATTTATTTAAATTACTTAAAGTCACTCATTTTTGCTACTTTATTCTTTGCCTATTTAGATAATGTCAAGAAAATCCTAGAAAAGACAAAACATACCTTTAATAGGTTAGGTTCAAATAAAACTTATCACAATATTTTATATGTATAGATTTTCAACTATATATTTTCAACTATTCTTTTCCCTATGGCCAAAATATATGGTTTAATCAGCTCAATGAAATAAAGAAAAATTGGGTCCAGATAGCATGTTAAGGAAGAAAAAGAGATAAAACTATGATAACAGAAAAAAGGTTTGGTTCCCAGGCTGTGTTGCTACTCAAGCCACCAACAGGACAAACCATTAGCAAAGAAATGAAGTAACTTCCTTATCTGTAACATGAGAATACTAAAGCAGATACTACTAAAGTTTTATTTCTATTCCAAAAATTCGATCTCATCTAGTGCTTTAAGACTTCACTCTTTAAAAGGCCTTTGAGAAGGGAGGGTGCCCAAAAGACTCAAACTTTCAATTCATGATATATACTTTCTGTCTCTGGATGACAATTAACAGAAAAATCTAGAAGAAAACAAAGGCAAATATTTCAAAATCAGAAAAAGACTAGGTCATCTCTTCTCCATCCTGTGCCCCTCTTAGTTCCACATTCACTTCTCTCATAACCATTCTCCTTCATTTCTTTTTTAAAAGCGAATTGTATTGTATATAGTTGATGTTTACAACATAGTATTATGAGATATACACAGATAAAATGGTTACAATAGTGAAGCAGATTAACAAGAGTGAAGCAGATTAATATATCATCTCACATAATTACTTTGTGTGTGACAAGAGCAGCTAAAATCTACCTATTTAACAAAAATCCTTAATACAACACAATTTTATTAAGCCTCAGGCCTAGCAGTCCTTTCATTTGCCTTTCAGAGAACTATGAGATAGTGAATCCAGACACAATTTATTTGGGAAAACAGGGGCTAACAGTTTGCTAATTCAAGTCAGAGTTCTTACCTTTATATCCCCATCACCAAATCCAGTGTCAAATACATAGCAGACACCTAATTTAACTCCTCTATATAATTTATTACACCAGTGGTTCTCAAGTGTGGTCATCCGGGGTTTTTCTAGAAACGCAAAATTTCAGGTCCCATCAAGACCTAATAAATCAAACTCTGTAAGTGGGGTACAGCACTCTGTTTTAAAAAGCCCTCCATGTGCGATTCTGATGCACACTCAAGTTTGAGAACCACTGTATTAAACCTCCCAGGAAATAACCTTCTTGTTAATTAAAAAAAAAAAAAAGTGCTTTTTTTTCTCAGCTGCCATCACTTAAAAATGCTTGGACTCACATGATGTTGTCAACTACTTGTCTCCAGCGTGCACACAAAATGAACTTTAGTAAAACATTTGGAGCCTCAGTTCCCTGGTCTGTAAAGTAGGAATGAATACCACACGCTTTCATGAATAAGATATGGCTTACAGAAAGGCTCCTTTCTTTCCTTTTTCTGTTACCTGTACTAAGTCCCTGCTACTTTACACAGACAATGGTCCTAAAGAAGACACTCTGGCACTCCTCTGAAAAATGTCACCAGTGCCTCCTACACAGAAAAGCTCTCAAATGCGGCTTTCTTATGGAAAATACCACAGTAGGGAAATGAAGAGTTAAGAGTCCTTACAGACTCATATACAGAACGGCAATTCTAAAAAGGTGGTTCACAAAGTAGTGGGAAAAGCAGTCATTCAAAATTGTGCATCTCTGTAACTTAAAAAAAAAAATCACCATTAAACAGAACATACGCAACTTTCTCTTAAGTGTCCAAAATAAATTATTAATGATAACTGGAGATAAATACTACAGATGAGGGATGGTGGGGTGTGGGGGCAGGAGGAATGAAGCTTTTGAAAATGCAAAAGAACTAGAATATATGACCCATATTAAAGTGGTACAGGCCTTCAAATTCCAATCCCCTAGATTTTTCTGGGGGCAGCCTCACTGTCAAATTCTTTGTCCCAATGTTGCCACACTATGTGTTCTGATTTGGGGTTCAAAAAATATGGTTACCAGGGGAAGCAAAAGCAAAAGCCCATTGCTATGGGTGACACCTAAAAACTGGGAGTACTACTTTAAAAAAAAAAAAAGTTGAGAACTTTCAGAGGAATTCACTATAAACAATTCCCAATTTTTAGTTCCTCGCTCCCTTTGAATGGAATACTCAAAGGTTTAATTTGACTTCCTTGACAACTAGCCCTTTTTATGGGGATGAAAATAGATCAGTGCATGTGATGTGTCATTACACTCGAATATTTCGCACAGTAACCGCGCCACAAGCATTCGTTAAATCGGCACTATCGGCTTTAATTCTTACTCCTCCCCGCTGCCATCTAAGATAAGACAGCCCCCTATTTTCGCTATTCTGCAGTAGCCAACATTCCAGTCTGCAGGACTGAAGTGAAATTTAATCGCTCGTATCTTTTTAAGGGAACCTTTTTACAGCGAACTTGGAAAAGTAATGCCAGCCATACGTTGAATGACACCATGCTGGGAGTTGTAAAACCACAAACTCAGTGCCCGGCCGTCCGGGATATGGAATTCCAACAGCGGCTCCTCATTGCACCAAACTAACAATTTATCCACACGACAGTGCATCTTAATTGGGATGGTTACTCACTTTTTAAATAGTCATCACTGTCCCCTCCAACTCCCAGCTGGACATGACACTCCTTCTCCACCCAAGAACTCCAGAGCTAAGGAAGTCTTTTGGCCACTTTAGTGCCTCCTCCCAGCCAGCACCAATGACTGACAGTGTCCCCAGGCGCCCAGCGAGGGTCCCAAGCGAGGCCAGGACCCAAAGGCTGCCCAAGTCTCCGCGTCCCAGGACGTCCTGAAGTCGCAGCCCGGTGCCCCCGCTCCCCGCCACGGGGCGCACCCCGCCTCCTCCGACTCCTGCGGCCCCGTTCCTTAGTCGAAACCCGCTGTCCCGGCTCCGCGGCCCGCCAGTCCCCTCGACTCTTCCCCAGGCAAACCCGGAACCGGGCGCGGGCTCAGGCCCAAGCAAGGCCGCGGGCCCCCCCAGCGCTCGCCCCACCTCCCGAGCCGCTCCGGGACAGGCGCCCGGGCGCAGACGGGAAAGCGCGGGGGGCCTGGTCCGGGAGCCCACTTCCCGGCCGGGGAAAGGCAGGACTCACCTTCGTACTGCAGATCCACCAGGACTAACAGGAAGGGGAACACCGAGCCCAGCCGGCTGGTCACGGAGCCGGGTGCCACCATGTCCGAAGGCTCGCGAGTGAAGAGGAGGAAAGGTGTGTGGCCCACCAGCACGCGCCGGCGCTCTGGCAGCAGCTGCCCCCGCCCGCCGTCGGCTCTCGCTCAGGCCTCAGCGGCTCTGGAACCCAGCAGAGGAAGGCAGCGGTGGGCGGGGCCCGGGCGACGCTACGCCCCAGAGCGCCGCCGCCGTCCAATCGCCTTCTTTCTGGCGGCTTCCCTCCCGGGCTCGCCGGGGTCGTGGTTCGCACTGATAGGCTGCGGAGGCCGCCGCCCCGCCCCGTCTCTGATAGGATAACGTGGAAGCACGAGACGAGGCTGCGCCTGCCGGTCGCAGAGCTGTCAGCAAGCTCCAAACCGCCTCTGCCGCCCGGAGGGAAGCAGACGGGGAGTCGGTGGCGGCCGCCGAGTCCGCATGCGCAGGCTGCAAAGGCACTTTTGGGCCGGTCCCGCCGCGCTAGGTTGGCGAGGGGGACTATTTGATCCTTCCCAGCTTCGCCAGCGTGGTGTTAGGAGAGGAAAGCGCAGCCGCAGCGTACGAATGGGAAGGCCAAACACGGTCCCGGGGAGTCTGAGGGGAGCTGCAGGGCGCCTGGAATTGAGGTCTCGAGTGAGCCGGTAAACACCGCCTCCCGCTGAGCGTCCCGGAACAAATACTGTCTGAACTGAGCCGTAAGCAAGAAACGGTCAAAAGAAGCTGGGGCGATCTGATGAATAGAACATTTCAGGGCCTACCAGAGAGAAGTGCGTAATTGCTCTAAGGCAGGTAGGTAATTGGCCTGGAAACTTGGGAACGCCCCGCCCCGCCACCCCGACTTTCAGCAAACCAGCGTGCCCAGAAAAAAGAGCGATTGTGGAAGACCCTGTGAAGAAGAGACCAGGAAGGCACTGTGGCTTAAGAGAGCAAGGCGTTCCTGAATGCAGCCAGTGTTAACTGGTAAGCAAAAAACTGAGAACGGATCCTGCATCTTGCGCTTACCAGGGGAAATTCAGGAGAGATATGAACCTGAGCAAGATGAGGTTGAAGTTATTCAATGCGGCATTAAGCCTTTTCACGGCCACTTCCTCTGGCGTCACCAACACACACACTGTACACCAGCAGTATTTTTACACGGGGTATGTGTGTTAAGTACTATCAAGTGCATACTTATTACTTCACCTGTATTTGCTGCCTTGATACCATTAGAGAAACTCATGAATTATAAATAGCATAGTGAATTTGTGATTCCCTGAAGATATACTAAGGTGGACTTTTAAAAAGGCTTTTATTCCAAAGGGAACTAATATGGAGGAAATGGTTTCGACAAAGAAAAAAGAAAAAACGGAGTCTTTGATTAGTTGTGGGGAAGGCAACATAATGTAATGTGAAGAGTAAAGGAGTCAGACCCAGGAAACCCCATAACTATTATGTAAGTTATCTTCAACTGTAAAGTGGTTAGGATCCTGATAGTCTCAAGGGTTTGAGGTTTCATGAAGCAGATAAATGTTCTTGTGAATTGTAGAATGTTATACCAGTGTTACTCATTATTCTAACGAGAGCGGAATAGTGAAGAGAGGCTCCTTCAGAAATTCCTTGGGATTTTTTTTTGGCTTGTGTTTTTTTATATCACAAGTAGTGTCTCTGAAAAATGGTAGATGATTTCAATGTCCACAAATATGCAGGTGAAGACATTCAATTGAGGTACTGTACCCAAAGGTTCAGCAAAATGCTGAACATAGAAAATAACTTTGTAAACAAAATGCAATATTTCTAGACTGTGAGTTATCACCAGTGTACTGCCTATAACCCTGGTCTTAAGGAAAAAGTAGCAGAGCTGAAGAAGTTCTAAGGATGGAAATTAAAAATTATTAAGGAGATAATAGACTTCGTGTTATAGGAAATAAAAATAGCAAGAGTCTTCAATGGTGAGTGATTTTGAGACTACAAAACTATGAATTCTGTAATATTAGAACTAAGCTTTACAAAGCATTCCTTGAAAAAAGATAATTTTACAACAAAGAAAGTAACATTAGACAGAAAAAAATGTACAAAACTAAAATTATGTGATTAATGCTTGGGAATGTTTCCTCCAATGTTCATCTAGTCATGGTTTTCACGCATCACTCTTGCCAATAAAACCAAAAACCAAAGTAATCCAGTGATTGTAAGAAAAGTTACTGTAAATATGTTTGCATTCGTCAGAATCTATGGAGTCTTTTTTAAATTAAGCAAATCTCTACTGTAATTCATACTATCTGTTAATTATAGTAGAAAAGACTTAAACAATGGTAGTATATTTATGATATATCCAAAATTAAGAGTATTACGCAATTTTTATTAGGTTGATCTGTGTTTATTGACTAGGAAAAACAATGTTGGTGGAGAGGAGTGAACAGATCTAGAACATATTTTAGAGGTAAAGGGAATAAGATTTGCTTAGGAATTAACTATGAGGAGAAATAAATGTTCAGAAACAAGTAGAGCACTTATAAACACCTTTTTGTGCCAAATTAAAAACAAAAAAGTTAGCATTAAGTTAATGCCACCATATACATCCTTCCACATTTATTTTTACAAACTTGTGCTTTTGTTTCTAAGAAACATTTCTAGGCTGGGTGCAGTGGCTCACACCTGTAATCCTAGCGCTTTGGGAAGCCAAGATGGGAGGATTATTTGAGGCCAGGAGTTTGCCACCAGCCTGAGCAACATAGCAGGATCCTGTCTCTGCAAAAAAATGTAAAACTAGCCAGGTGTGGTGGCTCCTGCCTGTTGCCCTAGCTACTCAGGGAGACTGAGGCAGAGGATTGCTTCATCCCAGGAGTTTGAGGTTGCAGTGAGCTAAGATCATGTCACTGCACTCCAGACTGAGCAACAGAGTGAGACTTTATCAAAAAAAAAAGCTACATTTTTAAAATTGAAATTGCTTAGTCAAAGAATGCGTTTAAACTTTTAAGATGCATTGTCAGATTATCTTTCCTAAAGGAGTAATTTATATTCCTATCAGCTGTTTATATTCCTGCCTACTCACCATCACTAACTATAATCGATTTTCAGTTTTTGCCAATCTGAGGAATAAAAAATGAACCTTATATGTCAAATTTACGGTTTATTTTCAAGGATTTTGGGATTCTGATCAAATTTTGGTACCTTCATATAAAATTTGGCTTTTAAATCACATCTTGTATTCTCTGCTTTCCACCCTCTTTTATGTTGTTTCTTGGCTTCTGGCCACATGACTACAGTCTCCGCTTTTGTATTCACATCACCTTCTGTCATTTTTTACCTTCTTGCCTCCGTCTTGTAAGGATCCTTGTAATTAATTATATTGGGCCTGCTGAGATAATCCAAGATATTCTTCCTACTCAAGTTCCTCAATTTAATCACATCTGCAAAAACTGCCTTTTGCTATAGAACAATGACAGGAGATTAGAATGTAGATATAAAGCTTAACACAGTACGTCCCCCTTTACCAGGTGGAGCACATTTTCCCTCTTTCCTTGAGTGTGGGCTGGACTTAGTGACTAACTTCCAAAGAACAGAGTATGGAAAGGGAGGAGGAGAGTAACTTCATAGTACAGAAACCTGGAAACACTATCTTGGCCAAGTGGTCAAAGTTAATATCAAGTCATGTTGACAGCATATACTCCCAATATACTGTGATGAGAAGGGCAGTTCACCTCTGAGGTATTCTCAAAACCTATAACCCAATCTAGTCTAAACATGAAAAAAAAAAATCAAACTAACATTGAAGGACATTCTATAAAACACCTGATCAGTATTCTCAAAACTGTCAATGTCTTGGGGAACAAGGAAAGATTGAAATACTGTAACAGACCAGAGGAAACTGAGGAAACTTAATTGATGACTGAATGCAGTGTGCTGTATTAAACTGGATCCTGGAATAGAAAATAGACATTAGTGGAAAAACTACTGAAATATGAATAGTCTCAAGTTTAATAGTAATGTACCATTATTACTTTCTTAGTTTTGACAAATGTACCATGGTTATGCAAGATGCTAACAATAGGGAAAAATAAGTAAGGGGTATTTGGGACCTCCCTGTATTATCCTTATGCCCTTACTTGAAAGTTGTTTCAGCAATAGAAGTTTATTTAAAATATTGTGAAGGGGCTGAGTATTTTTAAATCAACTGCGGTTACTCGTTTTTGTGTATTTGTGTCCAAATGAGTTTTTCTGCATCAAATTTTATCTCCTCTCCTTGCAGAAGAAAGAGAATTAGCCCTTTACAGAGATAACAGTTGCCTAAGCCAGCTCTTTTCTCCTCTTTTTGATGTTCTTCTCTTTTTCTGTCAGTTTGGAGATTGTAGATTATTTGTTTTTTAAAATATCTGTTGTTACATACACATTCCAGTTATAGTCCAAAAAATCTAGTAAAATATCTAAAAGAAAAATGCTCTTCACTGTATTTTTTATTTTTTAAATATGAGTGAGTGCATTTAAGTAATAGGTTATGTTATTATAATTATGAGCTAAAAGTTTTGAAGTGTGATTTAAAGAGTCTTTAACATTACAATTCTGGACTACAAAGTGTAAAAATTGTATTTTAAAAGGTTCATGTACTGTTTCCGATAAGTAGATGAATCTTTGATCACTGGAATGTGTTAATACTAATTTAAAGGCAGCTATGTATCTTCTGATTTTATAGGAAATTAACCAAGTACAATATTATATTTTATATACAATGGGTAAACTCTTCAAAATTTAAGCTTTCTTAATTTCTAAATTAAGTGACATAATGACATGTCTTTAAATATGTTTGATCTTATAAAATTTTTGTAACAACAAATATAAGGACTTATTATTTTCCATATTCTCACATCTAAATCCAAACATATAAACACAATTGCATTAAATATAAATGTTATAAACACAATAATTAAATGACAGATAATTAAAATGGATTTTGAAAATAACATGAGGAAGACAGAGCAAGATAGCCAAATAGAAGCCTCCACCAATCATCATCCCCACATGAACACCAACTTTGACAACTATTTACACAAAAAAAGCACCTTCATAAGAACCAAAAATCAGGCGAACAATCACAGTACCTGGTTTTAACTGCATATTGCTGACAGGCGTTGAAGAGAGTAGGAAAGGCAGTCTTGAATTGCCAACATCACCCCTCCCCTATCCCCTGGCAGTGACTGTGTGGCACTGAGAGAGAATTCGTACATTTGTGGAAGGGGAAAGGACAGTAATTATGGGCCTTTGCCTTGGAACTTAGTGCTGCCAACACCCATGGAGGGAGCATTTAGATCAGCTTTAGCCAGAGGGGAATCGTCCGTTCCAGCAGTCAGAACTTCAGTTTTGGCAAGCCTCACCACCATGGGCTAAAGAGCTCTAAGGTTTAAAATAAACTTGAAAGGTAACCTAGGCCACAAGCACTGCAACTCCTAGGCAAGTCCTCCTGCTGTGCTGGGCTTAGAGCCAATGGACCTGGGGGCAATGTGACCTAGTGAGACACTAGGCAGGGTGGCCAATGCAGTGTGCTTGTATCACCCCTCCCCCAACTTCAGGCAGTACAGCTAGCAGCTCCAAAAGAGACACCACCACCCCCACCTTCCACTTGAGGAAAGGAGAGGGAAGAGTAAAGACTTGTTTTGCAACTTGGATACCAGCTCAGCCACAGTAGGACAGGGCACCGGGCAGGGTTGTGCAGTCCCCATTGCAGGCCCTACCTCCCAGACAACGTATCTAGACATACCCTGGGCCAGAGGGGAACCCACTATCTTGAAAGGAAGTACCCAGTCCTGGCAAGATTCATCACCTGCTTATTAAAGGGCCCTTGGGTCCTGAATAATCAGCAGTAGTAACCAGGTAATACATGCTGTGGGCCTTGGGTGAGACTCTGAGGTATACTGGCTGCAGGCGTGACCCAGCATATTCACAGCTATGGGTGGCAATGAGGAAAGACTCCATCTGTTTGAGAAGAGGAGAGGGAAGAATAAAGGAGACTTTGTCTTATAGCTGAGGTGCCAGCTCAGCCACAGTGGAGAAGTGAACCAAGTAGGCTCTTGGGGTCCCTGATTCCAGAGTTGGCTCTTGGATGGTATTTCTGGCCCTGGGCCAGAGGGGAGCCCACTGCCCTGAAAGGTGAATTCCAGGCATGGCAGCATTGACCACAAGCTCACTACAAAACTCTTAGGTCTTAAGTGAATATCAGCAGAATCATGGCAATACTCCCAGTGTCTTGTAATGTTGATGGACATGGGGAGAGACTCCTCTGCATGGTGAAAGGGGAGGGAAGACTAGAAAGGACTTCATCTTATGGTTTCAGTGCCAACTTACCCTCAGTAGAATAGAGCACCAGGTAGATTTCTAAGGTTTCTGACTCCAGGTTCTGGAGTTACTGCTGCTGACTCCCAAACAGCATCTCTGAACCCACTCGGGGCTCTGAGGAACTTGCCATCCTGAAGAGAAAGACAGAAAGCTAGCTGGCTTCACTGCCTGCTAATTGTAGAGCCCTAGGACCTTCAGCTAACATTGGTAGTAGCAGGAGTGGTTACAGTGGGCCTTCGGCATAACCCATAGCTGTGCTGGCTTCAGGTCTGACCATCCACAGTCCCAGTGATGGTGACCACAGAGGTACTTGTGTCACCCTCCCTCAGCTACAGGTAGTGTTGCAGGAAGTCAGGGACCCTGAATGGAGGGGCCAGCTGGAGCTGTGGCAGAGGAACATAAATTGTGAAGAGTTCATGGACATTTATCAGTTCCCAAATAATACTTTTATAATTTCTTATGCCTGTCTTTAATCTCTTAATCCTGTTATCTTCGTAAACTGAGGATGTATGTCACCCCAGGACTATTGTGATAATTGTGTTAACTGTACAAATTGATTGTAAAATGTGTGTTTGAACAATGTGAAATCAGTGCACCTTGAAAAAGAACAGAATGACAGCGATTTTTAGGGAACAAGGGAAGACAACAGTAAGTTCTGACTGCCTGCGGGGTCGGGCAAAAAGAGCCGTATTTTTCTTCTTGCAGAGAGCCTATAAATGGACATGCAAGTAGGAGAGATATCACTAAATTCTTTTCCTAGCGAAGAATATTAATATTAATACCCTGGGAAAGGAATGCATTCCTGGGGGAAGGTCTATAAACAGCCACTCTGGCAATGTCTGTCCTATGCAGTTAAGATGAGGACTGAGAGACGCCCTGGTTTCCTGCAGTACCCTGAGGCTTACTAGGATGGGGAAAAACCCAGCCCTGGTAAGACTGGTTCCCTGCTCTCGAACCCTGTTTTCTGTTATTTAAGATGTTTATCAAGACAGTACATGCACCGCTGAACATAGACCCTTATCAGTAGTGCTCTTTTTTGCCCTTTGAAGCGTGTGATCTACGACCTGTTCTTACACCCCCTCCCCTTTTAAAACCCTTAGTAAAAAACTTGCTGGTTTGAGGCTCAGCGGGGCATCACGGTCCTACCGATATGTGATGTCACCCACGGCAGCCAAGCTGTAAAATTCCTCTCTTTGTAATCTTTCTCTATTTCTCGGCTGGCCGACACTTAGGGAAAATAGAAAGAACCTACATTGAAATATTGGGGGCAATTCCCCTGATAAAGTAGCTCAACAGAGAGAGATAGAGAGAGAGACAGACTGATTCTGTTTGGGCAAAAACAAGGAAAAAGAACAAGAGTCTCTGCCCAGTAATCCAGAGAATTCTTTCAGGTATTATCCAAGACCACCAAAGCAGTACCTCTATGTGTGTGCAAGAACTACAATATTACTGCATTTAGGGGCCCACTAATGCAGATATGGCTGCAGTGACCAAAAACTTAGATCACAACATCCAAGTCCATTTGAATACCTGGAATGCCTTCCCAAGAAGGATGACTACAAACAAGCCCTACTGTGAAGACTATAATAAATACCTAACTCTTCAGTGCCCAGTCACCAACAAACATCCACAAGCACCAAGTCATCCAGGAAAACATGACCTGAGCAAACAAACTAAACGATACCAGGGGCGAATCCCAGAGAGACAGAGATATGTTACCTTTCAGACAGAGAATTCAAAATAGCTGTTTGGAGGAAACTCAAAGAAATACAAGATAGTGGAGAGAAGGAACTTAGAATCCTATCACATAAATTTAACAACGAAATTGAAATAAGTAAAAAGCAGAAATTCTGGAGTTGAAAAATGCAATCAACATACTGAAGGCATCAGAGTCTTTTAATAGCAGAATTTATCAAGCAGAAGAAAATAATAGCTTGAAGACAGGCTGTTTGAAAATACACACTCAGAAGAGACAAAAGAAACAAAGAATAAAAAAGAATGAAGCACACCTACAGGATCTAGATAATAGTTTCAAGGGGGAAAATCTAAGAGTTATTGGCCCTAAAGAGATGGTGGCGGGGGGCGGGTGGAAAGTTTGTTCAAAGGGATAAAAACAGAGAACTTCCCAAAACCTTCCAAACCTAGATAAAAATATCAATACTTAAGTACAAAAAGATTATAGATTACCAAGCAGATTTAACCCAAAGAAGACTACCTCAAGGCACTTAACAGTCAAACTCCCAGTGGTCAAGGATAAACAAAGGATCCTAAAAACAGCAAGGGAAAAGAAATAACATACAATGGAGCTTTAATATGTCTGGCAGCAGACTTCTCCGTGGAAACCTTACAGGCAAGGAGAGAGTGGCGTGACACATTTAAAGTGCTAAAGGAAAAAAAAAATGACCTTAGAATAATATACCCAGTGAAAATATCCTTCAACCATGAGGAGAAATAAAGACTTTCCTAGGCAAGCAAAATCCAAGGGATTTCATGAACACCATACCAGTCCTACAAGAAATGCTAAAGGGGGTACTTTAATCAGAAAGAAAAGGATGTTGATGAGCAAAAGAAATCATCTGAAGGTACAAAACTCACTGGTAATAGTACACAGAAAAACACAGACTATTATAATACTGTAACTGGCATGTGTAAACTACTCTTAAGCAGAAAGACTAAATGATGAACCAATAAAAATAATGACTACAACAACTTTTCAAGACATAGTACAGTAAGATATAAATAGAAACAACAAAAAGTTAAAAAGCTGGGAGGTGAAGTTAAGGTGTAGAGTTTTTATTAGTTTTTGCCTAAATGTTTGTTTATGTAAACAGTGTTATTATCAGCTTAAAATAATGGGTTATAAGATAGTAGTTACAAGCCTCATAGTAACCTCAAATCAAAAAACATATAACAGATATACAAAAAATAAAAAGCAAGAAATTAAATCCTGCTGCCAGAGGAAATTACCTTCACTGAAAGAAAGACAGGAAGGAAAGAAAGGAGGAAGAAAAGACCACAAAACAACCAAGAAACAAAATGGCAGGAGTAAGTTCTTGCATATCAATAATAACACTGAATGTGAATGGACTATACTCTTTAATCAAAAGATATTGAGTGGCTGAATGGATTAAAAAAAATAAAAACAAGACACAATGATCTATTGCCTACAAGAAAAACACTTCACCTATAAAGCCACACATAGACTGAAAATAAAGGGATGGAAAAAGATATTTCATGCAAATGAAAACCAAAAAAGAGCAGGAATTGCATTACTTATATCAGACAAAATAGATCTGAAGACAAAAGCCATAAGAGACAAAGAAGGTCACTATATAATGATAAAGGAGTCAATTCAGGAAGAAGATATAACACTCGTAAATATACATGCATCTAACACTGGAGGACCCAGATATATAAAGTAAATATTATTGGAGCTAAGGAGAGAGACAGACCCCCATACAATAATACCTGGAGACTTCAGCACCTCACTTTCAGCACTGGACAGATCTTCCAGACAGAAAATCAACAAAGATACATCAGACTTAATCTGCATCATAGACCAAATAAATGGTCCTAATAGATATTTACAGAACACTTCATCCAGTGGCTGCAGAATACACATTCTATTCCTCAGCACATGGATCATTCTCAAGGATAGACCATAAGTTAGGTATAAAACAAGTCTTAAAACATTCAAAAAATTGAAATAATATCAAGCATTTTCTCTGACCACAATGGAATAAAATTAGAAATCAATAACAAGAAGAATTTTGGAAACTATACAAACACATGGAAATTAAACAATATGCTCCTGAATGACCAGTGGGTCAATGAAGAGATTAAGAAGAACACTGAAAATTTTCTTGAAACAAACACAACATATTGAAACCTAATGGGGTACAGTGATACTAAGAAGGAAGTGTATAGCTATAAGTGCCTATATCAAAAAAGAAGAAAAACTTCAAATAAACCAACCTAATAATGCATCTTCAAGAACTGGAACAGTAAGAGCAAACTGAACCCAAAGTTAGTAGAAGAAATAATAAATATTAGAGCAGAAATAAATTGAAATGAAGAAAGCAACACAAAATATCAACAAAATGAAAAGTTAGTTTTTTTGAAAAGATAAAATTGACAAACCTTTAGCCAGACTAGAAAAAAAGGAGCAAAGACCCAAATAAAACCAGAGATGAAAAAGGAGATGTTATAACCAATACTGGGGAAATTCAAAGATCATTAGAGGGTACCATGAGCAACTATGTGCCAATAAATTAGAAAACCTAAAAGAAATGAAGAAATTTCTACACACATACAACCTACCAAGATTGAATCATGAAGAAAGCTAAAACCTGAACAGACCAATAATAAGTTACAAGATCAAAGCCACAATAAAAAGCCTCCCAGCAAAGAAAAGCCTGGGGCCTGATTACTTGACTACTGAATTCTATCAAACATGAGAAGAAGAACTAATACCAATCCTAGTCAAACTGTTCCAAAAAATAGAAGAGGAGGGAATATTTTCAAACTCGTTCTGCAAGGCTAGTATTACCCTGATACCAAAGCCAGACAACAACACATTAAAAAAAGAAAACTACAGGCCAATATCTCTGATTAGTTTCAATGCAAAAATCCTCCACAAAATACTGGCAAACTGAATTCAACAATACATTATAAAGATCATTCATCATGACCAAGTGGGATTTATCCCAGGGATGCAAGGATGGTTCAACATATGCAAATCAATGAGTGTGATACAGCATATCAACAGAATAAAGGACAAAAACCATATGATCATTTCAATGGATGCTGAAAAAGCATTTTATAAAGTTCGACATCCCTTCATGATAAAAACCTTCAAAATACTAAGTATAGAAGGAGCATAGCTCAAAATAATAAAAGCCATATATGACAGACCCAAACTAGTATCATACTGAATGTGGAAATACTGAAAGCCTTTCCTCTAAGATCTGGAACACAAGGATGCCCACCGTTATTCAACATACTACTGAAAGTTCTAGCTATAGTAATCAGACAAAAGAAAGAAAGAAAGGGCATCCAAATTGGAAAAGAAGTGAAATTATCCTCGTTTTCAGATGGTATCCTATATTTTAAAAAACCTAAGGACTCCACCAAAAAACTATTAGAATTGATAAATTCAGTAAAGTAGCAGAATATAAAATCAACATACAAAAATAAGTAGCATTTCTAAATGCCAATAGCAAACAATCTGAAAAAGAAATTTTTAAAAATCTCATTTACAATAGCCACAAATAAAATTAAATACCTAGGAATTCGAAGTCAAAGATCTCTACAATAAAAACTATGAAACACTGATGAAATAAATTGAAGAGGAGACACAAAAAATGAAAAGATATGTTCATGGATTGGAAAAATCAATATTGTAAAAATGTCCATACTACCCAAAGCAATCTGCAGATTCAATGCAATCTGTATCAAAATACCAATGACATCCTTCACAGAAATAGAAAAAAAATCTAAGGTTTATATGGAGTCACAAAAGACCAGAATAGCCAAAGCTATCCTAAGCAAAAACAATGACACTGGAGGAATCACATTACCTGACTTCAAATTATACTACAGAGCTGTAGGAACCAAAAGAGCAGGGCATTGGCATAAAAACAGACACCTAGACCAATGGAACAGAATAGAGAGGCCAGAAATAAATCCACGCATGTATAGTGAACTAGTTTTTGACAAAAGTGCCGAGAACATACACTGGGAAAAAGACAATCTCTTCAATAAATGATGCTGAGAAAACTGGATATCCTTTGCAGGAGAATGAAACTTGACTATTATCTCTTGCCTTATACAAAAATCAAATCAAACTGGATTAAATGCTTAAATGTAAGACCTTAAACTATTAAACTACTACAAGAAAACACAGGGGAAACGCTTCAGGATACCGATTTGGGCAAAAATTTATTGAGTAATACCCCACAAGCACAGGCAACCAAAGCAACAATGGACAAATTGGATCATATCAAGTTAAAAAAGCCTGTGCACAGCAGAGGAAACAATCAACAAAGTGAAGATACAACCACAGAATGGGAGAAAATATTTACAAACTATTCATCTGACAAGGAATTAAAAACCAGAATATACAAGGAGCTCAAACTACTCAATAGGGAAAAATCTAATAATCCAATTTAAAAATGGGCAAAAGATTTGAATAGACATTTCTCAAAAGAAGACATACAAATGGCAAACAGGCATATGAAAATGTGCTCAACAGCACTGAATATCAGAGAAATGCAAATCAAAACTACAATGAGATATCATCTCATCCCAGTTAAAATGGCTTTTACCCAAAAGTCAGGCAATAATAAATGCTGGCAAGGATGTAAAGAAAAGAGAACCCTCGTACACTGTTGGTGGGAATGTAAATTGGTACAACCACTACGAGAACTGTGCATATGATGGATCTAGGTTGTACACTCCTTATGAAAATCTAATTAATGCCTGATGATCTGAGGTGGAACGGTTTCATCCCCAAACCATGCCCTCCCCTTGGAAAAATTGTCTTCCACGAAACTGATTCCTGGTGCCAAAAAGGTTGGGGACCTAAATCACAAATGCAAAATCTTTGAAATAGAAACAAACTTAAGTGTGTTTTAGGAATAGAGTATTACAATGTAATCTGGGGACAGTTGTGTAACATGATGTCAGGAGGTAGGCAGCAACCAGATCGTGTAGTGCCTTTAAAGCTGTTTAAAGGGGGTTTTAATCTTATTCTATTGAAAACGGGAAGCCACCAGAGAGTTTTAAGCAAAGGGCTAACAGATTTAGATTGTTTTTTTTTCCTAACAGAAAACTGCAGGCCTTTCTTTCCTTCTTTCTCTTTCTTTCTTCTTTTTTTTTTTTTTTTTTTATGGAGTTGAGTCTCGCTCTGTCGCCCAGGCTGGAGTGCAGGGGCACAATCTCAGCTCACTGCAACCTCTGCCAGGGTTCCAGCAATTCTCCTACCTCAGCCTCCTGAGTAGCTGGGATTACAGGTGCACACCACCATGCCTGGCTAATTTTTTGTATTTTAGTAGAGGCGGGGTTTCATTATGCTGCCCAGGCTGGTCTCAAACTCCTGAATTCAGGCAATCCACTCACCTCGGCCTCCCAAAGTGCTAGGATTACAGGCGTGAGACACCGCGCCCGGCTGACAACTGGATTTTGAGTGTGGAGTTCAGAGAACAGAATGGGCTGGAACTATGAATTTGGGAGTCATGTGATTGGATGAGATTGCTGGAAGAGAATGTGTAAAGAATGCCCAGGACAGAGCCCTGAGACATCACACATTTGAAAGTATACTGAAGGAGGAGGAGACTGCAGAGTTGGCCAAAATGTAGCAGGGAAACCAGGAGAGTGCAGCACCATAGAATATAAGAAGAAAGCAGTTCAAGAAGGAGGAGTGAATGAGTGTGTTAGTCCGTTCTTGCATAGCTATAAAGAAATACCTTAGACTGGCTAATTTATGTACAAATTGAAACAAGTTTAATTGACTCATGGTGTATTAGTCCATTTTCACGCTGCTGATAAAGACATACTTGAGACTGGGCAATTTACAAAAGAAGGCTTAACAATTTCACGTGGCTGGGGAGGCCTCACAATCATGGCAGAAGGTGAAAGGCAGGGAGGAGCAAGTCACATCTTATGTGGGTGGCAGCAGGCAAGAAGAGAGCTTGTGCTGAGAAACTTCCATTTTTAAAACCATCAGATCTTGTGAGACCCATTCACTATCACAAGAACGGCACCGAAAAGACCTGCCTCCATGATTCAGTCATCTCCCACTGGGTCCCTCCCACAACATGTGGGAATTATGGGAGCTATAAGATGAGATTTGGTTGGGACACAGAGCCAAACCATATCACATGGCTTCACAGGCTGTATGGGAAGCATGATGCTGGCATCTTCTCGGTTTCTGGGGAGGTCTCAGGAAACTTGCCACCATGGTGGAAGGCAAAGGGGGAGCCAGCACTTCACATGGTCAGAGCAGGAGGAATAGGGAGGGGGGGAAGTGCTACACACTTTTAAACAACCAGATCTTGTGAGAACTCTATCATGAGTACAGCGCTAGGAGGATGGTGCTAAACTACTTCCTATGGGAGAAACCCACTCCCATGATCCAATCACCTCCCACCAGAGCCTGCTTCCAACACTGGGGATTACAATTTGACATGAGATTTGGGTGGGGACACAGATCCAAACCATATCACTGAGTAAGATGATAATTAAGCATTGACCTCTGGGTTGGTGACCTTGATAGAGCAGTTTTAGGGGAGGACTGAGAAGAAAAGTCAAATAAGAGTTGATAGAAGACTAAATGAGAGGTGATAAAGTGCATACAGCAAATACAACTCAAGAAGTATTTTTAACAACTGTACATTCAAAATTGGTTAAGATAGTAAATTTTTTGTATTTTTACCATAAAATTTTAAAAATTATAGTAGAAAATAGCAAAATAGTGATAACTGTGTGTTGGAAAATTTTCATAATAAAGTAATAAAGTTGTATTGTTGTTGTTGTTTGTTGTTTAAAAGAGTATTGCCTGAAAGGCAGCAAGGCAGTGGGGCTCTGCCTTGGGAAGGGTGAGGGTCAAGAAAAGGTTTTTTTTTTTTTAATTTTTTAATGGTAAGAGATTAGACAGTATATTTGGCAATGGCAATGATCTAATAGGGAACCTTAGTGTTGCAGTATGAAGACAATAACTTTGAGAAGTGGAGATGCAATATAATCCAGAGAATATTGGAGCTCACTTTTAAAGGTTATCCATCTAGTCCCAGCCAGAGCAATGACTCCAGACCTCTTGTTCAAGCTATTTCTACAGCTACAGCATAAAAGTAAAAAAAAAAAAGAACATAGAAAATGCAAAATGCATATCTATAACCACCAGGGGTCACTGAAGGCCAATTCTGCTTTTGGATTAGGAGAAACCTAAACAGTTAGTTTTAAAAATAGGAATGTCACAGTTAATTTCATGAAATTACTGAATCATGTAATTCAAATGCTATAGATTTTGCTTCCTTGTTCTTAATAATACCATAATGAAATGCATAGTTTTGAGAACATAGAAAATATACAAAAAATAAATTTTAATAGAAAAAGCCACTTTGTTGTAAATTGTTAAACAGCTAGAAGCTAATCTAGAAATCAGCAAACAAAATTTATTTCACTACCATACCACTGAACCTAACTTTAGCATGTAAGTTTTCTCTTAAATTGGTGACTCCATTTCTTCATGTTTTAGGTATAACAAACCATACTTAAAACAGATACTAAAACTAGAGGAAAATATAATTAAAGTTTTATATTCTGTTATGGAAAAAAAGAAATAAAGGATACTGATAAATCAGATTTCTCCAGGGATTATGCTGCTTTTCCTAGTGGAATAAATAATGCTTTATTTTATCAGATTATCTTCATTCAGATAATTATAAAAGTATAGCCGAAAATATTTTTGACAGCTATTTAGGCTCTGAAAGGATCAACTGGCAAGAGGGCACAAAAGATTCGCTTGTTGGACCTCTATTACAAATTCATAGCAATATGTAAACCAAAATGAGAAAACAAACAGAAGGACCTAGCTAGAGTCTAAGCCAAGATAAATATTTCTATAGACTAGAAACAGAAACAAACAACAACAACAACAAAACACACTAGTCACGTGCAAGCAGAAGCCACAGCAAAGCTGGCCTATGACTTAGATCTAGAAAGGCACCAAAAGTAATCATGTTCTCCTTTCTGCTTGACACCATCACCAGCACAGCCGTATTATGGCTACTTGTTTACATGGAATTGTAGAAACCTAGGAAGGGGGAATCAACTTGCTCTTCACTGGTTCTGCAGTATCAGCCTGGAAGCACCATTATAAGATAGGAGAGAGTGAGTATAGAGAGAAAGAAAAGTGGGAAAACAAAAATGAAAATAAACAAAAACATAACTTTCAACTCAAAATGATACTGCAAAATAACATTTCAAAACATATCAAGAACGCTAATGCTGAGAAAGGTAGCAAACCCGTTGAACCTGAACTCACTAAGATGAAATTAATTGTATAGACTAAGGATGCTGACAGACATAGATAAAGAAGTAACATCTGTAAATACAAGAAAGAAGTATGGAACAAAGCCTGTATAAACACACTAAGAACAGGTAGATGTAAAAAATAATTAACATCTTAGGGCTGCCATAGTAAATTACCACAAACAGAGTTTAGATAAATGTATTGTCTCATAGTTCTGGAAACTAGAAGTCCAAAAGCAAGATACTGATAGGCTCTGGAAAAAAAAAACTCTTCATTGTCTCTTCCTAGTTTCAGGTGGTTCCTGACAATCCTTGGTGTTCTTTAGCTTGTAGCTGCATCACTCTAATCTCTTTTTCCATCTTTGCATGATGTTCTTCCTAATGTGTCTGTCTGTGTGTCCTCTCTTTTTCTGATAAGAATACCAGTCACTAGATTTAGGGCCTACCTAATGCAGTATGATCTCCTCACAGTCCTTAACTAAGTACATCTACAAAGGCCCTATTTCCAAATAAAGCCACATACTGATGTTCTGGGTGGCCATGAATGAGAGAAGGGGAAAATACTATTCTACCCACTGCAATAATTAGTAAATAATCTTGGAAATTTAAAAAGTTAGTCCCTAAAATTCAGAAAAATTATTTAAAAGAACCTAATAGTTGGGATAAATGCTAAAATACAAAGTGAGAGAAGTAATAATTGGAAGACATTTGTTTTTAACATATCACTATTAAAAACTCTTTAGACCAAGTTCATACAAAAATTTTAGTAAGAATTAGAATATCCTTAGAGAGTCCTAGAAAATTTGAATCCAAATTTAATAAGCTTTCTCTAATACTTTATCTAACAGTTATATGTGTAGATAAGGAAAGAGAGATGACAATCATCTGCCTAGGAAATAGGAAACATTTTTTTTTTCCAGTACTTATGGAACACTTACAAAATCTACCAAATACTAGTTCACAGAGGATTTTTACAAAATTCTAAGAATGGTTATCATATGTTCTATCTTCTTTGACCATAATGCATAAACTGCAAGTCAACAATAATCAAATTCTTCCAAGACAAAGTATGGAAAGTAAAAACGTATTTCTGGCCAGGTGTGGCGGCTCAAGCCTGTAATCCCAGCACTTTGGGAGGCCGAGGCGGGTGGATCACCTGAGGTCAGGAGTTTGAGACCAGCCTGGCCAAGATGACGAAATCCTGTCTCTACCAAAAATATAAAAATTAGCTGGGCATGGTGGCACATGCCTGTAATTCCAGCTACTCGGGAGACTGAGGCAGGAGAATCACTTGAACCCAGGAGGCAGAGGTTGTAGTGAGCCGGTATCATGCCACTGCACTCCAGCCTGGGTGACAGACTGAGACTGTCTCAAATAAATAATGTATTTCTAAATTACTCATAACAAAGACATAATCCTCCCAAAAATCCCAAATTATGCAAAACTAGATGATAATGAAGATGCTGCATTATCATAATTTGTAGAATGCATCCAAAGCAGTACTTAGAGGAAAACTCAGAGCCTTAAATGCTTTCATTTAAAAACCAAAATAAGGAAGAAGGAGGAAAACAAACAAATTATGAATTCATCTCAAGATGCTAGAAACACTACAGAGCAAGAGTGAAAAAGCAGAAGGGAATAAATAATAAAAAATGAGCGGAAATTACTGATTGGGGGTAGGAAGATATGAAGCATCTAAACCATGAAAGCTAGACATGAAGCAACTAAACCAAAAAGCTAGTTACTGACAGAAATTATAAAATAGACAAAAATGGCTGGGTGCAGTGATTCACGCCTGTAATCCCAACACTTTGGGAGGCTGAAGTGGGCAGATCACCTGAGGCCAAGAGTTCGAGACCAGCCTGGACAGCATGGTGAGACCCTGTCTTTACTAAAAATAGAAAAAATTAGCAGGGCTTGGTGGCACATGCCTGTAGACCCAGCTACTCGGGAGGCTGAGGCAGGAGAATCCCTTGAACCCTGGAGGCGGAGGTTGCAGTGAGCCGAGATATTGCCACTGCACTCCAGCCTGGATGACAGAACAAGACTCTGTCTCAAAAAATAAACTAAAATAGACAAAAATGTAGCAAGCTTAAAAAAGAGAAAAGGCATATATTAGAATTTAAAAGGGATATACAGCTACAAATATGGTAGAGATGTTTTAATTTATAAGACATTAAATGTCTTTATGCCAATAAATTTTAAAATGGAGAGGAAAAGAAAAATAGAGTGCCCGGATAAGCCAATAGCTATTTTTAAAAAAATGAGTAATTATACATATTCTTTAAAAAACGACTTGGCCCAGACGGATTTATAAGCCCTATCTTATATAATGTATTCCAGAGAATTTTAAAAAAGAAGAAAATCTCTCCAACTCATGTTATAAAGTTTGATGCTACAACTGAAAGAAAAGAAAAATTTTCACCAAATTATGTGTATAAAGTAATCTTAAATAGAATATTTCCAAATCAAACTCAGCAGTGAAAAAAAAGGATGAAGATAACCAAGAAGACGTTATCCAGGAATACAAGGATAGATTGATATCAAAACACCTTTTAATGAAACATATCAAATTAACAAGTAGATGAAAAAATAATCATTCCAACAGATTTGATACAGCCTTAGACCAAATACAGCACTCATTCATGTTTAAAAGAAAGAAATCTCAGCAAAAGATGGAAGGAAACTACTTTAACTTAGTAAATTGTATTTATCCAAATTTCTATTTTGAGGATGGCGGTGTGAAGTTGTCACTGACCACAGGTTCATAAACTGTCATTTAATAGAAACCAGCATGAGGCTGAGAAAGTTTCCCTGGCAAGGCTTTATTGGGGCTTATGCTCCAGCACAAGAGATACAGTACAGGAAGAAGAAATTCTCCGAGGGGCTCCCCGAGGGCAGGTCTTTTTGGTGACTTGAATAAGCATGAGGTATGTGAACGTCATTGCATGTGTAGGGTTAAGCATGCAGGGTGTGCAGGCGCAGTGAGAAATCATGTTAGTACATACATTGCATGATCAAAAAAATGGTGGATAAGCCCCTCCTTGGGCAGAGATTTTAGTATTATAATGAGGATCAGTCGTTTTTCTGGTCTTGTGTCCATGCCATGGATAGGGTTAAGTGTCTTGAGTAAGATTTATGGTGGAATGCTGCTTATCTTAGTTTCTTCAAGATCTCCCAGTCAGAGGATATAATGCCAGTGGAGGTGGTGGTGCAAAGTCTGGCAGTTGGCAGATATGGAAAAAATATGTGTTAGTGGGGACGTGTGCTGAGCCTCATCCTATTCTGTCTCAAAGTCAGCATTTCTCACTTTCTTTCTTGGAAATTACCCAAAGCAACAATATAATGAAAAGGGCGAAAGCAAATTACAAAATATAGGAAACTGTTGAAACTCAAATCCCAAAGTAAGTGGGAGGGATGACAAACAGTAGAGGAATCAGAAGAGAATGACTGTTAGTGCACACCTCAAAAAAATGTGGCAAGATACTCCTCCAAGATTAGAGACATATCCTGTGGTGCAAAACCCAAATACTGTGTTTGCAACAAGAACAATGATATGTGCTGATTGGTGACAGAAGCTACTCAGACACTTTGGTTCCAAGAGGCAAAAGATATGGGCCTGTGATAAAGTTTGGCTATGTCCCCACCCAAATCTCATCGCGAATTATAATCCTCATAATCAAGGGAGGGACCTGGTGAGAGGTGATTGGATCATGGGTCCAGTTCCCCCATGCTGTTCTCATGATAGTGAATGAATGAATTCTCAAGAGATCTAGCTGTTCGATGAGTGTGGGGCTCTTCCCCCTTCTTGCACTCCTTCTCTCTCCTGCCGCCTTGTGAAAAAGGTGCTTGCTTCCTCTTTGCCTTCCACCATGATTGTAAGTTTCCTGAGGCCTCCCCAGCCATATGGAACTGTGAGTCAGTTAAACCTCTTTGCTTTGTAAATTACCCAGTCTCATGGAAGTTCTTAATAACAGTGTGAGAACAGACTAATACAGCCTGAAAGGCAATACATTTATTATTTCCAGCAAGCAGTTTATCCCTTTGGCAGAGGAAAGAGAAACTTTACATGGGGAACAGCCTTACAGCTACTTGTCTCCTTTTGTACAGAAGAAATAAAAACAAAAGAATTCATTAAAAAATATGGACCGTAAGAAAAGTTATAGCTAATGTGGAACACAGGAACACAGCCCCAGTATCTTCCACTATACTGTTAAAATCATTAATTGGGGCCGGGCTTGGTGGCCCACGCCTGTAATCCCAGGACTTTGGGAGGCTAAGGCGGGTGGATTATTTGAGGTCAGGAGTTCGAGGCCAGCTTGGCCAACATGGTGAGACCCTGTCTCTACTAAAAATACAAAAATTAGCTGGGCATGGTGGTGCGCACCTGTAATCCCAGCTACTTGAAAGGCTGAGGTAGGAGAATTGCTTGAACCTGGGAGGCAGGAGGCGGAGGTTGCAGTTAGCCAAGATTGTGTCACTGAACACCCGTCTCGGTGACAGAGCAAGACTCTGTCTCAAAAAAAAAAAAAAAAAAAAAATCATTGATTGGAAGGCCATTAGAAGGAGGAGGCTCCAGCACTACCTACAGAAACTGAAGCCCAACTCAGTGGAAGCAGTAAAATGAAATAAGTTTAACCAATCAGAAACCACGAATTAACCTCTAATTTGGGACTTCCCACTGGAATGATCCAAATAAGGCTACTACTCCCCTTAAACCAACTGAATATTTTTCTTTGCCTTGCTTCTACTTTCCCCTTATAACATCCTTCTCCACCTACCCTTCTTTGGAGCACCCCCAAACTACTTGCCTCTGGAGCTCCCCAATTCATGAATCACTATCTATTCAAATAAACACTTTAAAATTATAATTTGCCTATGTTTATCTTTAAACAATGCAAAGTTCCTCCAAAAGCAGTTTTAAGAAAAATGCACTCATTCAAATATAAGTAATCATAAAGGAATGGGTTGAATGGGCAATAAGCAGATGAAAATGTGCTCAATATGATTCGTCATCAGGGGAATGCGAATTAACCCATAGAGATACCATTACCTACCCACCAGAATGTCTTATAATGAAAAAAATATGGACAACATCAGGTGTCGTTAAGTGTGTGAAGCAAATGGAATTCTAATACATTGCTGGTGAGAGTATAAAATGGTGCAACCACTTTGAAAATCTGGTAATATATTAAAACGTTAAACACATATCTACTCTATGACCTAGTTACTCCACTCCTAGGTATTATTAATCTTGGAGAAATAAAATCAAATGTCCACAAAAAGCCTTGTACAGTAATGTTCATAGCAGCCTTAATAGCTACGAACTGAAAACACCTCATGTGTCCATCAACAGAGTGGATTAAAAAAAAAGAAAAATCTGTGATGTGTTCATTTATATGATTACTAAAAGGTAAACACAAAAGACTGGGTACTGCATAATTCCATTTATATGAAGTTCAAGAATAAGCAAGACAAATCTGTAGTGAATAGCAGTTACCTCTATAAGGGGATAAGGGAGAATAAGGGAAATTTCATATTTGAAATGTTACATATATGACATTATATATATATGTGTGTGTATACATAAATATCTTTTTGAGATAGAGTCTCACTTTGTCACCCAGGCTGGGGTGCAATGGCACAATCTTGGCTTCACTGCAACCTCCTTCTCCTGGGTTCAAGCAATTCTTGTGCCTTAGCCTCCCAAGTAGCTGGGATCATAGGCGGGCCACCACTCCCAGGTTTTTTTTTCTTTGTAGAGACGGGGAGTTTCACCATGTTAGCTAGGCTGGTCTCAAATTCCCAACCTCAGGTGATCCACCTGCCTCGGCCTCCCGAAGTGCTGGGATTACAGACGTGAGCCACTGCACCTGGTCTTTCTAAGTCTTTCTGATGAAAAAGTTGGAGAACTAATCGGAAGACAGTGGGTCCTGACAGAAGTGGAAATGGCAACATCTAAGAGAATCAGGAAGACTTAGTGCAGTGAGTCTTCAAGTGTGATCCCCAGAACAATGGCATAGCATTTCCTGGGAATCTGTTAGAAATGCAGATTTTCTGACCTCATCCCAAACCTACTAAATCAGAGACTTTATGGGTGAGAACATCTTTCTGTGTTTTAACAAGTCTTAAGTTTTATAACAACTGACATAGAGGATCTGAAGTCCTCAAACTATCCTCAAGTTTATCCTCCACCTTCTTTGATTAAGGAAGCTTTGCCACCTTTGCACGTGAGAACTAATATTTTCTCTTTGAAGAGCCAAGCCACACTGTCACTACAGCAACCAGAATGCAAAATTAGCATGGCCTGGTGAGGTTTGGCAGGGTGATGTTAAATATTGCTACAGAAGAGTTAGAAATCTAGAAGTTCTGGGAACTTCCTAATTTATCCTCGAACCTTGAGAGAATATTTGTGGGAATAGATTTTAAGGCTATTAGGTCAAGGAGCATGGTCCATATTTTGAATCAGGTCAAATGTACAGATATGGGCACTTCCCAGAGATTAGGTATTCAGGGTGCTAACAAGTTGGGGAGAGACTATTCAATGCAAATATACACTGAACTTTGTCCCACAAAGTCAGAAATCCCCCAAATCGGAAATCCCTTAACAAGTATAAAGGAAGTAATGTTAAAATTTCAGGAAAAGGGAATAAAAGATTGGATAGATTATGCTCATCCAGTCTAGATACCTCCTCACCACATCTTTGATAGAAACTTTTATCTTAGTTATAAAAAATATAGGTTGGTAAGGCGTATCAGTATGGTTTTAGTGTAGGAAATGGAAACCCCTCTGGGTATTGTAAGCAGCAAGGAACCTGCATAGAATTAGATGCTTGCACAGTCATCTAAAGGCCTAGAGAAGCTGGAACGTCGGGTAGGGAGGGCAGCATTGGAAGTGTTACATTCAGGAGTTCTACCCTCCGATAAAAAAAGTCAGTGCAGCCACTTCTGTCTCAGCAGCCACTTGACACCCTTGAAAGTTGTGACCAGACATGCCGAGTTCAGCTGCTGCCTTTGCCGATGATACTCATCCTTGTAACCCAGCAGACCAGCCAACCCAGCAGGAAAATAGCCTCTTTCTCACTTCTGCCTTTCAAATCATTCAAGAGTAGATCTAATTGGCAGAAACCAATTTGTTTCCAGAATATGTGCTGGAAAGGAGTCCAGAGCATGGTTTTTTGCTTTCTAACCTCTGCAGAGCAGGAAGGCATATCAGAGGAAAGGAGCATGGAAGCGTAGTGAACTAATTCTGTATCTACCCCAGAGGGAGCAGACAGCTCTTTACAAAAAGCCTCCTCTGGACTTGAAATGCTGGCTGCAGGAGCTGCCACTAAAATGGGCTCCCAGACCTCAAAGGGATGGGAGGAGTTCAGAGTGCCTGCACCCATTTGGAAGTTATTAACCATCAAAGATAAACTGATCTTGGTTATGCTAACAGATAGGAACATGGCCATGGTAATCAGATTCCAAAACCTAGTCTGACTTTCATGAATATCTGGCTGTGACCAATTAATCACAGGACTCCAAAATGTGATCTTTCATCAAACTGTAGGTTATCTAATATTTGACCGTCCCATCCCACCCCACCACAAATGCCAGGACTGAGCCAACTTCCTTGAAAGGTAAGTTTGGTTGTGGTTTTTTTTTTAACCTATTTTCCAGTCCTGAGCCAGTTCAAGGGAAGACATTAATGATTCAATTGGACTGGAAGTTGAGACTGCCACCTGGCCATTTTTGCCATTTTCCCTCTAAGCACTGCTTATGTTGCATTGCACAAATTTTGATAAGTTGTATTTTCATTTGTTTCAAAATATTTGCAAATTCTTCTTGAGATTTCTTCTTTGATCTGTGTATTATATAGAAGCATATTGTTTAATTTCCAGATATCTGGGGATTTACCAGTTATTTTTCTGCTATTGATTTCTAGTTTAATTCCATTGTAGTCTGACAACATACTTTGTATGATTTCTTTTCTTTTACCTTTGTTAAGGTGTGTTCAATGGCCCATAATGTCTATCATGGTGAACATTCCATGTGAATTTGCAAAGAATATGTGATCTGCTGTTATTAGATGGAATATCCTATAAACATCAATTAGATCAAGTTGGTCAATAGTGCCTTTCAGGTCAATTATGACATTACTGATTTTCTTCCTGCTTGATTTATCAGTTGTTAAAAGGCAGGTGTTGAAGTATCCAACTATAACAGTGATTTTGTCTATTTCTCTTGCAATTCTAACCATCCTCAGCTATCTGACATTCTGTTCTCATGTACATAGATGTTAAGATTGTTATGTGTTTTGCAAACATTGATCCGTTTATTATGCTGTGGTACCCCTCTTTATCCTTGATAATTTTCCTTGTTCTGAAGTCTGCTCTCTGAAATTAATGTATCCACTCCAGATTTCTTTTGATTAGTGTTAGCACAGTATATCTGTTTCCATCCCTTAACTCTTAATCTATCTGAGTCTTCATATATAAAGTGGATTTCTTATACATCACATTTTGTTGGATCTTGTATTTAAATCTACTCTTAAAATCTGTCTTTTAATTGGTTTATTTATGTACTGGACCATTCATATTTAAAATGATTATTGATATAGCTGTGTTCATATTTTCCATGTTTGTAACTGTTTCTTGTTCCTCAAATTGGATTAAACAATAAAGTAGTTTATTATCTCACTTAACTGGAAGTCCAAATGTAGGACAGACTTCAGGCACAATATGATCTTCTGCTCAATAATGTCATTAATCACCTAGGTTCTTTCCATTTTTCTTCTCTGTCATTGTTGTTAGTTTCATAATTTAACATATGTCAATGATGAATGCCATCCTCTTAGATGTGGTGATTTTATGCAATACATTATCTGAATATATGCAGGACCCTCTTCTATGGCCATCTGAATTACTGCAACTACCTTGGTTTCTTAATGGGGCCACAAAATGTAAAAAATGTTTTTTTCCAGCTTTTCCTTTTTCCTTTTCTGTTGCTTATAGGGTGTGTTAATGTGGCTACATTTACCACCGAGGCTATAGATTTAAGAAACAAGCCATAATTAAAAAGGAACTAGAGGTAAAAATAGACGTAATCCAGAAATTGCCATTTCACAAGTCTTCCTGGCATTGTGTCATGATAGTGGGACGTGCTGTTGGGTAACCTCTCAGTGTAGCATAGGGCAAGTCTGCATAAGGTATTTACTTTTTATTAACAGGATATTTTTTGAATTGTTTGTTACATGATTTGAATATGCCACCTCCAAAATTCAGGTGTTACCAATGTAATAGTGTTAAGAGATGGGGCCTGTAAGAGGTGATTTGGCCATAAAGACTCCTCCTTTTATGAATGGGATTAAGGCCCTTATAAAGAGGCTTCACAAAGCATTTGGTTCTCTTGTCCTTCCAGTTTTTCTACCATGGGAAGATGCAGTGTTTTTCCCCTACAAAGATTCAGCATCAAGGCTTCACCTTGGAAGCAGAGATTGGACCTTCACCAGAAAATGGAACATGCCAGCACCTTGATCTTGAACTTCCCATCCTCCAGAACTGACAGAAAATAAATCTGATATCATAGCAGCACAAATAAAGACAGGCTTCTTCAGCAGCTTCACAGAACCTTGGATGCCTCCTGGCCCAGGCGCTGGGGGAACACCTGGCCATTCCTGGGAGATGGAAAAAGGATGCATGGAGGAAAAGAGGCAGCCACCTGGCTCAGAGAACACTAAGAAGCAAAATATTGAAAGAGTTGTAGTGCTTCTCTTAACCACTTCTGTTAAAATGCAAGAGGAGAGAAATGATTTAAAGATAAAATTTGTAATTAAAAGAGAAGCAGAATGTAAAGATTTGGAAAATTCACAGCCTGAGCATATAAAGATTTTAAAAATGTGTAGGGGAGAAAACCAAGAGAGTGGCCAAGTGACTGTTGATATGGAGATTAGGATGGATACAAGGAAGCCAGGTGCTATTCAGCAAGACAATGGGAGAGTGACCCCAAAGGCAATTCAGAGATCTTTGAGGCTGCCATGTCTATCTGAGGCCCAGAGTGCCAGGGCCTTGAGAGAAGAATAGTTTTGCAGGGCTCAGGGGTCCATGGAACCTTGGGGCTCACTGCCCAGGGCTGCCTTGGGTCTCTGCATTCCGCATTCTGGGGCAGCACTCCTCAGCTTTCCCAGCTGTGGCTCAGGCAGGCCCAGGTGTGGCTTAGGCCACCATCTTGGAAGGCATAGCCATACACACCTTGGCTGCATCCAGGTGGTGCTAATTCTGCAGGCTTGCAGAGTGCAAGAGCTATGGAAGGATTATTGGCCTCCACCTAGAATTTAAAGGATATCTCAGACACCGTTGGGGCCCAAGCAGAGACTTGCTCTAGGGGCAGGGACACTGCAGAGAATCCCCACTAGAGCAGGCCTTAGTGAAGCCATGGGGATAGGGTCTCTGCCCCAGAGACCCCAGACCTATAGAAATGCCAGCATGCAATGCCAGCCTGTGAGAGCCACAGGCACTCAACACCAACCTGTGACAGCTGCTTCATGAGCTGTGCCCAGCAAAGCTGTAGGGGTGGGGTACCTTGGGGCCTTGGGGACCTTAACCTCTGCCCCAGTGTGTTCAGAAGGCAGGACATGAAGTAAGGGAAGGTTGTTCTTAGGCCTCAAGATTGGGTGGTGTTTGCCTTGTCGAGTTTTGGAATTGCTTGGAATCTGTTACTCCTGCTTCCCTATTTCTCTCTTTTGAAATGGGAATGTTTATCCCATGCCTAAATACACCATTGTACTTTTAAAGCCCTTAGCTTGTTTGATTTCATAGGTTCAAAGCTGGAGGGAATTTGTCTCAGGATGAATCATACCCTGACTCTTACCCATATCTGATTTAAATGAGACTCTGAATTTTAGACTTTTGAGCTGATACTGGAATAAGTTAAGACTTTGGGGGCTACTGGGAAAGAAGACATGTATTTTGTATGTGAAAAGGATATGAATTTTGGGAGCCACAGCAGAATGCTGTGATTCGAATGTGTCCCTTCCAAAATTCAGGTGTTGGCAATGTGATGATATTAAGAGGTGGGGCCTTTAAGAGGCAGTTAGGCCATCAAGATGCCTCCCTCATTAATGGGAGTAAAGCCCTTAAAAAAGAGGCTTCACAAAGCATTCTGCTCACTTGCTCTTTCACTCTCTCTTGCCCTTCAGCTTTCTGCCATGTGAGGACACTACCAGAAGGCCCTCATCAGAAACTCAAACCTGCAAGAGGCTTGATCTTGGACTTCCCAGCCCCCAGAAGTATGAGAAAATAAATTTCTGTTTTTATAAATTACCCAGTCTCAGGTATTTTGTTGTAGTGGCACAAAACAGACTAAGACATATCAATAGAAAGAAGAATATGAGTGTGTGTAGCTGCTAAGCAGCCAAGAAGTTGGATTTAATGGACATTGCATTTGTCTTGTTTTCATATTTCTCTATATAGGTGCCTTCCTTTGAGGATTGCTACAGTGTTTTTCAAGTAATTATGGTGGAGCTGTCATTTACACCTGCCTTTAGCCAAACCACTGGTTGGGCATGTGACTAAGTCAACTAGAATCTTTCTCACAGGAATTTATTTATTTACGTATTTATTTTTGAGGTGGAGTTTCACTCCATCACCCAGGCTGGAATGCAGTGATACAGTCTTGGCTCACTGCAGTCTCTTTCTCCTGAGTCCAAGTGATTCTCCTCCCTCAGCCTCCTGAGCAGCTGGGACTACAGGCATGGGACACCATGCCTGGCTAATTTTTGTGTTTTTAGTAGAGATGAGATTTCACCATGTTGACCAGGCTGGTCTTGAACTCCAGACCGCAGGTGATCCGCCTGTCTCGACCTCCCAAAGTGCTGGCATTACAGGCGTGAATCACTGTGCCCGACCCTCCCAGGAATTTAATTGTTATAGTGGCAGTGAATGCAATTGAAGTTGAATTATCACAAGAACAGTGCCCTGTAATCCACAGAACAATCATGAGATGTGGGAGGTTCTAATAGCAGTTAAAATTTGATTTTTCTGCATAAAAGAGAACATCCAGATAAATGTCTTGAAAAGGTTTCTCACCTGGAAGAGATGTCTAGATGTAGGTGGTTCAAGACTGATACGACCCCTTCACAACATCATTCTGCCTTCCCATCCTTAGTATGTGGGTCTGACTTTCAGGTTCCAAGTGTGAAAGAAAATAAAATCTTGGGACCCCAAATTCACTATGCCAAAGGAGATTTGAGCTTGACAACTGAGTTGGGGCAATACTGCCTACCATTTTGTTTCCAAACAGAAGGTTGTAATTTCACAATTCCATGCCAGAGCCTTATATATAAGTCAGATTCCCACAATAATAGAAGGCCATACACCTTCCCAGATGGCCTCCCTCACAAATTACAAAGAAATTCCCTGCAAGCCCCTAAGTACATTTCTCCTTATAAACCAGCCCTAAAATCTGTTAAATCTCACAGTGACTGGTATGAGATGGTATCTCATTGTTTTGATTTGCATTTCTTTGATGATTTGTGATGTTGAGCATTTTTTCATACGTATGTTGGCCGCTTGTTTGTATTCCTTTGAGAAGTGTCTGTTCATGTCATTTTCCATCAGTCAGAATGGCAATTATTAAAAAGTCAAAAAACAACAGATGTTGGCAAGGCTTCGGAGAAAAGGGAATGCTTATACATTGTTGGTGGAAATATAAACTAGTTCAGCCACTGTGGAAAGCAGTTTGGAGATTTCTCAAATAACTTAAAACAGAGCTACCATTCAACCCAGCAATCCCACTACCTGGTATATACCCAAATGAAAGTAATTCATTCTATCAAATAGACACATATACCCATATGTTCATCACAGCACTATTCACTATAGCAAGGGCATGGAATCAACCAAAGTGCCTGTCAACAGTGGATTGGATTTAAAAAATGTGGTACAGGCTGTTCTGCCTATGGAGTACATTTTTTTTACTCCGTCACTTTCTTTATAAACTTGCTTCCTTTTTTTTTTTCTTTTTTTTTTTCAAGACAGAGTCTCCCTCTGTTGCCCAAGCTGGAGTGCAGTGATATGATCTCAGCTCATTGCAGCCTCTGCCTCCCAGGTTCAAGTGATTCTCCTGCTGATATGATCTCAGCTCATTGCAGCCTCTGCCTCCCAGGTTCAAGTGATTCTCCTGCTGATATGATCTCAGCTCATTGCAGCCTCTGCCTCCCAGGTTCAAGTGATTCTCCCGCCTCAGCCTCCTGAGTAGCTGGAATTACAGGTGTGCACCACCATGCCCGGCTAATTTTTGTATTTTTAGTAGAGACGGGGTTTCACCATGTTGCCCTGGCTGGTCTCAAACTGTTGACCTGAGGTGATCCGCCCACCTTGGCCTCCCAAAGTGCTGGGATTACAGGTTTGAGCCACCACACCTGGCCTATTATTCTTTAAACCATGTATATAAAACCAAGGTTAGGTATCTGAAATGGGAATATGAGGCAAAATAATATGTATTGTATCAGACAACACATGTGATTTCTCCCCTTCTTTATTTATTGCCTTCATACTAAAGGACATTAGCCAGGTAATATCAATAACTATTTTCAAATGAGAGAAATAGAAACAATCATTTGAAATAAATTCAGCTACAATGCTTTTGTTTATTTACTGTACAAAATGATTAATGTTCACCAATATTATTATTTCATTCTTTAGGCTCATTTCTGTCTTCAAAAAGCAAATATTTATTTGAGGACTTACTAAATGCTCAAAATACTGGAATACTTGAGGTTCTTATAGTCTAACGGATGAGACGGACACCTTAATCATTAAAAATTTGTATACCATCATACAATTGGTATAAGTGGTTTGTGCATAGATCAAGAATGCATCATGGCTGCGAAGTCATGCCAAAGTCAATTGATTCTTCTTATTCCAATTCTACACCTGTAGGATAGTATACTGACAGTGGAGATGGGAAATACATGTAACTCAAATGGTATATCAACAAATAATATTAATTAAGCAATCATCTCTCTCTCACACACACACATACACACACAGACAGCTACCGAGTTTGCAAAAACCGGATTTTGCAGAACAATAGCCCTATCTATCTCATATTGTCTGAAATTCCTTTTTTTCTTTTTCTTTTCTTTCTTTCTTTCTTTTTTTTTTTTTGAGACGGAGCCTCGCTCTCTCGCCCAAGCTGGAGTGCAGTGGCGCGATCTCGGCTCACTGCAAGCTCCGCCTCCCAGGTTCACGCCATTCTCCTGCCTCAGACTCCCGAGTAGCTGAGACTACAGGTGCCCACCACCACGCCCGGCTAATTTTTTGTATTTTTAATAGAGACGAGGTTTCACCGTGTTAGCCAGGGTGGTCTCGATCTCCTGACCTCGTGATCCACCCGCCTTGGCCTCCCAAAGTGCTGGAATTACAGGCGTGAGCCACCGCGATAGGCCTATTGTCTGAAATTTCTATCTAGAAATCTTTCCGCACAGTACTTAGAGGATTTTTATAGAGATCTTGAATTTTCTTTCAAAATAATTTTAAAATTAGACCAATTTAAAATCCCATCATGGTCATCCTAGGCCTTATGGCTTCAAATAAAACTAAAGCAAGGAATTCAACATAAATGCATATTTAGCTGTTGCTATGTTTGAAGCCTTGTGCTAAAGTATGGTACAAAGTTGATTCTGTCAGGGAGAAGCACAAGGAAAGGCACTTTTACAACGGCATGTTGGTTCAGTAAAAGTTCTGTAGCTACTCGTCTCTAATTTAAAAACTGTATATATATATATATAGCTGCATTAGACACTTAGGTTTTGCAAAAGATGCCCTCAAATTTCTTATGATGGTATATACATACGTTCTGGATTACTTGTTACTTAAAAATACTTACTTTTGTCCCACGTGTTCCAATTTTAGGTTACATAAATAAGCACACTACTCCGGACCCACATCTCCTGCAATTCACAGTGCCTAACTTTCTACCAACAAAGATCCGTGCCTTTCATCCTGAAGTGGGCATAACGGAAAGAGACGCAGAAACCTACGTGGATTTAAATCCTAGAGTGCTTTGGTGAAAAGTCCCTAATCTCGGTTTTCCACGTCACTATCTAATGCAGGGCTACATTAAATAGCCTTTTCAAGGTCCTTTGCATCTGCAGACTTCTGCAATTAAAACGCATCTCTTCTTGGAAGATAATTCACCTGAAGCTCCTCTGGGAAATTAGCTTGCTAAGGGCCAGACCAACCACCCGGTAGGAGCGAATCTGGTTTCTCTTTGAAAAGCCTTCCTAGGGTGAGCATCCAGGGCCAGCAACAGAGCGCACCCCCGCACCACGTGTCTGCGCCAGCTGCCGGATTGGCTGAGTGCATTTTAGCGCTGCGGTCTAGACTCGCGCGGTCCCGCCCAGCTGCCAGAGGAGCCGGGACACCGAAGGAAGAGGCCGGAGGGAGATCGCGGAGGGGAGGGGGCGGGAGGGGGGTGGGGTATCCTGAGTCGTCCGTGGTCCGGAGTCTGGAAGGCCCTGGAGCGGCGCCAGTCGACCGGCCTCGCCACAACTTGCCCAGACCAGACACGTTTCATCCTGCGCCCTGCAAGAAGGAGCCGGCCTGCCTCTCCCCGCTTTGCTGCTCCTCGGCCTCCGCGGGCCTGGCCCGCGTCAGCAGCGACCCTGGGGTCTGGGTCCCCTGTGTCGCCCCCGCCCGCCTGCAGCGCCCGGCACCCGCCCAGGAGCGCACAGCTGGGGTGAGCCGAGACCGGGGATGCCCCAGGCGCCCACAGGAGCCGGTGGCGGACTGGGCATCCTGATACCCGCGAAGCCGGCCCTCCTGCCTCTCCAGGCTGCGAGCCGAGCCTCTGCAGATCCAGCTGGCGTAGCCACCGCAGCCCCCACTGCCTGTTTGCCTTCCAAGGAAGGGCGCCGAGGTTCCCCGGGAACCCGCGCTTCTCGGCTTTTGTCTGCGGGTTCGGCTGCCCGGCGGTGCCATGCGCCTGGAACCTGAGGCGCCGCCCGAGGCTGGGGGCCCTGCCCGGGATGGGGGAGGGAGGGAACGGGAAAGCATACCCCCTTCTTTCCTGTTCCGGCCATCTTGTGACCGAGATCCACGCAAGGGGGAAGGGGTGGTCAACCGCACGGCGCCCCACGATGGAGTGTGGCGGCCAACGGAGATGGGTGCCTCGGGCCTGCGGGCCTCTGCGCCCAGATCTCAGCGGGGGCGCGCGGGCCACCTCCACATTCAGCTCCGAAGCCCTTGGCCCAGATCATGGGTTAATCGTTCTAACAGGCCAGAGGCAGCAAAAATAGGAGGGATAAGGGGCCAGGAGCTGATGTTTCCTTAACTAAGCGCCTAAGTCTTTCGATCGTTCTTCATTCACGTGTCCATTCAGCAAATTCTGAACGCCTTCTCCATGCCTGTCCCCTGCTAGGTGCTAGGGATATATACTTGAGCAAGAGAGACCACAGCTCTTGTTCCCGCTCATCCTGCAGCCCAGTGGATGGAGTCCAGAGTCTACAGACCTGCCAGGTCGGTGTCTTGATGCTCTTAAACAGATGGGGGAAGCTAAGTCTTAGGGTTGACAATTTGTTCTAGATCAGGCAGCAAGTAAATGACAGGATCAAACTTTGAAACTATTTATGTCTTTAGCACTTTTTATGCCCGGTTGCAGGGAATCATTCTTTTTTTCTAAAGGCCAATTAACTTGGACATACGGTTAATTTGAAACCATATGAAGTGCGTGTTTTATTTCCTGGATGTTTTTGCATGGGTTTATTTCTAGTTAACAATATCTTGAAAGTGCTAAATATATTTGATATTACAACTTTGCTTCCAGTTACTCTGAATTGTATTTTCCTTTCTTCTGTTCACATATTTGGATGTTAGGAAAGAAAAAAATATTCCTGATGTCTGGTCCAAGCAGGAATTCCCCGGTGGATTGGGGAATGTCCGGCTTTTCCTCAGCTTATTGATCTCTGTGGTAACCACTGGAGGCCCCCAGAAGACCCATAGAAATGAGAGGCCTGAGGTCTACAAGTTGCTGCTAGAAATATTTTAGCCTCTCCAAAACCCAGAATGCAGCCCCGATCCAAGTTTGTAAGGTAAATACCATGGCCCTGTAAAATTTGTTGGTAAAGCTGATGGCTAAAATCCCCCTCCATCTGTTTCTACCTTCAGCATTTTGAGAATGTATCCTTTTGGAAAGACAGGTGAAGTATTACATATTTTGGGGAATTCTTTGGTTTGTACTTTTATCAAAATGTTATATTTAGGCTGCTAACCCACAAAGGAAGAAAGACGCCATTTAAAAAGCAACTTGGGTGTCAGGAATCTAGAAAGCCTGCCATCAAATATGATTAACTGCAAATTTCATTTAAAAAACAACTTTACTGAGATATAATAAAAATGCACCCTTAATTTTAAGGACACAATTCGGTGAATTTGGTCAAGTGTATATTGCTGGGTAATCAACACCACAATCAAAATGAAAAACATTTCTGTTATGCCAAAAGCTTCCTCATGCCCTTTTGCAGCGAGTCCCCCTCTATCACATTTAATTATATATATTTTTATTGCTTAATGTTTTCTAAGTCGTGTGTGAAAGATGAGGATGAATAGATACTACTTTTTTTCTTTTTCTATTAATGATGGAATGAATAGATACTTCTAATTTCAAAGCCTAAGGCCAGGGCTACAGTGAATAAATAACCAGGGGATGGCAGTTAAGACCAAAGGTTCGCAGGGATGTGGCTCCCCACGCCTGCCTTAGGGACATGGAGTGTCCAGCCCCAAAGGCCAGGAAGGGTGGCGCCCTGGGGAGCCGGCACCCAGGAGGTACCCTCTTCGGGTGAACAGCTGTGTCCATTCGGGCTCGTCCAAGAGGTCTTCTCTGGTCCCGCAGGGTTCTGGGTGCACGCTGACTGCGTGCGGGTGGACGCGCTGTTTGCTCCATGTCCGGACCCGGGCGCTGCCATAGCAACGTCCTGGACGCCCAGACTTTAGGCCGCCGCCGCCGCGGAAGCAAGGAACCTGGCCTTCTCCCGCTCCTGAGGGCTGCGGCCCGGGAGGCGGCCCAGGCTGGGTAGAGACCGCCCGGCTCCTCCTATGCAAGCTGAGGCAGCGGATTGGCTTTCAAGCATGGTAAGAGGCGGGAGGCCGGGGCGCCCCCCACGGGGACGCCGGGCTGGGGAGAACCGGGGCTTCCCCGGACCCCCAACTCTCCAGCCTGCCCACCCCCCATCCCCGCCTCCCGCCGCGCTCTCTTTGTGCCCCCCGCAGCCCTTCCAGAAGCATGTCTACTACCCGCTCGCCAGCGGCCCAGAGGGGCCCGACGTCGCTGTGGCCGCCGCCGCCGCGGGCGCAGCCTCCATGGCCTGTGCGCCCCCCAGCGCGGCTTCGGGGCCCCTGCCCTTCTTCCAGTTCAGGCCGCGGCTGGAGAGTGTGGACTGGCGGCGGCTGAGCGCCATCGACGTGGACAAGGTGGCGGGGGCCGTGGACGTGCTGACGCTGCAGGAGAACATCATGAACATCACCTTCTGCAAGCTGGAAGACGAGAAGTGCCCACACTGCCAGTCGGGGGTGGACCCGGTGCTGCTGAAGCTCATCCGTCTGGCGCAGTTCACCATCGAGTACTTGCTGCACTCACAAGAGTTCCTCACCTCGCAGCTGCACACCCTGGAGGAGCGGCTGCGCCTGAGCCACTGCGACGGCGAGCAGAGCAAGAAGCTGCTCACCAAGCAGGCGGGGGAGATCAAGACGCTCAAGGAAGAGTGCAAACGCAGGAAGAAGATGATCTCCACCCAGCAGCTGATGATCGAGGCCAAAGCCAACCAGGTGGGCAGCTGTGTGTGAGCACGATTCATGATCCAGTAAACAACTCAGTTCCCATTTGATAGGCCTGTCCCGTATCACCACTCTTTCTTCTTAAAGATTTATATTGTATATCAGAAGACACAGTATATTTAAGCAAAAACAGTCATTTTAACCAACAAATGTCATGGTTCATTACCTTCTGCAGACGACCAGGGGATTAATAATTAAACAACAAATGTCGTCTGTGGTGCTTTATGGAAGTTATCTAAATGCTGGTTGTTGAAACACTTTCCTCCTCCGAATCAACCTAATCATGAAAAACCATATACAAATTGCTGTTGAAGTCAGTCCCCAAACGATGCAGAATGTTTAAATTTGTAGGATCTTTTTCTCATTTTTATAAACTTTGAAATATTTTCAAACTGACAGACAAGTTGCCAGGAGACTGTAAAGAATTTTCATATGCCCTTCACCCAGATTCCCCCATTATTAACATTTGCCACAGCTCCTCTATTTCTGTATACATATTGTTATTACTTTTGAACCATTTCACAGTGAGTTGCAGATCCTAAATATTTCGATGTGTATATTTTCTAAGAACAAGAACATTCACTTACATAACAATATTTAAAGAATAAAATATTTTTATCTTCTGGTCTTAATCTTCTACTGTTTTGGGTTAGACATTGAGTCCAAGATAAATATTGCAATTTTTGAGTATAACATAAACCAATGTATATTTTTTTTATTGACTAGTTGGAGGAAGTGCAGAAGGTGTAAACAATGATTGAGAAAGATACTGAAGTAAGCAACAGATTAACAAGATTGATGTCGTGCCCTTACTTTCTAGTCCTTTTGGCTAACTATGGCTTAAAAGCCCTCACTGGCCGGGCGCGGTGGCTCACGCTTGTAATCCCAGCACTTTGGGAGGCCGAGGCGGGCGGATCACGAGGTCAGGAGATCGAGACCACGGTGAAACCCCGTCTCTACTAAAAATACAAAAAAATTAGCCGGGCGTGGTGGCGGGCGCCTGTAGTCCCAGCTACTCGGAGAGGCTGAGGCAGGAGAATGGCGTGAACCCGGGAGGCGGAGCTTGCAGTGAGCCGAGATCGCGCCACTGCACCCCAGCCTGGGTGACAGAGCGAGACTCCCTCTCAAAAAAAAAAAAAAAAAAAAGCCCTCCCTGGATTTAGGAATAGTGGAGCTGATGCATGAATGCTGGAGAGAACTGGGTGCAGGGCAGAGGAAATGGTACAGTTAATATTGCTCAGGACTGACCCAGCAGGATAGGGGAACAGTGGCCGGGTGCAGTGGCTCACGCCTGTAATCCCAGCACGTTGGGAGGCCGAGGTGGGTGGATCATGAGGTCAGGAGATTGAGACCCGAGACCATCCTGGCCAACATGGTGAAACTCCGTGTCTACTAAAAATACAAAAATTAGCTGGGCGTGGTGGCACGTGCCTGTAGTCCCAGCTACTTGGGAGGCTGAGGCAGGAGAATCGCTTAAACCCAGGAGGCAGAGGTTGCAGTGAGCCGAGATCACGCCACTGCACTCCAGCCTGGCAACAGAATGAGAATCCATCTCAAAAAAAAAAATAAATAAAAATAAAAAAGATAAGGGAACAATTAGGAATATTATTAGAAGGACTTAGTGTTTGGTCTTGGGTAGACAACCCTGAGGTATAATCTTTAAATGGCACTGGGCGTTGCTAATTGCTTATTTGTTTCATAAATGCTGCTTAAAAATTAAATATTTACAAATAGTGCTAAGATGGTTTTTTTCTTGTGCAACGACTAGAATGGATTCTATTTAAACATTTTTTAAGGGTTTATTATAGTCCAGCTTTAGCAGCCATCTAGTGAAATGTTAAAACCTCTAACATACAGAAATTCTATGTTTATAAACTTTTTTTTCCCTTTTTTGGGGTTACTATAGAAATAGCTGTTACAAGAGAAGATTTTCTTTCTTTCTCTCTCTCTCTCGTTTTTTTTTTTTTTTTTCGAGATGGAGTCTCACTCTGTTGCCCAGGCTGGAGTGCAGGGGCACGATCTTGGCTCACTGCAGCCTCTGTCTCCCGGGTTCAAGCGATTCTCCCACCTCAGCTTCTCGAGTAGCTGGGACGACAGGTGTGCACCACCACGCCCAGCTAATTTTTGTATTTTTAGTAGAGACGAGGTTTCACCATGTTGGCCAGGCTGGTCTCAAACTCCTGACCTCAAGTGATCCACCCACCTCAGCCTCCCAAAATGCTGGGATTACAGACGTGAGCCACCACATCCGGCCTAAGAGAAGATTTTCAAATGTGAATGATAAGTAATGATTAAAAGGTAATGAATCAATTTATCAAATGAGTGACACCTACTACTTTTTCAGCTACCAGACCTTGGCAAGTTGCTTAACCTCCCTGTGCCTCAGTTTCTACTCTGTGAAATGGGAATATTAATTGTACCTACCATATAGCAGTTGTTAATGGGGATTGAATGACTTAGTGCATGGTCTGTGCTTAGAGCAGTGCTTGGCATGTAGTTATTGTTTTTGCTAATACCTGGGAATGAGGGTAAAACATTTTGTGGCATGACAAATACCAAAGCTGACTTATTACAAAATGTGAACAATCACATGACTGCTATCATGTGAGTTTTTCTTTCTTCTCCTATACAGAAAATCCGAAGCCTAGACTCCTTTTTCTGACACAATGATTGGGTCCACTGCATTATCAGCTTTACCTTTGAGAAACTGTGGTCTCATTCTCATTCTCATACCACTTCTCTTTGTCTCTATTTCCTTTACTTTAAGAAATCATAAGAACTGAGTAGCTGAGACAAAAAAAAATAAAGATGCCAGTTCTTGAAGGCTTGAACACACAGACAGACACACACACACGCACGCACCCTAATGGGTTTTTTTCCCATGGGATGTGCACGCGCGTGTGTGTGTGTGTGTTGTGTATAAGGGGGGTAGTGATGGCAATGTGTAAGGTCTTTTTCCTCAATATTCTATTTAAAAAAATTTAAAACATGGAAAAATTAAAACAACAATATAGTGAATACCCATATATGGGGAATTTTAAAAGAAAAACCTCATTGATTTTCAAATAAAAATTAGTATTGAAATGTTATAAACATACAAAAAAGTGCATAGACTAATGTAAGACACACCATATACCCACCTCTTAGATTTAACTCAGGTTAGGCTGGGCACGGTGGCTCATGCCTGTAATCCCAGCACTTTGGGAGGCCAAGGTGGGCAGATCACCTGAGATCAGGAGTTCAAGAGAAGCCTGGCCAACATGGTGTAACACCATCTCTACTAAAAATACAAAAATTAGCCAGGTGTGGTGGTGCATACCTGTAATCCCAGCTACTTGGGAGGCTGAAGCAGGAGAATCACTTAAACCCAGGAGGTGGAGGTTGCAATGAGCTGGGATCGCGCCATTGCACTCCAGCCTGGGTGACAAGTGCAAAACTCCATCTCAAAAAAAAAAAAAAAAAAGATTGAACTCAGGTTAGCATTTTGCTATATTTCCAAGATAGCAAGTGTTTAAAGAGTTTTAAACATCTTAGAAATAAATAATTTTCCCTTCCTCCATTCTCAGAGAAAAATCTTTCTTTGACTATATCCTTCCTATTTATATGAACATATAAAATATTTTTATGAACATATGTATTCATAAGACAGTGTTTTTAAGTTTGAAAATTTTCTATAAATGATATTATACTTACAGATCTGTACTAATCTGCCTAGGGTGCCATAAAAATAACACAGGTTAGATGATTTAAACAACAGAAATGCATTTTCTCACAGTTCTGGAGGCTGGAAGTCAAAGATCAAGATCAAGGTATCAACAGGGATGGTTCCTGGTGAGGCCTCTCTTCCTGGCTTGTAAACAGCCACCTTCTTGCTATGTCCTCATCACATGGCCTTTTCTGTGTTTGGAGAGAGAGAGAGATCGCTAATGTCTCTCTCTCTCTCTCTCTTTTTCTTTTTTTTTTTAAAGTGAAGGGGTCTTGCTATGTGCCCAGGCTGGCCTTGAACTCCTAGGCTCAAATGTTCCTTCCGCCTCAGCCTTACAAGTACCTAGGACTACAGGTGGGAGCCACTGTGCTGCACTTACCCTGTCAGATTAGGACCCCCGCCATATGACCTCATTTAACCTTAATTATCTCATTAAAGGCCTCATCTGCAAACACAGTCACAGTGGAAGTCAGGGCTTCTCTCCCCATTTCGAGAGTTACACTATCCAGGTTGGTAACTTTCACATTCTCTTACTCAACCATGTCTTACTTGTTTTTTTCCATTCGTTTTATATTTATGTGCTCATTCAAAGTCCTTTCACCTCAACATCTCCATTCTTGAGTTTCTCATTTTGAATTGTCTCTTAATTCATAGGATTGTCCAAATGATTTTTCTTACCCAGAAGGCCCAAAAGTGCTGCATTTCTTCAATTCTGTCAAGTTTGAAAGACATATTGGATGAAGAATATTCTTAGTCACACTTTCCCTCTGAACTTTTTAGATGTGGTTCCTTTGTCTTCTGGCAGTAAATGTTGTTGTGAGAAGTTTGAGGGTGGCCTAAAGCTTTTCTTCTTGTGAGTGACTTGCTTTTTCTGCCTGCATGGCTGAAGAGTCCCTTCTTTCTGCTTGAAGCCTAGTACTTTCTAGGGTGTACTTGGTGTTGAATGTTCTGTATCAGTTTTCCCTGGAACCTGGTGAATTCTTAATCTGCAGATTCAGCTTTCACTGCACTTCAGGGAAACTCTCTTGTATTCAGTCTTTAAATTTTGTTTCATTTTTGGCTTCTCTACTTCTGGGAAACCAGTTACCTTTATGTAGTATTGATTTTGTCCATCAGTTCTCCGTACTCTTCGGTTTCTTTCTCATTGCTTTAATCCTTTCCTTCTAATCTGCATTCACTGTGATAAATTATGTCAGCCTTTCCTTTAGTGAGCAATTCAGTTTTCAACAGTGTCTCTTTTATTCCTTGCTTTTTCTTTTCTTTTCTTTTCTTTTCTTTTTTCCTTCTTTTTTTTTTTTTTTTTTTTTTTTGAGTCAAGGTCTCGTTTTGTCACCCTGGCCCTGAGTGCAGTGGCGCAATCTTGTCTCACTGCAACCTCCACCTCCTGGGTTCAAGTGATTCTCCGGCCTCAGCCTCTCGAGTAGCTGGGATCACAGGCGTGTACTACCACACCTGGCTAATTTTTGTATTTTTAGTAGAGACAGGGTTTCGCCATGTTGGCCAGGCTGGTCTCGAACTCCTGACCTCAGGTGATCCACCCACCTTGGCCTCCCAAAGTGCTGAGATTACAGGCATGAGCCACTGCACCCAGCCCTATTCCTTGCTTTTTCTTATTTATTTGTTCAGCAATGATGTTTCAGATCTTTTTTTTTTTGTATTTTATCTTTCTTTTTAAACTCATTCTGTTTTTTTAAAAAATCATATCATTTTTATAGAATGTATGCTACTCTTATGTTCTGTGATGTGAATATATTGTGAAGAACATCTTTAGATTCCTTTCTTAATTTATAGATCCCCTGCAGTAAGCTTTATCTTTGCATGCGATGTTTTTCCCTCCTTTTCCTCCCGCCCTCCCTCCCTTCCTTCCTTCCTCCTACCTTCCCTCTTTCCTTCCCTCTTTCCCTCCCTACCTCCTTACCTTCCTACCTTTTTTTCCCCTTCTCCCTTTGAAAGGGTGGTGTGTTTGCATCATCTCCATCATCATTGTGCGTTTCTCTCATCTTACACTTACATGGGCAGTGCTGCTGAAGCATTGTACTTGCCCTGATAGAGTGGCTGTATTGCAGTTTGACGGCTGGATGGTCTCTGTCTCTGTTAGGAACAGTATTGTTAGAACACCTTCTGGCAACATGTGAACTCTGGGGTGGGGTGGGGAGAGAGGGAGGCATGGCTTCCTCTTCCTTTCCTTTCTCCAGTGCTGTACACAGCCCGAGAGCCTATGTGACTTACATCAGAGCCGGTGTGAGGGGTCCCTAAAGTCCTATAGGTGAACCAAAGCTGTCATGAGCCCGGGAGGTTGAAGAGATGCTTTAGGGATTCTCTGAGATGCAATACCAAGAAATATGCCAGAATATGACTGGGCACCATGGCTCACGCCTGTAATTCCAGTACTTTGGGAGACCAAGGTGGGTGGATCATTTGAGGTTGACAGTTTGTGCCCAGCCTGGCCAACGTGGTGAAACTCTGTCTTTACCAAAAATACAAAAATTAGCTGGGAGTGGTGGCAGGCACCTATAATCTCAGCTACTCAGGAGGCTGTGGCAGGAGAATCGTTTGAACCTGGGAGGTTGAAGCTGCAGTGAGCCATGATTGCGCCACTGCACTCCAGCCTTGGGTGACAGAGGGAGAGACTTTAAAAAAAAAAAAAAGGAAATATACAGAATGTTAGTTTTAGAAACCAAAGCCTGAAGTCTGGATGCAGTTGCACTGATTAAGAGTAAAGCAGCATGGTGAACAAAAGAACATGTTCAGTGACACAGTGGGCATGAAAAGAGCAAAATCCAAATGGAAGGAAACTCTGCAGGACAAGCTTCAGCCCCTTCAGCAAAAGGATAGCAAGGAAAAAAAAAGAGGTGGAGGGGAAACCTATAGACTAAAAGAGTGTTAGGAAACATAACCATCAGTTGCAGGATAGGGATAGGGCCTTATTTGGAACCAGTTATTAATAATTATTCCAAAACAAACCAAATGGTTTTTCTAAGACAATATGTGAAATATTAGGGAAAAATCATCAAATTAACAAAAATTTAAAAATTATCCAAATAGTTGAATATTTGTTATTTAAAAAGGATTTAATTTTTATATTTTATAAGGTAGAATAATGATATTATGATTTGTGTTAAAGTCCTGTCTTCCTTTCAGAGATACATTCTGAAATATTTACAAATGAAATATATAATATCCAGGATTTAGTTCAGAGTAATCCAGGGATGAGGACATAGATGAAACAAATGGGATTTTTGCTTAAAATTTGAATCAGTGTTAAAGTAGAAAAACAGAGGTATACGTGGAATTGACTTCTTTTTTCTCAGAAAATTTATTTTAATAGGTTATACTTCCAAGCTTTTGTTCATTCATATATTAAGCCTGTGTTCTGGGGATAAAGCTAGAGGCCCTGCCCTCAGAAGTCTATGTTCTAGAACCTAGAGGGACTGGGCTGGAGACAATAAACAAGTGAAGTACATAAACATGAAAATATTAGCCAGTGAGATGTATGAGGATGAAAAGAAGACTATGTGATGTGACAGAGACTGTGACAGGCAGGAGGATCTTGAGGATCTTGTTGAGGACGTGCCATCATCCCCAGCGTGGAAGATGCTTGATTAATGACATCTTGAATGTCAGGAGAAGGCGCCAGCCACGGGAGGAGGGTCTGGATAAGATCAGGCAGGGGCAACAGTGAATGCAAAGGCTCAGACTGGTGTGCCTGCAGGACAGAAAGAAGGCTGGTGTGGCTAGAGTGGCAGGGGCAGGTTGTTGTTGATAGAGTGGAAGCTGTCAGTCTAACAAGAGCAGCATCAGGGGCTCCAGAAAGCAGCAGAAGGGCTCCTTTAACTGTCAAGAGGTGGTCTTCACTGCCTTGTCTTCAGTTTGGGAGGAATGCCCTGGTTTTATTTTTATTTATTTACTTATATTTTTACTTTTTGTAGAGACGGGCTCTTGCCATGTTGCCCAGGCTGGTCTCGAACTCCTGGCTCAAGTGACCCCCCAACTACCTTTGGCCTCCTAAGTGCTGGGATTACAGGCATGAGCCACCGCACCCAGCCTGGTTTCATATCTCTCTTTTTAGTCATGCTTTCCATATCTCTTGCTAGGATGGTATCTTTCAGCGAGAAAGTGCCCAAGAAGTAGTGTTTCAGGTACCTGAATTTTTTTTTTTTTTTTGAGATGGAGTCTTGCTCTGTTGTCCAGGCTGGAGTGTAGTGGTGCAATCTCAGCTCACTGTAGCCTCTGCCTCCCGGGTTCAAGTGATTCTCTTCCCTTAGTCTCCCTGGTAGATGGGACTACAGGCACACGCCACTATACCTAATTTTGTATTTTTTTGTGGAGATGGGGTTTCACCATGTTGGCCAGGCTGGTCTCAAACTCCTAACCTTGGGTGATCTGCCTACCTTGGCCTCCCAAAGTGCTGGGATTACAGGCGTGAGCCACCGTGCCTGGCCAGGTACCTGAATTTTAATTGCAATTAAGTGGGACGACAGTCATTACAGACACTTGGATTTGTTGCTCTCTCCTTTTCAGTGCCATTTTTGTGACAAGGCCTTTATGAACCAAGCTTTTCTACAAAGTCACATTCAACGCCGCCATGCTGAAGAAAATTCTCGTTTTGGTGAGTAATGAGTTCTGTTTCAAAGCTCTTTTCTTCCTGCTCCCTTTTTCTTTTGGTAATGAGACTTGGTCCAGTGCATTTCCCAATCCTCTTAAAAGAAGCATCACGGTCCCTGTCAATTCAGTAAGTAAATGTGGAGCCCTCAGGAGGTGCATACAGTGTAGTAGGTGTGAAGATACAGCCACAAGCTGAATGGAGAAGCCCCACTCTCTCTCGAGTTTTACATTCTAAAGGGGGTTGAGGAGACACATTTAAACAGATAAATGAGTAATTAAACAGATAAATGAGTAATTCTCAAATGGTGGCAAATGCGATGAAGATCATAGCGCAGGACAATGGGGTAGAGAGTGATTCCAGGTGGGGTAGAAGTCTTGGAAAAGTGTGTCACGGCCAAGGAACACTGACTGTAAGGGGTGTGAGGTGTGCCGGGATGATGTGTTTGAGGAACAAAAGGGCTGGTGGAGTGGAGTAGAATAGGTGAGGTGATGGTGTGTGGTGAGGCTGAAGCGCTGAGGGCCTGATCACAGGAAGCCGTGAAGGTGTGGGCTGGAATGTGGAGTTTTTATATGCATAAGGTGGAGCCACTGGAGGATTTTAGGTAGGGGAGGGGCATGATCTAATTAATATGTACCTTAGCATGACCCTTCTAGCTGCGGATAGAGACTAGACTGTTGGGACGACATCAGAAGCAGTGGATGAGTGAGGGGGAGGAGGCTGCAATCACAGCCCAGGTGAGAGAGATGGGGGCCTGGACCAGCTTTGTCCCCAGACAGGCGGGCAGGTGAAGATGTAACAGATAAGTTGTGGATCCAGAAGCTACAGAGGACCCTGGGTTTCTGTCCTCCATGTTTGGGTGAATGGTGGTGATGTTTCCTGTGATGGAGGGCCAGGGCTGGGAGGTAGTTTCAAGGAGGAAGAGGGATGAGAGTTTGTACTTGCCATTGGTGTGTTTACATCGTATGTGCAACAAACATGCAGGTGGGGGTACTGGAGGGCTGCAGCTTGAGGTGGAGACCCAGGCTGGAGATTTAAATCTGGGAATCACTGGAGTAGAGCTGGTCTGGCTGAGGTCACCTAGACAGAGAAGAGAAAGTGGTGAGGCCAGCCCCAACGTCTTCCCAATGCTAGGAGCTCAGACAGAGCAGCAGCAGGGAGTGAGGAATAGTCTCTATCAAAGCTGGAGGGAGTATGTTGTCATGGAAACCAAGGGAAAAGTATTTCACGGAGAAGGCAGTGGTCAGTCATATCAAATGCTCCTGAGGTACAGAGTAAGATGAAGACTGACAATGGACTGCTGTTGTCAAGATGGTTGTTGGTGACCTTGGCACAGCAGCTTCAGTAGACAGGTGGGGACAAAAGTCTGATTCCCCTGAGCTGAGCTGAGAATCATGAGGGAGTGGTCCTACTGTATCCAGACATTGGTTTCAATAACACTTATTGGGAAGGAAAGCAGAGACATGAGGCTTCATCTGGACAGAAATGTGAGACCCAGGGACAATTTTTGTTTCATTTGATGTGGGAGATACTAAGATGTGTTTGGGTGCATACCACTGACAATATAGATGGTATGCAAAATGAAGACGCAAGAGAGGGGAGGGGACTCTGAGGTTTACCAAGGAGCCAGGTTTTCTACCATTGAAGTGTTCTCAAAAGCAAAGAATGTAAGGGCTCTTTCTCCATGGGCAGATCAAAGCTTCCTGCAGATTGCCACAGTAACCCACAGAAATTCTTATTTTGATCTTTTTTTTTTTTTTTTTTTTGAGATGGAATCTCCCGCTGTGACCCAAGCTGGAGTACAGTGGAGCCATCTTGGCTCACTGCAACCTCCTCCTCCTGGGTTCAAGTGATTCCCTTGCCTCAGCTTGCCAAGTAGCTGGGACTATAGGCACCCACCACCACTCCTGGCTAGTTTTTGTATTTCTCTTTTTTTCTTAGTAGAGATTGCGGTTTTGCTATGTTGCCCGGGCTGGTCTTGAACTCCTGGCCTCAAGTAATCCATCCCCCTTGGCCTGCCAAAGGGCTGGGATTACAGGCATGAGCCACTGTGCCCGACCTCATTCTGATCTTAAATGTTCTCAGTATCTAGACATGGGTACTTGGCTTATATTCTCAATATCTGCATTTCCCTCCATTTTGGGCCAGGCTGTTTCCATTCTTGCCCATTTCAGTTAAATAGATTATTTAGGAAATAGCTAAGCTTCGTAGAAACAAAAATAACAGCATAATACGCTCATTAATAAGTCTTGAATCACTGATAAAATTTAGCAATATTTTGGAAAGATGAAATATTTTAATTAATCTACCATTCTTCAGCATGAAACTGACCTTCTTTCTCTTCTGTTTCAGTATCTTATTCTAACTCATACTCGTTTCAGAGAGGGTTTCAGACTCTGAAACGAGTATTATTTCTTCAGGTCATCTTTGAGATTCTGACTTTCTACTTTGGTTTCCATACCTTTCATGTCTACACTCACAGACACATGTACATCCATTCAGTCATGTGTACATCTGCATGTAAGTACATGTACATAAGTATTCTTCCTTTCACTTGTTGCTTCCTTTTACAACTTTTCAGTACCTCACTTCTACCCCAGTTGATAGACTATGGCCCAAGTTTGCATTTTGAATGCCCCCCAAGTCCTCTGCTTGTATTAGCACTGATGGGGTCCTCAGGAGAGTTCAGCAGGCACCTAAAGGATGGTGACCACAGAGATTTCAGTATGGTGGTGCCTGCAGAGGAAGCTTTGCTTGCCTTCTGTGATTGAGACAGGCACCTCTAAGAAAAGCCCAGAGTGCCACTGGGTCAAAGCCCCCTGTATTATTCCTTGTTACCATTATTGCTCCCTGAACAGGGCTCTCATGTGTCTCTGTAGGATAATCCAACCTCAACACAGTGGCTGAAAGAATCTGCTAAAAAATAATTCAGTGCCCCAAAATACACTGGGCTCCAAATAAACTAAAGAGCAAAAATTGGCTCATGTGGCATGAAACAAGTAATCATATCCCAAGTAAGAGGACAGTTTCCTTTGTGTTATCAACAGGACTGTACCCCATAAGTTTCCAGGTACATTTGGTAAGAGATGGTGTTTTAACACGATTTTCTGTTGCAACAGAGTATCAGAAAAATGCACAGACTGAGAAGCTCCGGAGTGAGATCGTTGTATTGAAGGAAGAGCTGCAGCTCACCAGGTCTGAGCTAGAGGCTGCACACCATGCCAGTGCGGTCAGATTCTCCAAGGTACCAGGCAGAATTCTGTGGTATTTTAATTATAATTAACTGTATGTAATTCAATTATGCTATGGACTCTAATGAACAGAGGACACTTAAGAGTTTGTAGAACTTGACAAGGTGATTGCATTTTTTATTGCCAATCTACTCTTCAGTATCTTACTACAAAGCACATCACTGGAAATATATTTCTCTATTTTTTGAAAGCCTTTTAGAAAATTGAGGTGGAATTCGTAGCACACACAATTAACTTTCTAAAATTTTGCTTAAAACAGAAGTCTGACACTTCTCATATCTCACTGGGCTAAAGTCAAGGTGTCAGGAGGACCATGTGCCTTGGTAGAGGCTATAGAACAGAATATTTCTTGCTTATTTGGTTGCTGGCAGAGTTCAGTTCCTGGTGGGTGTAGGCCGGAGGTCTACACTTTCTTCCAGGCTGTCCATTGAGGGAGGGCTGCTCCTAATTTCCTTGTGAGGCTCCCCATACTCCTGGGCTCCTGACTCTCTTCCTCCATACTCAAAGCCACCAACAGAGGGTTGAGTCTCCCGCATGCTTCTGATCTGTTTCCTTTTTTCTTTTTTCCCATCTGTGTGACCCTTGTGTCAGCCCACTGGGTGCTTAGAATTACTTGTTCAGAGATACTTGGGGTGATGAAGGGCCCAAGAGGAAAGAGGCCCATGATTCATTGAGTTCTGACTTCTGTGGGTCACTGTGGGTACACTGTGGGTACCACGTATGCCACTGTTGATCCAACAGAGGGTTGACCTTGGTGTACCTAATGGAGAGAGTAAGGTCATCGAAGAGCATTTATTTCCTTGTGACTGTTGGAGTGACAGTGTGCTCGGTTCTTCCTTGTTTCCCCCATGGGGACAGCAAGTGTGACTTTCTAGGGATAACAGCAGTCATTTCACAGAATCACTGACGGAGCCCTCTGTCTTCCACATGGGCTCACTCTTTCTCTCTCTTTGTAAATTGTAATGTACCTATGACGTAAAATTTATCATTTTAACTATTTTTAAGGGTACAGTTCAGTAGTGTTGAGTATATTCACATTGTTATATGGCCAATCTCCAGAACTGTTTTGTATTGAAAAACTGAAACTCTACCCATTAAACAACAGTGCTCCACTCCCACCTCCTTCCAGCTACTTACCCTCTCTGTGATTTTGCCTGCTCTGGATACCTCATATGAATAGAAGCATAGAGTACTTGTCTTTCTGTCATCATTGGCTTATTTTACTCAGCATAATGTCCTCAAGGTTTATCTATGTTGTAGTGTGTGCCAGAATTTCCTTCCTTTTTCAAGCTGAATGATAGTTCATGGTATATGTATGTATACCACATTTTGCTTATTCATTCATCTGTTGTTGGACACTTGGGTTGCTTCCACTTCTTAACTATTATGACTGATGCTGCTATGAACAAGGGTGTACCAACATCTCTTTTAGACAATCATTTTACAGTGTACAGTCCAGTAGCATTTAGTGTATTCACAATATTGTGCAACCACCATCTCTCTAGTTTCAAAACTTTCAACACGCCAGAAAAATAACCCATACCCATTAAATAATCACTCCTACTACCTTCATCTCCTGGTAACCACGAATCTTTTTATATCTATGAATTTTCCTATTCAGTATATATCTTTAAAAAAAAAAATACGTAGACTGGGTGTGGTGGCTCACAACTGTAATCTCAGTATTTTGGGAGGCCAAGATGGGAGGATTGCTTGAGCCCAGGAGTTCAAGACCAGTCTGCGCAACATGGTGAGACCCTGTCTCTACAAAAAATTTAAAAATTAGCCAAGTGTGATGGCGTGCGCTTGTGGTCCCAGCTACTCAGGAGGCTGAGGAGGGAGGAAGATGGCTTGAGTCCAGGAGGTCAAGGCTGCAGTGAGCTGTGTTCACACCACTGCACCACATTTGGCTACAGAATGAGACCCCATCTGAAAAAAAAAAAAAAAAAGTAATGTATGATCTTTCGTGTCTGGCTTTTTTCACTTAGCATGATGTTCTCGAGGTTCATCTAAGTTGTAACATGTATCAGTACTTCGTTCTGTCTTGCTAATATTCCACTGTATGTATGTATGCATACACAATTTGTTTATTCAGTCATCCATTGAAGGATATTTGGTTCATTTTCACCTTTTGGCTCTAATGAATAATACTACTATAAACGTTCATGTGGCAGTTTCTATGTGGACATATGTTTTCATTTTTCTTGATTATATACTTAGGAGTGGAATTGCTGAGTCATATGGTAATTTTATGTTTAACTTTCTCAGGAACCACCAAACGGTCTTCCACAGTAGCTGTACCATTTTACATTTTCACCAGTAATGTTCTTATTTCTCCACATCCTCACTAATACTTGTTATACTTTTCTGTTTTCTTAAGTAAAGCCATCCTATTGGGTGGGTGGGAAGTGGTATCTCATTGGGGTTTGATTTGTATTTCCTTAACAACCAATGATATTGAACATCTCTTCATGTTTATTGTCCATTTGTATATATCTTATTTGGAGAAATGTCTATTCAAATCCTTTGCCCATTTTTTAATTGGGTTGTTTGCCTTTTTCTTGTTGAGCTGTATGAGTTATTTATATATGCTAATAGTTTCATCACTTTAGCTCTTATATTTAGGTCATTGATCTATTTTGAGTTAATTTTTGCATACAGATTGAGAGAGGGGCCCAACTTTATACTTTTGCATGTGGTTTATCCAGTTGTCCCAGTGCCAATTATTCAAGAGACTATTCTTTTTTCATTGAATGTTCTTAACACCCTTGTTGAAGATCAGTTGACCATAGATGTTTGGGTTTATCTCTGGATTCTCAATTCCATTCCACTAGTCTCTATGTCTGTCTTTATGCCAATATCACACAACTTTGATTACTGTAGCTTTGTAGTAGGCTTTGAAATAGATAAGTGTGCATCTTCCAACTTTGTGTTTCTTTTTCAATATTGTTTTGGTTATTCGTGGCCTCTTACAGTTTCATATGAAACTGAGGATTGGCTTTTCCATTTCTGCAAAGAAGGTTATTGGAATGGGATTACATTGAATTTCTTGATTGCTTAGGAGAGTATTGCCATTTTAACCATATTAAATCTACCAGTCCATGAACATGGGATGTCTTTCCATTTATTTAGGTGTTCTTCAATCTTTACAACAAAGTTTGACAATTTTCAGTGGACAAGTCTTTCACCTTTTAGGTTACGTTTATTTCTAGGTATTTTATTCTTTGGGATGCTATTATAAATGGAATTGTTTTCTTAATTTCTTTCTCGGATTGTTCGTTGATGGTATGTAGAAATATAACTGCTTTTTGCATGTCGACCTTGTACTCTGCAACTTTGCTGAATTTGGTTATTACTTTAGTAGTTTCTTGTGTATTCTATTTTCTTTAAATACTTGGTAGAATTCACCAGTAAAGCCATCTGGTCTTGGACTTTTCCTTTTTAGGAGGTTGTTGATTACTAACTCTATCTCTTTATTTATTGAAGGCTATTGAAATTTCCTTTGTCTTGGGTCAGTCTGATCATTTGTGTAGGAATTTGTCCATTTCACCTAGATTATCCAATTTATTGATGTACAATTGTTCATTATATTCTCTTACAATCCTTTTAATTTCTCTAAGATTGGTAGTCATGTCCTCACTTTCATTTCTTAGTCAGGGTAGCTAAAAGTTTGTCAGTTTTGTTGATCTTTGCAAAGAACCAAATTTTGGCTTCATCTATTCTGTCTGTTGCTTTACTGTTCTTTGCTTTATCTTTGCTCTAATTTTCATAATATTTTTCTTTCTGCTGCCTTTGAGTTTGGTTTGCTCATCTTTTTCTAGCTAGGTTATTTATTTAATATTTTTCTTCTTCTGTATTTGTTTTTTGGAGATAGAATCTCTCTCTGTTGCCCAGGCTGGAGTACAGTGGCACAATCACAGCTCAATGCAGCCTTGACCTCCCACTTCTAAGTGGTCCTCCCACCTCAGCCTCCTAAGTAGATGGGATTACAGGCATGTACCACCATACCTGGCTTTTTTTTTTTTTTTTTTTTTTTAATTTTTAGTAGAGATGAGGTCTCACAGTGTTTCGCAGGATGGTCTCAAACTCCTGAGATCAAGTGATCCTCCCACCGTGGCCTCCCAAAGTGTTGGGATTATAGGCATAGCCATCACACCTGGCCCTTTCTTCTTTTTAAATATAGGCTCTTACAGCTATAAATTTCTTTCTAAGCACTGATTTGGCTGCATCTCATGAATTTTGGTATGTTGTGTTTTCATTTTCATTAACCTCACAGTATCTTCCAATTTCCCTAGTGAGTTTTTCTTTAACCCATTAGTTGTTTAAGAGTGTGTTGTTTAATTTCCACATATTTGCTCATTTTCCAGTTCCCTTCTGTTACTGATTTCTGGCTTTATTCTATTGTGATCAGAGAAGATTCTTTACATGATTTTGATCTTTTTAAATCCGAGAAACACTTTATGGACTAAAAAAAGGTCTTCCTGGTTAATATTCCATGTGCACTTAAGAAGAATCATATTCTGCTATTGTTGGGTACAGAGTTCTGTATATGTGTGTTAGGGCTAGTTGGCATATAGTGTTGTTCAAGTTCTCAATTTAGATTTTAGAAACCCTGAAGGTCATTGAGAAATCAAGTGCTGACCTTGAATCTAGCTCCTATAAATCTGAATTTGTATTTTCTGGGGGTGGGATGGAGTTGCACCACCCGAATTGTTATGGTGCCAAGAAATGTTCTTTTATTGCTCAATATATGTTTTCTTTAAAGTATATTTACATTTTATATATTATGGCATGACTTTTATACAAGTTCACAGAACACAAAAAGCTGGGGGCCTTGGGCCTCTGTGTTGGTATTTTAAGGGATGTAAGGACAAGAGGATTCTGTGTGCTGCCTTTAGTTTAGAAAAATCATTGTGCACAGACCTGCCATGATAGGAAATGTTATTCCAAGCCTAACTGAAATAAGCCATACTAGCTAACATTTTTGAAGTGATGCTATGAACTTTTATTTTAAATACTGCTTATTTTCTTCAGACCAGAACTTTTAAAGCTGTGTATTAAAATAATTTCAGGAATACGAAATGCAGAAAACAAAAGAGGAAGACTTTTTGAAGTTATTTGATAGGTGGAAAGAAGAGGAAAAGGAGAAACTAGTTGATGAAATGGAAAAAGTCAAGGAGATGTTTATGAAGGAATTTAAAGAATTAACTTCAAAGAATTCAGCATTAGAATATGTAAGTATTAAACCTAGAAGTTCTTATGGTATTGATTGCCTTGAGAGGTGGTGTTAGGATGGCATTAAGGCCAGGGGATCCAGGAGTTGCTTTACGGTACCCTCGTGCAGACATTCTTCTCCCTGAGAGTCTTGAGGGAGGCATAGAGGAGATAGAGTGAGTCAGAGATGTTTTGCTGAGAATGGGAGCTTTGGCCTTATACTTCAGTGCAGAACACTCGTGGTGAGATATAGAAGACCCTCTTATATGAAGGTCCCTCTTTTCTTATCTGGTTAGGTTAGCCTTGAACTGTAAACTCCTCCCTGAGTTTTGGAACTTTCCATTGTCCAGTGGGAAGGGAAGGAAGCAGACCCAGAAAGACTAAGAACATTTGCCAGGCTCCCTCCTCAACCCAGGCCCTGGTGGGGTCTCTAAAGCAAGCAAGTTATGGCTAAAATGAGCCCCTTTCTATGGGAACAGCCCTGGTCCATACAGCCCCGGCCTCATGCATAGATGACACCTGAGCTGCTTCTTTAGAAAGCAGCCAATCAATCAGTGTCCTCCTGCTAAGAAGTCTAAGCTCCCTGGTTAGATTTGACGTGAGTCTTCTTTGGGGAAAAGGGAGAAAGGAAGGGAGCTGAGCGAAGGTCCTTGAGCTCCCTCTAGGGGCCAACAAGTTTTATAAACGAAAATAGATTTTTGGAATTCACCTGAGGGCTTTCCTAAAACTCTTTATACTCTAGCGTGAGGTTTGGTGAACTATGGCCCATGAACCAAGTCCAGCATACCGCCTGTTTTCGAATGGCCTGTGACATAAGCATAGTTTTTACATTTTTACTTTTTATTTTTTTCGTGACAGAGTCTCTCTCTGTCACCCAGTCTGGAGTGTAGCGGCACAATTTCGGCTCACTGCAACCTCTGCCTCCTGGGTTCAAGGGATTCTCGTGCTTCAGCCTCCTGAGTAGCTGGGGTTACAGGCACATGCCACCACACCCAGCTAATTTTTGTATTTTTAGTAGAGACGTTTTCACCACGTTGGCCAGGATGGTCTCAAACTCCTGGCCTCAAGTGATCCTCCCACTTGGGCCTCCCAAAGTGCTGGGATTACATGTGTGAGCCACTGTGCCCAGCCAGTTTTTACATTTTTAAAACGTTGGAAAAAAAGGCTATTTTGTGACACAGGAAAATTTCATTAAAGTTCACATTTCAGTGTCATGAGTGAAGTTTTACTGAAACACACCCATGTTTGGTAATTTATGCTCTGTGGCATTTTTGTGCAGGAGCAGTAGAGTTGAATGTTTTGTCTGAGACCTTGTGTTACGAATCTGCATGACTTATAACTGTTGCTATTGACCTTGGCTACCTGGCTGAGGTAGTGTTTGTCAGGTTTCTCCACTGAAAATTTTCTCTTTTTTCCTCCTTTCCCTGCTGTCCTTTCTGAAATGAAGTCACTATGAGCAGCCTACACTGAGGAGAGGAGACGTGTGCTCCCCTATCCTTTTGTTTTTGAAGTTAACATGTTACCTTCTGTGGTTTTCTGAGGGTTTTTGCCATGAGTAACATTGGGAATAATATCAAAAGGAAAAGGTAAAATTAAAACGTTATGTCCCCAATGGATTTACTGATGTGGTCCCTGGACAGTGTTGGCCTCTCACTAAACTAGCTTAAGAACCAGGTGCATTCAGTTCTTCTGTTTCTGGTACCTATTAAGTGCCCATAAAAAATGTTAAGCCCCAGCTGGGCCCAGTGGCTCACACCTGTAATCCCAGCACTTTGGGAGGCTGAGGTAGGCAGATTGTTGCGTGAGCCCAGGAGTTTGAGACCAGCCTGGGCAACATGGCAAAACCCTGTCTCTACAAAAAAATACAAAAATTAGTTGGGTGTGGTGGTGCACGCCTGTAGTCCCAGCTACCTAGGAGGCTGAGGTGGAAGGACTGCTTGAACCCAGGGGGTTGAGGCTGCAGTGAGCCATGATCATACCACTGCACTCTAGCCTGGGCAACAGAATGAGACCCTGTCTCAAAAGAAAAAAAAAATAGACTCGTTTAACATTAGAAAGTTAGATTTTCCTTCCCCTTTTTTCACCCTGTACATATTCTGATAGGAAGACCAGCAAGCAGTAGAAACAAACCAGTAAAACCACAGGGAAGCAGAAGCGGGAGAAGCGTCCAAGAGCGTCCAGGAGCGTCCAAGAGGGCAGTCAGATTTAAAACACAGCTACGTGCTCCCTGATTTTATTCTCCGTTTCAGTCTCATGAAAGTCTAACTGTAGTACTGAGCTTGAATTTTATCTTACAGCAACTGTCAGAAATCCAGAAGTCCAACATGCAGATCAAGTCCAACATAGGCACATTAAAAGATGCACATGAGCTTAAAGAAGACCGTTCTCCATATCCCCGGGATTTCCATAATGTCATGCAGCTTCTTGATAGTCAGGTACGTGCAAGTGGGTGACAGCTGCAGTGGATGCCTTCCTTTTTCTCAATGAAGTAATTTACAGTGAGTGTCATCTGCAGAAAAAGTGTTTGTCTTTTTCAGTAACCATAAAGGTGACTAGCTGTTATTTTTCTCCTACAACATGCCTAAGTCATAAGAGGTGTTTGTTACATGCTTGCTGTTGGCAAATAGCATACACAACAGTTGGCAAAACTGTTTTGTTTCTTCTCTCCATAAAATCAATTTGAATTGGTTAGTATAACCTAGCTATTCATTTTCATCTTTCAGATGTAGCTCTCAATTTCAAAAGGCGTAGAAGGGCATATTGAAGCACCAGATTTAGTTTTAGAGTTTAAATATACTGCTAACTGTATTTTTAGTATAAACGGGGTTTCACCATATTGGCCAGGCTGATCTCGAACTCCTGACCTCAGGTGATACGCCCACCTCAGCACAATTAGCAGGGCGTGGTGGCGGATGCCTGTAATCCCAGCTATTCGGAGGGCTGAGGCAGGAGAATTGCTTCAACCCAGGAGGCAGAGGTTGCAGCGAGCTGAGATCATGCCATTGCACTCCAGCCTGGGCAACAAGAGTGGCACTCAGTCTCAAAAAAAAAAAAAAAAATATATATATATATATATATGTGTGTGTGTGTGTGTGTGTGTGTGTGTGTATTGCACTCCAGCCTGGGCAACAAGAGTGACACCCAGTCTCAAAAAAAAAAAAAAAAAAATATATATATATACACACACACACACACACACACACACACACACACACACACACTGCTAACTGGCCAACTGATGATCTCTTACATTTATCAAACATAATCACTTTCATTTGGAAGTGACAGCGGTTTAGGGGAACAATTTTTTTAAACTAGGAAGCAAATAGAGATGAGAGTTTATGAATTCAGGATTTTTTAAAAAAGCCTGGGTTATTCTAAAAAAGGTAAGTAGACTTTGGAAATAGGGACCACTGCTTCTTGCTTCAGTGCCCACATCTTTCCTCCCCGACCCAAATCTACCTGCTCCACTGCAGTCAGGCTGACCATGTCCCTGTCCTGTCTGAAGTCCTTCAGTGACCCTTATTCTGGACTTCCTGCCAGCACGCAGGGTCCTTCGGGTTCTGGGCCCTGGGCCATCTTTCTCTGTTTTTTGCTTTCCTGGCACTCCAGTGGCCCAGCAGCCCATGCCTCTGAGAATATGTCCTTCTTTTTCCTCGTTTCTGGCAGCTTTCCTGCCTGTCCTGCAGCTCCCAGTTTTCGGGACCTGTCTTTTATTCATTCTTTAGTATTCAGCCAGGGGGGCAGGTACCACTTTCAGAAAGTTCTCCTGAGCCTCTAGGCTATAGCATTTCTGTAGTCTCTAAGTGGGACCTAATCACATACACATTATATGTGGATTCTCCGTGGCTGTGTCTACTCACCTCCTGTGCAGAGCAGGGCCTGTCTCTTAATCTTCTTTTAGCCTGCCAGTGGCCATCCAGTGAGGTGCCTGGTATATGGTAGGAAACCAGGAGCTGTGTCCTGAACTGAGCTGTTGACAGTTGCTTCCAGCAGGCTGGAGACTACAGCTGGTCGCTCATGAACTGAAGGATGTGGCTCTAAAATCCTAGGGTCCCACCTAAATTTCTTCTGTTTCTGTCCTGTGAGTTGTGTTGTCAGTTCAGAACCCATGGCCTCGGAAACGTTGGTGTTTCCTTTTGGCCTCTTAGGTTGGCAAACTAGCACCTACTTTTGTGAAGAAAGTGTTACTGGCTATGTCCCAGTAACATTTTATGAGTGCTAGTTCATTTACGTCTTATCCATGGCTGTTGTCCCAATACAGTTGTGGGATGACACAGCTGTATTGTGTTGTGTTGTGTTTTGAACAAGTTGTCTGGCCCCCAGAGCCTATGATATTTACTGTTAGCTCCTTACTAAAAAATTTTTCCTGACCCCTGCCTTATGGTAAAAGATTAAAACCAGATGCAAACGTACTTAAGCATTTTTGACTGTGTATATTCTAAAAAAAAAACCAGCTGTATTAGTCTGTTCTCACAATACTATAAAGAACTACCTAAGACTGGGTAATTTATAAAGAAAAGAGATTTAATTGACTCACAGTTCCATAGGCTGTACAGGAGGCATGGCTGGGGAGGCCTCAGGAAACTTACAATCGTGGCAGAAGGACAAAGGGGAAGCGAGCACGTCTTAAGATGATGTAGCAGGAGAGAAAGAGAGAGCAAAGAGGGAAGTGCTACACACTTTTAAACAACCCGATCTTGTGAGAACTCACTATCATGAGAACAGCAAGGGGGAAGTCCACCCCCATGATTCAATCATCTCCCACGAGGCCCTTCCCTCCAACACATGAGATCTGAGTGGGGACCGAGAGCCAAACTATTTCATCACTAGCTAAAATTTTACCAGACAGATAGTTGTGTTTCATAGGTATTCACTAAAAAGGAAGCTTCCATATTGCATAGATCTCATTGTTACAGTTGTACATAAATTATTCTTTTATTCTTTTGTAGGAAAGCAAATGGACAGCTCGAGTTCAAGCTATTCATCAAGAACACAAGAAAGAGAAGGATCGGGTAAGGTTAAGAAACCAATGGCCTAAAGTGGGCCATTTTTTAAAGGAATATTTGCTTTTCTTTTTAATAAACGTAATATTTGTCCACTTAATAACATTTGGGGAGAAATGTGTAGCAAAATTAAAATTACCTATAATTCTAACACCAAAGATAACCACTGCTACTACTTTCTTATAATTTATTTGTTTTTTTTTCTCATTAAACTTTTTTAATGGATCTCAAAATTCTGTGACTAATTTTTGGTCAAGTTGTTTCTGTGAAAAAGTACTGATTTTAAAAACCAATAACTTAAAACTGCCACACGCAAAATAGAAAACCAAAGTGGTCCACAAAACATTCTCCTTTCCTTCTGAAGGTTTTACGACGCATTGTTATCATTAACCAGTCTTTTACTACTAAACTTAAATGGCCAATTGAAACAAACAGTTCTGAGACCGTTCTTCCACCACTGTGGAAGAGTAGGGTGGCAGGTATTAGGGATAATATTCATTTAGCCTTCAGAGCTTTCTGGGCAGACTTGGTGACCTTGCCAGCTCCAGCAGCCTTCTTGTCCACTGCTTCAGTTTTCTTTTATGCATTTCTGCAAGTATAGAACCTCATATATACATAGTTTTACAACATTCGAATTATGTTTTATAGGTTTGTACACTTTTCACTTTCTATATCATAGACCTTTCCTAAGTTTTATTCTTCAAAATCATGACTTTTAATGACTTCATGATGATCTTATTGGATATATCATAAGTTACTTAATCATTTCTTCATTGTCAAATACATGTTTCTGATTTTTTTGTATCACAGAACTGCAATGTAAGTAATTTTTTAAAAAGGCAAGAACTGTTTACATTAAAATCGCTTTAATGAAAACAAACTTTAATTATGACACTGATTCTCTTTCACCTGAGTACATCAGAAATTTAAGTGTTAAAATGTGTTTACACTAGTGCAAAACATCTAAAGTAGATGTATTTGAGAAGATCTTAAAATAGGAAAACTTCTATTTTTTCACTTGAAATTGTGTTTTGTACCTTAGTATTTCTTGTAAATATTTTCTGAATGGAAAAAATGTTTCCTCTTTGCACATTTTCTAATATTACCTTTCTTAGTAGAAAAATGAAAAAAGACCATATAATATATATGTGTATAATTGCTAGGATGAAGTGTGTTCAGATGATCAAAAAATTTATCAGCTTATATTTCTCTGAAGTGGAACAAATACTGAGAAAGATGGGGGAAAAAAAAGAAACTGTGAACAGTACTAGAGCCAAACTAAAGCAAAGCAAACAAAAAATAAAAATATTTCACAAAACACCTGCAGTTCTTGAGGAACTTCGATGGGAAAGTTAGACATTAATCTACCTATAAGATTGTATCATTGCTAGAAAAGGAAATAGGAACCACTACTTTTCCTCTATTCCATTTATAATATCATTTCATCAGGCAAATAATTTACAGTGATAATACACAGACATACACCCAATACACATATCTATATACATACACATATACAGTAGTTTATATTGAAAATTGTATCACTGATGTGGCAGTTCAATTTAGGAGATATTTACTGAGCATCTGCTATGTACTACACTTTATAAGGCTAAAAAGAGGTGTGGAACAATGCCTGCCCTCAGACTGCTTACAGTACAGAAGGAGAGTAGGAGTGAGGCTACAGATATGGGAATCAGCATGGGATAAATGCAGAGTGCCCTAGGGACTGAACGGAGAGAGTTTCTTGAAGTGGGGTTAGGGCTGTGTGTGGATCATGCCCATGTTTACTTCTTCAGCCTAAACAACTCTTCTGAGTTCCAGATCAGGTAGCCAGCTCAGTACTCGGCATCTCCATGGGCTTCTCAAGTGCAACATGCCTAAAATGAAGTTCTTGGGTTTGTTCCCCAGACGTGGCAAATGGCACCCTTGTTCCTCCAGATGCTCATCTTGATTCCACCTTTCTCTCTCAAACCCTGAGTCCAGGCTGTCTGCAGGGCCCACTGTATGGAACCAGTTCTTCTGTACTTTCCTGTTGCCTCTACCATTAACTAAGCCTCCATTTCTGAATGTGCCCCAGGGTGGGTCTCCTCAATTCCAGCCTTCCCCTTCCTTAGTCTGCTCTCCACAGAGCCAGCAAAATAACCTGGCTGCTGGCCACCATTCTAGCTTCAGCCTGACCCCCCGGCCCTGTCCCCCGCCTCTCGGAACCTCCTCTTTCCAGCTATGATGACTTTCTGCTAATTTCTAGAACATTCTGGCCTTTTCCTCTTTTATACCTGGTTTTCATTGTTGGGAAGCCCTTCCACTTGCTTTTCACATAGCTACCTCCTTCCCTCGGTATGAGTTTTCTATTCTGTGTAGCAAATGACCACAAATTGAGTGGGTGAAAATGGCATGTATTTCTCTTCTCAATGTCCATGGGATAGGAGTCCAGGCAGGGCTTGGCTAGGCTCAGGGACTCACAGGCTGCATTGAGAGTATCAGCTGGGCTGTGTTCCTGTCTGGGGTTCCTTGTGGTTATTTGAAGGGCTGAGACTATCAGGTCCCAGAGGCTACCCCTTCTCCGTAGCAGTGCACAGCATGGCTGTTGACTTCAAGGCCAGCTAGAGTGTGTCTCTCTTGCTTTCATTCTCCCCCTTCAGGAAGGGCCTGGGACTTCTTACTTCTTTTTTTTTTTTTTTTTTTTTAGTGAGACAGAGTCTCACTCTGTTGCCCAGGCCGGAGTGCAGTGATGCCATCTTGGCTCACTGCAACCTCTGCTTCCTGGGTTCAAGCGATTCCCCTGCCTCAGCCACCCAAGTAGCTGGGATTACGTGCCACCATGCCGAGCTAATTTTTGTATTTTTAGTAGAGATGGGGTTTCACTGTGTTGGCCTGGCTGGTCTTGAACTCCTGATCTCAGGTGATCCACCTGCCTCGGCCTCCCAAAGTGTAGGGATTACAGGCGTGAGCCACCACGCCCGGCCTGGAACTTCTTTTAGGGGGCTCACCTGAGTAAGACAGGCCCACACAGAATAATCTTCCATTTCATAACCCCAAAGTCCACAGACTTGGGACTGCAATTGCGTCTCCAGAGTCCCTTCACCTTTGCCGTATTCTGTGGTTGAGAAGCACAATGGAAGTTCTCTTCAGACCAAGGGACAGCATCACACACGGGGTATACACCAGAGGTGCAACCTTGAGGGCACCCTGAGAACCCTGCCTACCCCACTGCCTCTGGCCTCTGGGCCCTGGTCACCTGATGTCACTCTATCCAAGTAGGTAGTCCCTTTTCTTTATTATTCCCATCACATCTCAAACAGAGCTCTGAGCACTATTTTAAATAGTTTACTTGCTTATTTGTTTCCTTGTTTATTGTCTGTCTCTCCAATCATATCATTGGCCGTATGAGTGAAGGGCTCTATCTATTTAGCTCTCCATTGTCTTCCCAGCATCCACTCATGTGCCTGAAATGTGGTTGGCACTCGCTACACACTTGCAGAATGAATGTGGAAGGTAGCTAGACATCTAGCTAGGGCATCATTCAGCTTTGTTTTCATAGACGGAGAAAGGCTGATTGTAGGGTTCAGAAGAGCAGGGTTACCAGAATTGTCTGGAGGTCTAAGCACCATCTGCTGTAGGGAGGACACTAGTCCAGGTTTCCACCCTGCACCCAGGGAGCTTCCCCCGTGGCAATGACTGTGTAGTTAGGACGGTGGCGTTCACCTCCCAGCATATTTTATCTATGGCAGCTAAGATGCAGGATCCCAGGAGCAGTGGACGGTAGTTTCTCTGCACCACAGGTGGCTCGACTGTGCAAAGAGTGTTCTCCTTTGTCCCCCTGCATCACACTGAAGCAAAAGTGGCCTGTCCTTATGGTTCATGTCCTGGTGTCCTGGAGCTGACTCATACTGGCTCTCAGCTGTGCACATTTCTCCTCATCAGAGTGTTTTTTTTGAAAGCTGATTTAACCAGCACACCATTGGTTTCATGAGAACATTTAGAAATAAATGGATATTTGTAGTTGCCATATACTTAATCCTTCTAAGAGTTCTGTGAAGTAGATGCTGTCACTCATTTTACAGGTGAGGGCACAGGGGCTTAGACAGATGCCGTGTTGCCCACGGTCACTGGTATTTGAATGCAGGCCCTGTGTACTCCAGGCATACTAAACTGGCTGGCCTGTCTAGCTCCAGGCACTCACCTGTGAAGCTCCCAGCCGGGAAGGAAGACAGGCAGTGACAGCTTCGAGCGGAGTGGTTGCTTTTCTGTAAGGACACAGGATCTTTTCTTTGGATGCTCTGACATGGTAATCCCTAACCACAGATGCACTTCAGAATTACCTGAGACTCTTTTCCAAAGTACACGTGGCCAGCTCCACTCCCTGAGATCTTGATTTAGTAGATAAGTCTGGGACATGTGGATTTTGGAAATAAACAAACCAAAAGCCACCCAGGATATCCTGTTTTGGATCTATGGTTTGAACCACTGCTCTTAGATCATTAAAATCCCTACTCTTATTCTTCAAGCCATCTTTCTAGCATTGATATTTAGGGACATAATTCAGGTTTCTTTATTAATTGGGGGTGGGGAGGGATTTTTTAAATCCTGGCTCCTTTAAAGCTGTCTGTGTTTCAGGCAGTTGTGGGAACTTCAGTGGCTTCTGGTTAGAATACAAAGCGAGTTACAGTTTTTACACTTTGTCATTGCGAGTCGTGATAGAGAGAAAGACTGACGGTTGTCATGGAGGAAGAAGGTGAGGCCTTTCCTGGTTCTGAGTGGGGCACATGCCTCACATACTGGGTATGTGGGGGCGGATTTGTGCCACCACTAGGCTGCACTCCTTCCTCGTCTGTTGGTTTGGCTTGTTTAGAAGCTGCTTACCTCTCCCTTCTTTGCTCTTAAACCCTAACAGAGGGGTGAATTCAATCAGGTTTAGTAATCTCTGCCTGAGACCTAACTATTAATTATTCCACATGATTGGTGCCTGCTGTTCCCACAATGCACATATTGTATTTCTCTGTTTAGGGGAAGTTGCATTTGCCAACTTTCTATTGATTTACGTAGATTCTTGGCAATTTTTTTTGTTTTAAATAACATTGGTAGGAGTTCACAGGCAGTCACAGATAAGCGATGGCATGCCCTTTTTACCCAACAGAAGACTCTTGAGAGCTTGGGAGGTTGTCAAATAGTCACATAATGAAGGAAGGGAGGATGGGGTGATGGGGACCAGTAGGGAAAAATGCATAGTGCTTGAAATGGGATCACAGAAAATGGGCTCATGAGCTGCAAACTTCAAAATAATTTCTGGCCATGTTTGCCTAGACCCTCTCCATTCCTCTGTCCATGTACTCTTTTCTGTGCCTTTCTGATTCATTCTTAACTCCTCTATTAAGAATGATGTTGGCCGGGCGCGGTGGCTCACGCTTGTAATCCCAGCACTTTGGGAGGCCGAGGTGGGCGGATCACGAGGTCAGGAGATCAAGACGACGGTGAAACCCCGTCTCTACTAAAAATATAAAAAATTAGCCAGGCGTGGTGGCGGGCACCTGTAGTCCCAGCTACTCGGAGAGACTGAGGCAGGAGAATGGCGTGAACCCGGGAGGCGGAGCTTTTAGTGAGCCAAGATTGCGCCACTGCACTCCAGCCTGGGCGACAGAGCGAGACTCTGTCTCAGAAAAAAAAAAAAAGAGTGATGTTATCCCTTAGATATTCCCACATCTCCTTTCTTCCTGGGGCCTGGAGCAACTCCCCATGTAGTTAATCAAGGCCAAGGTCCTAAACCTCCATCCAGCAGCCTGGACATTTTTACTGGCTTTTCCTTCTATTTTCCAGCTCAGCATTTCCCAGACTGCTTTGGAGGCCACTTTTCCAGGGGCCTGTAAAGATGTAGTGAAAGCTCTTGACAATGCCCTCCTTGGGGGAGGTTCTTAGTATCCACTAGGAAAGGAAATATTCTTTTTAGGTTTCACTTGGAAAATCTTTCTAGATTGGTTCCACCCAGTGTTTGTCCGGCCTCATAGGGGCACAGAGCATTTCAGAGGCAAGGCTGTGCAGGATGCTAAGACACTGCTTTTTTTTTTTTTTTTTTTTTTTTTGAGACAGGGTCTTACTCTGTCACCTGGGCTAGAGTGCAGTGGCATGAGCAGAGCTCACTGCAGGCCCACCCTCCTGGGGTCAAGCAACCCTCTACCTCATCCTCCCGAGGAACTAGGACTACAGGCTCACCCCACCACACCTAGCTTAATTTTTAAAACTTTTTGTAGAGACAGGGTCTTACTGCGTTGCCCATGCTGAACTCCAACTCCTGGACTCCAGCGATTCTCCCTCCTTGGCCTCCCGAAAGAGCACTGACTTTGAAACTTGCATGTGAAAGTTGAAGTCTGGGCTCTGCCCCCCTTCGGCTGTCTCAATTAGGGCCAGTGACTTTACCTTTCCAGACTTGAGTTTTCCTATCTGTACAATGGGGCCAAAACATGTGTCCGTAACATCGTGGTGTGGATTCAACAAAATGAAGTGCATCTACTACACAATGAGTGTTAATTTTCTAAAAGCAGGCAAATGAGGAAATGCTGGTCTAGGTGCCCTTGTATACTCATCTCAGGCACGGATACTTCCTGCTCCTTTATTTGATCAGCATACCCTGTCACCACTTCCAGGCCATAGACTTGGAATGTTCTTCACCCCAATTATCAAGCCTTTTTTTGTTTGTTTTTTGTTTTTGAGACGGAATCTCGCTCTGTCGCCCAGGCTGGAGTGCAATGACATGATCTTGGCTCACTGCAGCCTCTGCCTCCTGGGTTCAAAAATTCTCCTGCCTCAGCCTCCCGAGTAGATGGGATTACAGGCGCCCACCACCACACCCGGCTGATTTTTGTATTTTTATTAGAGATGGGGTTTTGCCATGTTGGCCAGGCTGGTCTGAAACTCCTGACCTCAAGTGATCTGCCTGCCTCAGCCTCTCAAAGTGCTGGGATTACAGGCACGGGCCACCGCACCTGGCCTCAAGCACCCCCCTCCCTCCGCCCTTTTTTTAGCCTTCTGTGTTTAAACAACTACTGAAATTGCTTTAAGCACCTTTCCTTCAATTATTGAAAACAAATTCTTCTTGAATTCTTTCTGTCCAGTCTATGATCTTCTATGACATTATCTCTAAAGATGAATATGTCTGTGTGTCTCTGTATCTCTGTCCTCTGCATCTCTCCCTTTCTTTCCCTCCCTCCCTCTTTCCCTCTAATCCCTACCATTCCCCCTCTTTTTCTCAGTAAACATTTATCAGTAAACATTTCTCAGAGAACCTGCTGAAGGCCAGGGATTGTGCTAGTTTCTGGGAATATAAAACAATTAAGATGTGCCTGGGCACGGTGGCTCATACCTGTAATCCCAACACTTTGAGAGGCCGAGGTGGGTGGATTGACTGAGTTCAGGACTTCGAGACCATCCTGGTTAACATGGTGAAACCCCGTCTCTACTAAAAATATAAAATTTAGCCAGGTATGGTTTTGTGGGCCTGTAATCCCAGCTACTCAGGAAAGTGAGGCAGGAGAATTGCTTGAAGCCGGGAGGCGGAGGCTGCAGTGAGCCGAGACTGCTCCACTGCACTCCAGCCTGGGTGACAGAGCGAGACTCCATGTCAAAAAAAAAACAACAACAAAAATATTAAGATGTGCTCTCTGGCCTAGGATGGCCCATGTGGGCATCGGGAGGACAGGACTGCAGGAGAAATTTAGTACTGAGGGTCAGAGCCACTCTGCAGGAGAAGCCTGAATCCTTTATCGTTGCTCATCATGTGTTATTTCATGTTATGTGCTCCAGTTGGCTCAGCTGCTCCCATTATCAGCGTTGTCTATTTGGGGTCATGAGCTCCCTTGGGAACACAGATGAAGCACCTAGAGCAGCCAGGGCCAGGATATACCATGATCAAAGATTTATTCAACGACTTGATATGCACAGATAGCATCAGGCCAGCAAAACAGGCAGGGCATGTACCTGAAATCTGGAGAATGAAGACATTTGACATGCAGCTCACAGATGGATGCCTTTCTTAACTTTTTTTCAGCTCCTGTCACATATAGAGAAACTTCGAACCTCAATGATAGATGATCTAAATGCAAGCAATGTTTTCTACAAGAAAAGGATAGAGGAGCTAGGACAGAGACTCCAGGAGCAGAACGAGCTGATTATAACTCAGAGACAGCAGGTATGTCTGGCGACAGTGTGGCACCGTGCTTCTTTAAGCAACACAGTCTATCTAAGAACATGTGTTTTTACTTTAGAGCATTTGTAAGTGGTATAAGGTGAGGAAGATGGAATATTTTTCCCCTTGTGATTGCTTGTAAAAGTTAGTGCAATAAAATACATTTTTAAAAGGTATTTAAAAGTAATATGTTGAAGATTTATACAGTTAAAGTTCAAAATTAATTTGAAGGTAAATAAGAATTTCTTTCAGTAATTACTCTGAGAAGCAGCTAAATCCAAATGCAACTTAAAAAACTTTTTTTGTTATTTTAGATTCAAGGTGTACATGGACAGGTTTTTTACATGAATGTATTGTGTAATGGTGAGGTTTGGGTAATAACTTTTGCCTCTATGCTTTTAAAGACCACATGCCCTATGTTCCTGGATGATTTAGTGAAAAGGTTAATTTACTAACAACATTATCTGTCCATTATCCCATGTGTGTGTCCCTATCTAATTTCAAACGTATCACTAGAAGACTGTATTTCTTTGCAGATTAAAGACTTTACCTGTAATCTATTAAACAGTGTCAGTGAACCCAAAGGTAAGTGGATGGGATCCCGGTGCTGGCGGCGAGGGACACCTCCCCAATTGCACTGGGCTTCAGAAGAATGTGGGCCCCACTTGTTTATGTGTGCTAAGATGGCATTCTTCTTGTTGTATTAATTTGGTAGATCTGTCCTCTATTATTTTAATTTGAGAGATTTCTTACCACAACCCAGAAAGGTGAAGAATTTTAAAAATCTAAACTATCATGTAGTTGTTTCATTTTTTTAATCAGAGTACTGTTAGGCACATAATACCTGCTTGGGAGCCATTTACCTCTTGACTTATACACTGTAGAACAGAGTTACACGTATAAAAGCACAGGGTCTGTTGACAGACTGGGTTCAACTCCCATCTCTGGCACCTCATACCTTTGTGAATCTCTGCCTCAGTTTCCTCAGCTTTATAGTACGAATATGAATAGTGTTTCAGTCTATTTTCTCTGCTATAATAGCATACCACAGACTGGTATTTATAAAGAAACAGAGTTTCTGGAGGCTGAGAAATCCAAGAGCATGGTGCTGACATCTGGTGAGGGTCAACCTATGGTGCAAGGCATCACCTGGCCAGCTAATGCATGAAACAGAGAAAGGAAATTGGGCCAAAACTCATCTTTTTAAATCAGGAACCCACTCTCAAGAACTAACCCACTCCTGCCACTGTTGCCATGTAACATTGTTACAATGGCAGTTAAATTTCAACTTGCATTTTTGAGGCGACATTCAAGTCGTAGCAAATAGTAACTACATTATAGGCTTGTTAGGAGGATTAAATGGGATAATATACCTATTAAGCCCTCATTAAGTTAGCCATTATTATTAATATTAAGCTCTTAGTAGGCCAGGCACAGTAGTAATCCCCACATTTGTAATCCCCGCACTTTTGTAATCCCCGCACTTTGGGAGGCCAAGGCAGGAACATCACTTGAGGCCAGGAGTTCGAGACTAGCCTAGGCAACATAGCAAGTCCCCTTTCTCTAAAAATAAAAAATAAAAAATGAACTGTGCATGGCAGCAGGCACCTGTAGTCACAGCTACTCAGGAGGCTGGGGTGGAAGAATCACTTGAGCCCAGAAATTCAAGGCTGCAGTGACCTATGATTGCACCACTGCACTCAAGCCTGGGTGACAGAGTGAGACCCACATCTCTAAAAAACAAAAACCAAAAAACTCTTCATTATTCTAAAGTGCTATAAAGGCTTGCTGCGTTATTCTCAACTGTGGCTGTTTGGGGGTTACAGGTTTGTTCTAAGCTTAATGGGAATATGCACAACCTACTGACTGCAGTAGTGATAGCCTGCCTGTCTCCATATCATTCAAGAACTCTCTGTCTCTGTCTCTCTCTCTCTATCTCTCTCTCTCTCACACACACACACACACACGCGCACGCGCACACACATACACACACACACACTCTAAACCAGTCAACACCAGGGCAAGAGCTGACTTTGCAAGAGAAAAAATAAAAAAGAGACCAGAAGGGAGACTGGAAGCCACAGGTTCAGGGTCTCACTTCTGCCTAGTTTTCTTCCCAGTGATTCCAGTCCTGGTTCCTGCACATCTCAGGTTGTTGAGGAATCTTTGTCTATTTAAGGGATGCCAACTGGGAGTGGTACTGGGGGGTATGAGCTGGGTTTCCTCCCCCTTGTTTTGAGGTAAATAGTTGGGGAAAGAGAGTTGTGGTTCCCTTTAACTCCTCTTCAAATAACAAGAGCTCAGGTAGGGAGGAATACTTGCAAAATTAACTAGATATCATAAATATTTGACTGAAAAGTAATTCTGGGGAAAATTTAGCTTCAAAAAGATATCTGTTACACATATTTATTCTCCTGGTTATGTGCTATATATTGGTACATTTCATTTATGTTTTTCATGGGGGCAAAAACTAGGATAAGGGCTACAAAAATTTAATCCATAGCTTGTGATGTTTTTTGTTCATTTATTTTTCTGTCATTTCAGGGAATCCTTTAGCCTGGCAGGCTTTTGAATCTCAGCCAGCTGCTCCAGCGGTGCCTAGTAAGTTCCTATAACAGATGCAGGGCTCCAAAGGTGTCTTCAAATGCTAAACCAAAACATAACTTTTACTTAATATTTTTAGAGACTTTTCTTTGAAAACCAATGTATTTAGAGATCGCATAATGATTTATTTTGATTCTCGGTTTTGACCTAGTTCTAAAACCCAAGACTACAAATATCCACATGATGTTGTGGTGATTTTGATTAGCCATAGCTATTATTTCACAATTTGTCTAAAAAGGGATGACCAAAAATTCCTTGGCATCACCTTACTTTATACTTGTAGACTTCTCAAAGTGACACACTGGGTGACTGTGTGTGTGTGGTGTCACCACACTTTGAAACTGCTGACACTCTTACTGCTGCAGGCTTTGACAGGTGTCTTGTCTGTCCCCACTTGTGGTCAGCCTGGCCATCTGCACTATCTCCCGGAGCTGTCAAGATTCTGCAGTAAACCAAAAGGACATAATCTTTACAGTTTAGAAACTGACAGATGGTTGTTTAAAAATACTAGCTAAATAGTTGAGATCGTTTTGCTTCCATTCAGGAACGAGTAAGGGCAGATACCCATGCCATGTGCACAGGGATCTGACCATGAGAGGAGTATGGGCTGAGGCTGAGTAAGACGGCACCATGCACATGGGCCCAGGGATCATGAGAGCACTGTGTAGTGAGCAAAGGACATTCTTGAGCGTGTTTTGGAATTTGGCACTATTGGCTGGAAAATGCTGATGGTTTTAACCTCTTAGTCTTCTCGGAGGCTTCTTGAAGCTGAAGAAGTTAAGCGGTAGTTAAGGAGAGGAGAGGAGTTTAAGTGCCAAGAGTAGGGTTGAGAGAGGAAGAGATGCTGAACTTATGTCTCATGAAATGAAGGAAAAAAACACATTTCAGAGAAGGACAGAAAGGTCAAATACTAAATTATTCAAACAAACAATCTTCAGCAGCTGACCAAACTCAAATATATAAGCAGAAAAACAACAACAACAAAAAAAACCCAAGGCTATATTTAGTTAGGGTGGTTTTCTCCAAATGGAGTATGCAAAATTATCTGTTGGAATGTGGGAAAAAATTATTAGAGGTTATTTTTGTATATTAATAAATCTCATCCTTTTAATTTTTTCATTTTTTTGTTTCAAAATGTACACATTTATATTATAGTACATATAAAATTCATTTAAATAAATATGTGTATTTCTGGGGGAACTTTTACTGATTGGAGAATGTGGTCAAAAAAATATGGATGCCACTGGCTCTAGAAAATTGCAAAAATAATTTTAAAAAATAGTCCCATAGCCCCATAGGTAGGGGTCCCTTCCGAGTGAGGCCCTGGCTTGTCCCATTCCTCTTCCCAGCATACAAAAGGATCTAAAAGGCAAGGTTCTAATGATGGCAGGGAAGTTTTCATCACTTAAAAGAAAACATACATTCTAAAGTTTAGGATCAGAAAATCTAAATCACAAGGTGAAAGTCAGCTTAGGAGATATGCAATAAATAAATTAGACGTATACCCAGTAAAATGAAGATTTGTAATGTCTAATGTAAGGCAGATATGGTCAAACCTGTTGATTCCACCTGTCTATACCCTTGGTGATTTAGACACTAGTAGAGACGGGGTTTCACCATGTTGGCTAGGCTGGTCTCAAACTGGTGACCTCAAGTGATCCACCTGCCTTGGCCTCCCAAAGTGCTAGGATTACAGGCATGAGCCACCACACCCGGCCATCAGCTACTTCTATAGGTATGCATTTTTTATCTTCACAATGGCTAGTCAGTCATTTACTGATTTACCACCCTTTCATAATAAGGGAATGATTTCTTCTAGTTTAGAGAAAAGACCAAATTGTGAACAATTTTAACAGCATCACATCTTTTGATTCTGTAAGCTGGGAAAATATCTAGATCAGGAATAGTTAGTATTCTGTATTTTTTTTTTTCCTGTAAAAGGCCAGACAGTGATTTACATTAGGCTTCACAGGCTAGATGGTCTGTTTTGCAACTACTCAACTCTGCCACTGTAGTGCAAAATCAGCCATAGACAATACGTAAGTGAAGGAGCTTGGCTGTGTTCCAATAAAAACAGGCAGTGGACTGGGTGGACTGGGTATGTTTCATGGGTTATAGTTTGCCAAAACTTGATCTAGATTATACAAGTTGCAAATGGGTACAAAGGCAGTATTTCCAGAGTTTGTTAGCAATTTACCAATAGGAATTTAACAATTTCACTAGAAGCCATTGTGAAGATAAAAAATGCATACCTATAGAAGTAGCTGATGGCCGGGTGTGGTGGCTCATGCCTGTAATCCTAGCACTTTGGGAGGCCAAGGCAGGTGGATCACTTGGGGTCCCCAGTTTGAGACCAGCCTAGCCAACATGGTGAAACCCCGTCTCTACTAAAAATACAAAAATTAGCTGAGCATGGCGCTGCATGCCTGTAGTCCCAGTTACTCAGGAGGCTGAGGCAGCAGAGTCGCTTGAGCCCAGGAGGCGAAGGTTGTAGTGAGCTGAGATCATGCCACAGCACTCCACCCTGGGCGACAGGAGTGAAACTCTGTTTTTTAAAAAAATAAAATAAAAAAGTAGCTGAGGTTTGTGGCCAGTATTTTTTAGGGTAAGATTAGAATTAAAAGTCTGTCTTGATAAAATGAAGAAGCAGTAAACTAATAGACCAATACTGTTTAGTGAAAACAAACTGGATATATAAATAGTCCAAAGAGGACTCTCAGATAAGAATTGTCAAATATTAGAAGAAGGCCGTTGGAATCTAATTTTCAAGAGAAATTTAAATTAGAGAGGATTGAGTCTTACTTAAGTTGGGTAAACCTCTTTCCACAGGCTGTGACTAAATTAATACCTTCATATAATGTCTTCCAGCCCAGTGATTAGAGTACTTTTCAAAACTGGTTTATTGTGCATGAATGTTCATTGCAGCATTATTCATAATAGCTAAACAGTGGACACAACTTATATGTCCATCAGCTAATGAAAAGGTAAATGAAATGTGGTCAGTTTATAAAACAGAACGTTATTTGCCCATAAAAATACATACTGATATTTATATACATGCTCCAGCATGGATGAACCTTGATAACATTGTGCTAAGTGAGCAAAGCCAGACGCAAGGGACCACATATTGTATGATTTCATTTACTATATGAAATGTCAAGAATAGGCAAATTTATAGAGACAGATAGTAGATTAATTGTTGCCTGGGGATGGGGAAGGGGCAGAAATGAGGTGTGATGGGTATTGTAGAGACAGATAGTAGATTAATTGTTGCCTGGGGATGGGGAAGGGGCAGAAATGAGGTGTGATGGGTATTGGGCATGAGTATTTTGAGGGAGGTGATGAAGAAAATGTTCTAGAATTAGACAGTGGTTGTGGTTGCACAGCCCTGTGAATATGCTAAAAAACCACTGAATTGTATATTTTTAAAAGGTGAACATATCTCCATAAAGCTGTTATGAATATAAGTTTATGTTAGTTGTGTAATATCTTTGTCACTTGAAATATTTGTCCCTTATGGTCTGTATGTATCTTGACTAGTTTGAGGCATATTTGGCTATCATCATGTTCGGATGCTTATGCTTTAATTATGGAACCTCTGAGTTTTTCCTTTTTATGCTGTTTCAGTGAATGCCCCAGCCCTGCACACTTGGGAAACTAAATCAAGTCTGCCAATGGTGCATGGTAAGTTTCAGTAATAGTCTCAGCATTTTATGTGGAGTTGCCACCCTGAGTTGGATAACTTATTAACCAAAAGTGATTATGTGGAGGTAATTAATAATAAAACAGGAAACATTTTAGTGATTGCAAAACAGTTATTAAAACTACAGTCTTCATGTGTAATATTGTTGTAAACTGGACATACCTCCCAAAGTCTTAAAGTATAAAAGGTGTATATAGGTATAAAAGGTTGCCAGACTCACAAGTAGAGATTTTAACTTTGGGTAGTGCCTTGATTATTTATGATTTTTGTGGAAAGTAGTAGGTGTTATGTAAGAATGAGGGTGACCTGCTACCAGACCAACCAACCAGCACATGCCACAGGGCGTATGTGGTTGTTTTTATAACTTTCAATGTGGCAGCAAGTCACCTTTTCTAAACAGTTTGAATGACTGGTTGGGAAAATCTAGAAAAGACATGTGATGGAAACTAAAGGAAATAGTTAGGAACCACTGGGTGAAATCATTACCAGGGTTCAGTTCTTGGACCAGATCAAGAGGGTGATAGTTGTTATTAACATGATCCAATAGATGGGCTGAATGTTTGTAGTCGTATTTCACTTTTTATAAAGTGCTTACAGTTTTTACAGTATGTTCTTTAATATGATGTTTTCCTGTGCTCTGTTGGATATTACAAATGAATTAAGACAGGAGAAGGGCCATCTTTTTCCTGTCTCACATACAGTTGCTCTGGAATCCAAGGATTACTTCACTCTTCTTTCATTTTTGGTCTTTTAAAAAGGTTACACTTAAATCCATGATCTAACTGGTCAGTATAGTGGCACTTTTTGTCTTCATAGATATTGTGGTCTGTATATCATGAACTCTAGTAATAATCCTTTTTACTCATCACTGACTCATGAAGTGTTTATTGCACCTTATTTTTTTCCCGAAGATCATTTCAGGTGGGTCAGTTGTTTTGAGTATGTGATCACAATATGTAATGTGTAAATTCTCCACATATTGATCTTCTTATTTACAAGTGTTTAGAGCATGCAGTTTTTTCCTTTAGACCAGTAACAGATAAAAGTACATTGGACATAAATAAATTTGCTTTAATATTGAATATATAAGAAAAGTATCTAGCAATCATTCTGTATTCATATTATTTTATGTCAAGTCTAAAATCTCTCTGTTGCATCCTTTTGTAAAGCATTGCTGGCCACTTCTCTTTTGTACTTCAACAGTGTATTTTAGTTTCTTTTACTTCCCCGCCCCTCCACTTTGTTATTGTTAGCTTTCTGTATGACATTACACAAGGTCCCTAGTTTCTTTGTCGTATATTTTTGTTGCTAACTAAAGGACACCCCAGTAGGTAGGTTAAAGCTGTCTGGGGTTAATTCAAGGGTCCGGACAAATCGATCATTTCTAAAGCATGTGTTCATGGGGACCCTACCCTCACTGGCCCAGAGCTGAATGAATCAGTCATGCCCCCTTCTTGGCATCTGCTGGGATTGAAATGCTAGTTTTAAATGCCAGCCAGACCTGGCAAAGGGCCTACAGCCCTTGGATGGGGATCAAAGCTGATTTGTGAGCATCTCAGTGGGCAGGAGCTAGGAAGAGACTTGGCCAGGGCCCGCCGACATCCCCCACCCCCTCAGGCCAGCTTCCCTGGGGCGGCAGGGGCGGGCAGGGCAGGTTAGTCATGGATTGCGTAATGTTTATTCGCCTGTTCACTCTCTGTCCTTTGTTCCATCTCAAAGCTTGATGAGGTTCTTTACCATGAAAAATCTCGCGATTTCTTACCATTGTATGTCGGGTCCCCTGGAAACAGACTGATGCAGAAGTTTACAGGTGGGAGGTGGGGGTGCCCTCGGACAGCACCTGTGTTGGGCGAAGGGGACGATGAACCCAGACGCAGCCACAGCGGAGGCCTCAGCTGGCCCTGCTTCAGAGCTGCAGAGCTGGGATGAGTGCTCCAGCTTGTCCTCCACTGAGGCAGGGGTGGGCCCTTGCCCCCTCGCACTGATTTTTCATCTGATGGGAGCTGCCCCAAGGAGAGGGTGAGCTAAAGCAGCCTGGAAGGGACTCCACTGTGAGCTGCTAGGAGCCAACATTGCCAGAGTTTCTGTCCTGAGAGGATCTAGGTAAAATGGGAACCCTTGTGGCTCCCTGCTTTCAACTCTGCTACACAAGCTAAACAGTACAGGCTTCTGATTCTAAGGCAGCTGATAGGATGAAACACGGGTTCTGGAGAAGATAAACAATCGTGCTTGATTCCCATCCCCTAGTATGTGTTTTTTTCTGGACAAAACTCAAATTTTTGTAGTATTTTCACCACTGGAGACCACTTTGCTCTTTGCTCATGGAGCTGTGACTAAATGGTGGTATTAGGATGCCCAGAAAATAAAGTATACTTTGTTGATGTTAAACTGACCCATACACCAATTGCTTAGGTTGCCTGGCCTGATAATGTGGCCCACTTTTAGAGCGATGAGTGCAGTGAGGATGCAAAATAACCACTTTTCCCAAAGTCTATGGGCACCTGCTAGGTTCTACCTACATGTAAAGCCCTCCTTTAATTTCGTCTCTAAATTGTGAGGGGTTTATGTATACATGACTTTAATTGTATGTAGCTACAATGAGGACCACAAAAACTGGAAACTTTTTTTTTTTTTTTTTTGGAGACTGGGCATTTCTCTGTCGCCCAGGCTGGAATGTGGTGATATGATCATAGCTCACTGCAGCCTCAACCTTCTGGGCTCAAGTGATCCTCCCACGTTGTTGAGACTGCAGAGGTGCACCACCATACCTGACTAATTTTTTAATTTATTGTATAGACGGCATTTCATTATGTTGCCCAGGCTGGTTTCAAACACCTGGACTCAGGTGATCTTCCCACCTCAGCCTTCCAAAGTGCTAGGACCACAGGTGTGAGCCACCGCTCCCACTTAGAAACATTTTTATTAGACTTTACAATTATTATTATGTTTTGCTCTCAAAGCAAGTACTCTACATCTTGAAATACTGAAACTTACCACAAGCAATAGTTTATTGTCCAATACAGACAGGTGGTGTGCTCCAGACTTCTGGTGTATTGTGTCTCTTGATGGAAAGAAAGATGGCTTCCCCCTCTGGACACCACTGGCCCAAATAGTGTTGCAGAAGTGGGATGGGGACTGTTGAAAGGAAGTCTCAGTTCAGTGGGATTCCACCCTCTAAAGGAGAATGGGCCTGATCCCTGTCAGGTGACCATGCTTATGTGCAGTCACAAGGGGAAATGTTTGGATATGCCAACAGGATCTCCTAGACATATATCCCGGAAAAGCTCAGGAGAGTCTTCAGTGAACATGTCTTTGACAGGAGTTAACATGCCACGTGTAGTTATCTGTTTCTCCAGCGGTGTTACGCCACTCCTGCCTTCCTTCCTTCACTGACCACTGGGTAATGACAACTGTGGGCCACTCCTGAGTGTAAGGCCAAGGCTGGCATGACAGATACAGAAATGAATCAGAAACGAAGCCTGTCCCCAAGGAACTTACAGCCTATAAAGGAGACCACATGCTTATAATTATGGTGCAAGGTGAGAGCCACTGAGAAATGAAATGGGTATCCAGGCAGGGGAGAGATTTTCTCCATTTGGGAGACTCTGGGAAGACTTCCTGGTGTAGCTGATATTTGGCCATTTGAGCCGTGTAGGAGGTGAATATATTGGGATGGCATCCTAGGCAAAGCAAACAGTAAGAAGGAAAAGGTGGCAGGAAAGCACTGGATGTGAATTAGCAGTGCAGAGTAATTACTTGGCCATGCATAGAGAAGAAGAGGAGATGTGAGGGAAGTGAGGTTGGTTGAGGGCGTTCATGGCAGCTGTTGAGTGCCAGGCTGCAGCTTTCCAGGGTTGTTCTTGGGGCAGTGTGTAGCCGCTCAGTGTTCTTGAGGCTGGGCATGCAGAATTGGAGAACTGGGCTATGGGAGGCTTGGCCTGACCAGAGCATCTCCAAAGAATCTGAGATGGGGAGACCAGTTGTGGGTGTGGGTGTGGGTGATCCCGCATTTGAGATTCCTCCCCGGGAGTCTGTGTTGTGGTAACGAGACTGGAGAAGGAGTGGACAGACCAGCGGTTTGGTGGAGTTGGCAGAAAGGCTGAGCAGGTGATTGGGGACCAGGGCCAGGACCAAGGAAAGTCAGAGCACAGTGAACTCTGATAATGGGTGGACAGCAGTGGCATTTGGAGAAGTCAGGAAGACAAGCCCGGTGAGCGCCAGTGGGCAGGCATCATCGCTTTGTGCGCAAGTCCCCAGATTTTGGAAGCAGGCAGTCCGGATTCACAGCCCACCCCTAAGCCGTGGGCTCAGGGGCTTTGCCTGCCAAGTGCGGAGAACAGCTGTGGCTACCGCAGTGGCCATTGTGATGGTCCAGCAAGGCACAAGCCACTGAGTAAGCTCTGGCCAGTGTTAGCTTCTAAGGTAGGCGTGATGAAGTCCAGCTGAAGTCAGCCAGGGGCAAAAGGGCAGGGCTAGTTAGAGGACCAAGATCCTTTCTTCTGGAGACAACGGCAGGAAACTGACAAGGATTTTTTTGAAAGCCTCCAACAAGTTCATGGGAGACTCAGACCTTTGAGTGTTTTGACTCTTACCCTGGATCTCAGCTCAGGACAGGATCTGGGATGTTTGAAGGCTAGACTGATGGCTTACAAAGCACAAGCAGGGCAGGTCCTTCCCTCCTGATGTGGGACATCAGCCTGCTTGTTTTGGGAGCTGGGGTTTGGCCAGCTTCACTTCCCCAGCCCTTGTTATGGGAGCCACGTTCAGGAATCTCCCCTTCTACCAGAACTCTTCCTCTGTACACAGAGGGAAACACATTAGAACCTGGCAGTTTATCCTGACTCTAGAGAAATAAGTCATAGGAGTATCCCTGTTATAAAATAATAAATATGTGTGAGATGATTTCATGAAAATTTTATTAAAAGTTTCCTCATGACCTTATTTTGATCACAAGTACAATAAAATACAAATGGTGTGACTTTTTAAAATCTGAAATTAGTTATCCTCCTTAAATCTCTGTTTTCAGCAGTTCAAACTAGTAATATAGCCTATTTGTATAATTTTTTAAAATCTTGATGCTCTATAGCAAATTCGAAAAGCACATATTTGGTGGTCAGCAGTTGTGGTACCTGCTGGACTTAGATGCTTCTTCATGGCTATGTCCACACTTCAGCATTTAGGTGATTTTACTCAGTCACAGGCTGTATTCCAGAAGTGAACTTGAAAGTAGTTTAAGATGCGTTTCTCCCATACAGCCAATGTTACATACATTGACTAGGTTGCTGGCTTAGCTGTAAGAACCTATTTATATATACCTAAGCCTGTCTGTCTGTCTGTCTGTCTATCTATCTATCTATCTGTTTTTTATCTATCATTCTCTCTCTCTTTTATCTATCTGAAATAGAGTACTAGAAATACTTTAATGAATACAAAACCAGACCCTTTAAAGTAGGAAGCATTAAATCTGAGATACCACACATGTGGATCCCTGCCCGACCACCTGGTGAGCACTCGGTAACTGTTGGCCATTTTTACCCTGGCCCGTCACCCACTCCCAGGTCTGGTGGTAGAATGAAATGACCTCCCCCTTGGAGGTAAAAGTGGAGAGCTGGTGGGGGGAAGTGCACTATATCAGTCTCCAAGCTGAAGGTGAGTGAACCATGCACCAACTTTGCTGGTTGCATTTCATCCCATGTCTAATGCCTGACCACCATCATTAAACCTTCACCTAAAACCTGACCTTCCCCATGAAGGAAATTTCCTTCAGTTGGTAGGATAGGGCTTGGTTTTATACCTGCTGCTGGCAGGCTTCCTTGTGTATGCATATGACATTTCTCTGGGAATAGTCACCCAAAGACCTCAACTCCCGTGAGTGCGGTTGCCGTTCTAGGGTGAGATTGGGAAGAGTCTTTCCTCATCTGCCCAGCTGTGGGGCCAGGGCATTCCCCAGCCCCGGAAGTAGGTCTTGAAATGCACATCCATGCAGGTGTCGAAGAATGGCTCTCAGTCTTGCTGCTGACCTCTCTCCTGTCGTTCCCCTTTTATCTTCTTGGTCTTACCACTTGAAAACCATGGGGTTATCACCAGGAGCAAGTGGGAATCCCAGGACCTTGGGAATTTTTTATTGTTTTGTAGTTGAAATATTTTCATTAATTTTCTGTTTAGCCACTTGATCGAAATACTTTATAAGTAATGAAGATCTTTTGCAGTTGTGCCTTGTGTCTTAAAAGGCTATCGCATACTAGGTTGATGAATGAGAAACTTTAACTTAATTATTTAAAACTATAATTTCTGTAGAGTGTAGTTAATGGAAAGTACATAGAAATCGAAGATACGATGAAAAGGTGACCATCTATGACTGATTGCCTCAACGTTTTTTCCTCAGTAAATTCTTGCTATTCAGGCATGACTAAAATACCATGGAATTATATCTTTCAAAATCATTTGAAAGGAAACTAATGTTACTTTGCCATTGTCCTGTTTGTACTCTTCTTATTTTTCCTTGTTAATAGAACAGGCGTTCTCGTCGCACATACTGGAACCAATAGAAGAACTTTCAGAGGAAGAAAAAGGTAACAAAGGGCTTGATCAGGTTTACCTGCACAGATTATATTTATATGCCAAAATCTAGGCCTGGAAAATATGAGCCAGTGGTTTTTATTCCACTACATCAAAATTAGGAAAGACATTTAGATTTGGATTTTACTTTCAACCCACATGGAGTATCCTGTTATCCTAGTCCCCTAATATTCTGTTCTGTTTTCCCCTGCTTTGTGGTATTCTTATGCAAGCAGATAAGAAATTTTCTGTGTCAGGGAACTTGAAAAAAAATATGTCTTTATTTTAATGCAGATTTTTCTGATGAGATGATGTATAGACACACACATGTGTACCAGAAGATCTGAAAAGATTTGTATCATAGTGGTGATTTATCATACCCTTAATCTGAAATGAATTGGTGAAGTGCTTATTTCCAAATTATTATTAATAGCAAGAAAAGCATAATATCTAAGTTCTGAATGTGGAATATTTATGTGCAAAACAGTATCTTTATGGTGGAATTTGGAAGCTGTTACAGGTGTTGGGAGATAATTACTACTGCTTACTCATTTCATTTGATAGTCCTAAAAATTCTGTCAATTAGTTTTTAAAGTTTATGAAGAAAGTTTTAATTATGAGGAACATTTTCTAATGTTAGATTTGTAGATTTTGAAAACAATTATATTTGAATCAATCTATCATAATTTTTTCCTATTAATAATAATAATTCACCATATATCACTTCTTTAGGAGAAAGCAAATTGTCAATACTTATATGGGTTCTGGTTTTGTCATTTTTGTCAGGAAGAGAAGTCAAATGATATATATCCTAATACATAAATTCAGTATTTATTATAACTCTTCCCTTGTTCTCTAGACATTTACCATTTTGTTTTTATTTTTATAAGGCTACAAATTGAGAATTGACTACATCAGGCATATTCATAATACCTATATGATATACACTTTCAAGTCTTATCTTGCAATGCTAGTGATCAGCAACTTTTTGATATTTTTATGGGGTTTGTTTATTTTGCTTCCATGTAACTTTGTAATTTGTCTTGACATTGTATATTTTAGACAGACCATTTAGTTTAGGATTGCATGTCTTCCTGTCCCAATAGTTGTTCATATTTGGCACTGATTTTGAAGAGTTTGGTTTTAGTTGCTTGATTTCCTCCTTATTTCTTTGTAATTGCTGTTCCAATGTTTAGAAACCTGCTTCTTTCAGAAACAAGAGTGACTATAGGTACATTAAATTACATAAAGCCATAAAAACTTGTTGAGGGAAATTTTGGGGTACTCTGATGAGCATAACTTTAAAAGATATTGTCACCTTCTTAGGAGGTCCTCAGCCTTGTTCCATTGCTAAACAAATAAATTGCTGGAGGGGGTCATTCCCAGACACTTCCAGCACCTTCAAGACCACCACAGCCCAGGCATCAAACGAGATCCTGCAGGCTGAATCGATTCCACAAACGCCGACTTGATCGAGCTGCACTATTGGCAACTATTTTACAATAGGTTGCCAATATTTAATTGTAGTGCAATCTACACAATTTAATTATCTATCACTAGGTGATAAAGTCCCTTCCAACTCAGAAATTCTGGTTGTTGTTTTTTTTAAATTATTTGCTTTGTGCCACACTACAATACCCTGGAAACCCTGGGCGCATGGTCTACTTAGCAACATTTAGCAGGGCTGAGCCGCCATCGCCAGCTATGGAAGCAACCTCTGGTTTGCCATAATCCCCCTCAACTCTTTTGCCCCACATTGCCTTCTTTGCTTTATGTAGGTAATTGAGTTTCTGAGCCCTATAGGTTGAAGGGAAATAGTGCTTAAAAAATATTGTCTTTAAGTGATTTTCAACCATCCCTATTGGTTTTCCAGAAACGGGATGAACAAATCTTACCCTATTTGAGTTCTGAATAATGACACATCATTTTGCTTGCAAGTAACATGCTTCCGCCTCTGCTACATACATATCATTTACTGATGTCCAAGACATAAAATCCCATATTCTTTGAAGAATCTGTGAAACATGTCAGGGGGTTCGTAGAAAAGGTCACGTACCTTCAAAACTAGAAAAAACTAGTGGTCTTGTAACTTCCAGTTCCAGATTTCACTCACTGCATCCCTCTGCCTGTGCTTTTAGAGTTCTTCCAGTCAATGTAAGATGGTAGTTTGGAATCACTGACAGCAAACACCACCATTGGTTGCTGCCACATTTAGGGGGCTGGCCTGGAAAAGAAAATAACTCTTGTCATTCTCCATGTGTTCAGCTCTGGTGGTAGACGGAAGAGTGCTGAGGACCATAGAAAACACCCCAGGGTCCACGTGCACCGCTGCAGAAACCAGTGACTGCCTCCTTCTAGCACCTCTGTGGAGTTAACATACTGGCAGCAGATTAATTGCCATCAATAAATTCCTCAGCTTGTGCTAACATTTTGCAGATAGGTGCCTGAGAAGCTCAATTTCGGCAGTGGTTTGCAAAAACACTGTGGCTTTTACTAAGAAGTAACTCACACACGCATATTTCTGTGTACCTGCTTTTTGAGCAGAGGCATACTTGATCTTGCTGTTTTATAGATGCTAGAATGTGAGGGCCAGAAGGGATCTTAGAGGGCATTTTATTTTCCAGAAAGAAAACATAGGGGAGATTAACAGCCTGCTTCAGGTTGTTGAGTTTAATTAGTGACAACATCTGGGTTTTCTACTGTCCATAGTTTAGTGCAGAGAGCAAATGGAGAAAGGGAAGCTGATGTGGCCTTTACAGGACCATCTGGATGGCCTTTGGGGAAGTTACTGCTGTTTCTAGTATCCTCATGTGAAAAATCTATCATTACTAGGTGGTAGATAAAGTCCCTTCCAACTCAGAAATTCAAGGATTTTTAAAAATCATTTGCTTCCTGCTACAATTATTTGTTTACCATAAATGGGATGTTGTATGTCTGATAAAACTGATCCCATGTATGGACTGTTGTGCATTAGCCTGGGCATCTGCTTGCTTGTGTTTGAAAATTTGTATTTGAAGGAAATGCTAGTCTTTAGAAAGTTTTGTCTTGGTCTTGGTGAGCAATATGTGCTTTAACTAAAATCTTCAGCTGTGGTTGATTTTCAAGTGATTAATTCCACTTCTACATAAAAACTTTATTTTTCCCTGCCTACTCTACATTCTTTTCTCTTGCTTCCATTGGCCAGCCCCACCCTTGTAAGAATCTTTACCAAGGGTGCCCTAATTATTCATAAATGGTTTCCCAAAGCAAACACCAGTATATAAGGTGAATTTGAGGACAGAGGGAAATGCGTAATCTGCAGTAGTTTGAGGAAACTCAGTCATCAAAATGAACCTGTCATCAGAGCTGAGGGTGATCACAGACACATCGGCAAATGAATTCAACAACTAACAGCAAATGCTCTTCTAACTGCAGCCAAGTCATTCCAGGCATCACTTGCCCCTGTATGTGGCCCCAAGTCCCACAGGAAACAGGGCCCAGAGCCTCTTTTTAGGCAACGCTTCTGTGTACATCCTTCATTATCTGAGATATTGGCCAAAAGAGTCTTCACGTAATTGGGGTAGGGGGTATGTCTATTTCAATGGTAGCACCAAGACTTCCAGGCTCTCTCTTGGTGCCTCTTTTTATTTTTGGCCCTAGACAGTTGCACACTTGATGGCCACCTAGAAGCCAAAGCCAGTGACATAGTGGCTGCAGCTATGATTTTGATGGATTGTTCATAGAAGTGCTTTTTTTGGTGGTTTCAGAATATTTGCAAACATTGGTGGTTAAACAGCAGCATGATTGCTGATAATATAAGATTTAAAATTAGTTCTGACTTTTAATATATAATTATATGCAGTTTTATCACTTCAGCTTAGCAAGCTGCAATAGCAAAACATAGAATAGTATTTTTGTGCAGGATTTTGTTCTTCTATTTAATGTACAAAAAAGTAATTTGACTAATTTTGCTTTCAATAAAACCATCTATTTAATAGAAATACTTTTTAATGTGGGAATCGAACTGGTGTTTAGAAAACATCTTAAGCAAAAAGGCATTTTGTTCAAGATCTCCTGAAAATCCAAGTAGTATGGGTATTAAGAATCCCATCTGCTGAGATGGGTGAGGCAGCAGCAGAAGGGAGAGTCTCTTGGGCAGCCTGGAGCCCTACACCTAGGAAATGGCATTTGATGCCATCCTTTGGTGGGCAAAATGCCCCTGTTAGGAGATTAGACTCCAAAATGGTAGTATAGTTGTCACATTTCTCCCAGATCAGGCCTTGGACAGTCAGTAAGGGTCTGAACTGCCAAACGTCACATCTCTTTAATGAAGTCTTTAGTTCCTTTGTACATAAGAACTCAGGTTTTTAAAGGTTATGCCATCATTCTTCTCCAAACTCTTTTGAACTTGACTTTTTTTTTAGTGGGGAATAAAAAAGGGATAGGGATGGAAGTGAGGAGAGGATGTCCTGTTGTTTGTTGTTTTTGGTTTCTTTGTTTTTAATTATAGGTTGTTTTAAACAAAATACACTTTTGCTAAGACCTTTGTTATCCTTTTTCGTTTTGCTAAATATTTTGAAGGGGATAATGTTTTTCACATCTTGAAATTTTATATATACTTAGCTTCTAGTAAACTAAAAAACTTTGAAAAAATTTTCTTATATTTAAAATAAATTGAAGTGGGATCTCGCTATGTTGCTCAGGCTAATCTCAAACTCCTGGGTCCAAGTGATCCACTCACCTTAGCCTCCAAAAGTGCTGGGATTACAGGTGTGAGCCACTGAGCCTGGCCAAAAACTTTTAATTATTTAAAGTAAATTGGGCTTTTTCTTCATAAGATGATACATAAATTCTAACTGAGTGAGCTTGGAGATGAATTTTTCAGGAAATAGTGATATAATTCTAGTGATAAAACATTAAACTCCTAAATAAATTTTTTTCATCATGCTTCTATAGATACATATATATCTGTAGTTGTCATCTGATTAAGTGATCCAGTCTTTAAAAATACTGAAGTTTTGAAGCAGACATAAAATAGTTTTAAAAGCTACGTAACTTAAGCATTCTGTATTGCGCTGAGTGACTAAAATATCCAAAAAGTTTAAAACATCACAAATACTTACTTGCTGCTTAAAAGCTGCGCTTAGAGATTTTTGATGTATTTGCTTAATTCTTTTTTTAACACATTTTTAAAACCTTATTTCAGGAAGAGAAAATGAACAGAAATTAAATAACAACAAAATGCATTTAAGGAAAGCTTTGAAGAGTAACTCCTCCCTCATTAAGGGACTAAGAACAATGGTGGAGCAGAACTTGATGGAGAAACTGGAAACCTTGGGGATTAATGCAGTATGTTCATTCATTTTTGGAATATTTGTTAGTTTTGCTATGTTTTGTTTTCTAAATTAGAAATGATCATAGAAGAGAAGAAAGCACATCAATTCTGTCCATGTTTGGAGACCAGAGGCTAATGTGACCTACTTTATTTATCAAACACTTGAATAGCGTTCACTGTGTGCCTGGCACATTTCTAACACCTTAACAAATATTAACTCATTTAAACATAGAAACAAATCTCTGAAATAAATGACATTAGTATCTTGACAGTTTACAGAAAAGGTAAGTAACTTGATTAATGTCACACGGCTAGTAATGAAGGAGCCAAGGTTTGTATCTAGGCAGTCACAGTGCTGCTTACATTCTGATATTAACCTCAAATCATTGCCTATTACAAAACCAGCACTTCATTAATACATGTTGAATGAATGGATGAATGGATTGGATTTCATATTGTTGCCAGATTGAATAATTTTGGTATATCATATATAGATTCTTTTTGCTTTTTATATTTTTATTGACATACATAAAAGACACAAATCTTAATTGAACTTCCTTAGTTTGTATGTATATAAAAAAGTGCATCTACATATGCATACATACACGTATATGCAAAGCTTGCGAGCACATATGCATGCATGGGCACACATGTGGATGTGTATAGTGTGTATGTATGCATGTAGATATGTATATATACATGTATGTATCCATGTGTGCATGCAGATATCTGTGTATGTGTATACACATTTGTGTATATGTGTACACACGTTTATGTATATGTATGTTTTCAGATTGCGTATGTTTTCAGAAGTATGTGTGTATGTGGCTATATTTGTGGGTATACATGTTTGCATAATTTTATGTATATAGGTGGATTTGTATGTACATGGATGTGTGGGTATGATCTATAACCAGCACCCAAATGATGAGATTGAACATTTCCAACACTCTGGAAGACTCTCTTTTACCTTCTGCTAGTCAGTATCACCCCCTACTTCCCAGTCGGAGGGAAAGGGTATTCTGACTTTGTTTTGCTTGTTCTTGAACCTCATAAAAGTGGAGTCATACACTGTGTAATATTTTATATCTTCTTTTGCTTATGATTTTATCTATATGATTCATACCTGTTGTTTCATGTAGCAGTAGTTTGTTCTTTATTACCTTATAGCATTCTATTGTGTGAATATACTGCAGTTTATCTTTTCCCTGCTGATGGACATTTGTGTGTCTATTTTGGGGCTCTTCTTGGCTATTAATTCTTGTACATGTCTTTTGGTGAACATGGGCATTTGTTTTTCTTGAATATATATCTAGGGATGAAATTGCTGAGTCAAAGGGTAGGCATATGTTTAGTATAGTAGCTGTTGTCAAATAGTTTTCCAAAGTCTTTGTACCAACTCACACTGTCCCTAACAATGTTTGAGAGTTCGGTTGCTCCACATCTTTTCATCAACTCAGTCAGTCTTTTTAAATTTCCACATAGACCCTTTTTAGGTGGGTTTTGACCACCCTTTGGGCAGTGGAAATCAAAGACATTCATGGAATGTGTGTGGTTCTTGTGCAGATTGTTTCTTGAAATTGTAGTTTTCCATATTGGTTGTTTGCAAGTGGTTTTTTCAGTTTTAATTTTAATTAGGACATTTTCGTTTATCCTAAGATTATTAAAACATTCTTTTTTCTCCTAATGCTTGGAGAGGTTTTCCTAGTTTTTTGTTTATTGTTTTGCTTATTTTGTTTTTGTCTATCTGGGCTTTAAGAGTTAGGTTTTGAAACAGTGATTTGGAGAGTTAACTTAATTTCTAGTTGGATCAGGTGTCCCAATATCATTTGTTGAATAATCCATAGTTTCTCCATTTATTCAAAAGGATATTTTTGTCATATAGGAAATCCCTATATATATTTGGATTTGTTTTTGGACTTTCAACTGTTTTACCTTGTTTTTTTGTGTGTTCCTTTTCCCATACCATACTAATTGTAGTAGCTTTGTCCTGTGTTTTAATATCTTTTATAGGCCATGCCTTCTTCATTAGTCTTCTTATTTCAAAAATTTATTGGTAATTCGTCCATGTTTTGTTTTCCAGTGAACTTTAGGAATAACTTTTCAACCCTTGTTGGGATTCTGATTGAAATTGTTTTAAATTTTGTATATTAAGTAGGAAGGATTGACATTTGTACAGTATTAGGTCTTATCCTCCAGCTACATGGTATAGGAAGACAGGCATGAAACAAATGATTGCCCAGACAAATGAGAGCTCTCTAATTTAGATTATATGAAGTGAAATAAAGGAAAAGTAGAGGAGGGGGTTGATTGAATAACTGAGGTCAGAGAAAACTTCTTCTTGGAGGTGGTACTTAATCTGATGATGGAGATTTCTGTCCTGGGCAACTGGGTGGGTGGTAGGGCCACTCTCTGGGACTGGGAAGGCTGAGGGAAGCAAGGGGGATGGGAACAAAGATGGGAGGTAGCTGTGTGTGTGAGACACTGTTATTCAACAAATATCCCTTTAACTAGTTTTCTTCTGTCTAGATTCTCATCAAATCTAGATGACTTCTCTCAAATTGTCTCTTTAATTATGCTATTTTCATAGTTAAATGTCACCTCTAGCTGGGCACGGTGGCTCACGCCTGTAATCCCAGCACTTTGGGAGGCCAAGGCGGGTGGATCACGAGGTCAGGAGTTCGAGACCAGCCTGGCCAACAGGGTGACACCTCATCTCTACTAAAGATACAAAAATTAGCTGGGCATGGTGGCGGGTACCTGTAATCCCAGCTACTCAGAAGGCTGAGGCAGGAGAATCATTTGAACCCGGGAGGCGGAGGTTGCAGTGAGCTGAGATCACGCCATTGCACTCCAGCCTGGGCAACAGGGTGAGACTCTGTCTCAGAAAAAAAAAAAAAAAAAGAAGTCACCTCTGATGCTGTGATGACCTATTGTTCCTTGTAGAATAACCTTTCAGCCTTTTGGGTTGGCATTTAGTCTCTTCTGCTGGTTTCATCACCCAGGTCTTTTTAAGCATTAGCCTGTGGGACGTGCCTTACCTGTTTCTGCCTCGACACCTTCCTTTCTCACAGGTGTCCCTATCCCATGCCTACCTATCTGGAAATTTCTCCTTGTTTTTACTTGTCTGACTCCACCTGTCCTTCAGGTCACAGCTCAGCCTCCCATTTCAGCCTTCTCTGGCCACTGGGGCCTTCGATGGCCTCTCTCCCTGTAATTCTTCTAGCCTTTGTAGACTCATTGGGTCCTTATGACACACAGCCTCATTGGTCAGCCAGTCATAAACATATGCATGCCTTATGTGCCCAACTGAACTCATGGCCCCTTTGGGGACAGTGTGTTACTTGTTGGGGCACCCTCACCTTCTACACACAGCTGGAGCCCTGTAAGGATGGATTGAAATGTTGGCACAGTTAATGCTGATATATGCCCATGACATGAAACCTCCCAGGATAACTGGCCAACTTAACATCTTATTCTTTCAGGATATACATGGCATTTCAAGTGATCAATTGCATAGAGTACTAAAAAGTGTGGAATCACAAAGACATAAGCAAGAAAGAGAAATACCTAACTTTCACCAAATTAGAGAATTCCTTGAACATCAAGTCAGCTGTAAAATTGAGGAGAAAGCACTACTCTCTTCAGGTAAGCTTGTTACCCACTGCAAATGGGAGCTTAATTTAACAACTTTTTCTTTTTTTCTTCTTTTTGCACCACAAGATATCATTAAACAAATTATTATAATTTTAAATGGTTAACAAACTTCGCCACTTCATTGGCAACCCTCTTACTGTTTGTACTATTAAATGCTGGGTCTTGGATTTTGTTTTTACGGTAAAAACAAAACAACAACCCTAGAGTCTGGCTTTAAACCCTGGAGATGGGATTGTTCATTGCCACAGCAGCATAGGGGGTATTATACCGTTTACCTTTGCTTTTCACTTACTGATCATAAAGGCAATGGAGACTCATGAATGACACTATATTCCAGATAAGTGCAGTGTTTCTCAAATGGATACCCTTTCAACTGGAGAAGTACCCAAAATGATACAACTTCCTTCCAAAAACAGACAACTGATTAGACAAAAAGCTGTTTCTACTGATAGGACATCTGTTCCAAAGTGAGTATTTCAGCCTGTAGATTTATTTTATCAGTGTTTGTCTTAGCTCAGACTGCTTTAACAAAATACCATAGACTGGGTGGCCTCACAGAAATTTATTTTCTCCCCATTTTGGAGGCTGAAAGTCCAAGATCAGGATGCCAGTATAGTCAGGTTCTGGTGAAGGCTCTCTGCCTTGCAGACAACTGCGTTCTTGCCATGCCTTCAGATGGTGGAGATACAGCAAGCTCTGGCCTCGCTTCCTCTTCTTATAAGGCACCAATCCCATCATGGGGGCCCCCATCCACATGACCTCATCTAAACTTAATCACCTCCCAAAGACCCCCCAGATACCATCATACTGTGGGTCAGGTCTTCAGCATATGTATTTGGGGCAGGGGGGACACAGACATTGAGTCCATAACAGTGTTTGGTCCAACTGAGAATCACACTTGTAATTCCTACCAGTCTCTTGTTGACGCTGGGTGACTTTTGTTGCTGCTCTTCCTCGTTAGTATATGTCAAAAGCAAAAATCACCAGTTCCATAGAAATGTATGTGAAATTATATTATTAAATTATGCAATTTAAAAATATTTTTCTGTTGTTTTTTAGAATTAAGAAAAATACGATGGAAGATCCTTTTCCCAGAAAGTCTTCAACTATTACGTGAGTACTGACGGGGATGGGAGGGTCATTTAAAAAATTATTTTCACTGAACATTTCTTTCATTTTAAAGTAGTGTGCTCATTATGGTTGAATGAAGCCATAATTATTTAATATCATAATTTGTCATTCCTTTGTGATATGTTATTTGTGACATGTTACTTTGTTTCTTTATCAGTTATTACATAAGTCAATAGCCCTTAACCACATGTGGTCTCCATTAAGAAGCAGGACACCTGAGTCATTCTTATATCCAACCCCCCACAATGTTGAGTAATTTCTCAATAAGTACATTTAACTTAAATGGCTGATGTTGAGTTTTTATGGCTAGACTCGTGACAGTGTAAGTTTGTTTTAAATGTAATAATTTAGTGTTCCAGTTTTTTGTGGAAGTTAATACTGACCCTAGTAGATCTTCCTCTCTTAGGTTCTCTTAGGATACTAAAAACCCTAGCCCAGTTGCTCATCACCTGTGTGCTACTGATTTAGTTGATTACTGTTTTAAGCCTGTTTTCTTATCTGTAATATGGGATGTTTTAAGTCTCAATTTCCTTATCTGTAATATGGAATAATGCTGCCTTCTTCACGAGATAGTTCTACAAATTAAATGGGAATGTATGAAGAGGGCTTGACTCAGTGCTTAGCACTTGTGGGTACTCAATAAATTGTAGGTATATTGTTACTAATTATGAGTAAGACTAATTTTATCAGGAATAATTTAATCATCATTGCCTTATTCTGGAGATATTGATGACATAAATATCTCTTCATTGAGGCACTGTGTATTAGAGACAATAAACAATGATTCACCCTTCAAAAGCACTTTTCTTATATATAATTTCATGGGAAGAGCATTATTTCTTGGGATGTGGTGTGAATGAATCAACATGTACAAGACTGACACGTTATCTGGCATTTAGGTGCCCAATAAATATTTAAATGAACGAACACTGCTTTGAACTTCTATTTCACTTTAAAATAGGGGTAATAATTCATGTGATGATACAAATGAGATTGTGTATGTAAAAGCTCTTTGCAATAAGGTGCAGTATAAAGAAGCTGTAAGTAATGACACAATTTTAAAAGATGGAGTGGTTTTACTGAGGAAATGTTTTTCTTTGAGAAATGTTTTTCTTAGGTGTGTGAAAACCAAAATTATTAAGAATATACACATTTGGGTATAGAGGAGACAGGCCCTGGCTTCAGCCCATTTTGATAAACACGCCCCATGGCTGGCAGAGATCTGGGCGTGGGAGGATGCTACAGCCGTGGGTATAACCTCTGGCCTCGCCGCCATCTTGGCCATAGCCCCAAAGGCACTTGTGCCCACTGGGAATTACCTGAGAAAGGTGCCACCACTTTAAGAGGCACATCTCTTAATATCATAAATCCTGAAGCGTTACGAAAACAGCGCCCCTGTCTCGGTGTTGATTTGTGTAGGACCCCTCCGTTTAGTTCAGAGGAGGAGCAGGAGGACGACGACCTCATCCGGGCGTACGCATCCCCAGGCCCACTTCCTGTGCCGCCATCGCAAAACAAGGGCAGCTTCGGGAAGAACACAGTGAAAAGTGACGCGGACGGGACCGAGGGAAGTGAAATCGAGGACACTGATGATTTTCCCAAGCCTGCAGGTGAGCTGTTACCTTGGAAAACTCTCTGGAAACTTTATTTAGGACTGTGGTCCTCACCCGGGTGTACCGAGCATTGGGAGTCTGAGCTGGGAGGGTGTGCAAGGAACAGATGCAGCGGATCCCAAAGGCGCCCACAGAAGGTGGGCAGGGCTTATCATGTTCCAATTGAAGGAGAGGAAGGAGTTGGGAATGATACCTGGTGTATTAGTTTGCTAGGGCTGCTATAACAGTAGCATATACTGGGTGGCTTAAAGAACACAACCTTATTGCCTCACAGTTCTGGAGGCTGGAAGTACAAGATCAAGGTGTTGGCACTGTTGGTTCCTGTGAGGGCTGCCAGGGAGGGTCTGTTCCACGCCTCTGTCCTTGACTTGTCTTCTCCTGTGCATCCTCACATCATCTTCCCTCTGTGTGTATCTCTGTCCAGATGTCTCGTTTGTATAAGGACATTGGATTAGGGCCCACCCTAATGACCTCACTTTACCTTGATTTCCTTTGCAAAGACTCTGCCTCCAAATAAGGTCACATTCTAAGCAATGGGGTTTAGAAATTCAACATGTGAATTTAGAGGGACACAATTCAACCCAGGACACTGGGTGACTATGAGAATGGCTGTTCTAATACACTGTGCTGCCTCTTGGAGCTGAAGTAATACTAAAGGAAGACAAGATCTTAGCCTGTCACTGCAAATATTTGCTGAAGAGAAGTAGAGCTGATGGGTCATTATATTTTTTAAAAATTCTGCTTAATGCAATTTTAAAATTATATATTATAAACATATCAGATGTAATTTATTATATTTAATATATTGTATGTAATTTATTATATTTAATATATTGTATGTAATTTATTATATTTAATATATTGCTGGATGTAATTTATATTGTATATAATGTGTATATACCATGTATTTATATAATTAGGTAAAATGTAATTCATTTAAAAATTCATATTGTTTTTGTAAATACCCATACGAATATTCCACTCATGCAGGTTATCTCACTGAAATTAATTTCTGACCACACAGTTGAATGAGATCATCTTTCTTCGATTTAAAATGAAAACTTTAGACTGGGCACAGTCACTCTCACCTGTAATCCCAGCACTTTGGGAGGATGAGGCAGGAGGATTGCTTGAGCCCAGGAGTTCAAGACCAGCCTAGGCAGCCTAGCAAGACCTCGTCTCTATTTTTTTAATTAAGTAAATAAAATGAAAACGTTATAGCTCATAGTCTTAAGGATTATGATTTTTTTAAAGATTATGTGTTTAATTTTTTAACCCCAAAGTACACCAACTGATTTTATTTTAATAATACATAATTACTTCCAAAGCTTAGACTCTTTCAAAGTTTCCTGTAAGGTTATTTTGGAACTAAAGATAGATTCAATTTTTAAATACTTCACTTGCCTAATTTTTATTGATCTTATAGGAGCCGCCATTAAAACACCTACTGAAAAAGTTGAAAAGATGTTTCCACATCGCAAAAATGTGAATAAACCAGTCAGTGGAACTAATGTTCCTGAGATGTTTATCAAAAAAGAAGAATTACAAGAACTAAAGGTGAAATCACTTTTACTTGCTAGATATACATAAATTTGTCTTTTGACAGCACCTTAATGGTCACACTTTTTGTAGTGAAATATAAAACAGATAGTTAGCTGGTAGAGTAGAGGTTGAGATTTTCACCTTTCTTGTTCTCAGTACTGCATTTCTTTCCATTCCATAGACAAAGATATTGGAGTGATAGCTGTAACAATACATAATAAGCATCACACTTTACAGGTTTTCAAGACCCTGTCACATGTATTATTTGATACTTGCAGATATCAAATGGTTTGTACAAAGAAATTTGTGACTGGCCAGAATTGGGGCCCTTCAGATCTTCTCCACTACCCTGGCATGAGACCTCAGGTACTTTTGAGGGTTTAGCCCCACTTGAGAGCCGAAATGAGGGCGGAGCCCAAGCTCCTCTGTCTGCATTAGAGAAGAAGCCCTAACATTTTCCCAGTGGTTCTAACAGCCAGGACGCCAGAAGTGTTTCTGTGGATGGAGCTCTCCCATTGTATTTCTGGGCACAGCTCATCTGTGTTGACTGGTCCTCCAGTCCAGGGCATTTTGTCAAGTTACTTTTATTAGTTAATACTATTTGTGTTACACAAGCCAAAAATGACAGAAAGTCCTGTGTCATTCAAGAGAGAGCGAAAGCATCTTTCTTTAGGAAGGGCATGGTAGAACTGTGTGCACCTTTCGGTTGGGGGCTATTTCTGCAGGCCTTGGTGTGATGTACCCACAGTTAGATGTCATTATTATCACAGAGGTATGAAGCGAGAGCAGGCCTCACTGCTACTCCGGAGCACCCTGACTTTTAGAGTTTCATACTGCTACAGTGTAGTATTTCCGGAATTTTCTACATTCATGATTGGTAGAGTAGGAAACATATTTCCATGGCAGAAACGAAAAAGAGATGATTCAGATTTCAAAATACCAACTTCCAAATCCATTTCATTGCCCTGCAGAAATGACTAGATTTGGAAGTATTAATAGTTCCCCACTTCTTTCCTTATGGTTCAGTGTTAGCTGCTCAGTCTAACCAATAAAATGATTGAGGGGCACCATTTTTTTCTAAGAAACATTAATTATTCTCCATGCCTTTCTTTTAGCATGCGGATGTGGAGGATGAAGACTGGGACGTATCATCCCTAGAGGAAGAGAGATCTTTGGGAAAAAAATCCGGGAAAGAACAGAAGGAACCTCCACCTGTGAAAAATGAACCACATTTTGCTCATGTGCTAAATGCCTGGGGCGCATTTAATCCTAAGGGGCCAAAGGGAGAAGGTTTGCTGCTTTCCCCTCTAATACAAGCTCAATCCATTTTCTTATTAGTTGTGTTTCATCTTTATAAATATCTAATTAACTTATGCTAGTATATCATCCGACAAAAAAGAAAGCTGTCAGTGCTTTATGTTATTTAAATAAGGATTGGATATGTATAACTTACTGATTCATATATATTTACTTGTTATTCTTATTTAATTATAGGACTAATCTTTAGTCTTTAAATTTTTAATTTATTTTTATTTTTTCATTTTGAAACAGGGTGTTATTTTCACCCAGGCCGTCATGGCTCACTGCAACCTTAACCTTCTAGGCTCAAACAGCCCTCCCACCTCAGCCTCTGCAGTAACTGAGGCAGTCCTCCCACTTCGGCCTCCCAGAATGCTGGGATTACCGGCATGGGCCACCACTCGTGGCCCCCAAATTGTTTGTATTCTTTAAATTTTTTTTTTTTTTTTTTTTGGCCAGGCGCAGTGGCTCACACCTGTTATCCCAGCACTTTGGGAGGCCGAGGCGGGCAGATCACGAGGTCAAGAGATTGAGACCATCCTGGCCAACATGGTGAAACCCTGTCTCTGCTAAAAATACAAAAATTAGCTGGGCGTGGTGGTGCACGCCTGTAGTCCCAGCTACTTGGGAGGCTGAGGCAGGAGAATCGCTTGAACCTGGGAAGCGGAGGTTGCAGTGAGCTGAGATCATGCCACTGCACTCCAGCCTGGCAAAAGAGTGAGACTCTGTCTCAAAAAAAAATTTTTTTTATTTTTTAATTTTTTTTAGGATATGGGGTCTCACTATGTTGCCTAGGCTGGATTCAAACTCCTGGGCTCAAGCAATCCTCCTGCCTCAGTCTCCTGAGTAGCTGTGACTACAGATGTGTACCACCATGCCTGGCTTTTATATTATTTTTGAAAATGTCTATATACATATTCTCTTCATGAAGATGCCTTTTAGGAATTAAAATTTCTGATCATATACCTGAATGAGACCACTCTTCTGGCAGTCTTTCTGTATTAGTCTGTTTCCCTTTAAATATTTTTCTTCATTTTCTCCCAAGGGAGGTTTCTCTTGTAGCATTGTAGTCAGTGGGATGAAATACTATGAGATAATTACTTGAAATGATTTTCATATCCCCCAATCTAGAGCCTAGATAAGCCCAATAACTTAGTAAATTTTTTTAAAATTAGAAAATTGTAATTTTTTTTGTCAAAGTAATTCTTGCACATGTTGAAAGCTGAGTTGTTCAGAAGGCTTCTCAATGCCATTCCACCACCTTCATTAGTGCTACCTGCCTCTCAGTAATGGCCTTAAACCACTCTTTGTTGATTCATTGACTTTAGATATTAACTATTGATATCCTGCAAAGACAGATGGGGACTTGGCTCATTTTCACCACCCACCACACCTCTCACGCCTTCTTCACTGTTTTTGTACTCCTACGTATAATTTTATTACTTTTTTTTTTTTTTTTTTAGAGATGGGGTCTCACCAGGTTGCCCAGGCTGGTATCAAACTCCTGGGCTCAAATGATCCTCCTGCCCCAGCCTCCCAAACTGTTGGGATTACAGGTGTGAGCCACTGCACCCAGCCTGTAATTTTAAATTAATACCTGCACATCTCCACCCTTGCTCTTTACATTTTCAGCAGCCTCTCGCCCCTTTGTAAGATAAGCTGTTGCTGCCTCTGTCCTTCACGCTATCTTTTCTCTCACATTGTCCAGTTATAACATAGCTGTTGCATAACTGGCATCAGTTATTGAAAACCAGGAGACCCTGTTTGCACTACAGTGACTCTTTACATGGCCAAGAGGATGCCCTAAGGACATCTCCTGTCTCTTTCCTCCAGCATCATAAACCTGTGCCCCTAGAGGAACACATTTCTAGAGTCAAACTTGAGTGGAATTCTCTGCACTCTATTTCACTGGCTCAAAATCATGGCATTTTAAAATTAACTTCATTGTTAAACCTATCTACCCTAGAAAATCTGTTTTTAACACCTTAATCTCTACTTGGCTTGCTAATTTCATCCTTCTTTCTTTACCATCTATTCACTCAGAGTCAGTAACTACAACACAAATGTACTGAGCACCTTCAACATCCAGGCCCTGAGCTGAATGCTGGGGAAGGAGTGGGAAGCAGGATGTGGCCCCTGCTGTTTGTAGGGTGCAGGGCGGACGCTTGCATCCAAGGGTCCTATGAGTGTATCCTAGAGATGCGACCAATTCAGGGTTGGATTTTAAAGTGGCGTCCTATACATAGCTCATGGGGGTTGGGAGATGAGGATTCATGAACAGATTTAGACACTGAGTGATTGATGACAATATGAAATTATGGATTTTTATAGACTTGACAATGTGCTTGTTTAACCGTTGAGGCCTTCTCTTCTGCCTCTCCCCACCACTTACAGGACTTCAAGAAAATGAATCAAGCACATTAAAAAGCAGCTTAGTAACTGTGACTGATTGGAGCGACGCTTCAGATGTCTAATTCCACATGTCAGAAGATTCTTCCAGAAGCCAGCAGTATTTCAGTATCACAGTGTTTCAGTAACTTGCCTCCATGATTCCAGTGCTTCTGCCTTACCATGTTTCCCACAGCAACACAGAGACTGATTCAAAGAACAGTGGTCTCTTTAATGGCACCTAATACAGTATTGAAAATCAGATCATCAACAGTACTTCGAAGCATATAAAGATGTTTAAGACTTCTGCTGCTGCTTAAAAATAACATGTCATTGAAGTCATAAAAAGTTTTTTCTTCAGAACGGTACTCTAGTGTTAAGTTTTTTTTTTCAACTAATTTTTAAGTGAATTTTTTTTAAACTTACAGCATGTTTTGGTTTGAATTATTAAAACTTTAAAAAATATTTTTCTTATGTATGCTGTCATATCGTAGGTGTTTATATTATAAAATTCTGTTAGTAGTCTTAAAATTGAATTGGTGGAACCACTAATCCCTAAAAGTTAATCTGGTTATTTTTCATGTAGAAGTAAGTTTAATCTGAGTGTGGTGGTGTTCACCTTTGATCTCAGCTACTTGGGAGGCTGAGGTGGGAGGATCGCTTGAGCACAGGAGTTCAAGACCAGCGTGGGCAATATAGCAAGACTCCACCCCTCCACACCCCAAAAAAGTAAGTTTAGAATTAGAATATAGCTAGGTCCAATGTTAAATACATTTTCCTGAAGTACATTTGTCACATTCAGCTTTGAGCCACTGTAAGCATGTTACTATTAAATGGTTGGTTATTTTATATAGCATATTCTTTATCTTGGATATTTTATGAATAAAGTGTAGTTATTTTAAGTGCCAATTAATTTATCAGACTAAATAGAAAATATTTGAGTCATTACTGAATTCACTTGTTTTTTTTTTTACTATTTAAAATACCCAACATGTATTATGAAATACCTCAAAAGTAATTTAGTTACATTCTTAAACATTGTTGAAAGAAAGTTCATATAAGCTGTTTTTTGCATTTTTATAACTTGGTGGTACTATATTCTGTTTCCAAGTAACCTTTTAACTAAAAGATTTGTTGGGTTTTAGATCTCTTTTCATTTGTCAACCTTTTCAGTAAAGCCCTCTGTTACATCACTGTGACTGCGGCTGTGTTATTAGAGATGAATTCTGAGTTAAATTTATACTTATTAGGGGTCTTAGAGAGGGAGAATCTGGCCTTGATTGCTATGCCATATGACATTCTGTCCTAATGGTTAGAACAAATCTTTATCTGTTTCCACCAACCCTGAGATCCTTTTTACTTGTAGCCCATTCCTGCTCTCTAAAAGAATCCTTCCAGCTTCCTATAGGGGCCATTTCATGCAGATATACTCACTTTATATGTATGTTTCTAAAAGCTTTAGTGAAGGCTGAATCCAAGTTTCATGTAGTAGGACAGAGAACGGAAGGCTGAATCCAAGTTTCACGCAGTAGGACAGAGAACAGAAGGCTGAATCCAAGTTTCACGTAGTAGGACAGAGAACGGCAATCTACAAAAATACACCATGCCTAAGATGGCCCATGTGCCACTTTGTTCATTCAGTTATTTATTCAACATATTTATTGAACCACTTGGTCTGGTTTGGTTTTGAACATGCGCTAATTCATTTAATTACAATTTTGCAATGTAGCTATTGTTATAATCCTCATCCTAAATGTGTGAGAAACAGAGTTATTAAGTAACTTGCCAGAAGCCATACAAGTACAAAGTGTCAAGGGGAGACTTTAAGCCAAATTTGTTTGAAATTTGTTTTAAGGCAAATTTGTTTGAAATGCACACCCACACAACCCTGTCCCCCACTGGCCTGTAGGACCTAATCTACCTTTATGTCTTTCAGTTAATTTGTATTTCTGCAAAAGATATTTCAAGGATTATCAAGGTATGGAATTTTTTATTTTTTATTTTTTAACAAACTTGTTCATTTCCTTTTCTTTCCATTGAGCACCTCTGAACAATGTGATTTTTTTTTAAGTCTTTCACACTTCAGGAAAATACTACATTCACCCATGTTGTGATTCACATTGGACAGTTTCTTACTCAAAGATAACACAAATACTAATTCTTATTCATACTTTGAAACTATATTTTACCTCAGACTGCCTTGGTTCAAAGGCCTAGTTTCGACATTACTGTGGCAAATTATTTAAGCTCTCTGCTTTCATTTCGTTTTCTGTAAATGCAGGATGAAAACAGTATGTATCTCCTAGGATGGCTGTGAGGAGTGAGTGAGACAGGACATGAAAGGCGTGTATTAACTGTGATAACTGTTGCCCTTGTGGGCATGTTATATAGGGCTGGCTGTAGGAAGAATCCTGTGTCTTTGTTCAGAAATCCCTGGAGCAACTTAAATGTCTTTAGAAATGACAAGTCTCTCAGTTATCCAGTTAGTTCCGTAAACAGGTTCTGGAAGACACACCCAGATAGAACTCAGCCCGGCAGTTCTGAGTGAGGCACGTACCACTTTGGCTTGGGATGTCCTTAACCCATTTATGCCTGAGTTTGCAATATTTTGAATTTTTCCAATCAGACCTTGGCGATGACCTTGAGCAGTAGGATATAAATAACTCCCACATGCTTAGCGTTCCAATAATGGAACACTATGCATAAACAGGTTTTAATTGACTCCACAGTCAACCACGACCAATATCTCCATCTCAGCTTCTGCTGATGCCCTAGCTCAGGGCTCTGCATTCCATGCCAGGGGATGCCTCAGCCCCTTAACATGGATGTGCCACATGACAGGCAATAATATATTGGCCCCATTAGCCCTTCCTGGAGCAGTCATAATGAATTACAGTCTTACATGTGTCTGTAAGAAACCAAAATTTGCTAAATATATACATGAGTCTTCATCACAGCATCATTTATGAAAACAACTAAATATTCACTAATGGTGCCAGTGGAATAAATCAAAGAACATCCCCCTGCTACATAACTCTGCATACATCAAGGAGAATGCTGTGGCTTTGCTTTTTCAACAGTCTACTGAGCGGCCATGGGCATGTGGATATGGCCATGAATGAGCAAGATCCTCTCTGATCCTGTAGAAGTTAAGTTCTACCACATAACTTGCTGCTTCAACAAAAATATTTAGCTTTTTATATAAATGTTGTAGAATACTAAAAAAAAAAAAAAACAAAAAACTAGAATTTGCCTGTATGCAGCCAGTAACATGTCTATTTAACCTGGACACCTTTTGAGGAATATTCTCAGATTGCCCCCATGCTGTTTATAAGACATTGTTCCTTATATACCTGTTTATGAATGAAAAGAAACATAAGGAGTGGGTACAAAGACTTCTATCTATGAATGATTAAAAAGGCTAGAGTACGAATACTTCTTGAACCTTTGGTACCAAATGCTTTTCATGTTCTATATAAATGTAGAAAACATTTTACAAATCCTGTAAATAACCTGTTTATTTTTTATAGAAAGCCACAACAGAAAATGATTAGTATATAACTATGTAAGAACACTTACATCCATACAATCAACAGATGCTTCAAATGCGTATTTTAAAAATAGTTTTGAGTGTTAATTATGAGAGGGCCTTGATGGGATCATTTTGTGAACAGTTCGCTTTTATAACAAACTCAAGATGCAGCTTGCCAGCGAGCTCTTTTAGACATAAGCATTTTTATCAAACTGTTTTGAAGGGTTTGTTGTTTTAAAATCTTCTCCACCATGATACTTTGTCCGAGAAGACATGACAGATGTGGCCCCGTTGTATGCGTATCTGAAAGGTAAAACATAGTTTGGTAGATTCTATTCTACACATAGGGCAAACAAAAATGGGAAGAAACTGTTTCAGCCTGTCTCTGCCAATATCTAAGTGTAAGTCTTCCTCTTTCTTAGATAGCTTGCTTCTCTCCTCTCTTGCCCCAAGAAGTATTTTCAGTGTCATTTCTGAGTAGGATGGAGAATCTCTGAAGAAGAAACTCATGACTTGGTCATTTGTTCAGTTATCCTCTTACAAAACCATGTTTTAAAACTCATCCTCCTGGAAGCTAGGAGACTTAGTAGAGGCCATCAACATTCCTGCCTACCTAGAGGAAGATGATGATGATGAGGCCAAACTGAAGAACTTGTCCTCATATTCAGACCCTTAGTTCTACGTTAGAATTTTCTTTGGAAGATAATAATGGTAAAACTTTAAAAAATTAACTGTCCTGCTAACCTTTTCCAATTCCGGATTTTGGAAGTTTCTAAGAATCATATGAACTATCTGTAATTTGTCCCACATGTAATGATTTATGATAGCATTCTGCTTTTTAACAGGTCATTTTTGTCTCTTTTTCATACCTGGGTGTTTTGTTGTTGTCAGATATTGAAAAGCAAAATATGACACCACCAATTATGCACAGTGAGGCTCCTGCCCATCCAATAAACAGAGCGGCTCCTAATTCATACCTGTGAGAAAGCATTACACAAGTATTACAGCTCACTTATTTGGAGAGTAAACAGTATTTAACACTGATAAGTCAACATTTACTAAATGCTCATTATGTTTTTTTGCTATTGAAAATTGTGAAGGAAATAATAACACCTTGTGTCTGTAAAATGCTGTAAACTCTTCCCAAAGTGTTTTTATAGCCATTAGACCATCCCAACATCCTGAAAGGAAATGAGGGCATCCACGGGGGCAAGGTCAAAGCAAAAGTAGTCACAGCCAGGGTCTCCTGACTCAGCCAGCACCTTTCCTTTGCACTCTGCCTTAACCTTGCCAAGCTTTCCATCTATTTATTCTGTTCTGCAGCGCAAATCATTTAGGCAAGCTGTAGTTAGAAAATGAAAGGTTGCTTTTCCTTTCATGTTAGTTCAATTTAGTAAATATTAAGCACCTGCTATGTGCAAATCGTCACTAATCGCTGTAGTCTAGTGGGGAAATGGATCAATAGCTATCATTTAGTGATAAATTGCTATTAAGGATCTCCCATATGGCAGGTCACAGTGCTCTGCCGATGACCACAGCAGGAGCAGATGCAAAGATAAGACAGTTCTTCCCCTGGGAAAGCCATGAAACAAAGGTATGAACAGTGCTACTGAGGACCAAAAACAACATCACTTGCAGCAGTGGACTAGAGGAAATCCTTTCAGGGGAGATATATTCACCCAGAGAACAAGGAATGAGAAAAGTACACCAAAATCTCAGGGACTATGTGTGTTCTCATGTTTGTTTAGCTTTCTCTGGAAGAATAGGTTGATTTTAGGTTTTTGTTTGTTTGTTTTTATAAAGAGTAACTCTCACTTGGGGCCCATAAACTTCCACTGCAAGGCAAAAGAAATCTTGGTGCTTTTCAGTGTAAAAGCCAGGGTCAGAGGGTCTGTTTTGATCGCACAGAATCCATAGGGGAGATGAGGCAAGAGACTAAGAGGTCCAGGGGAAGGCAAGACAGGGCCCAAGATTAGTTCCTTCCCCAGGGTGCAGGGGAGCCAAGTTCAAGAGCTGAGGCCAGGCTTCGGTATCAGATCAAGGCCACCCAGTGCTGCCTGGGGTCGTCCTAAGCCTTGCCGCACCCCCTCCTACTTGAAGCGTCACTATCTCTGAACTCTGGCTCTGCACATGGGCAGGCTTTCTGGTGTGGTCTGAGTCGAAGGCAGGGTGGTGTAATACGGTGGGCCCATCACTAGCCAGGGGAGCAGGAAGCAGGGCGTGCTTTTAATCAAGCACGCATGATACCTGGCACTGGCCAATTTTAGTGAACCTCAGTATTTTAAGACACATATCACACTGATCAGGGACACGGGGCCCACTTGTGCATTTTCAGTTGGGATGGAGTTACGTGCACAAGAAATGCTGCTCTGTGACCCTTTCTTTACTCACTCTTGTGTTGCCTTTCCTGGGACATCAGGGCAACTGATAGGGCAAGGAACAGCTGCAACAGAACAACTATGGGGAAGCCCCTCCTGCCCTGGGGCACTAACTGTGCTCTGGCATCTGAGAAACTTCAGTGGGTTCCCTTAAGGGGCAATGGCAGAGACAGAGTGTTTGTATAATTGGGGAAAAACACCCTCAGTCTACACACACACACACACACACACCACACACCACACACGAGAACTGAGCAGGGAAGTCCACAGGTGAAAAAAGAGCTGGCCAAATCGGGAGTGCTGACCTGGGAGTTTCAGAAAAGATACTTTCATTAAATATTGTTACACATCTGAAAAAGATGCCCTGGATTTCTGCAATCAGCCCTGCTTTTATGTTGTTTTAATGAGATTATGCACAGACAACAAGCAGCATGCCTGCCAAACTGGAGGTGCATGTCATTTGGCCCCTGAAACACCTGGAAATCCTAGAAGATGGCATCAGATCTGTCTGTTGGCACCCTTTTACTGCAGACAACTAAAGGAATGAGCATAACTGAAAAATTCTGCATGAAGTACATTATTATAGGATGACTATAATTGTATAACACTTTCTATTTTTCTCTTTTTTTTTTTTTTTTTTTTTTGAACGGTCTCGCTTTTTCCCAGCTGAGCAGTGCTCATCTCGGCTCACTGCACTCTGCTCCTGGTTCCCCTCCCTCCTCCCTCCGAGTAGCTGGACACGCCCCCCACCCCGCTAATTTTTTTTTTTATAGACGTTTTTTTTCTTTTTTTTCCCAGTACAGGTTAGGCTATCTTCTCTCCTGAAACTATACCTTAATATTACTCTTAGTGTAAATATGCCCTGAAAACATGGTCTGAGATTTTTCTGAAAATATTGAGCTTCACTAAAATAGAATGCCAGTGCCAGATACCATGGTTGATTACAAATAAATAAACATCTAATTATTAATAGTGACCAGTTGGGGGATGAAGATGATAGAAATCATAAGCATAGCTTGGCACAATGAGTTCACTGAAAGGAGCATTACAAACACAGACACAGGATTGCTACAAATCACAGGATAAATTACCCAGGTGGATGAGGAATTGGGTCTATGTTAATTTAAGCCGTATTGAAACTTTCTGGAGAAATTTAGGAATCTTGAGTTTGGCTTATATTAATATTTAATATCTTTTTAAATATATCCTTTTTTATGTATCTTTTTCTTTTTTTGAGATGGAGTCTCACTGTGTCGCCCAGGCTGGAGTGCAGTGGTGCAATCTTAGCTCACTGCAACCTCCACCTCCCGGGTTCAAGCGATTCTCCTGCCTCAGACTCCCGAGTAGCTGGGATTACAGGTGTGCACCACCATGCCCAGCTAATTTTTGTATTGTTAGTAGAGACGGGGTTTCCCCATGTTGGCCAAGCTGTTCTCCAACTCCTGACCTCAGGTGATCCACCCACCTCAGCCTCCTAAAGGGCTGAGATTACAGGTGTGAACCACCACACATGGCCCTTTTTGAAAAATATCTTAAGTCACTACATATTGACTGTATTCCAAGGAAAAAATCATTTCCATTTGAATTTCAGTGTGAATTATGTTGGAGACAAACATTTAATAGTATCCATTTGGAGATGATTTCAGAAACCATACATCTACCCCAGTATTTTTTTTTTAACAATTTGGATGTGAAGGCCCTTGTTTGTTCTTTCAGAGACTTTTCCTTCTTTCTGTTGAAAGATACATATCACAGACTTACTCAACAGTGACTTTAATTCACACCTCTCCGTGTCTATCTGGCAAAAATTGATGTGTGTTTGTATGTTTTTATGTTTATTGCAGCACCATTCACAATAGCAAAGACTTGGAACCAACCCAAATGTCCAGCAATGATAGACTGGATTAAGAAAATGTGGCACATATATACCATGGAATACTATACAGCCATAAAAAGGATGAATTCATGTCCTTTGCAGGGATATGGTTGAAGCTGAAAACCATTATTCTCAGCAAACTATCACAAGGACAGAAAACCAAACACCACATGTTCTCACTCACAGGTGGGAATTAAACAATGAAATCACTTGGACACAGGGTGGGGAACATCACACACGGGGGCCTGTTGGGGGGTGGGGGGGGAGGGATAGCATTAGGAGAAATACCTAATGTAAATGACGAGTTGATGGGTGCAGCAAACCAACATGGCACATGTAAACCTATGTATCAAACCTGCACGTTGTGCACATGTACCCTAGAACTTAGAGTATAATAAACACACACAGACACACACAAATAAATAAAAATAAAAATAAATTTAAAAAAAATAACAAAAAAACTGACGTGTGTTACTGAAAGACAGGATTGAGAAAGAGATGAACATAATATCCACTCCAGTTTGTTCCCAAGGCACATATTCTTCCACATTGATTAGGAGACTTATTTAGTCTCTGTCTGGAAATCTTTCTTCCTTTTAGGTAACACTAAGAAGCTAATTTCAACACCTTGGTAAGATTATCCAAATTTCAGATTCTCTGTTGCACGTCTTTTGTGAACAATATCCTCTGGGCCCTTGGCCAGCCTTCCTGCTCAGAGTGTGCCCTCTTTATGACTAATACCAAAGTTTATTCATCATTCTGAAAGGTTGCAAATCTACATGACACTGGACCAATCCATATCCATGGCTTTCAGGTTGAGGACAGAACTTCATTTATGGAGGAAAACATTGTTTTTAGAGGATCTTGGTTGATGGACTAATCAAAAGCTGTGCGTATAACTTCAATATACATGAATAAAGTCACTGAGTGGCTTTAGAAACAAGGAATGTGGAACAAATTTACTTCTAACAGAAATTAAAACACAGATAACCACTTATTATTTTCTCAAAGAAGAAACCGTAAAGATCTAAGGTGAAGCCACTCTCCACCCGGCTGTATGTGGTGCTGTAGGCTGTTGCCCATGGCTCTCATTTCATGTTGAGCTGGCCAGGGCTACACCAACCTGGGGACCTTGATTCTGAGGCATTTCATACTCCAACTCGTATTTTAGCCATTTAGAGTAATCCTAAGGAAATGGAATGCTGAACAACTTATTTTCACCTCCTACTTTTGTCTTCCTGGCACCCAAATCCCTATTCTGATTTAGGTTTGCCATCCATGGGGAGCTGGTATAACCTCCTCTGGTTACCTACACAGAAATGACATGCCAGGAATTGTGCTAATCAGGTGTTCAGGGCAGATAAGAGGGACATGGTCCTGGCTCACAGATCCAGATTGTATAGTCTAGTGGGGATAGTCAGACATTAAACCAATAATTACGGTAAAGTGTGATCAAACAAGAAGAAGAGCATGTTTTTGCAAAGTAAACATTACCGCGGTTCTCCCAAACACACTCAGATGTGGTTCAAGTCAATGTCCATAGGAGCTAACAATAGCTACTATTACTGTCAGCTCATTGTGCCAGGACTTTTCTGTGTGTGCTAAGATTTTTTTTACAAACATTACCATATTCAATCTTCATCACAAGCCTGGGAGATAGGTATTACTATCCTCATTTTACAAATGAGGAAACTAAAGCTCTGGGAGATTAAATTACTTGTTCCATCATGTCTCAGCCAAGTAAATGGTAGACCCAGGATTTAAAACCCATAACTGTGATTCCAAACCATAGCTCTTAATTGTCATGCCATCATCCTTTTATGTACACTTTAAAGATTTTATAAATTTAAAAAACCCAATCAATGCAACATATTTTTAGTTGTCATTTCAGAAAGATGGGAGTTGTCTCTCTCCCTGGCTCATTAAGTTCTCAGTGGCTCAAGAGCTTCAGGGCACAGGATTTTTTTTTCTGAATGCCCTCAGGCTGCCTTTTCTTCTGGCACAAAAAGAGGTGAGGATACCAATTAAAATCAGGGCATGTTGGAGCTGAAAAAGGAAAGAGCAGCCCCTCCCAAAACAAAGCAAGATCCGTTTTAACAAACGAAAGCACCTCATCCTTTTAAGATCCCCAGAGAAGTGAAGTGACCTTGCTGAAGGTCACAGAGCTGGGAGCCAGGTCTTTTGTCATCCTTCAATATTGTGTTTTTTTCAAACATATTGTCCTGCTCCTCATTTTAATCAAGAGTAGTAACAGCCAAAATACATTTTCCAATTACCTTAAAATAACTACCTACGTTTTTTTACAAAGTTTAAAATCCAAAAAATACACTCATATATTATCAAAGTTAACATTTCAAAATTGAATTATATTGGTCTAACATAAAACTTTTTCTTCAGTGCATTGTCTTATATTAAATATAATCTAAGATCTATATAACTGCATGAATTGATTTTATTTTTATATAAATAAGTATTCTACAGCAATTATCTGCATTTCCCCCAAATACGCCTCATTCTTTTGGGGTGCCCGCTGATCCTGCATATCTCTCTGAGGCTGCCACGGTCCAGTCTCTCCTATGAGACGCTCAGCCTCCCCCTCTGCTGGGTTCTCTCCCACTGCCTGGCAGATGCCAAAGGACTTCCTACCCAAGGCATCCAACAAGACTTGCAAAATAGTGGCAGGTGCCTCCCAAATGGTGGCTAAAGTAGGATGGAAAAATTTAAATTGTAAGTGTCTACTTATATATGGAAACTTCATAGAGAATTCTTACATTTAGGAAACCTAAAATAAAGACATTTGGGAGGGGGTACCTAAACAAAAAAACTGCTTTTCTGTGGCTAGATTATAACAGACATATGCCTATTATCCTTCCATGCACTGGAAGGGTAGCTCAGAATTCTATAAATTGTATATATTAATAACAGGTAACATTGATTGATTACCTACCATGTGTCGCTGTGGTGGATGCTTTATAGACGTTTTCTTTGTATTTTCTAAAATGAACATGTTTCAAGGATTTTATTTAGCTCATTAACTAATTAGGGAAGCAGAAATATTAGGTCTGTGCAAAAGTAATTGCAGTTTTTGCTATTAAAAGTAACGACAAAAACTGCAATTACTTTTGCACCAACCTAATATGTTACAAATTGTCCAAAGGTAAATTCAGGAAACATATTTAGACAATCAGGAATGCTGACATGAATTTATAAATAGATATAAAACTGGTCTCTCTCTCTCTCTCTATATATATATATATATATGTGTGTATATATATATATATATATATACACACACACATTTTTAAATTATATATATATTTTATTCCTCCTAACTGAAATTTCATATCTTTGGGCCAATATCTCCCCAATATGTTATCTTCTCTAATCTTCTTAACATTCAGAACAGGAAATATCACCTCTGTTATCCAGTCAAGGCAACTGCACTCTACCTAATATAACAGTAGAGCAAGGGTCAGAACCAGGGCCCGGGCCAGGATCTGAGCTGAGTCAAACTCCAAAACCTCACCCTTCTCTCCGCCACCTGCCTCTCTAATAGTGTGTAAAGTGATCAGTGAGTGTCTACACAGAAGTACTAATTCTTGAAATTATTCACAGAAATTTAAAAACCATCCACAGTAGGACTAAATCTAATGTTGGCTAATCTTTGTTAGCCAAAGTACACTGTAATGTAAAAGGAACATCTCATGTTCCCAAAGTCACATAGTTCAGTTCAAAACGAAATCTGTTGCTTAGCACCATCCATGCCATTGATTTCCATTTGTGTGTGGGTAATTGGGGGGTTTGCTTGACCGTAAGTGAGAAATGAGGCGCTGAGTCATAATAGTTACGGTAGGCACAATAACAGGTTTACAGGCAGACTTTGAAGTCTGAATAAACTGACATCACTGAGAAGGCTGTGCTTCAAGATGGGAAATTCCTAAAATAACAAATACTGTCCTGAGGTGCCTTAGGGCATGGCCAGTATTGCTAAGCATGGGTCAAGAATCCGTGTGCGGATGTGGGTGTACATGGCTTTGTGTTAAGGTAAAAATATACAGATGGACTTGCAGCAAAAGAAGCTTGGGTCAATCAAAAGTGAATCTGACATTAGGAGATCGAGACCATCATGGCTAACACGGTGAAACCCCGTCTCTACAAAAATATAAAAAATTAGCCAGGTGCGGTGGTGGGCGCCTGTAGTCCCAGCTACTCGGGAGACTGAGGCAGGAGAATGGCGGGAACCCAGGAGGCAGAGCTTGCAGTGAGCCGAGATCGCGCCACTGCACTCCAGCCTGGGCGACAGAGCAAGACTCTGTCTCAAAAAAAAAGTGTATCTGACATTTTATTCAGTCTTCAAGTAGCCTACCTGAACACATTTTAGAATCGAACCAAGAGTATCCAGTTGACAATTTTAAATTACTTATCTCTAACTCAATGCTATGACAGAGGTGACCAACAATTTTTAAATTACACAAGCCTTATTTATTTTATATCTATTTATTTATTTTTTGAGGCAGAGTCTCACTCCCTCTTTTGCCCAGGCTGGAGTGCAGTGGTGCGATCTCAGCTCACTGCAACCTCCACCCCCGGGGTTCAAGTGATTCTCCTGCCTCAGCCTCTTGAGTAGCTGGGACTACAAGCACCCGCCACCACACCCAGCTCATTTTTGTATTTTTCGTAGAGTCAGGGTTTCACCTTGTTGGCCGGTCTGGCCTTGAACTCCTGACCTCAAATGATCCACCCACGTTGGCCTCCCAAAGTGCTGGGATTACCGGCATGAGCCACTGCACCCAGCCAAGCCTTATGGTTTCATGCTAGGTCCCCTTCAAACGTGCCTTCTACTTGAGAGCCAAGTGTCTTAAAACAATTATCTCTTCTACTACGTCTCCAACATTTCAACATACATTTCTCTGTGGCTAACCTTAATAGACTACATAAGGTAATATACTATACATTAATATACTCTGCATTAGGGTCAGTATCCCTAATAATAGTAGCTAGCATTTAGTAAGTGTTTACTATGAACTAGCATGATTCTAAACAGTTGAAATATACTATCTCATTTAATCCTGACAACAGCCTCCTAGTATGTATTGTCCTCATTCTACAGATGAGGGGCACTGGGCACAGAAAGGGTAAATAACTTCTTCAAAGTTACACAGCTAGAAAGTGGCAGAGCAAGGGTTTACTCTCAGGCAGCCTGGATCCAGAGTCCTTATTCTTAAACAGTGTGCCATGCTGCCTCTCCCTGTTCCTTTAAGCGATCACCACAAGCACACTCCGTCTTACCATTCTAGGAGATATGCAGACAGGCAGACAGTCCTACACCACTGCAGATTTACCATCCTTGCTGTAAGGGTCATGGAGCATGGGTCCTCTACAAGAGATTCCAAAGTGAGCAACACATTGTTTTGACTTCTAGATGCTTGTGGTCTTGTTTAGGAGAACAGCCAATAAATAAGCAAGTGCAAACCACCCAGTAGGGTTAGGATGGAGGCATGAGGTGGAAAGGGAGTACCCAAAACAGGGACACCCCAACCAAAATGCAGGTTCTGAAGGCTGATCAGAGGTTAGCCAGGATGTGAAAAGGAGAGGAGCAATGGGGTAAGAGCTGAATTACGAGAAAGCAGGGCACACTGGCAGAAATCATGATGTCACGCACTAGTCAGTAAAAACAAAAGAGATGCCAAATATTTAGTTCCCAAGCAGATTTTTAGGTCATGCTAGCATAACAAAAGCATCAAAGTAATTCTGGTGATCTAAGGTGGCCTACACTACTTCTGAACAAACTGAAACCACTGAGTAACACTTTCTTAATATTTAACAGTTGAACTCTGTTTTGTTCTTACCACTTGGCACTTATCTGGAATCTCCTATCTGAGAATATGTGCGATCACTACCAACATTAGTTCATCCTCCAAATAACTTCATGAATGGAGTAAACTTAAATAAACAAACATCCATAATGTATTAAATTATAATAAGTATAGAAGAGAGAAATTAAATATCTTGACAAGGTCACCTGATGAGGTCAATATTCTTTTCAACCTCACCCAGGAAAATCTATATAATCTAGAAATTTACTTCTTACATTGGCTAGTGTCCATTCAACTTGACAACAAGAATGAGATAATTTGACTGAAAGTAGGTAGTTATTCATATGCAAATCAATAAACGTAATCCATCACATAAACAGAACCAACGACAAAAACCACAATATTCAATATCCCAATATTGATTATCCCAATAGATGCAAAATGGCCTTCGACAAAATTCAACAGCCCTTCATGCTAAAAACTCTCAATAAACTAGGTATTGATGGAACGTATCTCAAAATAATAAGAGCTATCTATGACAAACCCACAGCCAATATCATACTGAATGGGCAAACCTGGAAGCATTCCCTTTGAAAACTGGCACAAGACAAGGATGCCCTCTCTCACCACTCTTATTCAACATAGTGTTGGAAGTTCTGGCCAGGGCAATCAGGCAAGAGAAAGAAATAAAGGGTATTCAATTAGGAAAAGAGGAAGTCAAATTGTCCCTGTTTGCAGATGACATGATTGTATATTCAGAATACTCCATCGTCTTAGCCCCAAATCTCCTTAAGCTGATAAGCAACTTCAGCAAAGTCTCAGGATACAAAATCAATGTACAAAAATCACAAGCATTCTTATACACCAGTAACAGACAAACAGAGAGCCAAATTATGAGTGAACTCCCATTCACAACTGCTTCAAAGAGAATACAATATCTAGGAATCCAACTTACAAGGGATGTGAAGGACCTCTTCAAGGAGAACTACAAACCACTCCTCAACAAAATAAAAGAGGACACAAACAAATGGAAGAACATTCCATGCTCATGGATAGGAAGAATCAATATTGTGAAAATGGCCATATTGCCCAAGGTAATTTATAGATTCAGTGCCATCCCCATCAAGCTACCATTGACTTTCTTCACAGAATTGGAAAAAACTACTCTAAAATTCAAATGAAACCAAAAAGGAGCCCGCATAGCCAAGATAATCCTAAGCAAAAAGAACAAAGCTGGAGGCATCATGCTACCTGACTTCAAACTATACTACAAGGCTACAGTAACCAAAACAGCATGGTACTGGTACCACAACAGATATATAGACCAATGGAACAGAACAGAGGCTTCAGAAATAACACCACACATCTACAACCATCTGATCTTTGACAAACCTGACAAAAAGAAGAAATGGGGAATGAATTCCCTATTTAATAAATGATGCTGGGAAAACTGGCTAGCCATATGTAAAAGCTGAAACTGGATCCCTTCCTTACACCTTATGCAAAAATTAACTCAAGATGGATTAAAGACTTACATGTAAGGCATAAAACCATAAAATCCCTAGAAGAAAACCTAGGCAATACCATTCAGGACATAGGCATGGGCAAAGACTTCATGACTAAAACACCAAAAGCAATGGCAACAAAAGCCAAAATAGACAAATGAGATCTAATTAAACTAAAGAGCTTCTGCACAGCAAAAGAAACTACTATCAGAGTGAACAGGCAACCTACAGAATGGGAGAAATTTTTTGCAATCTACCCATCTGACAAAGAGCTAATGTCCAGAATCTACAAAGAACTCAAACAAATTTCAAGAAAAAAACAACCCCATCAAAAAGTGGGCAAAGGGTATGAACAGACACTTCTCAAAAGAAGACATTTATGCAGCTAACAGACACATGAAAAAATGCTCATCATCACTGCTCATCAGAGCAATGCAAATCAAAACCACAATGAGATACCATCTCACGCCAGGTAGAATGGTGATCATTAAAAAGTCAGGAAACAACAGATGCTGAAAAGGATGTGGAGAAATAGGAAGGCTTTTACACTGTTGGTGGGAGTGTAAATTAGTTCAAACATTGTGGAAGACAGTGTGGCGATTCCTCAGGGATCTACAACTAGAAATAGCATTTGACCAAGCGATCCCATTACTGGGTATATACTCAAAGGATTATAAATCATGCTACTGTAAAGACACATGCACATGTATGTTTATTGAGGCACTATTCACAATAGCAAAGACTTGGAACCAACTCAAATGTCCATCAATGATAGACTGGATTAAGAAAATGTGGCACATATACACCATGGAATAGTATGCAGCCATAAAAAAGGATGAGTTCATGTCCTTGGCAGGGATATGGATGAAGCTGGAAACCATCATTCTCAGCAAACTATCACAAGGACAGAAAACCAAACACTGCATGTTCTCACTCATAGGTGGGAACTGAACAACGAGAACACATGGACACAAGGTGGGGAACATCACACACTTGGGCCTGTCGGGGGGTGGGGGACTGGGGGAGGGATAGCCTTAGGAGAAATACCTAATGTAAATGATGAGTTGATGGGTACAGCAAGCCAACATGGCACATGTATACCTATGTAACAAACCTGCATGTGGTACACATGTACCCTAGAACTTAAATAACAATAATAAAAAAAGAAAGTAGGTAGTTGCTTATTTCTAACTACTAAATAGCCACAATGGTGAAAATATTTTATTATATAAAGCTTAAATCCTGAAGTAGAAACCAAATACATGCCAGGAATGAGAAGTGCGACATGATTTTGAAAAGCGTGGAAATAAAAAAGCCTAGAGGATGATAAGACCCCAATACAAGAACATCTGGGCCAAAATATTAATGGTAAATCTCATATACAAAAAAAGAGCCTGGTGCGGTGGCTCACGCCTATAATCCCAGCACTTTGGGAGGCCGAGGTGGGCGGATCACGAGGTCAGGAGATGGAGACCATCCTAACACGGTGAAACCCCGTCTCTACTAAAAATACAAAAAATTAGCCGGGCGTGGTGGCGGGCGCCTGTAGTCCCAGCTACTTGGGAGGCTAAGGCAGGAAAATGGCGTGAACCTGGGAGGCAGAGCTTGCAGTGAGCCAAGACAGCGCCACTGCACTCCGGCCTGGGCAAAGGAGCGAGATTCTGTCTCAAAAAAAAGAATAAGATAACAATTCTGTTCTACTTCCTCAACCAGAGCAATCAGTGAAGTCGTATAACTTTGCATGATTTGAAAAGAAGTTTCTTAATGTTGATCAATTCTTACTTGCAATGGTTTATCTAAGAAAACAAAGCAGGACATTCAGAAAGTCAGTGGTTTGGACAACAAAACAATGGTGGGAGTAACGTAAATAAATTTCAACATCCTGGTATGGTGAATCATGCTAAGGAGTACCTATTACTAGAAGCTTGTAGGATATTTTTTTTTCAGATTTGTTAGTTTTTGTTTTAATAAAAAGGAGGAAGTTAGTTTGACACAGCCTAAAGGGAAGAGTTGAAAAACACTTTTCAAGGCTCTGCAAGAGCTCATGTTGGAGTCATCAAACATAGTCATAGCTCGAATGAAAAAAAGCAAAACAAAAGAGAAAAATAGAGAAATAGCAGAACACGATGAAACTCTTTACAGATTGCAGTTCTGTCAAATGATTGTAGCTTGGAAGAAAAATCTTCCCAGATATGTGGTGGGAAAGGAAGGACTTTTAGAGGAACTAGCCACTGAACATAAAGTGCAACCCTGCCTGTTATGTGCCTGCTGCAGTCTTTACTCCAACTCCATGCTAGAAGCCACTCGTTTTTTTCTCATCCACAAAGCTCCTGTTGAGTTCTCTGCATATAGCAGGAATGTAGTGGGAACTTGGTTCCATGGGCTTAGTTGTGTTTTCCTAACTTGGGCAACCAAGATGTGCCTTATATAGAGTTGTCCTGGGAATCTACAAAGAAGATCCAATTAACACAGCATACAAATCTGAAGGAAAAACAGCAGCAGCAGCAAAGCAAGAACAACAAACCATGCTCTGAGGTCTAAACTCTTTTCCTTAGGGGTTGGGTATTGGAAAGCAAGTATTTGCTCACCAGAAATTTAAACTAGAACATGTGACAAGTCGCTGTCTCTCACTGCGCTTCCTAAGGGCCCAAACACACATGCTCCTGCACGGAGAGATGGTATTTAGTGGCAGCTAGTTTTTGTAAGATTAATGTAAGATAATAGTGGGAAGAAGAGAGCTTTCTTGCTCCATCCTTTGGGAGGCTCCCCCTATCCACTGAGACAACAATTATCTCTGCTAATTCTGAAAGGACTAGGTCTACAGATAAGAATTTCACTTCTAGGTACTGTGCTAGGGAGAGAAGATACAGTTGTATAGACGTTTTCTGACCTCAAGGAACTTAATTCTCATGCCAGCTGATTAAGACACCAAAGACATTGTCAGAACATCCCTGTAGTGGCATCCTCCACATCCCAGCACACCTAGGGTTGGCCCTGCCACAAGCTTTGATTCTACAACGTATTCCTCTCTAAGTTCACATACAAACAAAACCAGAAGCACCAATTATCAAATTCCAGAAAATGCTAGCCAAAGAAGTGCTATCCCTAGAATAAGCCAAAATAAAATATTGCTTTAAAGATGACATTTCAGACCTAGGAAATCAGTTCACTCTGTGCTGATAGGCAATTTATAGCTTATTCATCTTCCCAGTTTTTATCCCCTCTACTAGAAGGTGTTGATAAACGGAAACCAAATGAAGTCATGTTAGTTAACATACTGGTTTTTATACAAGCGTGTTTTGTTTAAATGAGGTCTGAGTTCTTGCGGGTGTCATGTCATTTTTATGCCCCTTTTCTATCATTGTGGGTAATTAGAATCTGATGGTATCTACAGTTCTCAGGCCTTGATAATTCCTTGATCCAACTGGATTTTGTTGAAATCATGGAGGACTTTTCTTTGTGAAAGGCACTGCAGGGAAAACAGAGATGAAGGAGAGAAAGTCCCAATCTCAAGGAGTCAACTCATTCTCAATATCAGGTTTTTTATAGTCTATATTTTCTATAGACCTTGATGCAAAGGGCCTGTTATTTGTAAATATTACCAATGGATAAGCAGTGCTGTTTTTCATGACCCCTGGTTCTTGTGCTTTTAATTACATTAGGTAAATTGGTGAATTGTAGGTGTTATATTTTTAAGCCACCACAGAAAAGAGCTAATAAAGGCATCTATAAAGATAAGCCACCTCTTACATACTATACAGAATTAAAAAGCAATCTTAATAATAGTTAATATGACACAATAAGAGCTAATACAAGCTGTTTGCTCTGTGCCAATCACATCCATCTCTCTCTCTCTATCTCTCTCTCTCTCTCTATCTCTCCTCTCTTAACTCTCACAGCAATTCTGTGAGAGGGGTACTATTATTACCTTTGTTTTACAGATGAGAATACAGACAAAGAGAGAGAGAGAGAGTGGGTAGACAGAGACAGAAAGAGAAATTCCAAGAAGCTAATGAGAATGTAATAGCTCAATATAGCACTAAGAGATTGAAAAAGAGGAAAACCTCTCATAGCACCTAATTACTGAACTGAGTTTAATCAAAATCTGAAAAGAGAATAATAAATTCCAATGGCACTACACAGAATTAGGTGACTGAGGTATAGTAAGCACAGAAAACAGTCACACAAAGATAGGTTTAAGTTATTGTTTGTACACAAATTAGCCTTGATCATTTGAGGAAAGAGTCCAGTGATTTTTAAGATATGGACAAAGATATCCTTAATAATTGTCAGGAAAATAAAACCAGTAATATAGAAAAGATAATGCAGAAGAGTGAGCAATGTGTTTAATAAAATAAACCATGAGAAATACAGGTTTGTTGCATATTTATGATATCAAACCCTAAAATAAAAACGTATCATTTAAATACAATATTTCATTTAAATATCATTAAAATATTTCTAAGCTTCAGAAATACAGCCTCGGTTTTTATTTCAACGTTTGCTGCCATGTACATCTGTGCAAATCTTATTTGAAAGATAAGTAGGAGAAAATTAATAAATCAGGACATGTTTTTGTATCATAGGCAGAGGATAAAAAAGTTATATTGAGGTCTAAAACCCATTTAATAAAATTTGTTTTTCTTTCCCATTTAATAAAATTTCTGAATAAAAACTATTTTTAAATGTCTAGAAAAGGCTGGGCATGGTGGCTCATGCCTGTAATCCCGGTACTTTGGGAGGCTGAGGGAGGAGGATCATTGAAGATCAGGAGCTGGAGACAACCCTGGGCAACATAGCAAAACCTGTCTCCATTAAAAAATGTAAAAATTATCCAGGGCCAGGTGCGGGTGGACCACCTGAGGTCAGGAGTTTGAGACCAGCCTGGCCAAAATGGTGAAGCCCTGTCCCTATTAAAAATGCAAAAAAATTAGCTGGGCGTGGTGGTGCGTGCCTGTAATCCCGGCTACTAAGGAGGCTGAGGCAAGAGAATCGCTTGACCCCGGGAGATGGAGGTTGCAGTGAGTCGAGATTGCACCACTGCACTCCAGCTTGGGCAACAAGAGTGAAAACTCCATCTCAAAAAAAAAAAAAATTATCTGGTTGTCGTGGCACATACACGTCCCAGCTACTCGGGAGGCTGAGGTGGGAGGATCACTTGAGCGCAGAAGCGCAAGGCTGCAGTCAACTATGATCGCACCACCACACTCCAGCCTGAGTGACAGAAAGAGGCCCTAACTCTTAAAAAAAAAAAAAAAAAAAAAAAAGGACGAAAGAAACCTCTTGATGAACATGTAGCATATTGCCACAAAAATTACAAAATAGTGGAATATTATAAATCATGCTTTTTAAGAGCCAGTGTTCTGAAGTTCAACTGCCTGGTTTGAATCACAGTTCAATCAGCCTACTAGTTTGGTCCAAGTTCCCCTGAACACATCACTTGGCCTCTTTCCTCAATTTAAAAAAAGAGTACCAAGAGACCTACTTTATAAGGTTGTTGTAAGAATAAAATAAAAAACATAATAAAATAATATTTGCAGTGCTCTGCTTGGCTCCTGGTGGGGACTCAACATGTGCTAGCTATTATTTTCATTACATTTCATGATATAAGCATTTACTATTTATGCATAAGGTACACTTAAGCCAGAACTAGAAAATCAATTTCCTCAAGATTCCTAAAACCACCAGAAAAAAAGTAAAGCCCAGCTGACCAGCTATTTCAGTAATATACTTCTTAAAAATTCTATAAGATTTGACCTGAAGTCTAAAATAAAATTCCTAGCCTCATTGATAGCAATACACACATACATACGTGAGGCTTCCTAAAGAGGGATGTAGATATATTCTTAGGTAAGACAAAATATTTAATATATTCTGATTTGGTATCCCTGGGGTTTTCCCAATCCAAAGAAATAAGCCTAGGGAAAGTATAAAAAGCAACAGCCCATAGTTTAAAAACAACACCAACAAGCAAACTGATCTGTTAATTCCACAGCATTCATCTGCAAGACTGACCAGCCACATTTGGGTAAAGGTGCCATGCTCCTACAGCATTTTTCAAAAACCTTGCATCGTATACAGTTTCTTTATAAAGGTTTATCAGGAGGAGCTTGTTAAGACAGTAGTTAATACAGCAAATTTAAAAGACCCAGAAACCAGCATCTGGCAAATATCATTTTGAGTGGGCAGCAATCAAGGCCAGGTTTTAATTTTCTATTTGCACACCGCATCATTCTTTCCTCCCCGTCTGACACCTTTCACTTTTCCTCTACTTGACCTCAGTTTCATGATGTACAGCAGACGATGAAGTTTATAGTTCTAAATTTGATGCCTTGAACTGTTTAGAGACAAGACACTGCAATACTAGCAAAGTAATTAAATGCATATTTTGCGTGTGTGGCATATGACACATTTAATCTTGAATGATGTCATCAGTTACCATTTATCAGTATGACTTACTTTCAAAAGTCATATAGGAAATTCATGTCTCTTGGTTGAGAATATTAATTTATATGCACTTCCTGTGAGCTGGAAACAGACTGAGAAGAGTACTTACTTTTGCTCAACAAAGAGAGGATCAAAGAATTCCGTTGTGATTTTGTTTGCATATAGGGAACAGCCGGTCATTGAGCACAGCCCTAACAAATATCAGAGGGAAAGCACTACGGTTAGTGTGATTTCATTAACATCATCAAGTACCTTGTTTGGAAGAAAGTTACTATTTACCTGACAGTATGAATACAATCCCAGCCAAACAAGCAATTTTAGCTTTGGCTTTATCAGAGCCTCCGACTTTGGTACACTTCATTCCAAAGAGCGCAAATATGGAACCAAAGAAGCCTAGGCTGACAGCAGCGATCATAAGTCCTCTACATGCCTGGATATAACCTGCAATCAGAGTAGATGAGTTACGTTACATAAAGCATGTGGCTGTCCAGGTAGAAATCCTCATTTTACGTTGTCATTCTGGATATTTGTTTTCCAAAAAGGTAACTGTGATGGTGAAAACATGTGGCAAGACAAGCAAGAAAGGAAAGCAAGTTGATCTACAGGGAGTGCCTATTCTAGGTCACACACTGTGAAGTGCAGTTTATGCGGAATCCTCAGGATAGATCTCTGTTATTTCCATATTCACCGATGAGGAAACTGAGGCACACAAAGGTTATGTGACTTACCAGAGGTGAGTTAGAAAGTGGCAGACATGGATTCCATCCCAAATCAGACTACAAATTCCATATAATATTGCCTTTCACTGTGAAAAAACATCATCTGCCACCATCACAACCCTGTAGCTCCTCCGCTCATTGGACCTTAAAAGGGTATTTTAATGGTTTTGACATTATCAAATCGTAAGATTTATAACTGGGTGGCAGAAAGAACTCCAAAGAGTCAAACCTTCCAATACTAGTAGAAGCTTATTAATAGGAGACTAACTGGAATATCATCATGAACCATGGGGGGGTCTAAGGGAATATTTTAGTGAAGTACTATTGTTTTCAGGGCATATATAATAAAACTGGGTTTTAAAAAGCACTATTTTGTAGAAGAATAATTTATAGTGACTAAGTCAACTGTTCTCCTATAAATGAAGGCCTTTAAAGTACCCTAGAAAGTATGTTCTGTCAGTTCGTTTGCTCATCCTTCCTGTGCTATTCATTTTCTTAGTCACATATTTTTATTTGCACAGCTAGGGTACAGGGTAAACTTCAGTGTGGCTTTTGTCCAGGTTTTTACATTAACAGGATTTAAACTAATAAGCTTTTACCACATAAGCCATTTTCATTTCAGCCTGAAACAATGCCATATTTCAATCTAAAATAGTGATAGTAGCATATACTGGGTGTTAAGTAAATATTTGCTAAGCAAATGAACATATATACCTACATCAGGTTTACGTTTGGAATTAAACTTTTTAACTGGAAAAAACCTCTTACGTGCCAATATATGACAAGTCATTTATTATTGGTGTTCAAGCAAAGCCACAATAAATAATAATTCCAAGACCATTATAATCATGAATTTAGGGAGTACATACTAGTGGCCTTCAGTTCAGTTTCTTTTTTTCTTTATTTTCTTTTTTTAAGACAGGATCTCACTTTTGTCACCCAGGCTGGAGGGCAGTAGCATAACCATAGCTCACTGTAGCCTCAAATTCCTGGGTTCAAGAGATCCTCCTGCCTTAGCCATCTGAGCAGCTGAAACCATAGGCACTTGCCACCACCTATGGCTAATTTTTAAATTTTTTCTAGAGACAGGGTCTCACTATAATGCCCAGATTAGTCTCGAATTCCTGGCCTCAAATGATCCTCTTGCCTCGGCCTCCCAAAATGCTGGGATTAGAGGCATGAGCCACCGCACCTGGCCCCAGTCTGTGTTTCTTTGGAAAAGAATGAAATTGAAGTTTTAATCCTATTCCTTGGACCCATTTTTGAAGAGCAAACGGGAGCTGCTCTACTTAGTTGTAAACACTTTAGACTCCCACAAATGCAGACTGCAAGGACAGTGACCTTCTATTATATAGTGTGAACTATTTCCATAAAAAAAAATTTCACCAACACCGTGGCTATCAAAAACAGCAAAACAAACTTATTTTTAGCAAAACAGGATAATGAAGGCCTCTTTCATAGCAATCATTGTGCTGCAGGGCTATCTGGGTCTCTGCTGCCAAATGCTGAACCAGCTCTATTTTAAACTTCAGTCCTCAAGTTCCCCAGCCAGAGCCCAGACAGCAGGTAGAGGCAAGACAGAGAGGGGAAGCCTGTCAGTCCCTTGCAAGTTTCAAGAGAGCCTGTGAGGATAACCCAGGCTGGTTCATCACTTCCCACCAGGGCTACTCGGACAGTGTGGTTTCGCTCTTTTTGTGAAATTCATTTTAATCTATGGTTTTGAGGTTTTATAGCTGACTCTGACTGCAGTCATTAAATAAACAAAAAATGGGGGACTCATCCATTTATATATACTCCCAGAAAATATTAGCATGTACCCTAATTTGCATTTCCTTTAGTTATCTTCCATGCTTTGTTAACAGAAAGTGCAAGTTGTCGGGAATTTACCAAAGGTTAAATCCTACAATCTGGTCATTTAGAACACGGAATGCATTTCCCAGATGATAAACAGTGGGTAGAATCCCAGACCAACCCATTCGATTCTTAATAAGACAGGGAAAACAACAGTAGTCTATAAACTCTATGTAATCACCACTGATAACATTTTTCCCGAGTTTCTCACTCTGAGATGCCCCGTCCCAGCCCCGGTATTGGCAGCAGGACCCCCTTTGGTCTCTTGACACAGCATGAGAGAAGTGGCAGGGCAGATTCTGATCTGGTCAGATCCTTCTTTTGTGCCAACCAGAATCCGGATTTGGAAAATGAGGTACATTTCTCCAGCATGAACAGTAGCAATAACTTGCTAATTTTGCACATGCACAAAGAAGGCAATTTACAAGGACAATCATTGGCCAGATTTTCTGAAATGGAGAGCAAAGAGCAGGGGATAAACTCCCCTGCCAGCCATAAATGTAATGGAGTTGCTCGTAAGCCTGAGATTTGTAAATTCTCAGTGTTCGAAGGCTACCAGTCCTTACAATACCCACAGATTGGAACCAAGAAGATTCCAACAAACCCTTTCAGAGTTCATCTTTTGCAAAGCAGACCTCTACAGCCTTGCTTTCTAACAGTTCCTGAGGGCAAAACTTACAAGTAACACCACCAGGAGAAGTGTTAGTAAAAACCTAGTCAAGGAGGCCATTATTTTTGACAGGTCTAATTTACTGACACTGTTAATAGCTAATTAACACATTAAGGTGCTGAGGCATGAACATATTTATTTAGAAGTTCTCTGAAGTATAATTTATAGTTAGCTCTCCTGGGAGAAATGGCAAGCATTCCCACTAGCAAAAATAGATGGCATACACTAAAAACAAGCTGGCTGAAAATCATTCTCAGCTGAAGTTCAAGTGGTACTTTGAAAGGAGTATATGGGTTAACAATAAACCGAAATCACAAGCTCATTGAACTGTGAAATTTTCAAATAGTAAAATACAGCGACTTTAAATTAACGAACTCTGTTGGAGGAAACCTTCAAGGTGTTCCTTAAAAGTTAAGTGTTTTCCAAATTATGTGTACTTTATTTTCAATTGCAAATCAGCAAAAAACGAAAACATCCACTTGGTGGAGACAATTCGCTAATAGCACCTGTGCTAGTTGATGGATTTAGGGGGGAAAAAAGAATGTGCTTTTCTTTTCCTGGTAGCTTTGTGTACTTGTGCAAATCATTTGAGAGAACAGTGGTATGGGGAGGGCAGGAACTCTGAGTTTCACCTCTGGTGCTTCTGTTTACCCAAGGTATGCCCTTGGTTATAGGACCTAATCTCTTTGAGGCTCAGTTCTCTCATCTGTAAAACAGGGATAGCAGCACCTCCTTCACAGGATGAATACTATGGGTGTCTGCTGAGTAGTAAGAAAGTCATCAAAGCATCCCTTTATATTATAATACTACAATGGATTCTAGGCAGAAATTAGAGCTGGGTTCTTAACATGGCATAACATTAAATCTAGACATATAGCTTTGCTAGGCCTCATTTTCCTTATAAGGAAAACAAGTGGCAATGATACCCCTAGGGGAGGGGAATCAGAGATTTCTTTATATAAGAAATTTAGGGCTGGGCTCATGGCTCACGCCTGTAATCCCAGCACTTTGAGAGGCAGAGGCAGGCAGATCACTTGAGGTCAGGAGTTCAAGACGAGCCTGGCCAACATGGCGAAACCCTGTCTCTACTAAAAATACAAAAATCAGCCAGGTGTGGCAGTGTGCGCCTGTAATCCCAGCTACTCAGGAGGCTGAGGCAGGAGAATCGCTTGAACCCGGGAGGCAGAGGTTTCAGTGAGCCGAGATCATGCCATGGCACTCTGTCCTGGGGGACAGAGTGAAACTTTGTCTCAAAAAAAAAAAAAAAGAAAAGAAATTCAGAATAATGACCTCATCGTTTGACTCCAAGAGTTCTTCCACCTAACACAAGACAGGCAAGAGTCACGGGCCTCCTCTCTCCCTTCCTGGATTCTCTTCCCAATCTAGAGCTCATGCCTGGGTTTAAGGGGAGGGCTGTTCTACTCAGGCCACTGTGGCCACTTTCTTCAAAGGCAATGTCAGGACCAGCACCCACCAGATGCGGCTGCCCTGGGAATGAAAGGTAGAGAGGACAGAGGGGCCCTACCCTGGAAGCTTCCACTTGCAGGTGGGGGAATCAACTCCCCTCCACAGGAAAACACAGTTGTGTGATTTAACCCTCCAAAATGTTATTCTGAGAGATACAGAAAGGTAAATTTGTTTTGCAGTAGGAAATGCCATCTTAAGCCACAGAAGGAAAGTCATCAAAAAACAGGCTGATAAATATGATTCTATTACAAATTTCAAAGTCCTGTATGAGAAAAGGCATCATAAATTTAAGACAAACAATGGTGTGAGATTGCAACCTGCATAACAAATCAAGGACTGACAAATCATCGAAACCACAAAGAAACAACAGAACCACGGGCCTAAGATATGGACGCCAATTCACAAAAGAGAAAAAAAAATGGTCAGTGAGTTTTGACCATTTTTGTAACCAGTGATTTTGACCACGGCAATAAGGGAAATGCCAACTAAAATGATAAGATGGCTGGGCGCGGTGGCACACACATGTAATCCCGGCACTTTGGGAGGCCGAGGAGGGTGGATGATCTGAGGTCGGGAGTTCGGCCGGCCTAACATGGTGAAACCCTGTCTTTACTAAATACAAAAAAATTAGCCGGGCATGGTGGCACATGCCTGTAATCCCAGCTACTTGGGAGGCTGAGACAAGAGAATCACTTGTACCTGGGAGGCGGAGGTTGCAGTCAGCTGAGATTGTGCCAGTGCACTCCAGCCTAGGCAACAAGAGCAAAACTCCGTCTCAAAACAACAACAACAACAAAAACAAACAAACAAACAAAAAACTGGATTAACAGAGTGGTGAGAATGTGGAGAAGCAGGTATTCTCATACACTGTCAGTGGAAAGTAATTTGACAGTATGAACTGAATATTAAAATGCATGTGTATTCTACTGCTCTTACAATACCATTTCTGAGTGGAATGGAGTCTACAGAAATACACACACACACAAAGAGGTGAATATAAGATTTTCAGTAAAGCACCACCAACAAAGAAAACCTGGAAAAGGTCCAATGTCCACAATGCATCCACGGTTAACTAAGCCATTTTATGCAGTCTAATGAATATACCATGCAGCAGTTACACAGAGTCAAGTCACTTCTATTAAGTACTGACTTGGAAAAATACATTGATTTTAAAGTGTTGTACAACAGTAGGTAGTGTCATGCCATTTATGTTTTTAAAAATCATTTTTTAGTCACATGAGCACACAGGAAGGCCATTTTGCAAGTTGGATGGCATATAAATGTCACCCCTCTCTGCTCTCCTCCCAGCTAACCAGGACAACTATTCCTACTTCCTCTTCACTCCCCGATCTGCCCCCAAACAGGTATGGTACCACCTCCACTCTCATTGCAGACATGTAAGAGAAAACTTTATTATTCTGCACTTAATAATATTCATAGAGCATTTATTTCCTTCTCTCCCTTGTCCCCCAACTGTCCTACAGAAGGAAGCGTACCTATCTGGCACACTATCTCAAGGAACAATAGAGTTACAACAGAAGAGTGTTCAGAGGACAGTAACATATTCCTGACTATAAACCACAGGAACAAGAGAATGCCTGTTCTTCTACCTGGATGCGTGCTCTACAAACCACAGGAAATTCAACGGTAAATGCTGGGGAATAAACACTGTTCCGGCTGCTTATTTTACGGAACAGGACACAGACCCGGGCGCCACCCTTCTAAAACTAGATGCGTATTCTTTATACGAAGGTTCCATCAAATACCACGTTGAGCAACAGTTTGCTTTTCGTGGCAAACCCCATCTTAGAAGAATCAACTATTTTCTTTCATTTACCCAGCTATATAAACAAAACCTGCAAGTGCGGTAATAAAAGAAAAAGAAACACCTCAAATCTAGAAATATGTTATGTAAATAACTCCTCTTAAGTTTCTGCCAGGATTCGTTTGCTGTAAAATCCTGGAAGCAACGGGCCTAGAACTTGAGCAATCAATGGGACCGGGCTGACACCGGCTGCTGTCTTGAAACTCAACAGAGCCAGAGTTCTGTGTGAATATCCACCAGCTGCTAAGGCCTGGCTAACCGGAGCAACGCAGGTGAACATCTACAACGGAACAACCCAGGACAGCAGCAGGCACCGGGGACTCAGATGCAGAACAGGTCAGCTCCCCGCGCCACGCTCGCACGGCCCAAGATTCCCTACCCTCTGCGGACTCATCTCGGCACCGCAAGGGCTATTATTTTCCTAAAACTCAGAGGAAGTGTCTGTAGTGTTGCCTAGGCAGACAAGTTTGTAGAAGCTCTTTAAAGGGAAACAATAACAACAACAACAACAAACTCTGCAATATGTTTTCCCGCTTCCAACCTCTCAACCCCCACCCCCGCCTACTTTTAAAAGAACCAACGAAATGGCTCAAGGGAGGTCAGGACAAACGGATTTGGCTTGCAATGACACCATTTTTATCAGAACCCAGCCTTCGGGGAACGTAGGGGAGGTGGAGGAGACAAGCCCCTGCAGCACGAACTCTGGGTCCCAGCGGTCCCCAAGATATGGGGGGTGGGGGAGGGCAGCCGCGTCCTCGACTCTCAAGACGGCAAAGCTTCCCCATCCCCCGACCCCTGGGAGTCACCAACCCGGGCCTGTCTGCGTGTCCGCCCTCCCGGGGTCCCGGGCTCGAACAGGCGCCTCGCGAGACAGCCGTCAGGAGAGGGCGGGCACCAAGGAACGTCCCTGGCTCCCTGAGGCCCTGTGGGGAGAGACGGGTCGGGCCTCAGAAGAGTCCAGTCTAGGGGTCCCGCTGGGGGTATTGGGGGCGAGAGGGCGCCTAGCCGGCTGGCCATCAAGGAAGCAGGGCTGAGGGCGGGGGCTGCGGGGATGCAGACCGTCCAGCGCCAGCATGGAGGGAAAGTCCTTGCAGTTGGAGACGCCCGTGGAGTCGGTAACGCACGTCTTCCACAGGTTGGCCCAATAGGTGGCGGTGGTGATGACCGTGCCGTCGATGGTAGACACCTTCCAGTAGTCGGTGGGCAGCGTGGAGGACACCAGTACCCAGCCCGAGATGGAGACCATGAAGGCGATGATCTCCGAAGCCGTGCTAGCCATGCCGCCGGCTGCAGCCGCGCTCGCTCTCCGGCTCCCACTCTGCGCGGCGACCCCCGCACTCCCAACCCCGCGGCTCCGCCTCCCGCCTCCGCCTCCGCCCACCGTCTCCGCCCACCGCCCCGCCCAGCGGACCCGGCGCCAGGGGGCGCACGCGACCCCTCACACCCATGCCCTGGCCATTGAGGGGGCTCAGAGGGCTCGCGGTCGCCCCCCGGGTTCTCCACCTGCAGCTGGCCCGCGCCCGCGTGCGGGAGGAAGACCGGCCTGCGCTCCCCTGAGCCCGAAGGGCCGCAGAGAAGGGCTCGCTTGTTGGAGCGGCTCGGGTTCAGACTGGCAACCGGGTGTGGACAGCCTGCTGCGCCCCCACCTCACCACCCCGACCCAGCCCTACCCAAGGCAAATAGCTTGGCTTCCTGACTACCTTGTAGAAGCAGAGCAGGAAAAGCCTTTTGCGTGCCCTGAAAGGACACGGTTTGGTAACTCAGCCCTCGGTTTGCTGAACTCTAAAGGTTTGCGTGCCACGCTTGTTTGGGTGACTCTGTTTGGCTTGTCAAGGAGGGATCACTGTGCAGATTCTGGGCTGGAAACCGGCCTTGCCCTCAAAACTCTGCAGTTCTTTTTGGCCTGGTGGTATGCGGAAAGTCATGGTAAAACGGTGTGTGGCACAGGCCTAAAGTCAAGATAGCAGCAGATGGGGCATCCTGACAATCTTGATCTTGCTGGTGTACTCATACTAATACACTATGCAGAGGGCATTTGTTTAACACATTTTCCCTGTAGGTCCCTTCCAGCTTCCAGGTCTAGAGGCTATTCTATGAAAGGATGCTGTTATCCCAGTCAAAACTGCTATCTTGTCTTTTTTTTTTTTTTTAAACCACCTCCATCTCTCACGCCTAATTGAAATATAAACTCATTCATTCCTTCATCCCTTCATTGCTGTCTCAAGGTAAACATAAAGTTCAGGGTGTACTTCTGGCTCCTGAAGCCACAAATCTGGGCATAAATGAGAGAACAAGGACACGGGTTATTATTTGTTCACTTAAAGGTTTTTGCAGTTCTTGTTATGAGCTTCCAGGTTTCACTTTTTGCCAAAAGTAAGGAAAGGTCTAAAACCTATCAGCCTGCTTTGATAAATCTCGTGCTAACCTTCTGTGTCACTATCTTTAGGTAGAAACAACTCTGGTTCAATGTGAAGAATTTCTTAATTTCCCTTTGTCACTTTTTTTTTTTTTAACCAAATGGGTGCCCAATGAAAGAGGCACCAAGGTGGTGACAAGGTGACTGGAGAAGAGAGGAAGCTGGACATAGAATCATCAAAACTTAGATTGGAAGAATCACTGGAGACCAGCAGGACACGCTCCACACTCAAAACAATTATCCTGTCTATTTCTAGAGATAATGTTTAGCCCATGCTCCACCCTTCAGGACCGGCAGTTCGGTGCATGGCAATGTATCTATTGTTTTTTCATGTTGTTTTGACAGCCCTTTTAAGAAAGTTTTTCTTCCTGTTGAGCCCAAATCTGTCTCTCTTCAATGTCTATCCAAATGTTGTAATCTGTGCTCTGAGAACACAAAGTAAGTCCTACTCTTGCAGCCGTGCAGCTGCTGGCAGGTGGTGGGCTTCTGTGTGCTTAATGGTCCCATGGGTACAAGGGTGACGATGCAGACACGGTTTCCCTAATGTTCTGCTCCGAACCCCAACTTGTCCTGATGTATCATATTAGATTCACTGGTAAACTAAACTTAAAAACCGAGTTTGAGAAGTATCTTCCTAACCTCTTCCTTCTCATCCTCCTTGCTATGCAAATCAGTTACCTTTGAGCAATGACCACAAAGCATCCTCTATTCTTTTGTATGGCTTGCCTTTTTAAAGTGTTTTATCATCTGTTTTTTTGCCCTCCAGCATATTTCCACTATTATTTCTATGCCATATTCCTTCCTGAGTAATCTGCCTATTTCTGATCCAATTACTATTTGAAAAACACAAAAACCCATTAACCATAACATTTCTTACTGATTTTTCTAAAATTACAAATTACACAAATTATTTGTATACAATACAGTAATTATTTCCTGGCCTTGTTTGATAGTCCCTTTGTTTACTGTGGCTTGCCTATGGTAGGTACTCACTAAATTGATTATTTCTTTGTTTTTACTAGACAAAACCCTGACTTACTTTTGACACAAAACAAGTGTGGTGCTGTGACCTTTAAGACTCAAGCACTTCCTAATTTATCACCTAGTTGGCTATAAAGTCCACGGTTTGGATCCAAAGGCACATTGTTTGTTTTAAAGAAAGAACTTTGAAGAATGGTTTGGTGTTTTAAACCAGTCTGCAAAGTTTATTTAACACATAATGTAGCTCTACCTATTATACTTCAAACATCCATAAACCCAGATTACTGTTGCAACATAGCATCCAGAAGAAACAAATTCTGAATTCCTACTTGGAACACTCTTCTCTCTGCTGCATCGCCACACCAGTGAAGCCAGAATCTCTGGGGGTGGCCATGGTAGCAATATTTCCAAAACTTCTAATGTGTACTCAGGCTGAGAACCACAGCTCTGACCAGTTGAGCTTTGTGTATGTGTGTATAAACAGTTAATTTAGCATAACAGATGGTGATATGCATCACAGGAAGAAAGAATATTAATCTCGTTGAATACTTTGAAAAAAGAAATATTCTATTACTGTAGAGATTGCAACACACAATTTCAACTTAAAAGGGATTGGAAACACCACAAACAATCCATAAATTAAAACTTAAATGGCAGCACTATTAGTTCCTTTGCCAGCTAAAACAGACTAGGGTCGTCATGCCTGTGGACTTGGTTAATTTTCCTTTCTCCTTTCTATGAGGTTGGACAACCCTAAACTCTTTATCTTCCCTAGGATGTACTACATAGTTACTGTGGAAAGCTGTATGTTAGAGGCCATGAGTGCCTGACCAAAGAATGAAAAATGTTAACTTTCTTTAATACCTAGATAATATTATATAATGAATCAAACATTTTTATTTTAGAATGTCTTATATCTTATGCTTCTCAAGCTAGTTTAGTCAGGAGAATTCTAAAGATATTAGGGAGTAGCATATAATCTAAAAAAAGAATGTCCAGAAAATAAAAATGGACCAAATAGAGATTTTTGAAAAGAAGTAATGGATAAATGTCTTGTTTTGCTTTAAGATTATACAGTTCCCAAATAACGTTTGCAGTTAATCTGCAAGCCGATTTACAGAGTACTTTCGACTGATAAATGCTTCCTTATTTTCTTTAGGATTCAGTTCACTGAAATTTCATAAGAGACTATTCTTAATTTAAATATAAAAGTGAATACATGAAAAAAGGTTGCCTCCTCTAAATTATTCAAAGTAACATCTTAGTTAACAATAGTTTAGTCTTTACAAAAAGCTGTAGATCTTTTCCAATATGAAAACTACTAACTGATCTATAAATTTGACCTGAAGACATACAATGCTCTGAAACATATTCTGAACCTTTCTACTTTTGAGGTCTAAGTCACTGGAATTAGCATTGAAAATTATTTCTTTGGCTTATTATAGTTATTAAGGAGAAATAGAGGATCCCCCCACCCTGGGGTTGTTCAATAGGAGTGAAAACAGGTTTAGCCAACTAAACAGGAGATTTGCAGAAATTCCTTACTTGAGATTCAGTACACCTACCAAGCAACACAGGTGTGCCTTTCAATAGCTCAAGGATTTTCTAAGCATCAAATTTGGTTTCAGTATACATTAGCTCCTTCCTAGATTCCAGTGAGGTGACATGCTGCTAATCAGGTGGGAAGAAACTGAATTCCTGATGATACGATATTAACTAAAAAAACAACTGCCCAGGAGCCAAGTATTGTTACACCACATTAAAGAAGACATTAATGCCGGTACCAAGATATTAAAAGAGCATATCTGTGTTCTTTTTCCTTCCATTTTCCCTAACATTTCATATATCTTAATGCTTTATGCAAATCCAATGATATTTGTAATCTACTTAGCATGAAAGCTACAGAGTGATAGGAATAGTTACAGAATGAACACTTATTCTCACCATTGCATCACCATTCATATATAAATATATATCTATAATTTTTTGCAGATTATAACTATACAAACAGTTGCCTTATTTTGTCATCTGGCAACCTGTGAAGTTGTACTCCATCAGAATGTTCCTATGGCCTATTACAAGTCAGCGCCATATACCTTGTGGATTTGTTTTTCATGCGTTCATTTGAAACACACTCATTCCCAATTCTAAATTATCTTAGTAGACTCCTCTTGAGCCCCTGGAGGGGAGGGGTAAGGTTTGGGCCCCAACAGGAATACCCTTCGAGCCTGGAATGACTCTCACTCTGGGATGCTAGAACCTTCCAGGGTTTGTAGACAGGTTGGGTACATTTTGTTTGTCCGTAAGCACTTGATGAATATCAATTTAACCTCCCACCCAGGTCGGGGCAGTATGTTAATTTATGTGTTTTGGGCAAGTGATTTTATGTCTCTGAGTTACAGCTCCCTCATTTGTAAAACAGAGGAGTTATCTTGGATAGCTTCCGAGACCACTTTCAACTCCAAAAACCCCTGAGTCTAGGATTCCTAATGAACTCAGTCATTCACAGATAACATCAAGGAGAGGAGAGAAGCAGTTTTCCTTTGGTGTCTTTACTGTTTTATTCCCACTCACTTTCTGCTTCCCTCCTTTGCTAAATTTAAAGGTGGCATCTGTATAGATGTGTATGTGGGAGGCAGTGTGTGGAGAAAATCTAAAATCTCTACATGTAGACTTATTGTGACTTTTTCCTTCTGTTTAGGAGAAACATGTGATAAAGCATGGTAGTTTCATTCACTTAAGAGTCAGGGAGATATAGCGGACAGAGGGTAGATGATGTAACCAGAAAGATGTGAGATAAAATTCTACCTCTGAATGACCTTGGACAGGTCACCTAATCTCACTCAGCATCACTTCTTCAAGTATAAAGCGGGACTAAATGACAGCTTCTTTCAAAGGCATTGTGAAGATTAGAGACAATGTATATGAAGGACAGGAACGTACTGGACGCTTAGTAAATAATGAATATTATTCAGTTCACTCATGCCTCTCATTTCCTTGTGTCTCTTTAAAGAGATAAAATTACATTTTTCATAAAAGTGGTATTAATCGGTTAGGCTAACAGCAGTAAGTGAGTAAGGCTGAAGTGTATTGCACATCTCAAAGTAGGAAAGCAGAAAGTGTGGAGTCAAATGCCAACATGGAAGGGGCTGGTGCCCAGAGTGAGGGCAGAGGGAGGGAAACCAGGAAGTCAGAGCAGAGGATAGTCCAGGGGAGCAAAGGTGGTGGGGGGTGAGGGGCCTGCAAAGGAAAGTGAGAAATAAAACCAGAGGCCAGTTCAATTTAAAAGGGTGAACAGCTGGGTGCCTGTAATCTCTCTCAGCCTCTCCAGAGGCTGAGGCAGTGAGATCACTTGAGCCTGGGAGTTCCAGACCAGCCTGAGTAACACAGGGAGAACCTCCATCTCTTAAAAAAAAAAAAAAAAAAAAAAAAAAAGCCAGCTGCCTGTAGTCCCAGCTCTTTGGGAGCATGAGCCAGGAGTTCAAGACCAGCCTGCCTGTCTCTAAAAAAGTAAAAATAAATGAAAGAAGTGACCAACGACAAGGCAGAGAGAGTAAGGGGAACAGAAATTGCAAAGAGAATAGCAAGGGGCAAGAAACAAAGATAAAGGAGAGAAGAAGCGGGAAATCAAGGGGAGACAGCACTGGGACAAGAAGCTGAGCAGAGGACACTGAGGACAGAGTGAATGATTTCCATAGCTCTCGGTTTTCTCAATGACTAGGTGTAAGGAGTGGGAAGCAATACAGTCTAGTGTCTGTTACCAAATACAGATACTTGCTCCTCTCCCTAGTCCTCACAATACAGCAGGTGCAAAGTTTATTCCAAACTACTCAGAAGTCCCAAGTTACCATGTGGCTCACATTGTGGAGAAAACCAGAGGAAGTTTAAAATGAATTATTTCAGGGTTAAAAATGCATGTTCTTACAAAGACATACCTATAAGCTAGTGCTTCATTTTGAGAGTTTTTTTTTTCTTCAGAATGTAGGCATTCTCTTATTTCTATCTAACAAACACTGATCTTGGTACCTTTTAACAACTCCATGCAATAGATACTATTTAATAAAAACTCCATGCAGTGGGGTACTATTTTCATTCCCATTGTACAGAAAAGGAAACTGAACCGCAGAGAGATTAATTCACTTGCTCTGGAAGGTGGTGGAGGTGAGGTTTCAATGTAGCCAGCTCAGTTCTAGAGTCTCCACTCCTTGTGAGAAGTTGCCACCAAGACAACTCTTTGTAGTTTGTGAACAGGGTACAGTCAATATCTACAGTGTGTGAACGAACATGCACAAAATGCATTAAGACAATTCTGAATAACTTGATTTTTTTCAGGAAAATTGCTTTTATAATCAGAATTATTTGAACAGGGTACCTAGTTTCCTTACTTCATTTCAGTATATGTCTAGATCTTGCAGTAAGTGAATTGAAGTTCAATAATATGCTGTTTAATGGTGTCCTGAGCAAGGCTCATTCACTGTGTTAGTTTGGGTCTGGAACATTTTTCTTTGAGTCCACACACACAGTAAGAAGAGTTCATTAGAGAATTCTTAAATCTGTCTTCTGCGTGCTTTGAGCTCTGGCTCGTGCTCTCAGCCAAACGGAGCTGGCCCAGTGACTTGAATGGGAACATTCTGCCAGTGAGCCCCCACCCTTCTTCCCTGCCATCCTGAGTTGGGGATGTTCTGCAGTGGGTATCATTTACTGTGCTGTGGACGCTCCTTCTCATGTTTATTTCATTTTCTGGTGAAAATATTTAAAAACCAACGGTTTTTAAGTAGCCATAAAAATATTGTTATTTTAAAGGACATCAAACTCAGGTATATATTTTTATTTCTAGAATGCTGAAGTTAGAAAGGACCTTAAAAAAGTTACCTAATTCAATTTTTCAAATGAGGAAACTGGGACCCAAAAGTGACTTCTTTTTTTCTTTTATTTTTTGAGACGGAGTTTTGCTCTTGTTGCCCAGCCTGGAGTGCAAAGGTGCGATCTCGGCTCACTGCAACCTCCACCTCCCGGGTTCAAGTGATTCTCCTGCCTCCCGAGTAGCTGGGATAGCAGGCATGTGCCACCATGCCCGTGTAATTTTGTATTTTTAGTAGAGATAGGGTTTCTCTATGTTGGTCAGGCTGCTCTCGAACTCTCTACCTCAGGTGATCTGCCTGCCTCGGCCTCCCAAAGTTCTGGGATTACAGGTGTGAGCCACCGTGCCCGGACTCAAAAGTGACTTCTTAATGCACATTAGGTCATAAAGTATATGTTGAAATAGTATATCAATTGGAATAACATTTTGCATGTTATTAATATTTTTCAAAAATGTATAAATCTGAAAAATTATCTGAGTTTGATGCTGAAGAAAAATCTGAATTAGAAGCAAGATTTGAATAATATTTAAAAGTTGAGCCAGGCGCAGTGGCTCACACCTGCAATCCCAGCACTTTAGGAGGCTGAGGCAGGTGGATCACCTGAGGTCAGGAGTTTGAGACCAGCTTGGCCAACACGGTGAAACCTTGTTTTTACTAAAAATACAAAAAACTAGCTGGCTGTGGTGGCACATGCCTGTAATCCCAGCTACTCGGGAGGCTGAGGCAGGAGAATTGCTTGAACTCGGGAGATGCAGGTCGCAGTGAGCTAAGATTGCACCACTGCACTCTAGCTTGGGCAGCAGAGCGAGATTCCATCTCAAAAAAAAAAAAAAAGTTGAAAACTACCCTATTTCATCTAGGTTCTCCTCAAAGATATATTTATGCCCCCCAATAAAATATTTACAAGTGTATTACTAGGAGGCTTCGTGATTCAGGTTCATGCAGTCATCTCTATACATGACTTCTGAATAGTAACATAAAAAGAAAGGAAATCACAGTGGAATTGTATGCTGATAATACGGCAGACTGATAATAGACACACCTCTCTTTGTGGTTCAAAGCAATAGCTGTTTCTATGATTTAGGGTTTGTGAAGAATGAATAAAAAGATCTAAAGAACAAAGTTGATGTCATGTTTTGCCTGTATTATCATAACTGCCACACCTCTAGGATTTGTGGCATAAATCTTTCTGACAAACAAACATGCCCTATGTCAGCTGCCTCCCACCATACAATTCATCCATATACGTAATACTATAGAGTTAAGCCGTGTTTTATTTCCAATCAAAACACCATATGAAAGATTATAGTGTAATTTTTTTGACATGCTAAATAAAGCAGCCAATGAAATTTGGTTAAGCAACCTGAATGAATAAAATACTCTGTTTATTCTTGAGTTTCTAGAGTTCATATACTGTAGAGGAGAAAAGCAAATAATAAAATTTTATTATTTCATATTAATTTCCAGATGTGATTGAGAGGATCCAACAAATTAAATAATAGATATTATAGAACTGGGTATACTATAGGCATTTGCTAAATGTTGTTGAATTTAATTTTATTAGTCAAAAAAGGATATATGATTAAGATTGGTAGAATGTTAAGCATGAACTCTCAAAAACAGACTAAATGTTTTTACATTTGTAAAATAATTTGTATTTGCTCTTTTGAGTATAATCTTCTTACATGAAGAAGGAATGTCATATCCTTTCAAATGAAAATCTTATGAATATAAGGCTTTGTCAGTTTATACTCTAAACAATTAAATTAATCCTCAAATAATTGCTTTTTTGTCTTTTACAGTCGATTGCATATATGTATATAAATGTTTATCACTAAACAATTTTTCTACAGATAGTTTGGAATCACACAATATTAATATGAAATGAATAGAAAAACATATGAACTAATAGAAAATATGAGCTAATAGAAAAACATGCTGCATTTTCCTAAATACGAATTTTAGGAATGAAATTTATGAATTTTCCTAATTCATAAACAAACTAATAGAAAAAATAAACTAATAGAAAAACATACTGCATCTTCCTAAATTCATAAACTTTATGAATTTGGGAAATTTTATGAATTTTGGAAAATGCAGTATTTTTTCTTTTAGTTTGTTTCGCTACCAGGAATAGGTATATGGTAACTTCACTCACAGATTAGACTCACCAGTTTCTTATACTCTTTTTCCTAATAGCCAATTACTTCTGACTTTCAAGACTCTTGTATTTCACTGGCTTAGGGAGAATCAAGCTGAGCCCTAAGTGGTATGTACCTCCACACTTCCACCTATTTTAAATGGCACCATTCTTTGTAACTTAGCACCTGAAAATCTCTGGCTGACTCTCAGTCTCAGGGCAGAAGTCTTCTCAAAAGGGTGGATTTTATTTATTTATTTATTTATTTTTTGAGACAGAGTCTCTCTCTGTCACCCAGGCTGAAGTGCAAGGGCACGATTTTGACTCACTGTAACCTCTGCCTCCCAGGTTCAAGCAATTCTCATGCCTCAACCTCCCGAGTAGCTGAGGTTACAGGCATGCGACACTATGCTTGGCTAATTTTTATATTTTTAGTAGAGACAGGGTTTTCAACACATTGGCCAGGCTGGTCTCAAACTCCTGACCTCAGGTGATCCACCTGCCTCGGCCTCCCAAAGTGCTGGGATTACAGGCATGAGCCATCATGCCCAGCCTAAAGGGTGGATTTTACATCTCCATATATACTGGTGTTTGCTTTACCTCTTACTGGACAAATGTGAATGTGAGTTTTACCATTTTTTTTTCTATGGTCATAACTATGTCTTTATTATTGTTATTATTATTATTATTATTTTAGACAGAGTCTAGCTCTGTTGCCCAGGCTGGAATGCAGTGGCACCATCTTGGCTCACTGCAACTTCTGCCTCCTGGGTTCAAGAGATTCCCTGCCTCAGCCCCCCAAGTAGCTGCAACTACAGGCATGAGCCACCATGCCCAGCTAATTTTTGTATTTTTAGTACAGATGGAGTTTCACCATGTTGGCCAGGCTGGTCTTGAACTCCTGACCTCAAGTGATTCACCCGCTCTGGCATCTATGTTCATAACTATGATTATGACCTTTAACTCTCATTTTTAAATTATTTAGTGAATGTAGCATACATATTTCCAGTGCGGTATTTTATTTCTGGCCAAACTGGGCCAAAGATGAATCATACTCGTGGATATACTTCAAAACCACGTTGAATTTCGAAGTACATACATTCACACTCTACATCAAATAATTCCATGTACATGAAATAATGGTGTTTAAATGCTGTCACATCCTCCACCTGCCCTAACTCCTGTGGTTGTTGATAAGGTTTGGATCTGTCTGCACCAAATGTCATGTAGAATTGTAATTCCCAGTATTGGAGGTAGGGCCTGATGGGAGGTGATTGGATCATGGGGGTAGATTTCTCACAAATGGTTTAGCACCATCCCCTTGGTGCTGTTCCTGTGATAGTGAATGAGTTCTCATGAGATCTGGTCATTTAAAAGTGTGTAGCACCTCCCACATCGCTCTCTTGCTCTTGCTCTGGCCATGTGACCATGTGACATGCAAGCTTCCACTTCATCTTCCGCAATGATTGTGAGTTTCCTGAGGCCTCCCCAGAAGCCAGGTAGATGCCAGCATCATGTTCCTGTACAGCCTGCAAAACCTAGCAATTAAACCTCTTCTCTTTATAAATTACCCAGTCTCAGATATTTATAGCTATGTGAGAATGGACTAACACAGTTGTGAGGTAACAAACATAGAATACATTTTTACATATGAAAAATATAAGGTCAGTTCAGCCTTGGGAGTGTTATTGTTTGTTCTTAATCATTAAACTTGGGTGCAATGTATGGAAATAGCACTGGACCGGCATTTAAAAGACCTGCCATGTATTCTAGCTGTCACTACCTTGCTGTTCATTCACATTTGATTGAGCCCATTTTTCCCGTCTAAAAAGTGAGTGTGGAAAAAAAGTGAGTGTGTCAAAAGGAGTCTCAAAAGCTCTGCCTAGCTCTAGTGATAGAGAAAGTAAATAAAAAATGCAATAGGGGAATATTGTCTCCTCCTCCCCTTCAAACAGTGCAAACAAAGGAAAAACAAGAAGGAACAGGGGAAACAAAGAAAAAAACTAGAAAGAGAGGGAGGCTCAGATGCAGAGTGTGATGGGGTCATTGTACACATATGCAGCTAGCAAGAGAGAGAACCATGGAGGAATCTCTTTCTCACCACTCCAGAGATTTGCCCTTTAGTTTTCAAAGTTGGCTTAAGTTTTGCCCATACTTGCCCCAGCTGCCCCAGTTTCTCCTAATTATGCTCACTTGCGTATAGTTGCCTCTTAATTAGAAGCAAAGAACAGTAACCTGCAGCCTGGTCATTCTGAATTCCTCCCTGCCTCCAACAAGTGTTAGAAAGGCAAGGCAGACGAGTTCTGTTTATTTTCTGCACAAGGCCTGATTTCCTTTACAACTATTCTCAGGTATTGGTGCCTATGTTTGCTTTCATGGTTGGAATTAAGCATTTGTAGAAGGTCCCTCGGCAGGTTAATGACAGAGCCAGATTTAGCATGCACAGCTGCTGAATTCTCAGTGTGGGCCCTGGGCCACTGGGCCACGTGGCCATTCCAGCCAGTGTTCCAAGTCACATACTTGTCAACTGCAAGCCACTTCCTAAGCCAGTAGTTGTGAACAAGCTTTATTAAACATGACACGTCCTGTACAAGAGCAGAACACCCAAACCTCAAAATTTATCTCTTCTAGTTCAAGCAAAAAGTGTCACATAGTAGTAAACTGGTATCGTCAGTGTCAGTGGAAAAAAGCAATGTCTCTCCCCAACCCCCAATAAAACTTCACTCCCTATATCAATTACTCAAGCTATTAAGTTAGACCAACAGGCTTGATCATATTTTACAGGTGACAAATGTAGCCAACGTTAAGAATTAACATCGCTTCTCATTTCCCAGTCAGAGCCACTAGCTAGCATGCAATTTTGTTTAGTTATTTGTCTGATATTTTCAAAGAATGCATATATGCCAAGTATTTGTTACCTAATGCATATTAACAACTAAAAAGTGGTCTTTTGTAATTAATGTAAGCAGTTCTTAAAAGTAAGCTTTTTTTTTGAGACAGAGTCTGTCTCTGCTCTGCTGCCCAGGCTGGTGTGCAGTGGTGCTATCTTGGCTCACTGCAACCTCCACCTCCCAGGCTCAAGCGATTCTCCTGCCTCAGCTCCCACCAAGTAGCTGAGATTACAGGCGCATGCCACCACGCCAGGCTAATTTTTATTTATATCTATCTATCTATCTATCTATCTATCTATCTATCTATCTATCAATATCTGTCTATCTATCTATTTATTTGAGACAGAGTCTCCCTCTGTTGTCCAGGCTGGAGTGCAGTGGCATGATCTTAGCTCTCTGCAACCTCCACCTCCCGGGTCCAAGCAATTCTTCTGCCTCAGCCTCCCAAGCAGCTGGGACTACAGGCATGTGCAACCACACCCGGCTAATTTTTGTATTTTTAGTAGAGACAGGATTTCACCATATTGGCCAGGCTGGTCTTGAACTCCTGACCTCAGGTGATCCACCCACCTCGGTCTCCCAAAGTGCTGGGATTACAGGTGTGAGCCACCGTGCCTGGCCACGCCAGACTAATTTTTCTATTTTTGTCAGCGAAGGGGCTTCACCATGTTGCCCAGGCTGGTCTTGAACTCCTGACTTCAGGTGATCCGCCCACCTCGGCCTCCCAAAGTGCTGGTATTACAGGCGTGAGCCACCTTGCCCAGCCAAAAGTAAACATGTGTTAAAGGGTCAAGATTATCTTTTGAAAGCTGAATAAAATACTGTACTCTATGGGATATCGCAAATTTCTATAGAAACAAGAGAATTATAACTACGGGAGCTGAAAATAATGAGCTGTGCCTTCTTCATTCCAGTTTTTCTTAAAAAAAAGGAACATGTAAGTGTTCTCGGGACAATATTCTGGAAAGGTAGAAAATACAGTTTCAATAAGAAATAAAGCCATCTTGTAATTAACTTTTTATTACTAACTTACCTTTATATATTATTCAAGCCCTTAAATAATGCAACAACTTTCTTCTAGCCACATTTTTCTAATTGACTCCTTTAAAATTTATGTTATAAAATCAGATTCATCTTCTAAGCAAATTAATTCAGAACGCGAATTTTACTCCAATGAATATAGCAAACCTCTTAGTCATGTACCAACTAAAAAATGATTATTTGAGAGAAGGCATATTGAAACAATACTGTATTCCCACATGTCTCAATATAAATACTGAAGGTGAAAACAGATTCAAAATCCAATTGTAATGCCACCATCCTGACTTTTTCTTCTGTGTTGTTTTAAGAGTCCAGTGACTTTGGTTCCTTTGTACCCTCTACTTTTACACTGCTGTCCTCAAACATTTGATCTGGTTTCTATTCTCGGAGAGCAATAAAAGGTTTTAGAAATGTCACAAAGTTCAGCTGGGCGCGGTGGCTCACACCTGTAATCCCAGCAGTTTTGGAGGCCGAGGTGGGTGGATCACCTGAGGTCAGGAGTTCAAGACCAGCCTGGCCAACATGGTGAAACCCCCATCTATACAAAAATACAAAAATTAGCTGGGCATGATGGCGGGTGCCTGTAATCCCAGCTACTCGGGAGGCTGAGGCCAGAGAATCGCTTGAACCCAGGAGGCGGCGGTTGCAGTGAGCCGAGATTGTGCCACTGCACTCCAGCCTGAGCGACAGAGCGAGACTCCATCTCAAAAAAAAAAAAAGAGAAATGTTACAAAGTTCAGCATTATCAAACAACTTGAGTACTTAAAAATCGCCTTCTCTGTGGAGTCTACAGGAATGGAATCTAAGGTGTTAGGGTTGTTGCCATAAGGGGGTACAGCAGGACAACGGTGTTGGCTACAGCAATAGGCAGAGGAAGAGGAGGAGTCATGGCATCAGAAATTCAGAAAAGAAAATGTAATCCAGGCTCTACCCTATAGAAGAAGAGATCAGATCTTATGGTCAGGAAAGGAGGAAGCTGGCCAAGATGCAGTGTGAGGATTTCAGAGCAAACACACACATTGACCTTGCAGCTGCATGGGGTGCATGATGGAGGCAGGTTTGGCCACTGACAAGTGGAAATCAATATGATGAATCAATTGATATCACTCTATCATCATATATGGAGAGGAGGTATGAATGCTTGTTGGTAATTCATAGAAACAGTTTGTTGGTTGGGTGTGGTGGCTCATGCCTGTAATCTCAGCACTTTGGGAGTCCCAGGTGGGTGGATCACGAGGTCAGGAGTTTGAGACCAGCCTGGCCAATATAATGAAACCCCGTCTCTACAAAAAATACAAAAAAACTAGCCAGGCGTGGTGGTGGGCGCCTGTAAGGTGCCAGCTACTCTGGAGGCTGAGGCAGGAGAATCGCCTGAATCCAGGAGGCAAAGGTTGCAGTGAGCCAAGATTGTGCCATTGCATGTCTCAAAAAAAAAAAAAAAAAAGAAAGAAAGAAACAGTTTGTCAATGGGTCACAGATTTGTAATCAAATGAATGCTGGAAATAATGCTTGGCTCTTGTTGTCATGTTGGTTCTCTACCAAAAATTTCTGCAGATCTTGGCAACGTCATTTTAGACTGGTGCATAAAAAGGGACTATGAATTTAGCTCTGCACTTGCCCTCATTCAGTGCTGTTTGTATGTTGCCACTGAAGGATGTAGTTTTGGGTTCTAGTTGATAGCCACCAGTGCTTATCAACTGGCAGATAAAGTTTCAGGGATTCTCTACTTAGAATTGGTTTCACTTTTAGGGGCTGAAGCCAATCCGAATTACCCAGGTGAGTGTTCATGGTTACCGCACCCCAGCAAATTACCAGGCAGGTAGGTATGATGGAAAACCTGGAATTTGGAATCCGAGCCAGTTACAGAAGCAAGAATAAGCACAGGACTTCAAATTTGGAAATGCCATCCTGTGGAGTGAAGTTGTACCCTAATTTATATATTTCAAGTACAGAATTTGGTTAAATGAATTTCTGTTCAGTAAGGGAAACTTGTGGTACGTTACTACCATTGAAAAATGGTTTCGTCTTTGCACTTTCTTCCATTTGCACAGTTCATATTTATGACACCCAGCACAGTTCATATTTATGACACTTCAGCACCTCTTTGGCATATGATCCCTGTCAGAAACGTACACAAATTATGGTGGGACTCAAGCTACAGGAATAGCTGAGACCAGAATTCACTTGATCCCCCCTGTTCGCAATTCATACTGCCTCCTGTATGCAAGAAGAGCCGTGCATACTGGGTATTCATTGAATTATGAATGTTTCCAGCTCTGGCAACAAAACAGAAAACCAACAACCCCCCCCCCCAAACTGATTAGCTATTAACCAACCCCACACAAAGTCTGAACTATATTAACTTCATTAGGCATTCTTTAATCTGTGGTAGAATGGAAATACATCCTAAAATTAAAAGATCGTAAACAGAGGTTTTCTTTTCCCCCACTTAATGTTTAATTTTAAAATATTCTATCTTAATTTGATTTGGCTACCCAGAATAGAAAAATGTTAGCTTCAACTTACTTCTTTACTTCAGCAAGCCTTAGCTCTTCTCTGAAACTCCTCTAAAGAAGCAAAAGGCTCTTAATTAGCACACACACAACAGAACAGGATTCACATGCATATGCTGCAGGAATAGTGTTTCTGCATTAAATTACCGCAGCTGTGAAATTTAAATACCACTAGCAGCAAAGACATTTTGTAAAATACCACACTATATTTCATGAGAAATTTGCGCCCTCTTTTGGATAAAGATTGCTAAGACATTTCAATATGAACTTTTTTAAACAGGCATGCAGCTGTTAAAAAATAAACAGTTTTATTGTAAGGGCCGTGGGAAAGGACGAGGAAGAACAGGTGTGAGGACATTGCAAAGCCAGCATTAACAGAACTAGAAGGTGAAGATTTTGTAACTGCAATGCAAAGATGGCAGTATGAAGGCCCTCGAATTAGGAATCTATTGTTTTCTTTTAATCAAGATGTGTTGGGAAATTGTGCCAATCATTACAAAGTAATGATTTTTAGGACCAATTTTCTCTAGAAAACAGTAGTCAAAGCTCATCTTCCTCTTGAGGCTGTAAGTTTTGTATGGGTAAGGATAAATTGTCCCTTGGGTGATTTTTCTTTTTTCTTTTTTTGAGACAGAGTCTTGCTCTGTCGCCCAGGCTGGAGTGCAGTGGCGTGATCTTGGCTTACTGCAACCTCCACCTCCTGGGTTCAAGCGATTCTCTTGCCTCAGCCTCCCGAGTAGCTGGGATTACAGGTGTGTGTCACCATGCCCAGCTAATTTTTGTATTTTTAGTAGAGATGGAGTTCCACCATGTGGCTAGGTTGGTCTTGAACTCCTGACCTCAGGTGATCTTTCTGCTTGGATGAAGCAGATATTAAGGACTTTTTTTTTTTTTCAAATTTAGGAAAGTACACGAATGTATTTAAAGATATCTTGAGGGACATTTAAAACATATTCTTCATTTTTCTTCTTTAACTGACCATCTCAATAGACTTGTCTATTACAGTATCATAGTCTCTCTGTCCACCACCCACCTACTTCTCCATCCACTGCCATCTTTCCTACCTTTCCTTTCCACTGAAACACCATAGGCAAAAGTGACAAGTGGTTTTGTGCTACCTGATTTAGTGAACAGTCCCCATTCTTTATTTTGTTTGTTTTCTCTGCACCTTTTACATAGTTGCTCAGTTCCTTCTTTGTGAAATACTTTATTCTTTTGGCTTCCATAGCCCCATTCTTGCCTAGATTTCTCTGCCTGTTCCATGATTCGTCTCCATGTCTCCTCATGGGCTGGTATCCCCAGCATTCTGTACTTGGCACTTACCCCTTTTCACATCACAGTCTTTCCCTGAACCAACTGGTGGCTCCATAATGGGATTCCCTGACCCAGAATCAGTTCTTCTGATTTCCAGGACCTGCCTATGGGACATCTTCTCCTTTCTCCTGGTGACTCGCAGGTATGGAGACCTCAATTGTGTCTACAACTAAACCTCTCACCCCCACCTCCCCCGCAGCTCCCTTCTGTATTTTCTCCACTGAACCATGAACCATATTTGTTTGTCTACCCACTCAGTCTGCCAAGCGAGTTATGAGTGTTCCTGAGTCATCTTGGATGGCTCTCTTCCCTCTGTACTCCTCATCACTCAATCTTGTTGACACTCTTTCTGAACTGCCATGAGTCATTCTCACCTCTCCAGGCCCACACTACTCTTCCCAGTTTAGACCCTCATCACCTCTTCCATCCACTAGCCTGACTGGTCTTCCTGCCCCAGGGCTCACCCCTTCTAATATGACTCCCCAGCTGATTTTCCTAAAAGATAAGCCTGATTGTTTCTCTACTCCTTTAAAACCCTTCACGGGCTCCTCATTACTTGCAGCATGAAATCTGTGTATTTTATCATGACACAAAAGGTATCCCAGGATCTTCAACCCATCTCCGGCCATGCCCCACCTTGGAATACTCTGCTGGATCATAGCAAGCACGCATGGCAGTGTTCTTCCACTGAGGATGCCTTTTTTGCTTAATTAGCCTGGAGAATTCCTTTTAATTACTTTTTAAACAAAACTCTTTCCTCCCCCAGTAGACCAGGCCTAAGAGTCACTCTCTCATTCTTGGTGGCATGCTTCCATTGTTGCATTTACTGCGCAGAATTGGAGTTTGTACCCATGTCCCTGCTGAGCTGTGAGCGCTTTGAGAATAAACACAGATTCTTATTCATCCTCACTGTTGTTGTTATATTATAACAATGATTGGCTACCGTTTATTGAATGCCAGGAGAAAAAAAAACCCTTAGGTTTGGAGATATTAGGCAAATTGCTCAAAGATGTATTGCCATTTAGAGGCAGAGTTATAATTTAATCCCCTTTTTTAAATGATCCAAAACCCATGTTCTTATCAAAATAATGCACTACAACTTAGAGGTTTCCTGGTAATACTCCTACTAGTAGTAGTTATTATAACTATCACTGTGTATCATGCATTATACTAAATGCTTTATATAATAATCAGTTTCTGAAGATGGAGAATTGATTTGGTTTTTCAAGTTTTTAACAGTTTGATATAAAAAGTTATTTTTAAAAATGTAAAATAACTAAAGATATTTACTAAAGATATTCATAAATTTGACAGGAGTATAGTTAAGCTTAGGTGGACCAGATGACCCACAATATCCCTTCCCACGTAAGATTTTATAATTCTACAAATATCTTTCCCCTTTTGATTTTAACAAATCTTTTCTTAAATTTATTTTATTAACATATTGTCCTGGCAGTAGCTTCATATGGTTATAACCATGTTTTCTTCTTCTTTTTCTTTCCTATTTAAAGGAAAAAAAAAACACCCAATGCTTTCTGTGTGTTTTCATATGTAACCTTCTACATAGCAGATGCTGCTAAATTGCTGCGGACATAATGAGAATTAAAAAGGAAATACAGTTCTTTTTCTCATGGAGCTGAAAATCTAGTAGGGGAGACACACATTACCCAAACGATCCCTCAGTGACCATGTAATTGTAAACTGAATCAAATGCTCTCTAATAAAGGACTACTGTACTCTAAAACTGTATAACAAAGAACGTGATATCTGCTCTGGGTCAGGGAGCACGTCCCTGAGGAAATGGGCGGGGGCTGAGGCTTGGTGAATGAGGTGGAATACTCAAGCCTGGTGCCGGGGAGGAGAGCCTGGCAGACAGAGCCAGAAGTCTGGGTAGAGGGACCTGTGGTGGGAGAAAGAGAGAAGATCAGAGTGGAGGGGAGAAGCAGGGTTGGGGCCTTGAAGGTACTGCTGAGCTTGTGGGTCCTTATCCTTACCCTGCATTGCCCGCAGACCTGACCTTTGCTTCATTCTTCATGGCTGCCCAGTGAGAGTGTGGCCCCTGCAGGTAAAATCTAACTAAGTATTGGATGTCTCTGTATCCCACCGGGTAAGCAGATAGTAAAAGCTCAATAAATACTTCCTAATTTATTTGACCTACAGGCTTTCCCCTCCACCTTCTTATACCTGTACAATTACTAGAAGAGACTCAAGATACCAGCGTGATTTATTTTTTAACGGATTGAACAAATTAGTTATTTATTATCAAATAGTCCCATTGGAAAACAATTCTGTGAAATGTATTAGGGAAGTGTTATATCTAAAGATTATTGAAAACTGGTTCTTTCTTCTAAAAATCTACTTTTGTTTTCCCCAACATTTTCTCATAAAACTTTATAAAATATATAGCAATATTGAATTTTACAATAAACACCCCGTATATCATACCCAACACCTACATTCTACCATAAACATTTTATTTGCTTTGCTCTCTCGCTCTGTCTCTCTTCTTCCCCCTCTCCCTCCCTCTATCCATCTTTTTTTGGGGGGGGGGAATATTTTAAAATAAATTGCAGGCCTCAGTACAATTTCTCCTAAATCCTTCAGCAAGCATATCACTAGCTAGATATTAATATTTAGTTTTTCTTTTGATGTAAAAATTACATACAATGAAATGTATAAATCTTAAGTGTACATTCACTGACTTTTGACAAATGCATACATCTGTGTAAATGAAACAAACACTATCTTTCTAGAAAGTTCTCTCATACTCCTTCCCAGTCGATCCCATTCCCCCTGTTTTTCTTATGTTTTCCACAGTAGACTAGTTTTATCTATTCTAGAACTTTATCTAGATAGAATCAAACAGCATGTACTGTTTTGTATAAGGCTTCTTTCATTCAGTATATTTTAAGATTCATCTATGTTGTTGCACATATAAGCAGTTCATGTCTTCTTCTTCTTTTTTTTTTTTTTTTGCTGAGTTGAGTTCCAGTATCTGAAGATATCACAGTTTGTTTATCCATTTTTCTGCAGATTAACATGTGAGCTATTCCCAGTTTTGGGCAAATAAAGCTGCTATGAACATTCTTGTACAAGTTTTTTTGTGAACATGTTATCATAGGTAAATATCTAGGATCAGAATTACTGAGTGGGAGGGTAAGTGTGTGTTTACTTTTGTAAGAAATTACCTGACCATTTTTCAAAGTGTACTATTTTATATTCCCACTAACCATGTGTGAAACTTTTAGGTACACTACATTCTTGCCAACGTTTGATGTTATCAGTCTCTTGTTTTAGCCATTCTTATAGGTATTCAATGATATCTTACTGTGATTTTAATTTTTATTTCCCTGATAACTTCATGATGCTGAGCACTTTTTCATGTGCTTATTGCCCATTCAAATACCTTCTTTTGTGAAGTGCCTGTCCACATTTTTTGCTCCTTTTCTATTGAGTTGTTTCTTTGTTTTTGTAGGAGCTGTTTCTATACCAGGCTGTTATCAGATATATTTTTAGTGAATGTGTTCTCTCAGTGTGTGGTTTGCCTATTTTCTCAAAGGCATCTTTTGATGAGCAGAAGTTTTAAATGTTGATGATGTCTAATGTATACAAATTTTTTTCTCTTATGGTTATTGCTTTTTTATGACCTATCTTATGAAATCTTTGCCTACCCCCAAGTCATGATGATATTCTCCTATATTTTCATTTAAAACCCTTTGATTTTAGCTGTTTTTTATGTGGCTTGTGAGCCATCTCTAATTATTGTTTGTTTGGTATGAATCAGGGGTTAGATTCATTTTTCCATATGGCTCTCTGGTTACTTTAGCACCATTTGTTTAAATTCCTGTTGGACTGTTTTGGTGCCTTTGTGGAAAATCAAACACATGTGTAAGAGCAGATCTATTCCTCTATCTTTTTAAAAATGTAAATACTAGCCGGGAGCGGTGGCTCATGCCTGTAATCCCAGCACTTTGGGAGGCTGAGATGGGTGGAAGTCAGGAGTTCGAGAGCAGCCTGGCCAACATAGTGAAACCCCGTCTCTACTAAAAATACAAAAAAAAAAAAAAATATTAGCCAGGCGTGGTGGTGGGTGCCTGTAGTCTCAGTTACTTGAGAGGGGAGGTAGGAGAATCGCTTGAACCCGGGAGGTGGAGGTTGCAGTGAGCCAAGATCGCACCACTGCACTCCAGCCTGGGTGACAGAGTGAGACCCCGTCTCAAAAAAAAAGGAAATACTGAGCCATCAACATCCAAAAGTTTCCTTCTTTTAATTTAAATTTTACATCCTGTAATCTGGATAAGAATTTAATAATGAGGATATAATGACTTTTGACCGCCTACTAGAAAAATGGATGCCCCATGACTTCTTTAAAATATGAATCAATTTGTTTCCCTTTTAGGGATATAACTTTCATATTGCTAATCAAATGCATTGGAATCTTTACTCAAAAATTAAGTTGGCCTTGAAAATGCAAAATAAAAAATTATGTTACTGCCATTATGTCCTAATTTAAAGTCTACCATATTTTGTTATTTAAGAAAGATGATCAGCCAGGTGTGGTGGCTCACGCCTGGTAATCCCAGCACTTTGGGAGGCTGAGGTGGGCAGATCATGAGGTCAGGAGATCGAGACCATCCTGGCTAACATGGTGAAACCCCGTCTTTACTAAAAATACAAAAAATAAGCCGGGCGTGGTGGCACACGCCTGTAGTCCCAGCTACTTGGGAGACTGAGGCAGGAGAATCGCTTGAACCTAGGAGGCTGAGTGAGCCAAGATTGTGCCGCTGCACTCCAGCCTGGGTGACAGAGTGAGACTCCGTCTCAAAAAAAAAAAAAGAAAGATGATCAGTTTCTTCTCATTGGAGTCTAATATGGCTGAAGGGCTAGAGGTGTTTCTAGGAAGGAACTTACTATATGAACTTAGGTAAGTGAATTTCATCTTTCATTTTTTATTTGTAAAGAAAGAAAATAATTCTTAGACTGTTCCTATTATAATAAGGCATTGTAAAGATCAGTGAATTTCAGGGCCATACTTTAGGAAAACATATGGATAAAACAATAAAAAATATAAGCACAAGGTAGTTGATAAACACAAGATGTTTTCCTTGAATGTCTATGTAGCAGGTATTTTTCTTTGTGTAAAAGCTTGTAACCATAGCATTAACATTCTCCTTTATGAAATTTGGGATTTGATCTCTTTGCCCTAATGAAGATAGACACACAGGGTCCTTTGGATGAGTATACTCAGGCAGGGAAGGGTGAAGAGTGGTTCTAAGTCCTTCTTGGCAGCCTTTCCTGGGCTTGCCAACCCAGATGCATTTGCCTGCTCCTGAGTCCAGTAATTCAATAGCCTGTTTCCTTCCGGTAGGGATTGCCCAACCACTTACAAACTGCCATGAGTCTTTGTCTCATGCCACTCATAAATGTTGTGGTTTAAACACAAAGAATTTTAACATCTCTCACATCCCAAAGTAAACAGCAGTTCTGGAAATGTCACAGGGCTTTCAGTGCATGGGAAATGGATTCTGTGAGATGGATTTAAATAACTCATGGTCCACTGTGGAAATTTTTTGAAGCCGCCCCCCTCCCCATTTCTTCCCTGTCAAAGTGATTAGGTGAATTAAGAGGAAACAAATAAAGGTGCTTGAAAATGTGAACCTAATCACACACTTTCTGGTTGGTGTTTGTGGGCACTAAAAAGCATTATATGCATGTGGTTTGAGGTTTTAATATGTGAAATTTATTCACCTTTAATATCTTTTTTGATTTAAATATAATCAACTCAATGTTTTAAATAGTGAAAGTGACCTATAATAATTATATCACACTTGACTCTAGGATAATTTACAATGTTTTCCTCACCAGAATTATTAAAAAGCATTACCAGCTGTTCACATCTAATAAGCTAGTTTCAAGGGAGAGCTATCTCCTGATAACCCAAGAAATAACAATCTTAAACCCAAATTATTTGGGGAAAAAAGCAAAATTGGAATATTAACTGTAACCTACTTATTTGTATAAAAATCTGGATACAACCAGAGATTTTTGCACACTTCATGTAGACAAGTAGGGAAAGAAAAGAGATTATCAGTGTCCTACAGAAGACTTTTGGGGAATGGAAAAGGACCACTTCTGCATGAATACTACCTCATGAAGCCGAAAATAATAAGAGTTACAGGAAAGCCAGGTGACTAAATTATTCCAGCCTAGAGGCATGCTCACCTAGAAGCTAAGAATTCTACTGCAAAGGACTGAAGTTCCCAATGCCCTTGACAGCACCAAAAAAAAACATATTAATAAGGCGAATGGTTCTTAACAATTCCTTTCAAGCCCTGTTTTCTATGTAACACAGTACATTCTTTTGAAAGAAACGTGTTTATTCACTTTAATTAGTTAGAAATCTTACTCCTAAGTAGAAGTATTCCAGAAGATCTGATGAAGCACTGCCAATCAAAGGAAAAGAAAGCACCACTAACTTACTGATTGAAGAAATAAATTGATCAACAGAGCAAAAAGAGATCTCAATAGTATCTGTTGAATTTTCTTCTGATTATTTTGAGGATTCCTTTTAAATTTAGAAATTATAGGTAAATTTATAGGTAACAGCATGCCTCCATATGATATTAAGACAAAAATTAAAAAAAAATACTAGATGTGGGCAGCAATATCTTACTGACCCAACCAGTTCTACATTAAAAACAACAACAACAACAACAACAACAAAAACATTGTTCCCAGCTTTGTTTCAGAAAGAAACAAAACACCCTTGATTGGCCATCACTCAGTTATGTGTCTTGGCACCTTTTCTAACTCTCTGTAGACAACCAATTCATACTATGTTCAAGCTCTAAATATTAGTGACTGTGGTGTCTTAATGACCTGCTTAACTTCTCTCTTTAACTTGGTGTTGCCAACTTATTGAATAAACTTTTTTTCTTGCCAACTACCCATTTAATAAAATGGCTCATTAATGCAGTCAGATCTCCTTCAGTGGCTTTGCCATAGTGTCTGTACTTGTTTCTGCTGCCACAAGCTCCACACATGACATTCTCCCTTTCCTTAGCTTTACTCAATATGGCTATCAGTCTTTCAGGAGAAGGAATCATCTTGTTTATTTCTGTTTGATCTTACTTGTTACTGATACCTTATTTGAATTTATCTTTTGGCAAATGGTTGGATCATCCATCCAGTTCTTTGCTTCCTCTAGCTAATATCCTTCTTTGCTGTACTATATGGGAAAAGCAAGAAATATTTGACACCAAAATGTATGATTCACTTATATATTAGTCCATTTTCACACTGCTGATAAAGACATACTCGAGACTGGGTAATTTATAAAGAAAAAGAGGTTTAATGGATTCTCAGTTCCACATGGCTGGGGAGGCCTCACTTCATGGTGGAAGGCAAAAGGCACATCATACACGGAGGCAGGCAAGAGAGAATGAGGACCAAGTGAAAGGGGAAACCCCTTATAAAACCATCAAATCTCATCAGACTTATTCACTACCACAAGAACAGTATGGGGGAAGCCACTCCTATGATTCAATTATCTCCCACCGTGTCCCTCCCACAACACGTGGGCCTTATGGGAGCTATAATTCAAGATGAGAATTGGGTGAGGACACAGCCAAACCATATCAACTTGCATATGGTGGCATTATAGAGACAGATACAGCCAGTCACACAAGGAAAGGAAAAAGATTTGAACAAAGCCTAGAAACAACTACTTGATGTAGCCAGAAAACATGTGTCAGATCACAGCACAGATCCTAGAATCAGGAAATCTCCAGGTTGCCACCAATCTTAGAAGTCAATGGTTCAGCATACATCCAATTCAATGATAGCAGTCGAATAGCAAAAAACTTTTCCCTACAAATGTCACACTCTTGCTGGAATGAACGGCTATAGCTGACACACTCTGCCTTTGGATGCATAGAATAATATTTCATCATAAGATGATATACACTGGCCACAGAATTTTTTAAATTTTGTTTATTTATTTATTGTTGTTGTTGTTGTTTTCGAGACTGAGTCTCGCTCTGTTGCTTAGGGTGGAGTGCAATGGTACAATCTCAGCTCACTGCAACCTCGGGCTCTGGGGTTCAAGTGATTCTCCCGCCTCAGCCTCCTGAGTAGCTGGGATTAGAGGCACCCACCATAATGCCCAGCTAATTTTTGTATTTTTTTTTTTTTTGTAGACATGAGGTTTCACCATGTTTCCCAGGCTGGTCTTGAACTCCTGACCTCAGGTAATCCACCCACCTCAGTCTCCCAAAGTGCTAGGATTACAGGCGTGAGCCACCGTGCCTGGCCTGTTTTTGTTTTTTCTATATCAGAATTTTAAAGAGAGAAAAAGATGGACTTCTGGTTAAGGATGGGAGACACACACATTTGTATTTGTTTCCTCATGAAATTTTATTAAAAAGACAGTAAATGGATTTCTTAAAAATTATTGCTGAAAATCATCAAGAATAAAGAGGAAGCAAACAAGAACATAACATTTCTCTTATGTAAGCTACCTAACAGAATTGAGAGGTTTGATCCTAAATTGGCAATAAGGAAAACCAAGAAACAACCCAAATTATATTGCAGAACTGCCACAATTAGCAGGCCCCTGGAAGCTTTGGAAGAAGGTGGCAAAAAGGATCTAAAACAGGAGGATTTGTTGAAAGTCCAATTAGAAGAAGTTTGACACTCATATTTCCTGCTCAGCTCTGGTCAATGGGGGCAAATCCTCCCTCCTCACCTGAACAGAAAGCTGGAAGTATACTCTCTGGGGTGGATGAAGTTTTGGTTGTTGAACTAGGGGACACCTGTTCCAAATGAAGAAGGGAGTTTCATTATTAAAACAGTGTGATTAACTAAAAATTTTACACTAAATACTAAGACAGCTCTCCTTTCCTTCTCGCCATTTTTATGTATTTCTTTCTTTATTTATTTATTTATTTATTTATTTATTTGAGATGGAATTTCACTCTTGTTGCCCAGGCTGGAGTGCAATGATGCAATATTGGTTCACTGGGGTTAGTAGACAACCCACAGAATGGGAAAAAGATATTTGCAAATATGATAAGGATCTAGTGTCCAGAATATATCAAGAACTCTTACAACTCAATAATAAAAACCAAATAACCCAATTTAGTAATGGACAAAGGACTTGAATAGACATTTCTCCAAAGAAGATACATAAATAGCCAATAAACATATGAAAAGATGTTCAACATTATTAGTCATTAGGAAAATACAAATCAAAATAATAATGAGTCACCATTTCAAACACACTAAGATGGCTTTAATTTAAAAGAGTACAAATAGGCCAGGAGTGGTGGCTCATGCCTGTAATCCCAGCACTTTGGGAGGCCGAGGCGGGCAATCACCTGAGGTCGGGAGTTCGAGACTAGCCTGACCAACATGGAGAAACCCCGTCTCTACTAAAAATACAAAATTAGCAGGGCGTTGTGGCCCATGCCCGTAATCCCAGCTATTCAGGAGGCTGAGTCAGGAGAATTGCTTGAACCTGGGAGGTGGAGGTTGCATTGAGCCGAGATCTCGCCATTGCACTCCAGCCTGGGCAACAAGAGTGAAACCCTGTCTCAAAAAAAATAAATAAATAAATAAAAAATAAAAGAGTACAAAATAACAAATGTTGGTGAGAGCCTGGAGAAATTAGAACCCTCATACATTACTGGTGAAAATGTAAAATGATGCAGCTGCTGAGGAAAAGAGTCTGGCAGGTTCTCAAAAAGTTAAACCTAGAATTACTATATGACTCAGCAATTATTATCTTATTGGTATATATCCAAGGTAATTGAAAATGTATGTTCACACAAAAACTTGTACATGAATGTTCTTAGCAGTATTATTCACAATAGCCCAAAGGTGCAAATAACCTAAATTTCTATAAACTGATGAATGGATAAACAAAATGTGGTATTTCCGTACAGTGGAATATCATTTAACCGAAAAGGGAATGAAATTACATGCTACAACATGAGTGAGTTTTGAAAGCATTATATTAGTTGAAAGAACCTAGACACAAAGACCACATATTACACAATTCCATGATGTTTGTTTCACAACATAGTAATATACTAAAAGCCACTGACTAATACACTTTAAAGTAGTAAATTTTATGTAACGTATATCTCAAAATAATTAAATAGAAAAACAGAGTTAATGGCTGCTTTTCAAAACGTATGAAAGGCCTCGTTCATAGACTCAAGAAGCCCAACAAATTCCAAACCAAATAAAGAAAAATTCACAACTATAGCCATCATTGTGACAAAACAGAACACCAAAATCAAAGATAAAAATGTTAAAAGCCATTCAAAGCAGAGTGAGACTCTGTCTCAAAAAAAAAAAAAAGCCAGTCAGAGTACCTAAGATCAAACATTGGACGTATAGCTGACTTTTCAATGGTAATAGTGAAAGCCAGAGGACAATGAAATTATATCTTAAATATGTTAAATGAAATTAGAATTCTATATCCAGTAGACCAGTTGTTCCCAACCAAGGTAATTTTGCTCCCCAGGAGATATTGTTAGTTGACACAACTGAGAAGGGAAGTGATACTGTCATCTCATGTGTAGAGGTCAAGGAAACTGCTAAATGTCCTACAATGCACAAGACAGCCCCAACAACAGTTGGGCTAAATAAATAACAGCCCCAACAACAGTTGGGCTAAATAAATCTGGCCAAAAATATAAAGCGTGCCAAAGTCGAGAAATCACGCAGTAACATATCTTTCAAAATGTAAATAAGCCGGGCACTGGTGGCTTGCTTCTGTAATCTCAGCTAGTCAGGAGGCTGAGGCAGGAGACTTAAGGCCATGAGTCTGAAAACAGTCTGGGCCACATAGTGAGACCTTATCTCTAAAAAAGAAGAATGTATATAAAATAAAAAATATTTGAAGACAAATGAACGTTGGGATAATTGGCTATCAGTAGATCCACGTTAAAGGAAATAAATGGCAAATATTTACCTGATCTTTTCAGGTAAAAGAAAATAATCCCACAAGTAAAATTGAAGATGCAGGAAGGACAATGAAAATAGCAAATGTGTGAGTAAACTTAAACGGATGATAATAACATTAAACAACAGTAACAATTCCTTATGTGGTTTAAAATACATATAGAATTAAAATTTACAAGAATTGCATATAGGTCAAGCTGAGAGTAAATGAAATTAAAGTGTTCTGAGATTTTATTTTGGTTCAGAGTGAGAGTGAAGTACCATATAGCATTAGAATTGATAAGTCAGTTGTACTCTAGGGGAACAACTAAGAGACTAGTAAAAGAGTATAAATTATAAATTAACAAAAAAAGATAGAATAATAAGCAAATTAATACAAAAGAAGGAAAGAAAGGAGTGGAAAAGGAGTATAAAATGTATGGGACAAAAAAGAGGGTGAAAACATAGTAAACTTAAATACAAATTATTATCATAAATATACTAGATGTAAATGAACTAAATGTTCCTAAGGGCAAAGAACTAAAGCCAAAGATTTTCAGGCTGAATAAAAAATAAAAGACAAAACCCAAGAGACAAAACAAAAACATGAAGATACAGAAAAGTTGATAGATAAAAAATGAAAAAGATATATAATGTGAATGCTACCTAAAATAAAACAGATGTCTATTAATATTAGACAAACTACTTAGGGCAAAAAACATCATCACACAGTTAAAGAGAGTCACTTTTAATGACGTAAAAAAAACCCAATTCATTAGTAATATATAAAAATTCTAAATTAGTATAACTTAACAAAATTGCCTCAAAAAATAAGGTGAAATTGGTATAAGTACTACAGGAGATAGATAAATCTACAACCATAATGGGGGGTTTTAGTGTACAATCTAAAAAATCAGTAAAGATATATAAGGCTTGAGAAACACTACCAACAAACTTTACCTTCCGGATGGCTATACATCACCCAAGAATCACATTTTGAATTAAGCATCCATGGAACATTTACTTTGTAAGCTAGGTCACAAACAAATCTCAATAAATTTCAATGAGTTGGAATCAGAGTATGTTTTCTGACTGCAATAAAATCAAGCTAGAAATGTATAAGAAAAATGTAATAGAAAATCCCATGTATTTGAAAATAATTATAAAAATCAGTTGTCAAAAAAGAAATTATAAAATTTAGAATAAATTTTATACTGAATGATAATAAAAATATAAGATATTAAAACTTGTGGAATGCAAGTGAAGCAGTATTTAGAGGAAAGTTATAACCATAAAATGTATATTTTAAAAAAGAAGAATGAGAATTCATCACCCAAGCATGATCTCAAATAAACAGAAAAAGAATAGCAAATTAAAACCAAAGAAATAGTAAAGCAAGCCTTCATGAAACAGGAAACAGAGAACATCAAGAAAGCTAACAGTTGTTTCTTTGAAGACATTAGACTGATAAACTTCTGGTGAGACTGAGTAAAAAAAGAAAAAGAAAAGAAGCAGCACAAACAAATGGTATCATGAAAGAAAAAGGAGGCATCAGTATAGATCCTGCAGTCATTAAAGAAAGAAACAAGATTCATGAATTACTTAAGGCCAATAAATACAAAAATTTAGAAAAAAATGGACAAATTTCTTCTCCAAATTACAATATACCAAAATGAACACAAGAAGAAATAGAAAAATGAAATAGTCCTACAACAATTCATAACTGAGAGAGGCAATTTAAATCTTTTCCATTAAAAACAAAAAACAAAAAAACAAAACCTGTGGGTCCAGATGGGTTTACTGGTAAGAACTACCAAATATTTAAAGAAGAAATAACATCAATCTTATACAAATTCTTCCTGAGAATATGAAGCTGGTATATTTTGATACAAAATCTTAATAAACACATTATAAAAGGAAGGAAAATTACAGAGTGTGTAACTGTCATTCATGAATATAGATGCAAAATTATAAACGAAGTGTTAGCAAACTTATTCCAGTAATATATAAAAAGGATAACATAATTATCAGTCTGGTTTTATTTGACATTGTGAAGTTTGGTTTAATATTAGAAAATCAACCCATGTAATTCATTACAGTAATAGATTAAAAGAGAGAAATAATATGACCATCCCAATAGATGTCAAAAAAATCATTGAATAAAATTTGACTCCCACTCATGATTTATAAAAATCTTATCAAAAAAGGAATAGAGAGGAACTCTACGAATCTGATGTATCTACACATCCCCAAAGCAAACCTTATACTTATTGACAAAACACTGAAAGTTTTTCTTTTGAAATCAGGAACAAAACAAGGATGCCTACTATTGTCACTTCTTTTCAAATTGTACTGTGGCCTAGCCAGTGTTGTAGGCAAGAAAAAGAAACAAATGGTATAAGAACTGGGAAGGAAGAAATGAAATTATTGTCACTCGCTCACAAATTATATATGATTGTATGTATAGAAAATCCACCAGAATCTACAGATAAATTATTAGTATTAATATGAGAGTTTAGCAAGTTTGCTAAATCAAAAGTCAACATATAAAAATTAATTGAATTTCTATGTATATGCATCCAACAAATTTTTTTTTTTTGAGGCGGAGTCTCGCTCTGTCACCCAGGCTGGAATGCATTGGTGTGATCTCTGCTCACTGAAATCTCCGCGATTCTCCTGCCTCAGCCTCCTAAGTAGCTGGGACTACAGGCGCGTGCCACTACGCCCAGCTAATTTTTGTATTTTTAGTAGAGACGGGGTTCACTATGTTGGCAAGGATAGTCTCCATCTCCTGACCTCATGATCTGCCTGCCTCGGCCTTTCAATGTGCTGGGATTACAGGTGTGAGCCACCACGCCCGGCCGCATCGAAACAATTTAAAACACGGACTTGGCTGGGCACTGTAGCTCATGCCTGTAATCCCAGCACTTTGGGAGGCCGAGGTGGGTGGATCACCGGAGGTCAGGAGTTTGAGACCAGCCTGACCAACATGGTGAGATCACATCTCTCCTAAAAATACAAAATTAGCAGGGCATGGAAGCTGGCACCTGTAATCCCAGCTACTTGGGAGGCCGAGGCAGGGGGATTGCTTGAACCCGGGAGGCAGAGGTTGCAGTGAGCCAAGATTGCGCCATTGCACTCCAGCCTGGGCAACAAGAGTGAAACTCCGTCTCTAAAGAAATAAATAAACGGGAACTTTTTTCCATCTAAAAATAGTGAATAACTAGAAATAAATTTTAAAATTAATATTTGAGATCTCTATGCAGAATGTCTTAAATCATATCAAATGTATACGTACATAAAAAGAAACCTATCTTAATACAGAAATTTTGCATAAAATCAATCTACGTAGACTGAGAGCCTTTATTAATAACCTAGAAAGATTAATCTGGTATTAGTTTTGATTAGGTTTGGAGTTAAGGTTAATATGGTGGGGTCTATTATCATGTGTGTGAATGCACTCACTAGAGCACGTGCATACGCATGTTCATCTGAACACACACACACACATGCACGTGTGCGCACGCGCACACACACACTATATTCCCCAAACATTGTAAAGAAAAACAGAAAGTTGTGATTGTATGAGCAACTCTTTCTTTGCACTTTAGATTTTCATACACTTGCATATCTGATTTTCACAGATGATTTCCATGGATGATTTTCATGTCTGAATCTCATTTACTTCTTATGTTGTTAAGCTTTCCTCTCCCTTTCCTCCTTACCTAGATCCAGAGATGCTCCTAGTATGTTAGAGCACATAATTTAAATTTAGATTTAATGATATTGACTTCCATTAACGCTTTTTCTTAAAACTCATCCTTGAGCCTGCAGCAAAGACTTGCCCCTGTGGCAGCTTGGTGCACTAAGAGTTAGGAACTAACAGCCTGAACAAGGACTGAGTTAGAAATTTGTGTCTGCCACTTACTGACTACTTGTATGGCATTGTGCAAATTTCTTCACCAATCTGGCCTCAGTTTCCACATCTGTAAAATAGAAATAATACCTCCCATTCCTACCTCCAGGGCTATTATGAAGATCTAGGTTGATCAATTGCTATATAACTTCTAGCTAACTGTAGCAAACACTTCCATATCAATTCTCTTCAATTTTCTTTTAAAATGAACAGACCTCAAATTTGTATGTTCCTGCTTAAAGCAGGAAGCATGGATGCAATGGCGGCAGCAGCCCTTTTGTGACCAGACATGAGAGAAAGGCCTGGAGAGTCACAGAGACCTTGCATCCATCTGCTTGTTTAGGTCTCTGGACCAGCTCAGGGTCACCAACCTTCATACTTCTTGTTTGGTGACAGAAAAAGCCCAGATCTTTAAGCCACTGTTACCTGTGTTTTCTATATCTGCAAGTAAATTCAATTCTTAACTAATACACTAAGCTCTAATGAACTTGTATGATGTGCCTGACACTACACTAAGCACCTGATGTGTGTTGTGCTCTTTGATACCCCAGTACAGCTCTCCTACAGGACACTGAGGTGCAGAGAGATTAAGCAATTTACTCAAGGTCACGTGGCTCTACCGATGCCTGTCACGTACTCACAGAGGCCTCAACAATTGATTCAGTTATTTAATTATTGTCAGAAAGATGACACAAGATCACACTGTAAACCAAAATACTTTTGTAACCAACATCAGCCAATATTCTATAGCGCTGATCACATCGAGTTACCTAGGGTCCATGTTGCAGCCACTCTGTCTTAGGGCAGTCATCAGGAAGTTGAACTTTCTAAAATTAGAGTTCTTTTTTTTTTGAGACAGTCTCGCTCTGTCACTCAGGCTGGAGTGCAGCAGTACAATCTTGGCTCACTGCAACCTCCGTTTCCTGGGTTCAAGCAATTTTTGTGTCTCAACCTCCCGAATAGCTGGAATTACAGGCATGTGCCACCACCATGCCCAGCTAATTTTTGTATTTTTAGTAGAGATGGGGTTTCACCATGTTGGCCAGTCTTGTCTCGAACTCCTGACCTCAAGCAATCCACCTTCCTCTGCCTCCCGAAGCGCTGGGATTACAGGCATGAACCACCACACCTGGCCTAAAATTAGACATTTTTATATACAGATTTTTTTTCTTAATGATTGCAATTGGTAAATCCAGGTTTTGCAAATGTTCTCATGTAAATAATTGTGGATATGATCTATAACAGAACTTTGCGACTTAGATCATCAATTTTTCTAGGTTTCTTGAAGTGGACCCAAAACTGTTTGAGAAACATCTTGACCCTGCCTGTAAAGATTCTCTGTGAGGATATGATAATAAAAAAGAATAGCGACTAAACACTGAGTGCTAACTATGTGCTAGGCATGCTTCTAATCACTTTACATGCATTCACTCATTTCTATCCTCACAACCCTGTGCCAGGTAATGTAATTATCACCATTTTTCAGGTGAGAAAATCAAAGCCAAGAAATGTTAAGTTGCTTGTCCCAGGCTTCTTAATCACTATAAAATGGAAGAAAAAGAATTTGAACCCTGAAAGGCTGGCTTCAGGAATATGCCCTGTCTAACTTTTAAAATGGACTGTTCATTGATTATCAAACATATGCCCAATCTCTCTCTCTCTCTTTTTTTTTTTTTTTTGAGGTGGAATTTTGCTCTTGTTGCCCAGGCTGGAGTGCAATGGCGCAATCTCAGCTCGCTGCAACCTCTGCCTCCTGGGTTCAAGTGATTCTCCTGCCTTAGCCTCCTGAGTAGCTGGGATTACAGGCACACACCACCACGCCCGGCTAATTTTTGCATTTTTAGTAGATAGGGTTTCACCATGTTGACCAGGCTGGTCTCAAACTCCTGACCTCAGGTGATCCACCTGCCTCAGCCTCCCAAAGTGCTGGGATTACAGGCATGAGCCACCGTGCCCGACCTCAGTCTCTCAATTGGTAAGACAGAGTGTCTATGCTTCAGAATCTTGTCAGAAAATTCTCCCTGCATGTTTTAAAGTGTGATGTCAAGATATAATCATCATTTAGAATTTTCTGAAGAATATGAAGTGTATCCATATCCTTGACTCAAGCCAGTTTCATCGTTTGGGACTACAGTGTCTTAGTTCCCTTTGGAACTAAGATTTTGTTTAGCTTTTAATATTCAATTCAAACATCAACTTTCCTTCCTGGATTGCACCCTTCTCCCACCACCGGATCCCTAGGTTCGGGGAGTGTCTACCCCAACACACTCCCATTGTTTGTCTGTGGGAAGAGCTCCCCAAGGGCAATGGCTGTCCCGACTCATTTGTCTGTATCGCCAGCTCCTAAGCAAGGGCTCAGTAAATGGCCACGGAAGTCAGGAAGAAAGAAGAAAGGAGAGAAGGAAGGAAGTTAGGAAAGAGAAAAATTTAAGAATGAAAAAAATAGAAAGAGAGGGAAAGAAGGAAGGAAGGCAGGAAGGGAGAGAAAGAAAGAGAAAGGAAGAGAGGGAGGGCGGGAGGGAGGGAGGAGGACAGGGAAGGAAAGAGAAAGAATGAAAAAGGGAGAGAGAGAAAAAAGGGAGAGAGGGAGGAAGGAAGGAAAGAAGAAAGGAAGGAAGGAAGGAGAGAATCTATTAACTTAGAGAATGGCTTCATCACAATGGTCTGTATGGGTAAATATTGCCCATGGTTTTCAGACCATCTCATATGCCTGGATGCAGGAGACACTCTCCCCTCCCACACACATTCTGATTAAATTTTTGGTTTATAGAGCAAAGAATTCAGAAGCTTATATTAAGGATGAAGATCTTAAGAAGATGAGATTCCCCTCTGTGCCCTTCTGCGCGCACACAGAGATCCAAAGCCTTTTCCATAGCTGCCTGACAGGTTTCACAGCTGCCCTGAAGAAGTCCTTGAGACTTGCAGCAGGAGAAGGATCTCTGTGTAATCTTTGTTTGCCTAATAATAGGGCTTTAAGGGTTTTTAAAAATTGGTTTTCTTTGGGGATCATTTAAATTTCCCATTTCCTTGTAAATATTTTTGGTAAAAACATTATCCTCTTGGACTTCAGAGGAAGTTAAAATAGAAAAAGCTTGAAAGCATTCACAAAGCAATGTGCTCTCAAAACACAGCCATTCATTTGAAGTTGTCTTTTAGTCGTGATCTGCCTGCCTCGGCCTCCCAAAGTGCTGGGATTACAAGTGTGAGCCACCGCGCCCAGCCTTCAATGCTGTTTCTTATATTTTATAATACTGTTTAATCTGCCTGAAGGTGTAGGATGTAATGTCATGATACTGTACAAACTTCTGGGCTACCAGCCAACCGATACAGATGAGAAATATTCTATTACTGTGAAGCTGGAGTTCCTTCCTACTATTTCATTGGTATACATTTGTATTCATAGCAATTATTTATTTAAATATTTTAGCACATATAATTTTGAAATTATAAAGGAGATCTTTTTTTTTTCTTTTTTTCTTGGAGACAGAGTCTTGCTCTGTCACCCAGGCTGGAGTGCAGTGGTGTAATCTCAGCTCACTGCAACCTCTGCCTCCCAGGTTCAATCAATTCTCCTGCCTCAGCCTCCTGAGTAGCTGGGATTACAGGCATGCTCCATCACGCCCAGCTCATTTTTGTATTTTTAGTATAGATGGGGTTTCACCATGTTGGCCAGGCTGGTCTCAAACTGCTGACCTCAAGTGATCCACCTGCCTGTCAGTTTGGAGCCAAGTAGGCAGAAGGTCAGCAGAGGACTAGAAAGAAACTCTCTGTTCCCAAGCCAGTCAAGCTCCTTCCTCTGGGCTCGCGTTCTACAAGCCATCATCAAGCGAACCAAGCTGGAACTATGTCAGCCGCCTCCCCCATGCATCTAATCAAGAGGTAGCTAGCTGTGTGATGGCACAGAGAGAAGGTGAGCTCTGAGGTGAATCCAAGACTTTTCAGTGACCACAGTTTCTCTTGGTTAAGGCCCCTGACTCAGAGCCTCACTTCATACAGTGGGGAAGGACCTGTGGGAAAGACTCACATTCATGCCACAAAAGGCAGTCCATTCTGTTCTTGAGTGTAACATCTTTCTGTCTTAAAAATAATAGTAATTAAGGCCAACACAGGCAGATCATTTGAGGTCAGGAATTCAAGACCAGCCTGGCCAACGTGGCGAAACCCCGTCTGTACCAAAAATACAAAAAATTAGCCCGGCATGGTGGTGCACTCCTGTAATTTCAGCTGCTCAGGAGCCTGAGGCATGAGAATCGCTTGAACCCAGGAGGTGGAGGTTGCAGTGAGCTGAGATCATACCACTACACTCCCTCGTGGTGAGAGAATGAGACTCTTGTCTCAAAAAAAAAAAAAAAAAGCAACGAAAATGTAATTAGTCAGGTGCAGTGGGTTGAGTGCCTCTAGTTCCAGCTCCTCAGGAGGCTAAGTTAGGAGGATTGCTTGAGCCCAGCAGTTCAAGGCTATAGTGTGCTATGATCAAGTCTGTGAATAGTCACTGTACTCCAGGTTGGTCAACATAGCAAGACCCCATCTAATAATGATTGCAAGTTGCAGCCAAGTTCTCCTGCAAGTTCACCTTCCATAGTGTATCTCAAATCTGTCTCCTCGTTACCATCTTCAGCGCCATCTCCACGCAATTCTGCGGGACATCATCTCACAACTGAGATACTGCAATGGCTTCCATGCTTGCCCTTGTCACCTTAAAATTCATCTCCTACTTGGTAAGCAGAGTGAGCCTCTTAACTTATAAAGCAAATCATGTCACACACACCCCTACCTGCTTCAACCCCTTAAAGGGCTTTCCATTTCTCTTAACTAAACACCTAAATGCATGACCTTGACCTACAAAGCCCCATGTTCCCTGATCCAGACCTCATCTGGCTTCCATCCCCATCATAGGCTACTCTCACCTGCTGACAGGTGCTAGAAGACCCTTGAGGCTACCTGCCTTAATGACTTTGCACTTAGGGATCCTTTTGTCTGAAACACTTTTACTTTTCTCTTCTCAAACCTTGGGGTCTGTTTAAATATTATCTCCATAGACAGGGTGTCACCCACCCTCTACATAAAAGGTAGCCCAATTCCTCTACCCACCATTATTGGTTGTTTGCTGGTAAACATTTAGCAACTGGCTCTTGAGGGTGGGGTGGGTGGGGTGGGTGGGGTAGGTGGGGGAATCCTTGATTGTTAGTGTTTGCTTATTTCTGTGGTGTAAATTCTCCTACCACAGCTCATTTTTAGCTATCAGTCTGAAGTCAACAGGCTGGAAGGTCTTTTTCTCTTTCTTTTTTTCTTTTTTGAGACAGGGTCTTCCTCTGTCACCCAGGCTGGAGTGCAGTGGTGTAATCACAGCTCACTGTAACCTCCACCTCCCAGGCTCAAGCCATCCTCCTGCCTCAGCCTCCAGAAGTAGCTAGGATTATAGGCATGCACCACCATGCCTGGCTAATTTTCTAATTTTTTGTAAAGATGAGGTTTCTCTGTGTTGCCCAGGCTGGTCTTGAATTCCTGAGCTTAAGCCATCCTTCCGTCTTGGCCTCCTAAATTGCTAGGTTTATAGGCATGAGCCACCGTGCCTGGTAATAGGCTGGAAGAGTTCTGAAGCTTAACAATCAGTTCTTGAGAGCTGATGCAAGCTGGCTCCAGCTCTTCACTGCATGATTGTCTATCATATAGCACTGCTTATTTCCTTTAAGGCACCCATGAAAAGCTGTCAGATTATATATTTGATTCTACACTTGTTTTTGTGTTTGTCTCTATAGACACAGATTTTATAGACAGAGATTACAATGTAAATTCCATGAGAAAAGATCTATCTCAACCCTAGTCCAATGCTTGTCAATGTAGAATATATCCAATATGTACTTATGAATGAATGGTAAGAGCTCATTCTGTACACATGAGTCTTCCCTTTTACAGCCTTTTCATTTTCTTAGTTTTCCTAAGTTTAAAAAAACAATTTGGCCAGGCGCGGTGGCTCACGATTGTAATCCCAGCACTTTGGGAGGCCGAGGCGGGCGGATCACGAGGTCAGGAGATCGAGACCACGGTGAAACCACGTCTCTACTAAAAATACAAAAAAATTAGCCGGGCGTGGTGGCGGGCGCCTGTAGTCCCAGCTACTTGGAGAGGCTGAGGCAGGAGAATGGCGGGAACCCAGGAGGCGGAGCTTGCAGTGAGCCGAGATTGCGCCACTGCACTCCAGCCTGGGTGACAGAGCGAGACTCCGTCTCAAAAAAAAAAAAAAAAATTTTTTTATTTCAGGGAAAAAGCTCTATTTTACTGCTTTTAACACCCAGAAGCCAAGAGGGAGAGAGGATGTTGAGCAAGAAGAGTGTGAAAGAAGAAAGGGCTGGAAGCGTTTGTTAGAGGGGTGTCATACAATATGACGTGGAAGGAATTTATAGTTTAAACCCCTCTAGTGAAATGATTTTTAGTCATTATGTTAATTGGAAAATAAGTTTATCCTTAGCATAGAACACATTCTGCCCCTTGTTACGTATACTATAAAATTTCTTCTTCATCACAGTGCCTCCTGCCCAGCACAGTGCCTGCCAGACAGGGGATATGTAAATAGTAAGTGATAAATAATGCTCTTGACTATGGATTCTAAGGGCCATTCTACAATGGTAGGAAAGTTCCAAATTCAAGCTAATAAAACATTTATTGGACTGGGCATGGTGGCTTATGCCTGTAATCCTAGCATTTTGGGAGGCGGAAGTGGAAGGATTGCTTAAACCCAGGAGTTCAAGACCAACCTGGGCAGCAATATAGTAAGACTCTGTGCTCCACAAAAAACTTAAAAATTAGCTGGGCGTGGTGGCATGCTCCTGTGGTCCCAGCTACTCAGGAGGCTGAGGTGGGAGGATCAGTTGTGCCCAGGAGGTTGTGGCTGCAGTGAGTCAAGATTGTGCCACTGGACTCCAGCCTGGGCAGCAGAGTGAGACCCTGTCTCAAAATAAATAAATAAAAATAAAATAAAACTCTTACTGTGTACCAGGTATTGGTGAAAACAAAAATCAAAACCTGGCACTTTCTGTGGGTGAAAAGCTGATTTTTCCCTAATCAGGTTCAGTCTATTTTCCTAAGGAAGCCTATAGGGCTGTAAGCCTGGACACAAAAGTGCAGTGCTCTAGCCTGATTGAAAGCATGGCCAGCGTGGTGGAGGTGGCAGAGAGGAGACAGGTGACTGGGGGACGTGGCACAGGGCTGCAACTGATACTGCTCTGGGCCCCTGGGAAATTCCCAGGACAGCATCCTGTGTGGCACAAACTAAGATACAGTCCTTGGGTGAAATCATCTCCCTCTAGGGAAGTTAAAACACTCGCTATCCCCCTATTCTCCAATCTCTCCCTTCCTAGACTTGTTGGCCAAACACATTGCTCACATTTACATCGAAAACAGATACACAAACCCAAAACAAACAAACCAAAAACAACAAAAAAGGAGAGAGAATCTTTATCTAAGATGACTTTTCTTAGTTATGTCATTGGTCTTAGCCTTGTTGGTCAAACACATTGCTCATATTAACATCAAAAACAGATATACAAACAGAACACAAACAAACAAAAAACAAAAAAAAAAAGGAGAATCTTTGTCTAAGATGACTTTTCCTACTGATATCGTTGGCCTGGGTCTGAAACACCAAAGGAGAAGCTTCCTCCCCTCTTCTTTCTCTCACCTCTGCCTACTGCAGAAAACTCTTTCACAAAGAAACACTTTTGTATGAAACCAGTTTCCTTCACATCACTCAAGTTTCTCAACACTGTTTCTGTTAATAAACAAACATAGGTTTGAAAGTCTTCCTTGTTTTAGGACTTTCAAACCCATGTTTGTTTATTAACAGAACAAGGATTTAGGATTTTTTTTCTCTTTCCTTTTTTGTTCTCTGCCATTCTATCATAGGTTTTGCTTTTTCACCTAAAGAAAATCCCACAATGGCTTGGATGAATGATACTAATCTGTATTTACAGTATCTCACTTTACTTCTTGCTATTTTGAGTTTTCACAGTTGACTGACATTCAGATGTATGAAAAAATTGGACCAAGTTCTTGAAAAACTGGTTGTCAAATCCTAATTCTGTAGATGTTCCAAGAATTCCTGAGCTTTAAAAAATGATCCCTGTCATGAAATGTTTTATTTTCTAGAAAATTCTTATGCCTGACAAATACATCATATTCATAGAGTACTTTTATATTCGATTTCAGGTGCTTTACATTTTTTTTGGCTGACAGAGCGTTTCCAACACTCTGAAAATTTTCTTAGTACCTTTGTTTTATACTTGGAGGACTGAGGCCTGAATAACTTGTCTCACATAGCGAGGTAGTCAGTAATGGAGTAAGTTTCTGACTGGTTTATTGGAAACTTACTGGTTCATTGGAGACTTACTCCAACAAATTTTCACTTAATTTCCTAGTAATATAATTTATGAATTATCAATATTAAAATATTTCTTTATTGTGCAAAGACATTTTATGTGCTTCCAAGAATCGTTTTCATAGTGTATAAAAGAGAATATACATATTTTATATAATTATATATACATATTATATGTATATACTTAAGCCATAAAAACAATTCAAACATCAGGGTATAGAAAAGATTATGGTAAGGCAAATGAGCAAAGGCTTAATAAATAAGCCGGTAATCAAATGTTCAAAAATCAATGCTATGTAAAGATAAGATCTTTACCCTTAAAACATTTACCATTAACCTGGGAAAACAGAAGACAAACAGTCTCTAATTGATGCCAGCACAAAGAACTAGAGTCCTTGTGCAAAATACAAAGACCTTCTGGAAATGGCAAAGGAAGGAACGAATTCATAAACATTAAAGTGTGCTCAGAGGGGTCAGGACAAGCACAGGCTTCTCAAAGGAGGTGAGTGCTCTTTAGGTGGGAAGATGGTGACCACGTGGATTGAGGGAGAATTGCAAGATTGGCCTAAGCAAAACTCAACGGCAGAAATGTCCAGATTTTCTCCCTTGTCAAATGTTCTTCACTGGAAGCCAGACTCTCCCTATCACTCCAGGGTTTCCCTCTGGGGAAGGGGAAGGGGAAGGAACACCACCACATTAAATGTGACTCATCTCAGTCTCAGAAGCTGTGGTGTGCTGGAAGTTGCTTGCAAAAGCTCAAGAGAGCTTTCCCGTTGCAATTTGGGGAAGTGAATGACAACACGTTGGTAGTTTTGGTAGTTTAGAATCAGCCAAGGTGGGAGTATTTACGCCACAGAAAATGACAAATGCTGCAAGTCAGCCCCCCATGCCCATCCTACCCACCAGCTGTTAAACATTAACCAGCACACCTGGAAGCTGTGCATTTTACAGTCAGGGAGCTATTGTGGCAGCTGTGTGAGAGGAAGAGAAAGGAGATCTCTGGGAGTGGGGCAGAAGAAACAAGTAAGGAGTCGGAGGTAGAGACAAAGACAATGGTGGCAGGAAACCACCAATGACCATCAAGAAGAGCGAGTGAGTCACCTAGGAATTCACGGGAAAGAGATGAGTCCAGAGGGGACTGGAATCACCGTAGGGAAAAGCAGAGTTGCTTAGTGCTCTTACTATATGAGTGCTGACTTAAGATGTTAAAAATCTGCTTATATTCGGTCTGACACCTAACATTTTTATGAAGCTAAAATTATTGTTGCTTTGCTATGTCACCCAGTCACTTGTTTCTGTTCATTGGAGCAGATCCAAAACAATTCTTTAATGAATTTTGGCACTGCCTGCAGGTACTGCTGCCACTCACCTCTGAATTAAGGAATTTCAGGGGTAATCTCATTATGCTCAATTTTCCTCGATGTCAGACCTGACCCCCAGCCAATTTCCTGTTAAAGTGCATAGGTCCATCTTTATGGCCACAGGGAGTGGCTGGTCTTCATACACTTGCCATTGTAAACAGATCTAGCAGTCCAATACCATATTCACAGTCTCTTATTCCAAAACTTGCCTTTTCTCCTACATCACAAACCTTAGTTATTGTCTAAGTAGTTATCCAAAACAGAAACCTGGGAGTCATCTCTAGTTTCTCTATCTCTTTCATCTCCCACGTCTGACCAGTCAGCTTAATATCTTTAGTATCTGTTCCCAACTGCCTCTGCTACTGCCTTACATCAAGTTCTCATCCCTTTTTCCCTGAGTTCCACAAAAACTGCCTAATCATCAAAATTCACAAATGGATCAAAGGAATATTTTTTTCTCAAAGGAGAAACTGGGGTGTTTTCAAAGGCAAGTATATCTTTCTATATTTATTCTTAATTTCCATGAAAAGTTGTGCTGATTGGGATAACTTTAACACTATGTTGAGACTTTGCAAGTCCATGTGACAGGATGGTATCATCCAAGGACCACAGTGAGAAAACAAGGATCTAAATACCCAGGGTTCTATGTTCAGCCCGGCCCCAGTTCCTCGTGGCCTGCTGAGAAACTCTATTTTAGGAGCTTTACTGCCCCCAAACCCCTCCCCCATGCATCAGTGTGAGTGCTGGACTGGGCAAAAGAAGGTAGGTCACTTTTAGGAGTTTGTGGGGTGGCAACCCTCCTTTGCCCTCCCCTTCCTTTTGAGGAGAAAGGGAATTTTAGTCTTCTCAGAAGGCTGATGGACCCTAGACTACAACTCTCACCAAGTTGGATAAAATAGTAAAGAAATCAGACCGTGTTGATAGAGAGACCTAACCATACTTGGTTCACCAACTTTTGTCCTGACTGACAGGACCGGGTCCACCTTGAGCAGAGAAGGGCCACCATCAGTGAGGGCCTGAGGCTTGAATCTCTGGGGTTTGCAGACACCAGGTGGGTCTGAGGTGGCAGAACTTCTCCCAGAGAGAGGCAGAGGGGAGTCTCTTGAGAAGAGAGGCAGCAGGGGGCATGAAAAAGATCAGAAGGAGAGAGAAACATCCATGGAGATACCCTTCCTTTTGGAGGCCTGCGTCTTCAAGGGCAGAATTACACATTTGTTCTTCCTGCACTGACTGGCTGTTCTTCTGAGATCTGCCTGACCGTCCTGAAGAAAACTCCATCATAGTTCAATGTGTGTTTGGAAAGAGAAGGCTGCTGTAGCAGAAGGGACTCATGGGAAGGGATGGAAATTAAATTTCAGCTATTTTGCAGGGCTCTCGTGGAGACAGGGCTGATGAGAACATCTCTCCACTAGTCCATCCCATGAGACACACACACACACACACACACACTAGCATCAGCAGCTGCAGACATTCCTAAGGTGAGGCATTAAGCAGTGAGGTTGAATTCCCTAACCCTACCGTATCAAGGATTAATTAGTTCTCCTTTGAAGACAGAAAGGAGCCGGGCACAATGGCTCATGCCTGTAATCCCAGCACTTTGGGAGGTCGAGGCAGGTGGATCACCAGAGGTCAGGAGTTCAAGACCAGCCTGGCCAACCTGGTGAAACCCCATCTCAACTAAAAATACTAAAATTAGCTGGGCATGGTGGCAGGCACCTGTAATCCCAGATACTTGGGAGGCTGAGGCAAGAGAATCACTTGAACCTGGGAGGCGGAGTTTGCAGTGAGCCGAGATTGCACCATTGCACTCCAGCCTGGACGACAGAGCGAGACTCCGTCTCAAAAAAAAAAAAAAAAAAGAAAAGAAAAGAAAGAAAGGAAAGGGTCTTGGCACAAGCCAAATTACAAATGTGTCTATTTTATGTTTATTCAAGCGTTAGTCCTCACTTCGTAAACATCTGCTTTGCCCACCGCCTCCTTAGTTCATTTTACCTGTTATGGCAGTGATCCGACAGAGATGAGAGCTTTGAGTTGTATTTGCTTCACTGTCTGCCAACAACCACCTTGGAGCCAAAAATATCCTTCAGATAAGGCACAAAGGGACTTGGCCTGGGCTGAAACCAAAATCAACTTCCAAAGACCATAGTCCTTATACGAATGAGAGCTCAGAGCTGTGCACTGAAGAAAGTGAGTCAGCCAACAACTTTAAGTCCCCCTGTGCCCATTGTAAGACATCCCTGGAATGTGGCTCTCTGCATTTGAGCAATGGGTAAACAATGGGGCTACAACAATACCTGCCTTTAAAAAACAGTGGGTTCTGCTAAATTTCCAGAGAGAGAGAGAACCAGATCTGATTTTATATTTTTAGTTAGGAAATTCCTTGTTTTCTCCCTGTGGACGCTCAGAACCTGATACCATCCTATCACATGGACTTGCAGTCTCAACATAGTGTTACAATTATCCCAAGGAACACACCTTTTCATGGAAATTAAGAATGAATACAGAAAGATGTATTTGCCTTTGAAAACACCGAAGTTTCTCTACTGGCAAAAAATATTCCTTTGATCCATTTGTGAATTTTAGCTATTACCCTAATTTCCTGCCACCTTCAACAGATAAATGTTCTTGAGTTGGGGGAAGAGTAGGGTTAAAGCTCAAGGTAAATTTCACCACCTTTAATCTGACGTCTCCTTCTACTTCTTGAAATTAGTGAGAATTTCCAATGTAATAATCAACAGTGACTTATGCAGATAATCAAAATGGATGCTTTTTAAAAATATGCAAAGCTGGCCAGGGTGATGGCTTACACCTGTAATCCCAGCACTTGGGGAGGCTGAGGTGGGAGGATCACTTGAGCTCAGGAGTTTGAGACCATCCTGGGCAACATAGTGAGATCTTATCCCTATAAAAAGGAAAAATAAAAATATTTTAAAAATTTTAAAATTGCCAGGCGTGGTGGCTCACGCTTGTAATCCCAGCACTTTGGGAGGCTGAGACAGGAGGATCACCTGAGGTCAGGAGTTCTAGACCAGCCTGACCAACGTGGTGAAACCCTGTCTCTACTAAAAATACAAAAATTAGCTGGGTGTGGTGGCACGTGCCTGTAATCCCAGCTACTCAGGAGGCTGAGGCAGAAGAATGTCTTGAACCTGGGAGGCGGAGGTTGCAGTGAGCTGAGATCAGGCCACTGCACTCCGCCTGGGTGACAGAGTGAGACTCTGTCTCAAAAAAAAATAAAATAAAATAAAAAATAAAATAAAATAAAAAATTAAGGAATATGTAAATGTCATCTCATATTTTAGTAAATGTGATTAATGTTTCTTGCAGAGGACTTAATGTTTCTTGCAGAAGTAAAAAATGTAGGCAGACGGAAGAGAATATTCCTGTTTTCCTGTCCATAAATATGCCCATATATAGTCTTCCATAACTTACACTATTCACCTCACTGTAGTCCTCTTTCTGGTTTAATTGTCATGCCTCTTCAGTAATGATATTTGCTTGCTTGGCTGGCTTTATTGACAATCTCTACTTCAAACTCTTTTCAGTGTCCAAATCCAGGAAATATTTTAAGGTGTGCATTTTCCTGTTAATTCCATGTAGTGCCTATGACTACTCCTTTTCTTCAATGTTTAAAATTCTGATAAAATACATGTAACATAAAATTTATTATTTTAACCATTTTTAAGTGTACAGTTCAGTAGTGTTAAGTATATTCACATTTGTGCAACCAGTCTCCAGAACTCTTTTCAACTTGCAAAACTGAAACTCTGTACCATTAACAACAGCCCACCATTTCTGCCTCCCCCTTGTCCCTAGCAACCACCATTCTACTTTGCGCCACTATAATTTTGACTAAGTGCCTTATATAAGTAGAATTATACAGCATTTGTTTTTTTGTGACTGGCTTATTTCATTTAGTGTTATGTCCTTAAGATTCACGTATGTTGTAGCTTGGGTCAGAACTTTCATCCTTTTTAAGGCTGAATAATATTCCATCATAAGTATATAGGACATTTTGTTTATTCATTCATCCATGGACACTTGGGTTTCTTCCATGTTTCAGTTTTTGTAAACAGTGCCGCTATAAACATGGGTGTACAAATATCTCTTTGAGATCTTGCTTTCCATTCTTTTGAGTATTTAACCAGAAGTGGAATTTCTAGATCATATGGTAGTTTTATTTTTAATTTTTTGAGGAATCTATGGACAGCTCTTGATATAACATCCTTCCCTTTGGTTTTATATAAAAATGCATTCTTTTGAATATTGTAACTGTATTTTTATCAATACTTTTTAACCCTCAATATTAGCCACTTTCCATGGTTTAGTATTTGACTCTCTAATGTTTTTTTCTTTACATTTTCTCCTTTGGTAAACACATTCATTCTTGTGGCTTTTATTAATATTATCACCTCTATGAAAATCTACATATTCACCTCTGGCTTCTGTCTTGAGATCAAAATATTTAGCTATATATTAAATATCTCCAATGGTCAAATATCCAAAATACAGGCCCAAGACAGACTCCATCTGTGAATCCATTTCTCTTCACCTACACAGGAAGCATTTGAGCAAATTTAACCCTACCACAAGATAGAGCCAGCCAACAGTTAGAAGACAGTATGCTTGGATGGGCACTGAGAACCTGTTGAAACTTTGAGTTTTACTCCCATCCCTTTCATTCATCCACACAAATGTGTCCATCAGAAGAGATAGATGCTCCAGAAACAGGACATCTTTGCTGAAGACCTTTTTACTGAGTGAGCATAATGCACTGGGAGAGTGCACATCCCCCTCATTTAAAACATGCTCCCGGTTGGGCAAAGTGGCTCACGCCTGTAGTCCCAGCACTTTGGGAGGCTGAGGCGGGCGGATCACTTGAGGTCAGGTGTTCAAGACCAGCCTGGCCAACATGGTGAAACCCCGTCTCTACTAAAAAATACAAAAATTAGCCAGGTGTGGTGTGGGCTCCTGTAATCCCAGCTACTCGGGAGGCTGAGGCAGGACAATCACATGAATCTGGGAGGTGGAGGTTACAGTGAGCTGAGATCATGCCACTGCATTCTAGCTTGGGTGACAGAGTGGGACTCTGTCTCAAAAAACAAACAAACAGAACAAAACAAAACACAACAACAAGAAAAAACATGCTCCCAAGCTGCTCCTCACCATAAATGTCCTAGCAACAGTTGAAGTGGGGAAAAATTTCTAGAGAAGGAGTGACTAGGCTGATTCACAGGTTTGTACAACCACTCCCTGGGGCTTCTCAGACATTTGAGAGGTGAGAAATCACAAGTAAGGCCAGACTTCCTGTAATTAAGCAGGTGGGAGGACAAAAAAATTAAGATTTGAGGTGTTACTGCAATTATGATCTCATTTGTACTCCCAGACTGGTGATTTCTTTTCTAGATGAATTGTAGACTATATGCCCAAGTCGGGAACCTTGGAGTTGAGCTAAACTTCTTTTTTCTCACCTTTAAAATCTAACAAGTTTCCAAGTGAATCTATCCTTTTTAACATGTGCAGAAGTAAAATACCATAGCTTAAAGGATTGGGTGTGGGGGCGGGGGTGGTTATAAATGGAACACAACTATTGTAAAATTCTTATATTAGATGATACGAATTCAAAGTAGACCCTGATAAGTTAAGGGTGTATATTGTAATCCCCAGAACAACTATTTTAAAATGCTGAGAAGTATAGCTAAAAGATCAATAAAGGAGATAGAATGAAATATTAACAATTATTCAATAAACAGAGAAGATACAAAAGAAGAACAAAAAGCAGCTGGAACAAATAGAAACCCCCCACCAGCAGGATGTAGACTTGAACCCAACCGTATCAGTGATTACATTAAATGTAAATGGACCACCAAACATTTCAAATAAAGGCAGAGATTATTAGACTAGATTTTTTTAAAAGATAAAATAGGCAAGACCCAATTATAAGCTGTTTATAAAAAATGCACTTGCAATATAAAGAAATAGACAAGTTCAAAGTAGAAATATGGAAAAAGATATCCATGCAAACACCAATCACAAGAAGGCTGGGGTAGCTGTATTGACTTCAGACAATGAAGACATCAAGACAAAAAGAATTACTAGAAATGATTAGAGTCATTTTATAATGATAAAAAGGTCAGTTTACAACAAGACCAAGAAAAGTTGGACATGGTGGCACACACCTGTAGTCCCAGCTACTTGGGAGGCTGAGGCAGGAAGGTCGCTTGTGCCCAGGAGATCAAAGCTGCAGTGAGCTACGAATGCACCACTGTACTCCAGCCTGAGAGACAGAGTGAGATCCCTATCTCTAAAAACAAAAAAAATGGGCTGGATGTGGTGGCTCATGCCTGTAATCCCAGCACTTCAGGAGACCAAGTCGGGTGGATCAGTTGAGGTCAGGAGTTCGAGAACAGCCTGATCCACATGAGGAATCCCTGTCTCTACTAAAAATACAAAAATTAGTGAGGCATGGTGGCATGCACTTGTAATCCCAGGTACTTGGGAGGCTGAGGCAGGAGAATTGCTTAAACCCAGGAGATGGAGGTTGCAGTGGCTGAGATCATGCCACTGCACTCCAGCCTGGGTGACAGAGTGAGACTCTAAAAAAGAAAATTAAGAATTAAAAAAAATTTTTTTTAAAAGACCAAAATAATCTGCCCTCGACGGTATCCCTTACATGCCACGCCCTCTCTGCTTCTCCCACTCCTTTTGCTCAGTTCAATTTTCTTTGTTTCCCAGGAGAATGGTGTCATCCTTCCATTCAAATCCATCCCAGCAACAAGTTTATTTTTAAAATGAAAATGAGGTCACTTCTCTAATTAAAAACCTTTAATGGTTTCTGGTGGTTAGCTGGATAAAGTTGAAATCCCTTCCTTAGCTTCTTATTGGTGTCTCAAAGGCTTAGCCCAACCCACCTCTCCAACTTTGTCATTCACTGATCATCACTCATGCCAGACCCCACTCACAGCAATTGCTTCTTGTTCCTCAACAAGCATTGCTTCTCTCTGTGCATCCTTCCTCCACTTGCCAGAGACCTCCTCCTTTACCTTCCTCCACGCATTCCTGAAACATCCTTCTGTACTCAGCTACAAGCTGTGCATAAACTGGCCTCTCCCATCCTCCCACTCCACCCTCACTCTACTCCAACACTGGCCTCAAATGTAGTGAGTTGGCTCCCATTTGGGGCTCGCTCTTGGCATTTGCTGTTCCCTCTGCCAGGCGCACTCTCCTTCCTGGATCATTGCATGGGGACTAACTCCTTTGAGCCATTGAGGCCTCAGGCCAAATAGGTACTTCCCAGAGATGCTTTCCCTAACTTCCCATTCTTATTTAGACCCCGCCTCACTTGCATGCATCATGCTGTTTTACTGACCTCTCAGCCTTGTTTATTTATCTGTTTAGTGTGTGTCTCTCCACTTCAATAGACTGTAGACTCTAGGAGAATGGGGAGCTTTTGGGCTTTATTCAAGGATATATTCTCACATTGTAGAACAGTGCCTGGCACATAGCAGGCAGTCAATAAGTATTTGTAGACTACATGAATGGTAGGTGGGTGGGAACATTTAGTATAGAGCAAGCTTGTCCAACCCATGGCCTAGGGGCTGCCTGTGGGCCAAGGATGGCTTTGAATGAGGCTCAACACAAATTTGTAAACTTCCTTAAAACATAATGAAATTTTCTTGTGATTTTTTTCTTTGTGCTCATCAGGTATTATTAGTGTTAGTGTATTTTATGTGTGGCCCAAGACAATTCTTCCAATGTGGCCCAGAGAAGCCAAAAGATCGGACACCCTTGGTATAAAGGAAATTTTTTCTAGTGCTAAATCCCTTCCCAACGTGTCAGGCTTGCTTTGTCAGTGCCTGGGTCAGTGTTGGGGCTCCGCTGCTGATTCCATTTATTACCCCCTTAGGCAGTTTCCCTCCCAGACTCTCAGGCCTTCCTGGGAACCCTCCACCTCCACTGGCAGCAGGGCTGGTCAGATCTGGATCGCTCAGTCTGCCCCAGCGCCTGTCTATCTGCCTGTCAGCATGCAGATCCAAGTCACTTAGTCCTGTCTATTTTCTTTTCTTTTTTTTGAGATGGAGTTTCATTCTTGTCGCCCAGGCTGGAGTGCAGTGGCGTGATCTCGGCTCACTGCAACCTCCGCCTCCCGGGTTCAAGTGATTCTCCAGCTTCAGCCTCCCAAGTAGCTGCGATTACAGGCGCTTGCCACCATGCCCAGCTAATTTTTGTATTTTTAGTAGAGATGGGGTTTCACCAGGTTGGCCAGGGTGGTCTAGAACTCTTGACCTCAGGTGATTCACCTGCCTCAGCCTTTCAAAGTGCTGGGATTACAGACGTAAGCCACCGTGCCTGGCCAGTCCTGTCTCTTTTCAATGCTGGCTAATCAGAAAAGGGTGCTTAATAATTGCTGCCAATCATGACTTATAAAACTCTTTTAAACACAACTCCAAGCATTTTCATGGACTTCTTAAAACGTATTCCTGGCATGGATGGATTAATGGATAAACAAGATGTGGTCTATCCATACGATGGAATGTTATTCAGCCTTAAAAAGCAAGGAAGTTCTGACTCATGCTACAACATGGATGAAACTTGAAGACATTATGCCAAGTGAAAAGCCAGTCACAAAAGGACGAATTCTGCGCGATTCCACTTATACGAGGTATCAAGAGTCATCAAATTCATAGAGACAGAAAATAGAACAATGGTTGCCCGGGAGTGGCAGAGGCAGAAATGAGTTCTTTAATGGGTACAGAGTTTCAGTTTTGCAAGATAAAAAAGTTCTGGAAATTGCTTGTGCAACAATGTGAACGTACTTAACGCTATTGAGCTGTACACCCAAAAATGGTCAATATGGTAAAGTTTATGTTGTACATATTTTAATTTTATCACAATTTAAAAATTATAAAGGAGAGGAATAGGCCGGGCACGATGGCTCATGCCTGCAATCCCAGCATTTTCAGAGGCTGAGATGGGTGGATCACTTGAGGCCAGGAGTTTGAGACCAGCCTGGCAAACATGGTGAAACCCCATCTCTACTAAAAATACAAAAATCAGCCAGGTGTGGTGGCATGTGCCTGTAGTCCCAGCTACTCGGGAGGCTGAAGTGGGAGGATTACTTGAGTCCAGGAGGTCGAGGCTGCACTGAGCCATGATGGCACCACTGCACTCCAGCCTGGGCAACAGAGCAAACCCTGTCTCAAAAAAAGGAAAAAGAAAAAAGAGTATATCGCCTATAGAATATTTTGCCCATAGACATATTGTGTATGTAGTTGTACTGGAAACTGAAATTCTCTTTGGAATGTTTCCTACTGTGATGCTGCTGGAGAAGGATCTAAAGGAATGAGGATCTGGAGTTTGGCATTGTGGATCCCAGGAGGATTCAATGAAAAAGTAGTGAGAAGGCAGGATAGTCATGCTGGGAGATGAGGGCTGCCTGGCAGCTCCAACGAGGTGCTTTCCTCAGGTCACACACTGACCTTCAGATTGCCTCTCAGGAAGAACCTGATCCATAACTCTGAATGCTCCCGGGATCTGTTAAGCAAGAATCTGTGTTTTAATTTTATTACATCTAGAAATTAATAGACTGTAAAAATTTTCCCTTGGTTTGCTTTTTAAAATCATCTTGTATTGTTTCTCTTTTTGTTGTGTTTTTATTTTAAAGAAAAATGTTCGTTTAAGTTTACCATCTCAATGTCCTAAACCTTTAAGTTCAACATCATTTTACTTTTCCCAAGACATCCCTTTTCTATTCTTTGATTTTTTTTTCCTTCCAGAATTCCCCTTTCTAGTATTCAGTGGCCTGTTTTCTTTTGAGAGAAAAATGTTTGGCAACTTACTTTTTGGCTGCAAAAGTGCTGAACGGGTTTTAAACACTTGGATTTTCCCAGCTGGCCCTAATCCTTTGCCTGTTACATAAAGGGACCCCTTAAGCCCCTGAAATTGCAGGGGACATTTGTGTTGAAGTTCACTGTTCTAGGATTATTTGGTGAGGTAGATATGGATGTGAAACTGCAATGCACATTCAAAGATGACACTACCACGAGTCCAAATCTATCTGCACAAAGCTGGGAGGATGGGCAGGCCTGCCTCCCTCCTTGTGTGGCTGGTCTGTCCTTTGCAGAGTAACAGCTCTGCTTCCTGTCAGGGCTGTGGCAGTTGGCACAGGGTCCTGGCACTGAGCTCAATGGCCCCTTCTCCCTTAAGCCCAGCCACACTGCTTCTGATTCCTGGCTCACGCTTGCCATGGCTTCTCTTGTGATTTTCTTTCAATGCAATATTGTCCTCTAAGAGCCTAAAATAGAGGCTTGACCATGATCCTTTCATAGAATTCAATATTCAGCCTCAAAAGAAATTAAATATTGCCACATAATAAGTATTATTCACTATTAATATGTTTATTAATAACTGATATAATAGATTGCTTAATTATAGTTAATTATTGATACTAACATTTCATGATTATAGCTGACATTTTTTTTTTAGTGCTTCCTTTGTGTGGCCCCGTATTGCCCTGTATAGAAGCATTTCATCTTCACAACAACTCTATGAGGTAGATACTATTATCCTCGTTTTCCAGCTGGAAAACAGGCCTGGGGAGATTGAGAAACTTACCCAAGTCCCACAGCTAGGGAGTGGTGGAGCTGGGATTGAGTTCAGGTTGTCTGTTTTCAGACCCAGAGCCTGCACTGGAGTTTGTGTGTCCCTAGGTGCATTCCACAGAACCCAGTAGCAGATGGTGCAATGAGGAAAACAAAAGGAGTGTCATGTACTGGAGGCTTGGGTTCCCCTGAGATCCATATGTTGAAGCTGTAACCCCCAATGTGATGGCATTTGAGGTGGAGTCTTCAGGAAATAATTAGGTTTACATGAGGTCACGAGGGTGAGGCCCCCGTGGTGGGATTAGTGCCCTTACAAGAAGAGGAAGAGACAAGAGCTGGGTCACTCTCCAGAACATGAGCACACAGTGAGATGGCAGCCATCTGCAGGCCAGGAGGAGTGCCCTCTCCAGGAACTCAATCTGCCGGCCCTTGACCGTGAACTTCCCAGCCTCCAGAGCCATGAGAAGTAAATGTCTGCTGTTTAAGCCACGCAGTCTATGGTATTTTGTAATCGCAGCCTGAGCACAGTAAGACAAGGGGTAGTGCTTTTTAATTAAATCAATTTTGAAAATGCCCCATACAGTACTATTTTCCTATCTTAAAGGACCAACGACGCCTATTGAAATCAGACTCTGAAAAGTCCTGCAATAAAGGAAGCTATTTAAATTTGTTTAAACAATTGCTTCTCAAACTTTTTGACTATGGAACATCTCCCCACTTATGAATATCTCAAAGAACACACTGGAAGGTACTACTGGAAGTGAAGCATATGCGTCAGAGATGAATGTGTGCTTATTTTCCAGGTGGGATGAACTGCCCAGTGAAGCCATAAAGTTGTATAGGCGAGGGTTTGGTAGTTGAAAAGAGAAGAATGCAGACAGAGCCTGAGAAAGGGCAGAGGGCCGTATCCAACAAGTGGGAAGTGCCATTTCAGGGAAAAGAGCCCAGATATTCCGGAACATCTGGGGAAGATAAAAGGAAGTTGTTCTTGGGATAAATCTGGTGAGAACCTACTTTCAAGAGCAGAGTTTAGGGCCTGTCCTGGTTGGAGGAGCTGATTTTAAGAACAGAAAGAACAGTCCAGTATTAAATGTTTGAATATAGGAGGATAGGATAAAAAATGACTCACAGAATTATTATGTCATCTGGGCTGAAAAGTGTCATATTTACTGCCCATTAGAAATTCCTTACAGGCTGATTTCCTAAGTCAGCTTCATTTCTTTCTAGGAAATTACAAGACATGAACTCAAATAAAAGGCTCAGTTGACCAAGGGAAAAAGATCTTGCTTAGTCCTGGTAATACCCAATAAATGTTTGCTAAATATATTCAAAGGGGCCGGGCATGGTGGCTCACGTCTGTAATCCCAGCACTTTGGGAAGCCAAGACGGACAGATCACTTGAGGTCAGGAGTTCGAGACCGGCCTGGCCAACATGATGAAACCCCGTCAGTACAAAAAAATACAAAAATTAGCCAGAGGTGGTGGCATGTGCCTGTGGTTCCAGCTACTCAGGAGGTTGAGGCAGAAGAATCGCTTGAACTCAGGAGGTGGAGGTTGTAGTGAGCTGAGATTGTGCCACTGCACTCCAGCCTGGGCAACAGAGAGACTCCATCTCAAAAAAAAAATAAATTAATTAATTAATTAATTATATTGAAAGGACAAGAAAGGGAGGATTAATTGCACAATTTGGGTTTTGCATCCTTAAAATGAAATATTAATTTTACCAAGCAGTTAGTTTTTTAGAGTAGGGGTGGAGGGGAGAAGGTGAGATTGCTGGCAGAAAGATAGCAAATTACACAAAAGCCATCAAGTTGTTGTGTGATCTTATGATGAGGCTTCATGTCTGTTCATCTGTCAGATGATGGGGTCAGACTAGATGGTCTTAAAGACCCTATCCATATCTACCATCCTAAGATTCTCTGTTCTTCAGAACACGCTAGAGGAAGTTTGGGAAAGCAACTGTTTCATTCAGAGATAAGTACACTTAATACAATTCAGACAATACATTTGTAATGGGCATTTAACACAGCAATCAATTGTACAAGATTCTATTTACTTTTTCTTGTATTAAGCAGAAGAATAAATAAACATAACTGGCCTCAATTATTTAACACTAAAAATGTTGACATTGTAGAGATAAATGTCAACACCAAGAAATACGTTTTCCATGTTCTCCTTAAAACAAATAGAAAGTTTGTCTGGTATCAATAATTATCCCTTAGAATTGGGATGTATTCAGGTTTTATGCATGTTACACAGAGCAAACAGGCTATTTTCAATTTCTGTGTTTGTATATTTACCTGTAATTGCCAACTTTCTACAAATGATGTTTCCTCTTGTGTAAATGCCAACTGGATTTAGCAAATGTCATGATTATTCGTGCCACCTATTGGTGAAATGTAGTATGACAGCATCTTTTGTGTGCAAGACAGGTACTATGGGGAGAGGAGGGTTGTCAGGACAAATTAAACAGGAATTCTGTACTCAAGAACAGTGGAGAATCTATCTTTTATGAGGCAATTCAAAATTTGAACACTGGAAGGGTATTTGATGGTAGTAAGGAATTACTGCCTTTTTTATTTCCTATTCTTTTTTAATTGTTTATTTTTAGGTGTGACATTGGTGTTGTGGTTATGTTAAAACGTCTTTATCTTTTAGAGACACATAGTAAGATATTCTGAATGAGCGCAAATGATATATGTAACTTGATTTAAAACAGTATTAGCAATTTTGATACATGCACAACGTGGATGAACCTTGAAAACGTGCTAAGTGAAATAAGCCAGACACAAAAGGACAACTATGGCCGGGCATGGTGGCTCACACCTGTAATCCCAGCACTTTGGGAAGCTGAGGTGGGCTGATCACTTGAGGCCAGAAGTTTGAGACCAGCCTGGCCAACATGGTGAAACCCCATCTCTACTAAAAATACAAAAATTAGCTGGGCATGGTGACATGTGCCTGTAATTCCAGCTACTCGGGAGACTGAGACAGGAGAATCGCTTGAACCCGGAAGGTGGAGGTTGCAGTGGAGCCAAGATCGTGCCATTGTACTCCAGCCTAGGTAACAGAGTGAGACTCTGTCTCAAAAAAAAAAAAAAAAAAAAGTGGTGGTAGGCAAATATATAGGGTATCTAGAGTAGTCAAATTCACAAAGACAAAAAGTAGAATGATGATTACCAGAGACTGGGGGAGGGGAAGTGGGGAGTTACCATCTAATGGGTCCAGAGTTTTAGTTTTGTAAGAACTCTTTTCTGGAGACAGATGGTGGTGATGGTTGCAAAACAATGCAGATGTCTTTAATACCACCGAACTGTACACTTAAAACATGATTAAAATGCAAAAATTATAACATGTATTTTTTAGCACAATAAAAACAAAATTAGGGCCAGGTGGGTGCACCTGGGCCAGCGAGGAAGGGGCACATGTCTGGGTGGGTGGGGCAGGGAGGGTACCTGAGGTCACTGGCTCGGCGGTAGAGGCAGGGGCGGCAGAGGTGGAACTGCAGAGCTGCAGGGTCCACTGACCCTTACCCTCAGCTGGAGAAGTAACCCTCCAGATCAACTGCAAGAACAAACCAGCAATCCTGAGAGGAGCCGCAGACCCTCTGAAGGAAGCGGACTGCTCCTGCAGGACCCAGGAGACACCCCAAGTAGTGTGAGTGCCCCAACTGCGGAAGTGGGAAAGGGGGACCCTCCTCTTCTGAACACACACCTCCACTGGGGAAGCTGAAGGTCTGTTTTCGGGAGAAGTTTCCAACTTTACCTCAAGCTGAGTCAAGTTAGAGAGCTGAGCCGAGCAAAATACAAGGGTAGAGGAAGCAGCAGAAAGGCCCTGGGAGCTCGCTGGGTCCCCAAGCAGCCCATTCCTGCCTGACACCACAGGGATCCATCAGGAGGGTGGCCAGAGGAGCAGGGGGTAAAACTCCACAAGGAGAAGGAATTCTCTAGCTGAACTTTATAACAATTTGAAAGTGGCAAGAAGCCTCCTGGCCAGAACCTGGGGGAGAGCATGAATCCAGCGTGCAGACTTCACATGCAGGGGGATGAACTGAAGCCCTTTTCTTCCACAGCTGGGAGGCGAAAAGCCTTGGGCAAGTTTTCAAGGCCATCTCACCCTCCACCCGGAAACAGACTCGAGGCCATTGGGGGAGGCACGGTGGGAGTGAGGCCGGCCTTTCGGTTTGTGTGGGAGCTGGGTGAGGCCTGTGACTGCCGGCTTTCCCCAACTTCCCTGACAACCTGCATGACTCAACAGAGGCAGCCATAATCCTCCTAGGTACACAACTCCAGTGACCTGGGAATCCCACCCCCATCCCCCACAGCAGCTGAAGCAAGACCTGCCCAAGGAGAGTCTGAGCTCAGACACACCTAGCCCCGCCCCCACCTTATGGTCCTTCCCTACCCATCCTGGTAGGGAAAGACAAAGGGCATTTAATCTTGGGAGTTCTAGGGCCCCACCCACCAGCAGTCCCTTTCCACACTACTACAGCTGATGCTTTCTGGAAAGCGCCACCTCCTGGCAGGAGGCCAACCAGCACAAAAATAGAGCATTAAACCACCAAAGTTAAGGACCCTCACGGAGTCCACTGCACCCTCCTCCACCTCCACTGGAACAGGTGCTGGTATCCATGGCTGAGAGACCCATAGACATTTCACATCACAGGACTCTGTGCAGACAACCCCCAGTACCAGCCTGGAGCTGGCTAGACTCACTGGTTGGCTAGACGCAGAAAAGAGACAATAATCACTGCAGTTAGGCTCACAGGAAGCCACATCCACAGGAAAAAGGGGGGAGTACTACATCAAGGGAACATCCCATGGGACAAAAGAATCTGAACAACAGCCTTCAGCCCTAGAACTTTTTCTGACAGAGCCTACCCAAATGAGAAGGAGCCAGAAAATCAAACCTGGTAATATGACAAAACAAGGCTCTTCAACACCCCCCAAAAAATCACACTAGTTCACCAGTGTGGATCCAAACCAAGAAGAAGTCCTGGATTTACCTGAAAAAGAATTCAGGAGTGCAGTGGCATGATCTTGGCTCACTGTAACCTCCACCTCCCAGGTTCAAGTGATTCTCCTGCCTCAGCCTCCAGAGTAGCTGGGACTACAGGCGCACGCCACCATGCCCGGCTAATTTTTGTATTTTTAGTAGAGACGGAGTTTTGCCATGTTGGCCAGGCTGGTCTCAAACTCCTGACCTCAAGTGATCCACTCACATCGGCCTCCCAAAATGCACCTATTGCATCTTGGGCTGCAGTTTCTACCACTTGCAGGAGTTGAGTGAGACAGAACACTCACAGAAGAAGTTAGGCAAAGCAACTTTATTCATCACAGATAGGCAGCAAGGCACAACAGAAGCCTAGCATCCACTGCGAGCTGATTCTGCAAGGCTCAGGAAGCTACTCAGAATGGATAGAGTCTTGTCTGCACATGCCCCACAATGCACTGCAGCCGAGGCACTCTGAAAGCACTCCACTCTGGGTTTTATACCCTGGGGGGAAACTGGGATCACTGGACCACAGCATTGGAGGACATCTTGTTCTAAGAGGAACAGAAACAGAATCTGGCATGTTCCGGACAGCTTTCCTTATCTCAGAATGTTGTTTCCAGCACATTCTAGAGTTATTCTGAGAACTACAAGTGAAAAATGGGGGAAGAGCTGGGTTATCAAGGCCATCCAGGCACTTGTCCTGCAATGCCCAGGAAAGTCACCCCAGAGGAGGTTACATTTGAGTTGGCCTCAAAGGATGGCTAGAATTTCTAGCCCTTATCTGGAGGAAATAGAATGAGGAAAAACATACAGCCGTGTATGCCAAAAACACAATTTGTCCAGTAAATGTGTGTAAACTCAGGCTGAAATTTAGCAGGCATGATGAGAAAGGAGATATGGATTAGGCCTGATTAGGAATGCCCTGATGTGCCATTGTAGGGAATCTGGAGTGGGCCCGGGCTTGAAAACCAGCAGTGATGAATGGTAGAATTCTGTTTGGCCAGATCAGATTTGAAAATAATTTTGAATGTCGTTGGATAGGAAATTCAGCTCCAATGACTCATAGACCTGTGGTGTAAGGCCTGAAATTAAGATTCAAAACTAAGTGCTGCCTTGCCCATGAAGGCTGGTAAAATCAGGGTACAGAGGCTCAAATGGATTAACTGCAAGTTCTCCTCCCACTCTGCTCCTGGTGGATAAGGTCCTCTAGCCAAGCAACCCTCCTTATCAAAGGGACCAGGTGCAGCGCTAAGCTTCAGGTCCCCGTCAGCCTGTAGAATTATCCAAGCAAACCAAACACATCCTCCTACAGGAACCAGGGGCACCTCGCCCTCTTGTTACTACAAAGCCTGCCTCCCACAGCTCCTGGTGGTTCACTCTGTTCCCAACTGCAACCCCCACATGGCTCTGTGTGGGACAGTGTGGTCCTCCCCTGGGCCATGAGCATATGTGACTAATTACCTGCTGCCCATCTCATCTGTCTAGGGTTGGGTGTCATACATTCAACCATCCTCTCAACCCTAGGGCGGGAATCCCTCCCTCCCCAGTGGGGTGAAGTGGAGGCAAACTAAATCAAACTAAATAAGACCCCATCATACCATGTTGTATTGCACCCTGTTCTTTTTTTTTTTTTTTTTTTTTTGAGACAGGGTCTCACTTTGTTACCCAGGCCGGAGTGCAGTGGCACAATCTTGGCTCACTGCAACCTCCACCTCCTGGGTCCAAGTGATTCTTGTGTCTCAGCCTCCCGAGTAGCTGGGACTACAGGTGCTCGCCACCACACCCAGCTAATTTTTGTGGGTTTTTTCTTTTTTTGTATTTTTAATAGAGATGGGATTTCACCATGTTGGCCAGGCTAGTCTTGAACTCCTGAACTCAAGTGATCCACCCACCTTGGCCTCCCAACGTGCTGGGATTACAGGTGTGACCCACCACACCTGGCCTCATCCTGCTTCTTTACACACTTACATTTCCTGCATAACTGAAAAAACTTGTAACATCTTTTCAGGGGAATGACATATAAAATTATTCATAATGACAGATTATGAAATATTTTACCAATATTTTCCTTTAAGAAAGATTAGGGAGGTAGTGTTTAGGATAGATTCTACATGGAACAAATTAGAAGTAGAAAGACCAGTCAAGAAATATCTGAACAGAATGATAGCCGAGTGGTGTGCAGTGGATATTGTGATATGCTGCCCAGAAAGGACAGTGAAGGACATCAGGCCCCAGCTGCTAGAAGTGCTGCTGCAGTCAGCCTGTAGCTCTTAGCCCTCTCAGAAAGTGCCTGAGCTGCAGAGAACTGCCTCACCCAAGGACATGCCCTATCTTTGTCCTTTTGGGCTGCTATCCTACCAGAGACTAAGTAGTTCAAAAACAACAGAAATGTATTTCTCACAATTCTAGAGGCTGGGAAGTCCAAAGTCAAGGCACCAGCAAATTTGATGTCTGGTGAGGGTTGGCTTCCTAACTGATAGACAATGTCTTCTTACTGTATCCTCATGTGGTGGAAGGGACAAGGGAGGGACCTCTCTGGGGTGTCTTCTATAAGGGCACTAATCCCATCCCGAGGGCTCCATCCTTGTGACCTAATCACCTCCCAAAGGCCCCACATCCCAATACCATCACCTTGGGGGTTAGGATTTTAATGTACAAGTTTTGGAGGGACACAAGTATTCAGACCATAGCACACTCGTGCCTGGGGAAGCTCATATTGAGTGACCAATGGATGGTGGAGCATAAGGGTTTGGCCAGCTCAGCCATGCTTGGCCTGTTTCTGAAAGTCCACCTAACTCCAGAGCTCTTGGTGAGGTTTGCTGAGACTGTCAGCTTTGGGTTGTAGCTCAACGTCACTGCTCTGCCCACTCCTGCTTCTGTCCCCTACCTTCCACAGGTGTGGTCCCTCCCACAGGCACCCCTTCATGAAATGCCTCTTTAGAGTCTGGTTTCTGGGGATACAACCTGTGATGCTGAAAAAATTAAGAGGCCAGGCACAGTGGGTCATGCCTATAATCCTAGCACTTTGGGAGGCCAAGGCAGGAGGATTGCTTGAGCTCAGTAGCTGAAGACCAGCCTGGGCAACATAGTGAGACCATGTCTCTACAAAAAATGTTAATAAAAAAGAAAGAAAATAAATTAGAGATGGGAAATGAGGGGAGGAGAGGGTAATTGAGAAAGAAGAAGCTTAGATAATTTTCACCCTAAGGGTAAATCCCCCAAATAATGTTTCCCCATCTTCTCAGAGAGCCCACAGTCTGAATGAGGAGAAAGCTGTTCAATGAAAAATCAACAAGTAGTCAGGTGAATGCTCCAGGAATCTGCAGAGTGGCAGTGCCCATGCCTTTTACATAAACCAACCTCCTCACTCTCCCTCCTCAGCAGCTCCCAGGCCTGAAAACCGGCAGCATCACCTTCTCCCAAGTACAATCGAGAATCATTTCTCACCAGTAAGAATGTTGGTGTCACATTAAATTTGTGATGCTTAATGGGCTTATTTATGTATTTATTTATTTTTGAGATGGAGTTTCGCTCTTGTTGCCCAGGCTGGAGTACAGTGGTGCGATCTTGGCTTGTTGCAACCTCTGCCTCCTGGGTTCGAGAGATTCTCCTGTCTTAGCCTCCAGAGTAGCTAGGATTACCGGCACACGCCATCACGCCCGGCTAATTTTTTGTATTTTTAGTAGAGATGAGGGTTTCACCATGTTGGCCAAGATGGTCTCAAACTCCTGACCTCAGGTGATCCACCCATCTCAGCCTCCCAAAGTGCTGGGATTACAGGCGTGAGCCACCACGCCCAGCCGGCTTATTCATTTATACTTCAATCAGGATTAAGTATATCATGAGAATAAAACAATCCAGATGGTTCTGAGACTGAATCTGAGCTCCTGGGTAACACAGCAGGGTGGATCTGGACTGGACTTCCTGCCCTGGATCAGCAAGATTGGTCTCATAGGTGTGCACTGAAGGCACCCGAGAAGGTGTGATTTGATGGGCACCTAGAAGACCCATCTACCCCAAAAGACATGACTCAGTGAGGCTGTAGACCCTCTCTGCCACAGCAGCTTCATGTGGGCTTTGTAGATCAGCACAGCTCTTAGACCCAGCCATGCATGGCTCCTGACTGGGCCATATATATTAGAGAAGGGGTCAACAAACTACAGACTTTGGGCCAAATCTAACCTCCCCATCCAGACCTGTTTCTGTACAGCTTATATAAAAAATGTTTTTTACATTTTAAAAATCTTTTGTAAATTTTAAAATTTGTAATTGTTGTGGGTACATAGTAGGCGTATATATTTATGGGGTACATGGGATGTTTTGATACAGGCCTGCAATGTGAAATAAGCGCATCGTGTAACATGGGGTATCCATCCCCTCAAGCATGTATCCTCAGTGTTACAAACAATCCAATTATACTCTTTTATTTTTAAGTGTACAATTAAGTTACGTTATGATTAAGTTTTTACCTTTTTGAGGCAGAGTCTCACTCTGTCGCCCAGGGTGGAATGTAGTGGTGCGATCTTCACTCATTGCAAACTCTGCCTCCTGGGTTCAAGTGATTCTCCTGCCTCAGCCTCCCAAGTTACTGGGATTACAGACATGCATCACCACACCCAGCTAATTTTGAATTTTTAGTAGAGATGGGGTTTTGCCATGTTGCTCAGGCTGGTCTCCAACTCCTGATCTCAGGTGATCCACTCACTTTGGCCTCCAAAAGTGCTGGGATTACAGGTGTGAGCCACTGCTCCTGATCGAGCTTTTACATTTTTAAATAATTGAAAGAACCCAAAAGAAGAATATTTTGCAACATAGGAAGATTATCTGAAATTCAAATTTCAGTGTTCACAAATGAAGTTTTCCTGGAACACAGCCATGCTCATTTTCTTAAATATCATCTGTGGCTGCTCTCATGCCCAGCAGCAGAGTTGAATAATTGCCATAGAAACCACATGGCCCTCAGAGACTAAAAGTTTGCTACCTGGTACTGACCCCTGCTTTACAGCTTTGCTGCTTCACTCTGTGGTCTGAAGACCAGCCTCACCAGCTTTACCTGGGAGGCTGTTAGAAACGCAGAATCTTGGTCCCTGCCTAGACCTACTGATTCAGATCCCAGCAAATTTCTATTCCCATGAATGTTGGAGAAATGTCAGCTTAGAGGGCTCTGCCCTGGCCATCCTCTGCTGCCCCTCCCCTCAGTGCAGGCAGTCCACAAGGTCAAGGGCATGCATCCTCCCGGAACCTCTTCCCCATCTAGGCCATGCTCTGAGTGCCTGGGAATTTTCTGCCTCCAGGGTCAATGCCAGCTTCCTCTCTGGGGTCCATTCTAGCCCAATAGGTGGTCAAGATGCAGCTGTTACAGGGTGGACAGAGAGTGCCTGTGCTTGAATTTATGGATGGTGTGTCCTCTTGCTCAGGCAGCAAGTTCCTCATGGCATAAAGTGGGAAGACAAAGGGGAAGGATGGTGGCTGGGGAGTAGTTCTTGCTGTCCCATTACCTTCTGGCTTGGGCTCTAGAGCCCAGGAATTCTAGCCTGCCATGTAGTTATGTATATATATTTGACAGTTTATTCACTTGATAGATAACTTCTAAATATTTCAACATAGCTTATGGGCCTTCATTGGTACTTTTGACACAGGACCCATGAATGTGAATAGTATGTCTATTGAATGTTTCTCAACGTGTGTTCTGAGGACCCCCTGCAGCAGAATTCACATAGGTTGTTTGCTTAAAATTCCAATTCCTGGGTCCCGCTTTTGATTATCCTGAATCAGAATTTTTGAGGGTGGAGCCAAGGGATCTGCATTCTAACAAGTTTCCCAGTGGTTCTGGTTCACACCAGAGTTTCAGGAACTCTTGGAACTGGGGTAGGGTGGACAGGAGCTGGCTCCCAGTGGGCAGGAGCTTCAGGGGAGAAGAAAAGGAACCAGCCAGCTCAGGGGACCACACTGGCTGCCAGCTTCAAACGCTTCCTATTTCTCTCACTATCTCTTCCTCATCTGGCCTGAACCCAGCTCTGGGTATGAGCTGCAGAGAGAAGTTTTCTGCCAGGATTGGGCAAGGGCGTTCTCCCCCTATGGGGCCTTCAGAGACTGCTCTACCAAAGGAAGTGTCTGAGTCAATGTGAAATTGGAAAGAAGAGAGATATGGTTTGGCTGTGTCCCCACTCAAATCTCATTTTGAATTATAGCTCCTACAATTCCCATGTGTCGTGGGAGGGACCTGGTGGGAGGTAATTGAATCATGGGGGCGGGTCATTCCCATGCTGTTCTTGTGATCGTGAGTCTCACAAGATCTGATGGTTCTATAAGAAGGAGCTCCCCCGCACAAGTTTTCTCTTCCCTGCCACCATGTAGGATGTGACGTTCCTCCTTGCCTTCTGCCATGATTGTGAGGCCTCCCTAGCCATGTGGAACTGTGAGTCCATTAAACCTCTTTCCTTTATAAATTCCCCAGTCTCGGGTATGTCTTTATCAGCAGTGTGAAGATGGACTAATACAAAGGGGAACTAGGGGAGCTTGGAGGAACCAGAGACTCAATCAGGGATTCAGGTGAAGTCTCTGTTGCAAACCCTTGAGCAGGTGAGAACCCCTGGACTCTTGGAGGGGACGTGGGAGGAGCTGCACACACAGACGGTGCTGTCCAACCAATGTGGGTTCAAACCCTGCATCTGTCACTGGCTATGTGACCTTGATCGAGTTCCTTAAGGTCTCCAGGTTTGTTTTCTTATCTGTAAGATGAGAATCCTCTTCCGCAAACCATGTCTGTTTAAAATACATGCTTATTTTGAAAGTCTAGTTGATGTTCTTTCTCACTTATAATTTTAAAACATTTATTCATGGCTATAATATTAAATCTGTGACTTTATTTTTGCTTAATGTCCATCTCAGAGAAGAATATGACTTTATATAGCTAAGTATTTTTTTAAAAATAAGCCTTAGTAATGCATATTTGAAATAAAAATATTTGACAATCCTAATACCTTCAGGCTTGTCACTGGAATGAAATGTGATAATTAAGTAAAACCCATTCTTGCCACAAAGATCTAAGTGGTGGCCATTTTTTTTTTGCTGAGGCAGAGTCTTGCTCTGTCACTCAGACTGGAGTGCAATGGTGTGATCTCGGCTCACTGCAACCTCTGCCTCCCAGGTTCAAGCAATTCTCCTGCCTCAGCCTCCCAAGTAGCTGGGATTACAGGCACCCGCCATCACACCCGGCTAATTTTTATATTTTTAGTAGCGATGGGGTTTCACCATGTTGGCCAGGCTGGTCTTGAACTCCTGACCTTGTGATCCGCCCGCCTCGACCTCCCAAAGTGCTGGGATTACAGGCATGAGCCACCACGCCCGGCCGGTGGCCACTGTTTATTAGGAAGCTTGTTATCTTCTACCGCTGCACCTTCTGATGATTGCTCTCACAGGCACTTAACCACTGGCTAATAAAATGAAATTTCCTTAAACCTCATGCACAGGAAGCCACTTAGGCTGCAGTTGCAGCCCTGTGCCAGGGCAGTGCTTGGCCAGTGACCTCTAACTCCCTGAGGCTCCTTGTGAGGGAGCAACTCCTGAAGTCACATGGCGAAGGTGCTCACAGGACATGATTCTTAGGATGATCCCACCTGTCGAGACCACAGCCTGGGACTCACTGTCACAGGTTAGTGATGAACGCGGAACCTTAATGAAACCGCCAGCGACAGCTGTGCCATACTGCAAGTCACCACTAGGGGGAAGCAGAATACAAGCGTCCAGGTGAGAACCAAGGAAGCGCTGAGGAATGTGGCCCAGGAAGCCAAATGGGGATGGGAGGGGAGACGGATCCTAGGCGCACCCTCCCTGTTCACCCCACCCACCGGGCAGACATGCACACTTCTGGTCTTGCTCTCAAACCATCTGATTCCTCTGTTACTCTGTTCTCTGGTCCTGGTACAGCACATTATATCTTCCGTATGGCAAAGGCCAGTGGTTCTCTAACTTGGCTGCATGTTTAAATCACCTGGGGAGTTCTGTAAACTCTCTACATCCTCGCCTTATCTCAATTAAATCTGAATCTCCAGTGTTTGGAAGCAGGAATCAGTGCTTTTTATATTTATTTATTTACTTATTTATTTTTGAGACAGAGTCTCACTCTGTTGTCCAGGCTGGAATGCAGTGGTGCGATCTCGGCTCACTGCAACCTCAGCTCCCTGGGCTCAAGCAATTCTCGTGCCTCAGCCTCCCAAGTAGCTGGGACTACAGGCATGCACCACCACATCCAGCTATTTTTTTTTTCTATTTTAGTTGACATTTTTGCCATGTTGGCCAGGCTGGTCCTGAACTCCTGACTCAAGTGATCTGCCAGCCTCAGCCTCCCAAAGTGCTGGGATTATAGGCATGAGCCACTATGCCCGGACTCCAGAGCTTTTTAAAACACAACAGGTGATTCCAGTTTGCAGCCAATTTTGAGAACCACTGCTTTAGGCAAAAGATCTCATTTCTTTTCCAATGGAAGCTGGCTTTCACTGTTAGAGGACTCCTCCAAGAAGCCTCCTAACGAACCACACATTTTCCTCCTCCTCCTCCATCTGTCCACGGGCCTGTCTGCAGCTGATGCCAGTACTTATCATGGTTTAAGATACATACGGGTTACCTGAGGGTGTTGCAGATTCAGATTCGTTCGGTCTGGGGTGGGGTTGAGACGCTGCCTCTCTAAGTCCCAGGTGCTGCTGGTCCACAGACCATCCACAGCAGGGTTGGCAGGACATCATCCTGTGTTTCCGCATGTGCACCTTTGCAGTTGTTCTCTAGCTGTTTTGCATTCCTTTTCTGCTTCTGTATTAACCACGTTTCTCCTTTCTGTAAACTTGATGCTTTAACATCTGCCCCGCGTGCATCTGCAGGACACACCTTGCTCTGTGCAACCCAATAATATGTCTCCCTCACTGTTCCCCTCCCCCTGGAAGGAGTCCTCCGGGGCATGTGCTTTTCAAATGAAAACCAACCCAGAGCTCACATCCCAACCAATTCCCTTATCTGGTTCTCACACTCCAGGCCACTATCCCCCTGCCCTAATCACCCAGGGCCAGCTACCCGACAAATAGGAACAGCCCGTATGCCCCAGAACCTGCTGAAATGATTTAAACTAGCCAGTCCTGAGCTAGCTAACCCTGCCTTGCCCACTCCTTCCTATGGAAACCATAATAAGGGCTCTGGCCACATTCTCTCCTCCCTCTGCCTCTTGACCGGCCCTCATGCTGCCCTGGGTGCCCTGCATGGCGTGGCATGCCCACTTCTCTTAGATCTGAGAGTAAGAAACTCTCTTCAATGGCAGTCGTCATCTGATCTGTTGGCCTCACCAAAGCTGAATAAAAATAAAACCTATTAGAACAACTCCCCTGCTAGGAGGAGAGGCGTGGCTGGTTCCCAACTTGTCTGCATTCTGCCGCTCCTCCCAGTCTCACTCCAGTCCCTGCTATGCTGCTTATGGTATGAACACAAGACCCTGAACGCACACAGAAAAGAGCTCAATCAGTGACTGTTGAATGAATAAGTGAACAAGTGTAGGGAGAAAAATTCTGAACTTGGAGTTGGAGACCTGGCTCTGCCACTAACAGCTGTGAGAAATTGTGAAGGTGCCCCCGAGACTCAGTGACTTCATCTGTCCTGTTATTTCATAGCGAGGCCACTATGAGCAATATGTGTTAAAGCCCCTTTTCGTCCACTTGGTAGCATCCTTCTTTCTCTCTCCATCCCCTACTCGTCACTGGTGTTCAGGGTTCCAGCCTTGCCCTTCACACACTGCCTGGGAGGTCCTATCTGTTCCCGAGTCTTTGAATCTTTACCCACAGCTACTATGGTCTGAATATCTGTGTCCCTCCAAAATTCACACGTTGAAATCCAAATGCCCAAGGTGATGGCATTGGGAGGTGGGGCCTTTGGGAAGTGATTAGATCTTGAGGGTGGAGCCCCCATTAATGGGATTAATGCCCTTATACAGAAGGCTCCAGAGAGCTGCCTCACTTCCGCCACCATGTGAGGACACAGAGAGAAGACTCACATGTGAATCAGAAAGCAGCCCTCATCAGACACCAAATCCATCAGTACCTTGACCTTGGACTTACTTCCCACCCTCCAGAACTGTGGGAAATACATTTCTGTTGTCTATGAGTTACCCAATCTAAGGCATTTTGTTATAGCAGCCCGAACAGACTAAGATACCAGCTCAGGCTCCCCTCTTGAGCTCCACACATGTCTAACCAAATGCTGACAATCCATCTCTATCCTGTGAACCTGCCTGTAAGTCATATTTGACACATTCAAAATTGAGTTTATCATGCCTTTCCGCCTCCCAAACCAGCTCCTCCCCTCATATGTCCTATCACAAGTGCCCAGAAGCAGAGTGGCACATGGAAGGAAGCGATCTGGGCGATGGGGGTGGAATTAGATGGCAGAGATTTGTGACAAGCATAGAAGACCACCCAGCATGCTCAGGGGGCAGCATCAATCATAAGTCACATCACAGCAGAGCCATGGTGTTCGAGTCCCAACAGGCAGAGGGAGAGAGGGTGAGGGAGAGGAGAGAGGAGAGAGAGAGAGGGAAAGAGGGAGAGAGAGGGAGAGAGGGAGAGAGAGAGAGAGATGCAGGGACCTCCGACCCATGCAGGTGGGCTTGGGATCATGAGAGCATATGAGGATAGACCCCAGGCTGGCTTCACTGAGACGCCACCCAGAGAAAGGCAGCCGGAGGACATGAGGTGGGAATGGAGCCCTTGCCACCTTCCTGGAGCTCCAAGCCAGTCACCCTCACCAGGGGCCCAGAGGCCACTGGGGCAAACAGCATTGAAACTCTTTCAAACCCTGCTGGCCACTTCCCTCCCTAGGGGAGCAGCAGAGAAGCCCACAGGTGGCCGGTGCTCAGTCAGCACAGCTGAGGTGGGCTGGCAAAACTCCTGGCACTCTCTGTCTCCGAGAATTGGCTGGGGCATCTGATGGTGGTTGCAGAACCTCATCTCCCCTCTCTTGAGCTTAGTGGAGATCAGGCTCAGCAGATCTGCCCAGGTCCCCAGGAGGCTGGGCTGGTTACAGTCGCTGGGGACCAGGTGCTCCCCTTTTGAACCAAGGTCATTTCTCCTAACCAGGGAGCTTCCATAATCACAGGGGTGTCCCCTGACCCCATCCCTACAAACATGTAGAGTGCAAAGGAGCACGGGGCAGGGGTGGGCTCTTAATTCCTGGCAGGGAGCTGCTGCCGTCTGATCCGAGTTGTGGGACAGCACTGGGTGTGTGCTCCTACTTCCTGGCTTATAGGTTTCCTTCTCTGTGTGGCACTAGCATGTGTGTCCTTGACCCCTTAGCAGAGAGGAGCCAATTCACTCTGTCTGTGAAGCCAAAACACAAGGGACCTGCAAGTTTTGAACCCTTCTCTCCACCAAGATGTGAGATGTATACTGGCAGATCCCTGAGATCCCACTAGGCTCAGGCCCTCCACCCACCTGCCTCTGCTGGGCTCAAGCCTCCCTCTGGCACCTGAAGCACAGAACAGCCTCCTCCAGCCTGACTCCACGCCCGCCCCGCCCCCATCTTCCTCCTCCCTACCCACTGGAATGAGCTTCCCAAAAGGCAGATCTTACCAGGTGTCACTCCTCCTCAGAACCCTTATCAATCTCTGCTTGCCTTTTCCATTCTCTTCTCTCCATCCCTTTCTACATACGGCTTTCCTCCCCAGTTTCACTGCGACAGGGCCATTGCCCTTGCAGGTCTCCCTGCTGTTTCTGAATACACGGCTTCTTCTTGGATTTGTTCGCTTACTCTCTTCCCTGCTAGAAGCCGTGGCTAACCTGTTCTTATCTTTCCTGACTGAGGTGGGCCCATTCCTCCACTCTGTGCTCATAGCAGCCTCCTCTAACCTCCATTTGAGCCTTTGTTTTATTGCAGGGGTCCCCAACCCCTGGGCCATGGGCTGGTACAAGTCTGTGGCCTGTTAGGAACGAGGCCGCACAGCAGGAGGTGAATGGCAGGCAGGTGAGTGAAGCTTCACCTGTATCTGCAGCTGCTCCCCATGGCTCACATCACCGGCTGAGTTCCGCCTCCTGTCAGATCAGCTGGGCATTAGATTCTCATAGGAGCACGAACCCTATTGCAAACTGCACATACGAGGGACCTGGGTTCCCTGCTCCTTATCAGAATCGAATGCCTGATGATCTGTCACTCTTGATGATCAGTCACTGTCTCCCATCACCCCCAGATGGGACCGTCTAGTTTCAGGAAAACAAGCTCAGGGCTCCCACTGATTCTACATTATGGTGAGTTGTATAATTATTTCATTATATATTACAATGTAATCATAATACAAATAACCTGCACAATAAATATAATGCATTTGAATCATCTTGAAACTACCCTGTGACCCCTGTCCGTGGAAAAACGGTCTTCCACGAAACCGGTCCCTGGTGTGAAAAAGGTTGGGGACCGCTGTTCTATTGCATTACATTCTAATACTTTATTTTTATTTCTGTTTCCTTCACTGTGGGCGAGCCCCTTCAGGGCAGGGGTTTGTTCCCTCCGAAGCTTAACAGCCTAGTGGCAGAGCTGGCCTTTGAAGGTTTTCTGTGAAATGAGTTCACTGGTGATTCTCCAGGTGTGGTCCCTGAACCAGCAGCATAGCAGGGCCCAGGAACCTGTGAGAAATGCATTTCTCAGTCCCGCCCCGACCTGCTGAGTCAGAGCTCTGGGGACGGCGCCCGGCCCTCAGCCCTCCGTTCCTGTAGCCGTTCAGGGTGATTCTCATGCACGCTCTCATTAGAAGTCAGCTGAATAAGCCACGTGAGAACCTAATGAAATATGATGTGAATGGGATTTGCTATTACTACTCAGCCTAGACTGAAGGATCCCAGGGTGGTGAGCGGCCGAGGGCAGAGCTGTTCCCTGGCCCCCCATCCTCGTCATTTGGCATGCAGGCTGCCTGCGGCACCCGAGGCCCATCTCTTCCTCAGCCCTTGTTAGACTGTGTTATTTCTTTTTTAATTTTAATTTTTAGTTCTGGGGTACATGTGCAGGATGTGTAGGTTTGTTACACAGGTAAACATGTGCCATGGTGGTTTGTTGCAACTATTAACCCATCACCTAGGTCTTAAGCTCAGCACGCATTAGCTATTTGTCCTAATGCTCTCAATTGTGTTGTTATTAATACCCACGGAAGTTCTAGGGAGGAACCCAATGCCCAAAGAAAGACCCTTGATTCTCTTTTTTTTTTTTCTTTTGAGATAGGTTTTCACTCTGTCACCCAGGCTGAAGTGCAGTGGTACGATCATAGCTCACTGCAGCCTCAAACTCCTGGGCTTAAACAATCCTCCTACCTCAGCCTATTGAGCAGCTGGGACCACAGGTGCAGGCCACCACACCCAGCTAATTTTTAAATTATTTGTAGTGACAGGTCTCCCTGTGTTGCCCAGGCTGCTCTTGACCTCCTGGGCTCAAACAATCATCCTGCCTCAGCCTCCCAAAGTGCGGGGATTACAGGTGTGAGCCACTGCACCAGGCCAGAGAGCACCTGATTCTAGGAGCCATGGGTGCGACATCCAAGTGGAACTCTGTGGTCATAGAACCGGGTTTCTCATCCCACACTCTCAAATTAAAAACATTTTGCTAAGGGAATCAGCTCCTTTTGCCTTAGAGTTTGTTTTACCTGTAGTGACAAGCATCCTACTCTTTTTTTTTTTGAGACGGAGTCTGGCTCTGTCGTCAGGCTGGAGTGCAGTGGTGTGATCTTGGCTCACTACAACCTCGGCCTCCTGGGTTCAAACAATTCTCCTGCCTTAGCTTCCCAAGTACCTGAGATTACAGGCACACACCACCACGCCGGGCTAATTTTGTATTTTAAGTAGAGCCATGTTGGACAGGCTGGTCTCGAACTCCTGACCTCGAGTGATCTACCCACCTCGGCCTCCCAAAGTGCTGGGATTACAGACTTGAGCCACTGTGTCTGGCCTATCCCACTATATTTTAAAATTTAGTCTAAAGGAGTTGATGATGAGTTTCTTTTAGCCCTTTATTTTTTGTCTCTTGGTTTTTGAATGTATTTGTTATTAGTATCTGGAGTTTGAAAAAGAGAAAACCTCATTTTATGAGCTCTGTAGTGGGAGGGCTGCTTGTTATCCCTGGATTTTCTCCCATGGCCTAGTACTACCATATCTGCTTCTAGAGGGTGCTCAACAAATAGTGGTTTTCGATTACTCAAAGCAAAACTGAGAAGCCATTTAAGAGGCTGGGAAATAACTTCCTCAAGACTGAAGAATATATCCATAGGCTGGGCACAGTGGCTGATGCCTGTAGTCCCAACACTTTCAGAGGCTGAGGCTGGAGGATTGCTTGACTGCAGGAGTTCAAGACCAGCCTGAGCAATAAAGCAGACTCCATCTCTACAAAAAAAGAAAAAAAAAATACTGAGTGTGGTGGCATGCGCCTTGTAGTCCCAGCTACTTGGGAGGCTGAGGCGGGAGGATTGAGGCTGCAGTGAGCCATGATGATTGAGCCCCAGAGGCTGAGGCTGCAGTGAGCTATGATGGCACCACTGTACTCCAGCCTGGTGACAGAGTGAGACTCTGTCTGTATTAAAAAAAAAAAAGGGTTAGGCCGGGCGCGGTGGCTCATGCTTGTAATCCCAGCACTTTGGGAGGCCGAGGCGGGCGGATCACGAGGTCAGGAGATCGAGACCACAGTGAAACCCCGTCTCTACTAAAAATACAAAAAATTAGCCGGGCATGGTGGCGGGCGCCTGTAGTCCCAGCTACTCGGAGAGGCTGAGGCAGAATAATGGCGTGAACCCGGGAGGCGGAGCTTGCAGTGAGCCGAGATCACGCCACTGCACTCCAGCCTGGGCGACAGAGCGAGACTCCGTCTACAAAAAAAAAAAAAAAAAAAAAAAGGGTTAGGTGCAGTGGCTCATGCCTGTAATCCCAACACTTTGGGAGGCCGATGAGGGTGGATTACCTGATGTCAGCTGTTCGAGGCCAGCCTGGCCAACATGGTGAAACCCTGTCTTCACTAAAAATACAAAATTAGCCAGGTGTGGTGGCGGGCAACTGTAATCCCAGCTACTCAGGAGGCTGAGGCAGGAGAATCTCTTGAACCCTGGAGGTGGAGGTTGCAGTGAGCCAAGATCACACCACTGCCCTCCAGCCTGGGTGACAGAGCAAGACTCCATCTCAAAAAATATATATATATATATGTGTGTGTGTGTGTGTGTATGTATAGACGTGTGTGTATATATATGTGTGTATATGTTGTATATACATACACATCTATACATACACACACACACACACACACACATATATATATCCATAAGTCAGAGCTGAAGTTCTGGTGAGCACTTCTTGGAGTTCTGTGACAAGCCCCTCCACCGTCTAACTCTTGCCTTCCTTGCTTGAGTCACCTCGAGACAGTCGCTCCAGCATGCCTTACTCTTTCAGTTCCTCGAATTCCCTGAACTCCCGTTGTTCTGGACCTTTGGATCTGTCTTTCCTCTGCCTGGAAATTCGCCTCCCCTTTTCCTTCAGGTCACAGTGAAATCATTTGGCTCAGAGTGGCTTCTAATCCTCTGTGAGGCTAGGATTTTACCCTTCTCCGTGCTCATGCTCCCGGGCTTTCTTGTAACCTTTCCTTTCTCGTCTCCTTTCCCCCTCTAGCCTGGAAGAGCAGGAACTGTGTCTCCTTCACTTTCCCCAGCACCTATCTCAAAGCCGGGCCCGCAGCAGGGGCTCATGCATTTGTTAGCTGGCGTTAACATGAACCAGCACATACGGTGTGGATGAATAACTTTCCAGGTCCCAAAATTGTCCACTTGCTTCTCTTTCACCCTTGGGCTGAGAACGTAGCTACTAATAAACCTGGAGTGGAAGGGGGTATCAGTAACAGAGACAAGTGTGTGATTAAAATGGAAGACAGCTGGAGAGAGAAGAACAGAAATAGGCTGGACGTGCACGGCCAGCAGGAAGTTGCTGTGATTCCCACAAAGCATGTCTTTTCATTTGTGAAGAGGGGTCCCTAAGATGACAGTTCCATGGAGACTTTCCCTAAGGGCTCACTGTGCCTTATTCTCTGATATGTTGAGTCTTCGGGGGTTGGCTGTAAATAGAGACTGAACTTGGACTTAGAAGAAAAAGGAGAGGGAAGAACATGTTGTGTCTCTTTGTATAAGTGGTTACTACTCGCTCCCCAAACAAGCTACTTTAATAGGGGCATCACAGAAATTATAGAATACAGGTCTCTGATCCAGCCAGCCATGATGGTGCCCACCTATGGTTGCAGTTGCTTGGGAGGTTGAGGTGGGAGGATCACTTGAACCCCAGAGGTGGAGGTTTCAGTGAGCCAAGATCACGCCACTGCACTCCACCCTGGGTGACAGAGTGAGACCCTGTCTCAAAAAAACATGAAGAAAGAAAACGGCCTGGGTGCTAAGGACACACTTAGCTACTCTTAGTCAAGGTATCTAGGCCTTTTCAACAGACAGAGCTAGGAATAATATATTTTAACATAAAATACATCATGTGTTCTCATTAATATTTCCAATTCAAACTTAGGATAGAAGGTTTTTATTTAACTTCTTTGATTTGATATTTATATTTTTCTTGCACTGAAAACCTTAGTTCCTAATGAAATAATGTAATTTATTTTTCTACTAAATATATTATGATTTCATAATAATCATGCCTTACTATCAGAAAATATCATATCAGAGAAAAAATTATTCTAAAAAGAGAATTACTGAAAACCACTTCAGATTTCTTTACAGTTTTTTGGTTTTGTTTTCTGTTTCTTTTTTTTTTTTTTTCCTCCTTTGGCATTTACCCCACTAGGATTATGTGGTCTCATGACTGTAGTTTAAAAATAGAATCATTTAAAAAGTCTAGATTCAGCTGACATCCAGCTGGGATTACAAGTGTATGCCACCACGCCTGGCTAATTTTTGTATTTTTAGTAGAGATGGGGTTTCACCATGTTGGCCAGGCTGGCCTCAAACTCCTGACCTCAAGCAATCTGCCCATCTCAGCCTCCCAAAGTGTTGGGATTATAGGCATGAGCCACATATCTGGCCTGGCCTCATGCACTCTAAATACCATTTCTGGCTAAAGTGAACAGGGTTCTTTGGAGAAATGGTCGATTCAACATCAGGGATAGGTTTGGAACATCTTGTCGTATCAGCCAGCAAAGAAACTATCAAAGACCATAAAAGCATGCCAAAAAGACTTAGGAACCAGGTTGAAGAGCTTATTGGCCAGAGGTAAGACAATTACCAAAAACAAAAACAAAAACAAAAACAAACAGAAAAATCCAGGAAGAATCCAGAATCTAATCAGGACCTAACTACTAACTACAAACTTATAGGAAATATACTCTAGGATAGTGAATTTTGTATGTCAACTTGACTGGGCCATGGTGTGCCCAGATATTTGGTCAGACATTATTCTGGATGTTTCTGTGAGGGTGTTTTCAGATGAGATTAATATTTAAATTGGTAGACTAAGTAAAGCAGATTCCTCCCTGTTTGGATCATTGTAGACCTCATCCTACAGCTGAAGGCCTGAATAGAACAAAAAGGTTGACCCACCCTAACTAAGAGAGAATTTTTCCCATCTGACAGCCTTCCAAATGGAGCATCAACGTTTTTCCTGTCTTTGAACCAGAACTGAAACATCAGCTCTTCTTGAGTTTTGAGCCTGCTGGCCTGTGGACTGAACCACACCATCAGCTCTGCTGTTTCTCAGTTTTTCAGATTACACTCTCTTGGGGCTCCAGGTGGTTGACTGCAGATCTTTGGACCTGTTAGCCTCCATAATTATGTGACCCAATTCTTTATAATAAATCCCTCTTCTCTCTCTTTCTTTTATTGGTTCTGTTTCTCTGGAGAAACTTGGCTAAGCCACACCTCCACAGGGATAAAATCAACAAAAAGCAGAGTATAGGACATTTTATAGGCCGACAGAAAGTATTACTTATCAACAAATAAATTGCCCAAAGAAAAGAAACAATAGAGGGAGGGGTAACTTATAGATTAAAAGAGATTTAAAAGGCATATTCACCAAATGCAATGGAGGAGACTTAGTTTGGATTCCTATTTGAACAAATCAAGTTTTAAAAAAATTATGAGACAATCAGGGATATTTGGAACATTGCCTGGATACTTGATGATGTTATGGAAATATTGTTGATTTTTTTGGATGCAATGACATTTACAGGGCTATGCTTTAAAAAGTCCTTAAATTTTAGAGATATATACTGAAATATTTATGAATAAAATAATTTCAGTATCTGGAATCTGCTTCAAAACAATTCAAGAGTAGGAGTATGGGTTAAAAGTAGAGCGGGTGGCCGGACGCGGTGGCTCACGCCTGTAATCCCAGCACTTTGGGAGGCTGAGGCGGGCGGATCACAAAGTCAGGAGATCGAAACCATCCTGGCTAACACGATGAAACCCTGTCTCTACTACAAATACAAAAAAAAAAAAAATTAGCCGGGTGTGGTGGCAGCTGCCTGTAGTCCCAGCTACTCAGGAGGCTGAGGCAGGAGAATGGCATGAACCCAGGAGATGGAGCTTGCAGTGAGCTGAGATCGTGCCACTGCACTCCAGCCTGGGTGACAGAGCAAGACTCCGCCTCAAAAAAAAAAAAAAAAAAGTAGAGGGGTACAGAGGAAACAAAACTGGTCATGTGTTGATAATTGTTGACGAATACAAGATCAGAATATGGGGGATTTTTATACTATTTTCTCTACTTTTGTACATTATTTCTATACTAAAATTTTTACAAGTAAATGCTTTTTTTTTTTGCCTACCTCGACATTAAACTTGTATTTTTAAGGCATCAATGACAACTTATTCCTTTCTTGTCTATTACAAATACATTTCCACTTGCCTCCTAAACTGTATGATTTTTTTTTCATTTGCTTCCTAAACTATGTGATTTCAGCTCTCCTTTATCTCATGAGGAGGGCTCCCATTTACTTTGTCATATATATTTACATGTAGTGATTTGTTAAATTATTATTTCAAAATTATTACTGAAATGCATTCTCTGGATCAAGTTCCAATGGGTTCTCACTGCCCTGTTATAAAGCCAGGCAGCCTCACTTTAACAGTCAAAGCCTATCATAATAAAGCTCTACCCAACACATCAGACAAGCTCTTCCAAAAAACAGAAGAGAGGAAACACTTCTCAATCCATTTTATGAGACCAATATTACCCCAATACCAAAACCAGACAACAATATCAAAAAAAAGAAAGAAAAAGAGAACTACAGACTAATATCCACATTTTAATGAATAGTAAAATCCTCAATAAAGTACTAGCAAACCGAATCCAGACACATATAAAAAGAATTATACACTTGAAAATGGTTCAAATGGCAAATTTTATGTTATATGTATTTTACCACTATTTTTAATAGTAAAATAAATAAATAGTGGTAACATATATATAAAACATAAAAATATTTTTTAAAATAGTAAAATAAATAAACATAAACATACACCATGACTAAATGGGATTTATCTCAAGGATTCCAGATTGGTTTAATATTAGAAAATTAATTAATGGAATACATTATATTGATAGAATAAAAAGAAAATCACACAATCATCTCAGTAGACACAGAAAATACATTTGACAAAATCCAAGTTCATTAACTGCCAGATAAAGAGCACCTGTTCTAGAGGATCTCTAAACATAAAGAGATGACAGTAGGGAAGAAAGACTCTGAGTATCGAAAGTGAATGGATCTCAGATATTGCCACAGGAAAAAAATATCTTTTTGAATCTAGTGGAGAAAGTCTTTGTAAATCCACTTTGATCATAAACAATGCCGGCATGAATGACTTATCCAAGATCTAAGAGGAGCGTAGAATGAAAACTCTTAAACGATAGGAAGTGTGAGTATTCCTCCTTTGCCGCTGGCATGGTTATTCACCTGCCAGGTGGCCAGTGAGTATTTTTGTAGTGAATGGCTTGGAGGTTTAGGGCAAGCACTCTAGACTTAAACTTAACTTTCCTGGCTGTGTGATTGTAAACAAATTACTTAACCTTAAAGTCTCAGCATTTTGCTTATTGTTTCATCTCTAAAGTTAAGATAATAATTCTACTACCATAGGTGAGAGTTTTAAAACACAGTATCAGCTGGGCATGGTACACCTGTGATATGGTTTGGCTCTGTGTCCCCACCCAAATCTCAAGTTGAATTGTACTCCCATAATCCCACGTGTTGTGGGAGGGACCCAGTGGGAGACAATTGAATCATGGGAGTGGTTTTCCTCATACTGTTTTAATGGTTGTGAATAGGTCTCACAAGATCTGATGGTTTAATAAGGGGCTTCTGCTTTCGCTTCTGCCTCATTCTCTCTTTCTGCCACCAAAAGGCAAAAGTGCCTTTTGCCTTCTGCCATGATTGTGAGGCCTCTCCAGTCACGTAGAACTGTGAGTCCATTAAATCTATTTTCTTCCCAGTCTCGGGTATGTCTTTATCAGCAGTGTGAAAATGGACTAATACAACCTGTTACCCTAGCACTTTGGGAGGCCACGGTAGGCGGATGACTTGAGGTCAGGAGTTCAAGACCAGCCTGGGCAACATGGTGAAACATCATCTCTACAAAAAATACAAAAATTAGCCATGTGTGCTGCTGCACACCTGTAGTCCCAGCTACTTGGGAGGCTGAGGTGGGAGGATTACTTGAGCCTGGGAGGCAGAGGTTTCACTGAGCCAAGATCACGCCACTGCACTCTAGCCTGGGTGACAGAGTGAGGCCCTGTTTAAAAAAAGCAAAAACACAGTATCTTTGAAATGTGCAGCATTGCAGCATGGCATCTGGGATATGGACACCCTTGTCATCATGAACAGCATCCAAGACTGTAAAAATCACGGGTCTCTAGCCATCCCATTACTGGGTATATACCCAAAGGAATATAAATCATGCTGCTATAGAGACACATGCGCACGTATGTTTATTGCGGCACTATTCACAATAGCAAAGACTTGGAACCAACCCAAATGTCCAACAATGATAGACTGGATTAAGAAAATGTGGCACATATACACCATGGAATACTATGCAGCCATAAAAAATGATGAGTTCATGTCCTTTGTAGGGGCATGGATGAAGCTGGAAACCATCATTCTCAGCAAACTATCGCAAGGACAAAAAACCAAACACCGCATGTTCTCACTCATAGGTGGGAATTGAACAATGAGAACACTTGGACACAGGAAGGGGAACATCACACACCGGGGCCTGTTGTGGGGTGGGGGGAGGGGAGAGGGATAGCATTAGGAGATATACCTAATGTAAATGACGAGTTAATGGGTGCAGCACACCAACATGGCACATGTATACATATGTAACACACCTGCACATTGTGCACATGTACCCTAGAACTTAAAGTATAATTAAAAATATATATATATACATATATATATATATATATGTATATATATATAAAATCACAGATCTCTCTTGGGACTATTAGGTTTGCCAGTTGTATACATAAATACTATGAAGCTTCATAATACCAAGTTAAAAATGACTAATGTCTTTGTGTAATGAATAACCTTGCTCCAATAACCTTGAAAATGAAAGAAAAGTTTGATCACAGACTGAAATTTAATTCAGACAACTTCAGCAGCTGTGTATTTCAGATAAACCCATAAATGTCACAAAGAAATGATAGCCCTAGCTGAGTTGTCCAAAAAAGAGGGTTTTGCAGGGCAAGTCCTTAGCCTGTGTATTGGGTCACTGCCAAGGGATGATATTGTCCATGTGGAGGCAGACTGTGAACTTCCTTCAGTTCTGACTGACTGCTGTGTATAGTGTCACATTGCTAAACCTGTGTAAGTAGTTCCAAAACCTGCTTTAAAGTATAGTTAAGGCCAGGCTCAGTGGCTCATGCCTGTAATTCTAGCACTTTGGGAGCCTGAAGCGGGAGTATTGCTTGATTCCAGGAGTTTGAGACCAGCCTGAGCAGCATGGTGAAACCCCATTTCTACAAAAAATACAAAAATTAGCCAGGCATGGTGGCACATGCCTGTAGACCCAGCCACTCAGAAGGCTCAGGTGGGAGGATCACCTGAGCCCAGAAGGCCAAGGCTACAGTGAGCCATGATCATGCTACTTAACTCCAGCCTGGGTAAAGGAGGGAGACGCTGTCTCAAAAAAAAAAAAAAAAAAGACAAATATATATATGAATATATATAGTTAAGAGTTTGCACTTTTGACTCAACTATATGTATATATACACACAAATATACATATATACATATATATGTATGTGTAAAGATAGATAGATGATAGATAGGTAGATAGTTAGATATTAATAGTTAAGAGTCAAACTCAAATGCTCTCATGGGCAAAACAATGGAGAAAACCTTAAGGACTTGATTATAGGGAGATGTGGGCCCCTGGTTAGAGGGCTTGCCCTGTCGACAAGGATTTACATGAGAAACAGTTCAGAAGCACCAACATAGCCCGACACAAAGGCTCTGAAGGCCTCAGGCCTTGGCAAGCAGCTTACAGCCACTGATTAGGGGAACAAGGCATAAATTAGGCATTACTCTTTTGCATCCCTGAGCCCATAGATTGTTTTTCTTCTTCCAATCAGATAAGAACCTTGCAGAAACTGGACTGTTAAAGCAGAATTATAGCATCACAGTATCTTTTGAGTTGTTTATATTTTCCCCATTTCTGGTTGCTTCCAGTTCCGTTTATAAATTCTTCCTTTCCTTTTTCTACCTAAAACTCAGCTGTTATTTAGAATGAGGTGGAACTTGGCTACCATTTCTGTTTTTTGTCTTCTTCTCCAAATACTTAATGCCTCAAAGAGATTCGTGTGTTCTGGCCTAAAAACTGACTCCTCTGCCAAGCGGTCCCCAGGCGCTGACTCCTTTTTCCTCACTTCCAGCATCTGAGAGACTCCCAACCACTCTTGTGAAGGGAACCGCGTGATAGGGCTGTGCCCACCCTAGGTCCTGCCCACATGTTTATTCTGGGCCTCTTGGCTTCCTTTGATACCCAAGTCTTTGTCTTTATGAAAGTTATTTACTTCTGAAAAATGTTTAGAGAATGATGACATGAAATCAATATTGGTTTTAATAAATTTAAATAACTTTCCTTACAGGCAGAATGAACAAAATAAGTAAAAGCGGCTATAAAGATTATAATCTGAATGTGATTTAGCAATGTAGTTTTGAAAGGCAATTTTTAAAAAGGTAAAATCGTAACTCTCATACAAATACAAATGACCATCGTTAACTCATGTGTTATTTATTATTAATTATGATTAATTAATGCAGGACTCAGTGAGATATTACAGCTGGATTTTACAGGCTTTACCCAACAAAATTCTTCAATAGAGTTTAAGAACTACTGCATGTAAAGTGTTTATTTTTATTTTTGAGACAGGGTCTCACTCTGCCATCCAGGCTGGAGTGCAATGGCACTGTCATAGCTCACTGCAGCTTTCACCTGCTGGGCTCAAGTGATCTTCCCACCTCAGCCTCCTGAGGAGCTGGAACTACAGGTGGCACCACTGTGCTTGGCTAATTTTTTTTTTACTTTTTATAGAGATGGGGCCTTGCTATGTTGCCCAGGTTGGTCTTGAACTCCTAGCCTCAAGTGATCTTCCTGCACTGGCCTCCAAAAGTATTGGGATTACAGGCATGAGCCACTGTGTGTGATCAAGTGTTTCATTAAGAACAAGTTCTGCTGTTCTGTGTCTCACAGAAGTGCACAGTTAAAGCATTTGCACTTGTGAGATCAAGTGGTAGCTTTGATTTATAAAGCAGAATTGTCATCAGGAATTTGGTTGAGGAAGCTGAAGTTGTTTTATCTCAAAGTTTTTTTTCCTGGAGTAATTCAGTTCTCCAAGGGAACTCTGGGATTCACAAATCATGACTAAGTCAGGAAAACAGTCATGCTAATGATAATGGGGCCTGGTATGGGACAGGGGAAAGACCACTAACTTCTTTTTCTAAAGGAGGATGCTGGAGACACCACCATAGAACAAAAAAAGCCACATAACTTGAGGACAAGAGTGAATAGGAATGAAAGGCAAAGGAAAAAAGTAAAGTGACTTTTAGCATAAATAAAGGCCTCAAGAAGTATCTGTTCTTCCCTCTCCTGAATGACTCCATTATGAGGGATAGAAATCAAAGAGCAATAGAATGGGGTGGAGTAGAAGTACTAGAGTGTTTTAGCTGAACTTCACTCAAGGTCACACTATTATTTAAGAACACAGAATGCAAGGCTGGGCATGGTGGCTCACACCTGTAATCCCAGCACTTTGGGAGGCTGAGGTGGGAGGATTGCTTTGGAGTTTGAGACCAGCCTGGGCAACATAGGGAGACCGTGTCTCTAAAAAAATATATATTTTTTTCTTTTGAGACAGAGTCTCACTGTGTCACCCAGGCTGGAGTGCAGTGGGCTGATCTCAGCTCACTGCAACCTCCACCTCCCTGATTCAAGCAATTCCCCTGCCTCAGCCTCTGGAGTAGCTGGGATTACAGGTGCACACCACCACACCCAGCTAATTTTTTTGTATTTTTAGTAGAGACGGGGTTTCACCATGTTGGCCAGACTGGTTTCGAACTCCTGACCTCAGGCAACCTGCCCGCCTCAGCCTCCCAAAGTGCTGAGATTACAGGCGTGAGCCACTGCGCCCACCTAAAAAATAAAATTTTAACTGAGTGCGGTGGTATGTGCCTGTAATCCCAGCTACTCCAGAGGAGAGAGGCTGAGGTGGGAGGATTGCTTGAACCCAGGAGGTTGAGGCTGCACTGATATGGTTTGGCTGTGTCCCCACCCAATATCTTATCTTGCATTGTAATCCCCATAATCCCCATAAAATCTTCACATGTCAAGGCAAAGATCAGGTGGAAGTAATTGAATCATGGGGGTGGTTTTCCCCATGCTGTTCTCATGGCATTGAGTGAGTTTTCATGAGATCTAATGGTTTTATAAGGGGCTCTTTCCTTTTTGCCATGTGAAGAGGGTGCTTTCTTCGCCTTCTACCATGATTGTAAGTTTCCTGAGGCCTTCCCAGCCACAAGGAACCATGAGTCAACTAAACCTCTTCCCTTTATAAATTACCCAGTCTCAGGTATTTCCCTATAGCAATGTGAGAATGGACTAATACAGTCAATTGGTACCACAGAGAGTAGGTTGCTGCTATAAAGATACCTGTAAATGTGGGAGCAACTTTGGAACTGGGTAACAGGCAGATGTTGGAAGAGTTTGGAGGGCTCAGAAGAAGACAGGAAGATGTGGAAAAGTTTGAAACTTTCTAGAGACTTGTTGAATGACTTTGACCAAAATACTGATAGTGATATTGACAATGAAGTCCAGGCTGAGGTGGTCTCAGATGGAGATGAGGATCTTGTTGGGAACTGGAATAAAGATGACTCTTGCTATGCTTTAGCAAGGAGACTGGAAGGACTTTGCCCCTGCCCTAGAGATCTGTGGAACTTTGAACTTGAGAGAGATGATTTAGGGTATCCGGCGGAAGAAATTTCTAAGAAGCAAAGTGTTCAAGAGGTGACTTCAGTGCTCTTAAAAGCATTCAGTTGTATGCATTCACAAAGAGACGATTTGGAATTGGAACTTACAATTAAATGGGAAGCAGAGCATAAAGTTTGGAAAATTTGCAGCCTGACAATGCAATATAAAAGAAAACCCCATTTTCTGGGGAGAAATTCAAGCAGGCTGGAAAAATTTGCATAAGTAATGAGGAGCCAAATGTTAATCACCAAGACAATGGAGAAGATGTCTCCAGGGCATGTCAGAGGTCTTCATGGCTGCCCCTTCCATCACAGGCCTGGAGGCCTAGGAGGAAAAACTGGTTTCATGGGCCAGATCGAGGGTCTTGCTACTTTGTCCAGTCTCAGGACTTGGTGCCCTGCATCCTAGCCATGGCTAAAATGGGCCAATGTACAGCTCAGACCGTTGTTTCAGAGGGTGCAAGTCCCAAGCCTTAGCAGTTTACACATTGTGTTGGGCCTTCAGGTGCACAGAAGTTAATAAATGAGGTTTGAGAACCTCTGCCTAGATTTCAGAGGATGTACGGAAATGCCCAGATGTCCAGACAGAAGTTTGGGGCAGGGTTGGAGCCCTCATGGAGAACCTCTGGTAGGGTAGTCTGGAAGGTAGATGTGGGGTCAGATCCCCCACACAGAGCCCCCACTAGGGCATAGCCTAGTGGAGCTGTGAGAAGAGGGCCACTGTCCTCCAGACCCCATAATGGTAGATCTACTGATGGCTTACACCATGCACCTGGAAAAGTTGCAGACACTCAACGCCAGCTTGTGAAAGCAGCCAGAAGTGGGGTTGTACCCTGCAATGCCACAGGAGCGGAGCTGCCCAAGGCCATGGGAGACCACCTCTTGCATCAGTGTGACCTGGATGTAGGACATGGAGTCAAAGGAGATCATTTTGGAGCTCTAAGATTTAATGACTGCCCTGCTGAATTTGGACTTGCATGGGGCCTGTAGCCTCTTTGTTTTGGCCAATTTCTCCCATTTGGAACAGGTGTATTTACCCAGTGCTGTACCCCCATTGCATCTCAGAAATAACTAACTTGCTTTTGATTTTACAGGCTCATAGGTGGAAGGTACTTGACTTGTCTCAGATGAGACTTTGGACTTGGACTTTTGGGTTAATACTGGAATGAGTTAAGAATTTGGGGGACAATTGGAAAGGCATGATTATGTTTTGAAATGTGAGGACATGAGATTTGGGAGGGGCCAGGGCAGAATGATGTGGTTTGGCTGTGTCCCCACCCAAAATCTCATCTTGAATTGTGATCCCCGTAATCCCCGTAATCCCCATGTGTCAAGGGAGAGACCAGGTGGAGGTAATTGAATCATTGCTGTTCTGGTAATAGTGAGTGAGTTTTCACAAGATCTGATAGTTTTATAAGAGGCTCTTCCCCCTTCACTCAGCACTTCTCCTTCCTGCTGCCTGTGAAGAAGTTGTCTTGCTTCCCCTTCACCTTCCACCATGATTGTAAGTTTCCTGAGGCCTTTCTAGCCATGCAGAACCATGAGTTGATTAAACCTCTTTCCTTTACAAATTACCCAGTCTCAAGTATTTCCTTATAGCAATGTGAAAATGAACTAATACAGCCATGATCACCACTGCACTCCAGCCTTGGTCACAGAGCAAAACTTTGTCTCAAAAAACAAAACAACAAGAACAACAAAAACACGGAGGTTATTTCTCCACCTCTTGACTCTGTGTTTGGCCATATGACTTGCTTTGACCAATGGGATGTCACAGATATGATACAATCAGAGGTCTACACAGCCACTCATGTAATTGAGCTTGTTTTGCTGTGCTTTTGCCATGAAAAGAATATGCTCAGGCAAGCCTACTGGTCTAGGAGGTAGACAGGTAGAGCAGAACCAAGTCACCCCAGCCAATCTCATCTAAGGTCTGCCAACCCCCATTAGACCCCAGGTGCATGAGTTGAGTCCAGTTGAGATCAGCGAAGTCCAGCCTAGATTAGCTGAACCTCACAGGTACAAGAAATGAATGTTCATTATTGTTGTTGACCATGAGGATCTGTGATTGTTGGTTACATAGCAATTTTCTGAACAATAGCTAACTCACAGGTCAACTTATTTTCAACAAACCCTAATGAGATGACAGAGATTGCTGCAGATATGCCCAGTGCAGTTTTGGCTTCCTAGAGGGTCTTCAAGAGAGTACACCATAGAAAAAGGGCAGAAACCATAACTATAAATCCAGGCTGCCTCTTCTGTTTGGAAGAGATCCTTATTTGAAAACCATTCATATGCCAGGCTAGTGGCATCCACAGTGAAACTGAGGGTCAGAAAATATCTAACTTGGAAGAACCAAGGTCATTTCTAGTTGCAGAGTATCTGAAACTCGAGTAGGAAATTAGAGAATGGAACAAACAGTGGTAGCAACAGGGAATCCCCCTACATCAGTATGTGATTCACGAAAAACAAGGTCAAACAGATAACCACAACTCCTCTGTCAGTTCCCAAGACTGCACAGAACACAGAGCCCCAGGCACCTTGTTTTGGTCCTCCCTGAGTTTCTACACACCTGGCTTCTCAACGAAAGAGGATCCATTTGCATACGAAACAAACTCGGCAATGTAGAAGACGGCTGTTTGATCTGAAGCAGATTTTGTAAGCTTGTGCAATGGTAAAAACATAATTTAACTCAACAATTTTTTTTTAGTAACCCATTAATGCTGAAAACTGGAATAATCTCCAGAGATGTGGATGGACTAGGAATTGGATCTGCCTCCGTATGCCAGGGTTAGGACATAGTCCTGCTAAAGAAACAAGCAAATGCATACACAACAACAGAGGTGACCAGAAGATGGGCGCAATAAAATGCTTCTGGGTCACAGGAACACTTGTGGGACTGAGACACAACAGGAAGGCTGTGGGAGGAAGTGCTTTTGCAGAGGAACATGATGAGTTTGGTTTGGGACCTATGCTATTTACAGCCTGGCAGGGACTCCACCTGTCTTACGTATTTGTACATATCAGCTCCATCTTTTTCCTATTTCCCATTCTGCTTCAATCCTGCCTGCAAATTTAAATCTCCCTTGGAGAATAGACAAAATAACTTGTTTTTCTGTGATCTGTCCTTACAAACGAAGCAAAACGCCTTATGCATAGAAGATGCCTAATGAATGTTTTCATTTCGTTTTTGTTTCATTTCATTTTGTTTCGTTTTGTGCAGGGTCTCCCTCTGTAGCACAAGCTGGAGTGTAGTGGCATGATGACACTTTCCTGCAGCCTCGAATTCCTAGGCTCAAACAATCCTCCCATCTCAACTTCTTAAGTAACTGAGACTACAGCTGTGCTCCATCATGACCAGCTAATTTTTTTTAAAATTTTTTGTGGAGACAGGGGTCTTATTATGTTGCCCAAGCTAGTCTCCAACTCCTGGCCTTAAGTAATCCTCCTGCCTCAGCCTCTCAAAGTGCCGAGATTACAAGAGTGAGTCACCATGCTCAGCTGACTTTTGTTGCATGAAGGAATAAATACATATTTGAATATTCTTGGACAGGGGCTTCACCTCTGCTTCCTGGAGTTCCTTGGCGAAAAGTGGCGTGGAATAGGAGAGTTGATATGGGAAAGGGGTTGGGAGATTTGTGGAGACAAGGAAAAGACAAGGAATAGGTAAGAAAGCAGTGTTGGCAGAACCCAGAATTAAGATTTTTGTGAAAGTAAAGACAGGGAGTAAAGATGGGAGACGATTTACTTGGATGTGCAGATAGCAAGTGTAGTTTAATACCTGCAAGATAGGAAATTAAAAGTTTCACCCCAAATGACACACAATTTTATTGCCTCTGGCATCACAATAAAAGCCTCTTTCAGCTTTTTTGTACCTGCCTCTGGCCTGATGCAGTAATTTTTATTGCACTGGATGGCATCTGTATTTATTATCAAACCAGGGAATTTCTGCTAAGTCATCTTGAAGTCTAACTTAACTAGCACAACATGCTGTTTCGTAATTAAATTAAAATTGCAGGATGTTTTGGATTAGAAGAATCTTCCTTCAGCCAGGCCTGAGGTTGGTAAGGGAGTGTGACCTGTAAGAAATAGAATTCCCTCATCCAAAACATCTGGAACATTTCAATGGATTAATTTGTAACTCACTGGGAGATTTTTAGTTCAATTCGCTAAAGATTTTCTGTTTCCATTTCTCTTTTCAATTCGGGTCAATATACAGTCATTCAACTCTCTTATTAAAAATGATATGAAAAGTGTTACTGAGTCCAAAGAATAAAGAAAATGAAAGGTAAAATGCAAACAAAGGAAGAAATGTAATGAGTGAATAAATAAGTGCATTCATGAATAAAGAATTTATTCATGAATAAATAAATCCATTCATCCAACAAATGAACTTACAGAACCCTTATTTTTACCATGCACAAAGCTAAGTAAGTACTGTGCAGTGGAGGCAGAGCTATAAGCCACAGTTTCTGTGCTCTAGGATTTTAGAATTTTGTTTGTTATAGAAAATTTGGCATTAGACAGTTTAAGTCCAATTTATATTGGTGTTTTAATTCAGTCAAAAACTTCGCAAAGAAATAAACCATGAACAATTCCCTTATACCTTTAAGAAGACATTAAATGCCCTCTGTGGGAAAAGCCTAACAAAATCACTTTTTTGTACTTCGCACCACTGGACAGGATATGTGTGTACTGGCTAAACAGAATCCTGTGGCCACTGGCCAATAGGCTGCAGGAAGAGAATTTTAAAATAGTTTTTTTTTTTTTTTTTTTCCATTAGAGGCTATAGAAAATAATCCTTGACTGGGCACGGTGGCTCGCCTGTAATCCCAGTGGTGCGATCATGGCTCACTGCAGCCTCTAACCCCTGGGCTTAAGCAGTCCCCCCACCTCAGTCTCCTGAGTAGCTGGGATTACAGTTGTACTCCACCACACCCAGCTAGTTTTAAAATGCTGAGGTCTCACTACCTTGCCCAGGCTGGTCTCCAACTTGTGGCCTCAAGTGATGCTCCTCCCTTGGCCTCCCAAAGTGCTGGGATTACAGGCATGAGCCACCACGCCCAGCCAAGATGTTGTTTTGACTGGACTTGCAGGCTTGTGACTCAAACTTGATTGTGAAGGGGTGGAAGTAGGCGCCACACCTCCTCCAAAATATTCATTTGCATTTAAAAACCAGAAGCTGCCTATAAAGTTGGACAGCATCTTTGCCCTCAGTATATCCTCAGATTCATGAATTTTCATAGGAGTCAAGAAGTTTTCTGAAAGGGCCCAGGACCCTGACAAGGCTCCCACACCCCTCTCTTCATCCTTCCACACTCACACCTCATCCCTTCTACTGCCTCTCCACTAATCTTCTGTGACAAGGCTGGAGTATAGAAAAAGGACATTTTCCTTCCTGCCCTGCAATCCACAACCCCACAGCAGGGTGGGGAGAGAGGGGAGGGGAGCCTGCACCGGTGGTTCTGTCTCAGCATCAGGCTTGCTTCCCCTTCCCCTTCCCCTTCCCCTTCCCCTTCCCCTTCCCCTTCCCCTTCCCCTTCCCCTCCCTCTCCCTCTCCCTCTCCCTCTCCCTCTCCCTCTCCCTCTCCTTCTCCTTCTCCCTTCCCTTCCCTTCCCTTCCCTTCCCTTCCCTTCCCTTCCCTTCCCTTCCCTTCCCTTCCCTTCCCTTCCTCTCTCTCTCTCTCTCTTTCGTTTTTGAGACAGAGTCTTGGTCTGTCACCCAGGCTGGAGAGCAGTGGTGCAATCTCACTGCAACCTCCACCTCCCAGGTTCAAGTGATTCTCCTGCCTCAGCCTCCCAAGTAGCTGAGATTACAGGCATGCACCACACCTGGCTACTTTTTGTATTTTTAGCAGAGATGGGATTTCACCATATTGGCTAGGCTAGTCTTGAACTCCTGACCTCAGGTGATCCACCCGCCTCAGCCTCCCAAAGTGCTGGGATTACAGGTGTGAGCCACCTTGCCTGGCCTGGCCTTCTTTCAATGGCTGGGGAGAAGTGCAGCCCTGGCCCAGTGGACACCTGCACTCAAATTATCCTGACTTGGTCAACCTGGTTGCAGGTAGATCTTCTGGCAAACACTTGTCCGAAGATAAACTGAAATTGTTACCATGCTTGGGACCCTTGGAGGGTGAGAAAGAGAGAAGGTAGATTCAGGGCTGTCAGAAGCCAGCATGGGGGAATGAGATTGAGGAGCAATGTTGGCACTAGATCCCGAACTCCCAACCTCAGGTGATCCACCCACCTTGGCCTCCCAGAGTGCAGGGATTACAGGTGTGAGCCACCGTGCCCCGTGAGGCACTAGAATCTCAAGTGGGAAGGGTTCATACACAGAAATGTTACTGGGACAGCCATGCCTATGGACCTTTCCTAGAAGCAGTGTTAGCATAAAACATGTAGTTTTTAATCTCTGTGCTTGTTCTTTTTTTCTTTTTGAGATGGATCTCACTCTGCTGCTCAGGCTGGAGTGCAGTGGTGCAGTCTTAGCTCACTGCAATCTCCACTTCCTGGGTTCAAGCAAGTCTCCTGCCTGAGCCTCCCTAGTAGCTGGGTTTACAGGCATGTGCCACCACAACTCGCTAAGTTTTTGTATTTTTAGTAGAGATGGGGTTTCTCCATGTTGGCCAGGCTGGTCTGGAACTCCTGACTTCAGGCGATCCTCCTGACAAAGTGCTGGGATTACAGGCTTGAGCCACCAGCCCGGCCTCTGTGCTTGTTTATTTAGAGGTAAGGCTGATGGAGTTTGAGGCTGGTGGGTGAGGATGTTGGTGGAATGAGAGCCCAGCCCAGTCCTGCTGACAAGAGAGTGGGTTCTCCTGATAGACAAGAGCAGTTAGGAGAAGAGGAGATAATTACAAATATTGATAGGGAAGAGACGTTTAGGGAGGGGACTCCTGGAAAAGTCTGGAGTTTCTGCCTAGATTTCATGTGAATTGGGACATAAATGTAAAGATAATAGCATTTGTTCCCATAGGTTGGTATAGTACAGAGAATAACTTTTACAAAAATAAAAATTTAAAAACAAAACAAAACCAAAAACCATTGCATGCTGATTAAGGGAAGAATCAAAGTTTATAAATAGGAAGGCAAGACCTGTACATTGAAGTTAATAATAAAAGGCAATTACAAATATTTTAAGAAACACAATATTTGCAATGTTTGAGTTGGGTAGTGTGTGTGGGGTTGGAGGCAGAGGAAGTAACAGAAAGTCCTGACAGGAAAAAAAATTCAGATAGGAAATAATTTATTGTTAGAAAATTATTTCCACTTCTCATCTTAACCATTTGAGTCAAAGGAAAATAAAGTAAGATACATGAAAGAACAACTATTTCCAAACCAATCATCCTCAGCACGTTTTATAAAAGAGATAATCCAAATGGTACCAGGCTATCTCGAGAAGGTTATGGCTCGTAATTTAGTCTGCTCTCAGTGAATGGTACTTTATGTTTACCTTGCACTTTTACTAAGTTGCTCATAACATTCCGAAACTGGAGCCCTCATGGAAATGTCCACGCGACACAGTCAGTTTTCTGAATCCAGCAGCTGAGGAGCTGGAAAGTTCTTTTTCTGCTGACTGTGGTCATGCATGACTGGATAATTTATGGGCAAGACCAACAACCACATCCATATCTCAAATTCATTAATAACCAAGAGAGGGACTCAGCCCAGAATCACTCAGAGGATGAAAGTCCTCAGGGAAGGAATCTGTTCAAATAATCATAGCCTTTTTAAAAATAAAAATAATAATAAATTATGATTTTTCTCAGCAGTACCTTTCAAATACAGGAGGGCTGTTTCTTACTACCCAAAAGGAACATTTGGAAGGGTGCCTGAGATTTTTCATGTTAATATCTATATGAAAGGACCAGATGTGATCATAGAATGAAGGAAAACGTGAGCAGGGAGAAAATTAGGCGTTAAGAAAATGTCCCAAATTTCAAAAGGGTACGTTTCGGAAATTGCCATTGATAACACTTGGTAGCTTTGATAATAGCATTGATAGCTTGGTAGCAAACGATAGGAAAATTCAAGAATAGATCATTAAAGAGATGGTGTTTGAACCTTAGAGATAAAAGGGGCTCCTGTTGAGAACCAGGGTGAGCTGCTGAGAGCAAGAGATGTGTATTAAATACTTTCTCTTTTGAAAAGTTTGCTAGCATGCTTTGCAACATCTAGCACACTGTGCTTTGGACAAGAAGGTTGAAGTTGGGCTGATAACCATTCCAATAGACTTGGTAATGGCACCAAGGAAGGTGAACCTGGAAAGTCTCCATGCCCTGTGGTCTGCTCCTTGCTGTCACTCATTCAACTCAACAAATGGTTCTGCACTAACTCAACATACTTGGATAGAGCCTGGATTTTATGCAGGGTGCTCTTCCAGGCACGGGATAGAAAGAAGTTGTGGGATCCCTGTCTTCATAGAGCTTCTAATGTAGTGGTGGCAAAGGACAAGTGCACAAGTAACCACAATGCAAGGCAGAGTAGCAAAGCCACAAGAAAAGAAGTACCAGCTGTGCATGGAGGCTTGCACCTGTAGTCCCAGCTACTAGGGAGGCCGAGGCAGGAGGACAGCTTGAGCCCAGGAGTTGGAGGCTGCAGTGAGCTATGATTGTGCCACTGCACCCTAGCCTGGGTGACAGAGTGAGACCATATCTCTAAAAACAAAAGAGAAGTACCAAGTGCCAGGGGGACCTATGAAGACAAAGGTCCCTTCTAGCTAGAAGATTAAAAAGGCGTTGAATAAGAAATGGCATTGGAGGTGGAGTTTGAATGAAGAGAGAGATGCGGAGTGATGAAAGAAGGTGTGTGCCCCAAATGGCATGAGCAGAAGCACAGAGAAGGGAGAAATTAATCTTGAAGTCCAGTTCGATTGAAGCAGGAGAACTGAAAAGGACAGTCAGGACTGTTTTGATGCGTTCTTCCTGCCAGGAATTGGCCATTTCTGAGAGTCCTTGATGGGTAAGTGATAGGACTTTGGGACTCAAGAATTATACAGTTTCACATTTGCATCCTGCTACGGCCATTGCCTTAGCCATGACACTGAGCAAGTTATGGCCCTTCTCCAAGCTCTGTGTAGTTACCTCACCTGCAAAACGGGCATGGGTAAAGCTCCTAGCACAAGAGGTCACTCTGGGAACCCAGCAAGGTGATAGTTACAGTGGTGCATGCACACAGTAAATGCTCTCAATGCAGCTGAACAGAGCCCAGGAACTGGAGGAAGCTCTGCCTTTGGAGGTGTCATCTGTAGCCTTGATTCGAGCAAGTATAACAGTGAACATATTTCTTTTTACTATTTGATCACAATCTAAACTCAGCAGGGAGAGCCTTGATGCTGAGCCCGGGTAGACGATAACCTGAGCCAGAGATAGAGCAAAGCTCCCTTCAGGGAGAATGGGAGGGGTGAGCATCAGATTTGACAGGACTTGGCATTGGCCGGGCGTGCAGTCTGAAGAAGCAGCAGATGGGCCTTATGTGTCTAACCTGGGTGACCAGCTGAATGGAGTAGCAGGAAAATCAGAGGAGACTGTGAGGAAGACATATGGCAAAGAACATGGAATTCAAAAGGAGGAAGCTTGGCGAAAGCCTGGGATCAGCGCTCTGGGAAAAGAGAGGAAGAGAGAAATGTACTGCCACCCTACTGGATTCAGACCTCTCAGAGCAACACGAGAAAAAGAGGGGAGGGCACTTAATCCCTGCAGGATTCCCACAGAGACCTCCAGGGAATGTGCAGAAGGTTTTTAGGTGATGCCAAACTGGGAGATTAGCTAACACAAACACAACAAAGTCTGGTTTCAAAGCAATCCTGAAAAGCGAAAATTGTGAGTTGGAGCAAACAACAAAAGCTAACTCATATATTAACTTTCATATAAGAGAGATTCTGTTACTATCTTCATTTTACAGATAAGAAAACTGACACACAAGGCCAGGTGCAGTAGCTCATGCCTGTAATCCCAGCACTTTGGAAGGCCAAGGTGGGAGAATTGCTTCAGGCCAGGAGTTCAAGACCTACCTGGGCAACATAGGGAGAACCCTGTCTCTACAAAAAAATTTTAAAAATTAGCCAGCGTGGTGGTGTGCACCTATAGTCCCAGCTACTCGGAGGCTAAAGTAGGAGGATTCCTTGAGCCCAGGAGTTCGATGTTACAGTGAGTTATGATCAAACCACTGCATGCCAGCCTAGATGCCAGAGGAAGACCCTGTCTTTAAAAAATAAAACAACAACAGAAAAAGAAAACTGAGTGGCCAGGTGCAGTGGTTTACGCCTGTAATCCCAGCACTTTAGGAGGCTGAGGTGGGCAGATCACTTGAGGTCAGGAGTTCGAGACCAGTCTGGCCAACATGGTGAAACCCCATGTCTACTAAAAATACAAAATTAGCTGGGTGTGGTGGTGCATGCCTGTAATCCCAGCTACTCGGGAGGCTGAGGCAGAAGAATCACTTGAACCCGGGAGATGAAGTTTGCAGTGAGCCGAGTTTGTGCCACTGCACTCCAGCCTGGGCAACACAGCGAGATTCTGTTTCAAAAAAAAAAAAAAAAAACTGAAACACAGACAGAGTTTAAGTCACTAGGTCGGTAGTAAAGCTAGTAGCAGCAGACCTGGGATTCCAACAGGACATCAGGCTTCGAGGTCTCTGTGGGAATCCTGCAGGGATTAAGAGCCCTCCCCTCTTTTTCTCGTGTTGCTCTGAGATGTCTGAATCCAGTAGGTGGCAGTACATTTATCTCTTCCTCTCTTTTCCCAGAGCGCTGATCCCAGGCTTTCATTTTCCCCTGCCCACCTCACAAATGTCCACATTCTGTGTTCTGGAGAAAATCGGTCTCCCAGTAGGAGGGCGGGTCTGTTTTTATGCATGGAGTATATTTGGTGCATATAAACTAGAAATATCAACCCAAGGAAATTTAGTTAAAGGCAGGACTCGTTCTCTTGTATCCCCCCGCCCCCGCCATCACTTGGCTCTGTGGCTGGATTTAGAAGTAGTAGTCCTTTCTCCCAGAAAAGGTTAGATGGCATACACTGTGGGCTTCTTAGGACCCTTCCAGATATCAATTAGAGATGGAGAGCTATGTATTTCTTATACTAATTATATTAATTCTTTTTTTTTTTGAGACAGAGTCTCACTCTGTTGCCCAGCCTGGAGTGCAGTGGCATGATCTCAGTTCACTGCAACCTCTGCCTCCTAGGTTCAAGCGATTCTCCTGCCTCAGCCTCCCAAATAGCTGGGATTACAGGTGCCTGCCACCACGCCCAGCTAATTTTTATATTTTTAGTAGAGGTGGAGTTTCGCCATGTTGGCCAGGCTGGTCTCAGACTCCTGACCTCAGGTGATCCTCCCGCCTTGGCCTCCCAAAGTGCTGGGATTACAGGCATGAGCCACTGTGTCCAGCCTTCTTATATTAATTCTAACATTGATTAACATATAGGTTTAAATAGAATGGCATTAACATAACATATATAACATTTACTGCTTCAATTCATGATCCCTTCTAGGCTATGAACATCTAAGGGCAGAGATGAGGTATTTTTATTGCCTTATTCCAAGTTATCTAGCACAGAGCTTGGCAGTTGTTCAAAACTATTGAAGTCAATATGCAAATCAGAGACATAGATTTTTAACTATTTGTGTTTATTTGCACATGTGCACAGAATCTCAGACCTCTCATACTGGAAATTGCTTGAGAGATTACCTCATCTATCTTCCCAGCCAGTGCAGGAAGGGGTTCTACAGCCTCTTAACAGACCTCCCTCAACCTCATCTGGGAACTTCTAGCCAGGTCTCTGTGAGACAGCCTGTGCCATTGCGGGGCAACTCTGATAGAAATGACTTCTTCAAAGTGATCCTAAACCGGACTCTCTAGTAACATCTACCCAGTATCTTCTCCCACTCTGTGCCCTATATATTTTTTTCTGTTTCTTCCAGGTGAAACAAATGGCCATGTGAAGTGATTTCAAAACCTCTCAACCTCCTAGTTACCCTCCTCTAGAATCAATTAATTGGTTTATATTCATGTCCCTTAAAATATATGGTGTGCAAGACTAGAACTATGCAATTTGACTACAGAATAGTTGGGGAGTATTACCTATCTAACTTTGTTATTCCTGTGCTATTAATGTCACCTACAATTATATTAATCTTTGTAGCTGTCACATTTTCCTCTTGTATTAGACATCTAAAAAGCACAGTTAAAAAAAAATTAAACTCAGTCAAACTAATCTGTCTCACTCTCTACAATTGTTTTTTCAAGGCCAAACCCCATTAAGTTAAAAAACTGACTGAGATCTTGGTACGTATTGGAAAACACCACACTAGGAGAAGGAACTAGAGGTTACGTTGGGACAAGCTTTCTCTATCCCACTGCCCATCAAGTTTCCTGGCAGGAATACTTGGAGACATCCTTGACCCCTCTCATTCCTCATAAGTCACCAAGACTTAACAATTCTGCCTCAAAATATCTTCCTTTGTATTCCCACTGCTATGCCCTTTGCTCGGATTCTAACACAAAATACTGCAGGGTCTTTGTTAAGTGTAAGCCCCATGGGTATTCTCTGCTTAAAATGTTTCAATAGCTTTCAGCTTCTTCCAGACAAAGTCTGGATCCCTTTGTAGGGCTTAAAGGTCCCTTTGGGAGCTTTTGTTATCGACATCTGCAGCCAGATATTCTCCCTCCCTCTGTGCACATCTTAGGTATCAGCCATTCCAATTATGTGCTTCCTGTTCCTGCATGCACTTGCCTTCCTCCTGCTTTTTAGGTCTTTCTTGTATGTCCCAGGCATTGCTCTAGACGCTGTATGCAAATTCATGCATTCAGTCCTCACCATCATCCTCTGAAGTAGATAATATTTCCATTTAACAGATGGGAGTGCTCGGGCCAGGCGTGGTGGCTCCTGCCTGTAATCCCAGCACTTTGGGAGGCCGAGGCAGGTGGATCACCTGAGGTCAGGAGTTCGAGACAAGCCTAGCCAACATGGTAAAACGCTGTCTCTACTAAAAACACAAAAATTAGCCAGGAATGGTGGTGCATATCTGTGCTGAGGCATGAGAATCACTTGAACCCCGGAGGAGCAGGTGGCAGTGAGCCAAGATAGCACCACTGCACTCCAGCCTGTGTGACAGAGTGAGATTCTGTAAAAACAACAGCAACAACAACAAAACAAAACAAACAAACAACAATGAAAACAAAACTAAACTAAAACAAAAAATAGATGAGAGAGCTCAAATGTTAGGCCTTCTTCCCAGAAACATGCAGTTAATAATTTTTGGGCTGGATGAGTCCCTTAGCCTAAAATACCCTCCTTTCCTTGGCAAACTTCTTGTGAAACTTCTGCCCATCTTTCATGACAGTTCAAGCCTCAGCTCTTTGGGAAGTCTGCCTCCCCCTGAACTTAACCGTCCAATAACATTTAGCATTCTGGGCTAATTGCCAAATGGTTGCTTTACTCCCAACAGCATATATCTGAAGACCTGCCCCGTCCTCTTCCTCCCTGCGTCCTCAGAGCCTATATTCTGCACCAGGAATCTGCTGAATGATTTGCCAAATTATCAACCTTTGGTAATCAATTTTTCCTGCAATGCACACAAAAATCTGGCAAAAGCTTAACTGTAGACCTGCTGGCTTCTGAAATTCAAGCCAATCATCCCAAGTTCATTTAGGAGCAGTGGCGCTTTCTATAATGTACATTACCTAAACATGCACAAGGGCAGGAAGATTTTAAATGACTAAGCCCGGCACACCATTTGCTCAGAAGATGTTCCTCAACTACATCTCCTTTAGGATGCAATTTAGTCTGTGAAGCGTGAGGAAAGCTGTGCAGTGGAGACAGCCAAATGGGCAATGAGCAGGGAGAGGAGCTATGAACCTTGTGAAAGATAAACCTGAACCTCTTCTATACTACATGTTCACCAGGAGAAAGTCAGGTAAGTATGAAGTCTTAAAGGAGCAGGGGACAGCAAAATCCATGCCGTGCTGTCCTACAGTCCAAACACCACCAAGGGCTCTGGCATCTATGCTGTATTAACTCTGTTTTCTTGTTTTCTGTATTCTCCATGCTCTGGCACCTGGGGCCTCGCTGACTTGGGGGAAACTGCTCCTCCAACCCGAGGGCTAGCCAGTTATTACAGATAGCAAGTGACCCCCTACAAGCATATCTTTCATAGGCAAAACAACCAGCCCGAAGACCACACCCCCAACTACCTCCTCTCCCAAGTGTTTACCCATTAAGCAGATATTTCCCTGCCCTAATCACCCCAGGGTGGCAACCAGACAACTTGGGTCTCCTACACTCCAAAGCCTGCTGAAAGTATTAAAATGAGCCAATCCTAAACCTGCTTAGTTTTCCCAACCTGGCTTACTCCTTCCCACAAAAATCACAACAAGGACTCAAGAACATGGTTTCCCACCCAGTTCCTGAATGACCCTGGTTCTTCCCTGCGTGGCCCCGCATGCCATGCCATGTCTCCCGCTTCTCAGGATCGACGAGTATAAAACTTCTTTCCTGACAGTCATTTCCATGTCTGTGCATCTTACCGTACCCGATTAAAACAAACCCCAGTTCATTTTAAACACAGGTTAGTCTACGTCATAGAATAAGATTCTTTTCCTTGACCTTCCCCGCAAGCTTTTGAAGCATATTACTAGACATCAACATTGTCAACAACATCATCACCATCGTTATCCTACAGCTAAGAAAGGGAAACAAGGGCAAATGCCAGGGATTGACGTAAGGTCCACAAAACATGGCCAAGCTGGGACTTAAACACAAATTTGGGGGCTAGTGCCAAATGCTGGCCATTTCCCCAAAAAGATTGCAGAAGCCCACAGGAAGCTAGAAATATGGTCCCCAGTGAACCTCACTTGCTTTGTGTATAAAATGGAGACTATAGAGTATCAGTCTTCTGGAGAACTATGACAATGTATGTGAAAGTACTTTGTAAAACACACTGTATACATGCATTTAAAAACCAGTGACCTTATGTTACATGATTAAAGTCATCAATGAATAACATGACGGCTAACTCATGACTGTGACAGCTGCTCATGATGTAAAGTGTTTTACGTTATCATTTCATTTAACCCTGACAACAACCCTATGAGTTGATTCGTATTATTACCTCCATTTGCAAATGAGAAGATTGAGTCTATGAGAAGTTAAGTAATGTGCTCGAGTTTGCATCGTTAGCTCTATGTGGAGCTAACGATTCAAACCCATATATTAAACTGTCTGTCCCAAAGTTTTTCCCTGACCTCAGACCTAAGAATACTCAAGTAAACATTTGCTCTTTTTGGCTGCCCGGCATACCAAACACACCCTGAGCTTGGAGGAGCCCTGCCTTCCCCTGTGGAGCCCAAAGGGGGCCTTTTCTCCCCACTCCGAGCTGTTAGAACGTGTGATTGACACAAGGAATAGATCCACCTCTTTAGTGAGAAACTGACATCGAAATGCAAGGTGGTCTTGCCTTATACAAAATAGCAAATCCTAAGTGCAAACTATAGTCCAATATCCTTCACATCATTAGCACAATATCCTTTACATCATGAAAAATATGACAGGACCCGCAGGAAAGGAGCAAAGGCAAGCTTCTATCAGGCTTTGCATTCCAAGAGGCAGCTACTGCAGTTCTGGTTGGAAACAAATGGATGGAGCAGAGTAATAGCCACTTTCCTACAGCTGAGATGTGACCTTTCAAGGCATTGAAAGAGGTATTCATGGACATAATCGCCACTCTTTAAGGAGAGCGTTATTTGTGGCTGGTACTACATAAGACACTTTGCCTGTGTTATTTGTTGTTGTTTTTTGCTTTTTTGAGATAGGGTCTCACTCTGTCACCCAAGCTGGAGTGAAGTGGCTCAATCACAGCTCACTGCAGCCTCGACCTCCCTAGCTCAGGTGATCCTCCCACCTCAGCCTCCTGAGTAGCTGGGACTATAGGTGCTCACCATCATGGCCACCTAATTTTTGTATTTTTTGTAGAGACGGGGTTTCACCATGCTGCCCAGGCTGGTCTCAAACTTCTGCACTTAAGTGATCCACCTGGCTTGTCTCCCAAAGTGCTAGGATTACAGGCATGAGCCACCATGCCTGGCCATATGTGTCTTATTTAATCACCATTTAACAGGAAAGAACACTGAAGCTCAGAGGGATTAAGACCCTTTAGTAAATGTTGGGTTCATCAGATTCCTAAGGCCAAACTCCAAGCAAAGATTTCTCAAACATTTAATGTGCATAGAAGACACCTTGAGATCTTAAAAAATTGCAGATTCTGATTCAATAGGTCTGTAGTGGGGCCTGAGATTCTGCATTTCAAGCAAGCTCCCAGGAGATATAGATGCTGCTGGCTGGTGGATCACATTTCAAAAGGCAATACTCTAAATGTCTGTGCTTTTTAGATAGCATCATAAAAAATATTCATGGCAGGCCAGGTGTGGTGGCTCATGCTTATAATCCCAGCACTTTGGGAGGCTGAGACAGGAGGATTGCTTGAAGCCAGGAGTTTGAGATAAACTTGGGCAATACAGTGAGATTCCTGTCTCCACAAATATGTGAAAATTAGCTGGACGGTTGGCATGCACCTGTAGTTCCAGCTACTCAGGAGGACGAGATGGGAGGATTGCTTAAACCCAGGAGGTTGAGCTGTCATCACGCCACTGCACCCCAGCCTGGGAGACAGAGCAAGACTCTGTCTCAAAAAGGAAAGAAAAGACCACAAAAACAAATCCATGGCTCTTTTACTTGTTCTAAACACTTCCCTAGGACTCTCTCCCTTTTCTAGAACTTGGTGACATGAGAAGAGATTCCCTCTGCAATATAAATGTCAGAATTTAACTCAGTGAACAATTTCTCCTTCCATTTATTCAATCCACACAATTTCGTTGAGTGCCTTCTAAGCCAGACGCAGCAGTAGGTACAGGGGAGACCAGGATAAATGAGATAAGGTCCTGGCCTCTAAAAGAGGAGCTATGGATGGAGACAGGATGTCTTAAAAGGTCTCTGATGCTTCCATGAAAGAACAGCCTGCAGCACACTGCTTTAGGATCCCCAGTCCAATCGTCCACTGCTATGGCAATTGAGGTCATTCTGACTGCTCCAGCGCCATCTTCACCACTGTAAGGCTAGGGCGCTTTTCAGCATTGTGCCTTCCAACCATATTGATACAGAGACAATTTCACAGTGGCTCAACCTGTTTAGATTCTACTGCGAAAGTCCAATTCACCTACCTTGGGTTATGACTGTGTCAGTACACATATAATATTGTGCCTCTGTTTGTTGGAACAGGAACATGTTGAATGTTTCTTGGACTTCACCCAGGCTGGAATGCAGCTGTGCAATATCAGCTCACTGCAGTCTCAATCTCCCCAGTTGAAGCAATCCTCTCACCTCAGCCTCCCAAGTAGTTGGAACTACAGGCATGTGCTGCCATGCTTGGCTATTTTAAAATTTTTTTGTAGGGACAAGGTCTCCCTGTGTTGCCCAGGCTGGTCTTGAACTCCTTGGCTCAAGTGACCCTCCTGCCTCAGCCTCCCAAAGTGCTAGGACTATAAGCATGAGCCACTACACCCAGTCTCAATATACTTTTAAATAATTTTATATGCATTTGTGACGGAGCATAAAAACTAATCTGAAATTAAATTTAACCTTAAGTTTATTTAACGAAACTTAGCTTCAGAAAGCAGCATCAGGATCTTAGAGAATGGAAAGGTAAGTGTTATCCAAGGGTGCAGCTATCTATTAAAAGTATTAATATTGGCCATGTGTGGTGGCTCACGCCTGTAATCCCAGCACTTTGGGAGGCTGAGGTGGGTGGATCACCAGGTCAGGAGTTTGAGACCAGCCTGGCCAACATAGTGAAACCCCATCTCTACTAAAAATACAAAAATTAGCCAGGCACGGTGGTGCAAGCCTGTAGTCTCAGCTACTTGGGAGGCTGAGGCAGGAGAATTGCTTGAACCCGGGAGGTGGAGGTTGTGGTGAGTTGGGATCACGCCACTGCACTCCAGCCTGGGCAACAGAGTGAGACTCTGTCTCAAAAAAAAAAAGTGTTAATATTTTGGAGGCATCTAACTTATTAATTTTCCCTCTTTGACATGGTAATTCGTTTTAATTTATTCATTATTGTTGTTTGATATTTATTTACTATTATTCTTTAATCATGGACTAAGGCACTGCTATGTTGTGACTCTTTGTGTGCCCCCTAATTTATAGGTGGAAATCAGAACCCCCAAAATAATGGTATTAGTAGGTGGAGCCCTTTGGAAGGTGATTAGGTCAGGAAGGCAGAGCCTTCATGAACAGGATTAATGCTGTTATAAAAGAGGCCCCAGAGGGTGGGCATGGTGTCTCATGCCTGTAATCCCAGCATTTTGGGAGGCTGAGGCGGGCAGGTCACTTGAGGACAGGATTTTGAGACCAACCTGGACAACCCAGCAAAACTCTGTCTCTATTAAAAACACAAACATTAGCTGGGTGTGCTGGTGGGTTCCTGTAGTCCCCGCTACTTGGGAGGCAGAAGCAGGAGAATCACTTAACTGGGAGGCAGAGGTTGAGATTGCACTACTGCACTCCAACCTGGGCAATAGAACAAGACTCAGTCTCAAAAAAATAATAATAATAAAATAAAATAAAAAAGAGGCCCTCAGAGAGCTGCCTTGCCCCTTCCACCATGTGAGGATGCAGTGAGAAGGTGCCATCTATGGACCCTCACCACACACTGAATCTGCCAGTGTCTCGATTTAGGACTTCACAGCCTCCAGAACTATGAGAAATAAGTCTCTGATGTTGATGAATTACTCAGTTTATGGTATTTTGTTATTGCAGCCTTAGTGGACTAACACAGGCATACATTCCAACTAGCAAGAAGTCTAAATTGATGACATCAGATGGCTCCCAGCTGTTCCCTAGATGTGAATAAACTCCCACAGAAAACCATCTTTCTCTAGCAAGTGCCATTCCTTTACCTCTGCTTTTTTTTTTTTTTTTGTGATGGAGTCTTGCTCTGTCACCCAGGCTGGAGTGCAGCTCGATCTTGGCTCACTGCAACCTCTTCTTCCTGGGTTCGAGTGATTCTCCTTCTTCAGCCTCCCAAAGAGCTGGGACTACAGGTACCCCCCACCACGCCTGGCTAATTTTTGTATTTTTAGTAGAGACAGGGTTTTGCCAAGTTGGTCAGGCTGGTCTTGAACTCCTGACCTCAGGTGATCCAACCTGCCTTGGCCTCCCAAAGTGCTGGGATTACAGGCGTGAGCCACCGTGCCTGGCCTCTTTACCCCCATTTTTATGGCATGGCCGAATAAGGGAGTGGGGAGACAGGTGAAGCATCTGGAAAGTGAGGAGAGAAGGCTCACACTCCTGTAGACAGCCAGCATCATTTGACTGCAGCTTCCAGACGCCTGTTTGGTTTCATTCCACTGAAATCCTGGCACTTTTACTTGGGTCTTGTGGTCATTTAAGGTCATTTAAACCTATCTCAACCCAGACGCAGAGAAGACTGTAAACAGTCAGGAACACAGGAAGCTGGTCAAGATAATAGATAAGGGGGAAAAAAAGGCCTTGGCAGGGCAGGATGGCTCATGCCTGTAATCCCAGCACTCTGGGAGACCTAGGCTGGAGGATCACTGGAGCCCAGGAGTTTGAGACCACCCTGGGCAACATCACAAGACCCTGTCTTTACCATGTCCAGCTAATTATGTTTATAAATAAAATTATAAACAAAATTATAATTACTTATAAGCAAGATTAGCTGGGCATGGTGGCACGTGCCTGTAGTCCCAGCTACTCAGGAGGCTGAGATGGGAGGATCACTTGGGCCCAGGAAGTCAAGGCTGAAGTGAGCCATGATCGTGCCACTGCACTCCAGCCTGGGTGACAGAGTGAGACCCTGTCTTAAAAAACAAAAATTAAAAACAGAAGGAAAGATCTTAATCCCATGAGCAACTATAACAATTATAATAGAGGATACTTTTATGACTATAATTTTTTGGGAAACTTCTACTGCCCCGTGGCGAAGCATTGTGAAGTTCTGGAATTGAACTCTAGGTTGAAAGATACCTGAAGGAACTCTTGGAGACCCGTTCTCTTAATTTATGGATGAGGCACAGAAGGTGTCATTGCTGAAGTCAAGGTCTCACAGCAAGTCATAGAGGAGCCAGAATGCGAGGCTCAGTCTGCTGAGTCATAATCCACTGACCTCCCTTCGGGGTGCCTGCGCGCATTTCCTCACTCGCTCCTCAATTCAGCACACTCCAGCCTTCCTCCAGGAATACAATTTTGCCCTCATCGTGAATCATCTGTAGTCTCACTCATTATTTGGTTAATTCAGTCATTTTGTAGCTATATATCCGGAACCCAGCATGTGCCAGGGGCACGACAGGGACATGACAGATCCAGCCCCTGTCCCAAGGTGATCAGGATTTCCTTCAGTTCCTCACCGCAGCCATGCTTCTTGGATTCAGTCTTCCCCCTCAGAAAGAACTGCTTTTCTCCCTACTACGAGAGATGCTTTACTTTCATAGTGAAAGCATTCCTATTAACGTTGATATGAGAGAAAAACAAAACACAACAAAACGAGACCTAGCTTATGGTAGACTTAGTGTCTAAAGATAGTGAATTGGCTTTGGATTTTAATCAAGCTTTCAGGCTCCAATAAGAATTGAATTGCAGGTGTTCCTACGGTTTATTTCACAGAATGACAGTTGAAGTTCTCCTCTGTATTTTTTACTATAGCTATAAATGCTGCTCACCCAAAGAGCTGTTTGCTTACATCAAATTTTTAAGGGATACAGTCACTATTAATCCAAATGAAGCCCTCAAAAGCTGTGGCTACACTGGAGCATTCAAGAGGGTTAGCTATGGGAAGGTATGACTCCAGCAATGAAGTTATATAATCAGTAAGAAAAAAAAAATACAACCGCGACAGCTTAGACAGATTTTCTGCTTTTCTTTCTTAGAGGAGGTTTAATCTGGCCTGAGTCTAAGAAGATTTGTCTCAAATTGACAATATAGGCTTAAATAGTTTATTATTTTAAAAGGTGATATAACCATTTTCATTCTTCATTGACTTCTGAGTTCTTTTCTCAATTTATAATTATTGCGATGTTGGAGAGATCATTGGCATAGATAGCTTTCCTGATTCCCTCATTGTTATGTTTTCAAATAGGAATAAAAGAAAAGCAACCAGCAATGACTCCATGGGAAAGGAAATCCAAATGTGTGAATCCCCATTTCCTTTGGAAATATGAGTCAGTGTTTCTGACATTGAAAACAGATTTCTGCAGCAAAGTGTATCGTTCATAAAGATTTTGACTCGGGATGAAGAAGGTAGAGAGATTATATTAATTTAATTGTACTTGTTCTTAGGGAAGCATTGTCAGTGGGTGAGATTTTCAAATTACCTCCTATGTGCAGCGTATACAGGAGATAGAATAAATTATTTTTACAATCAATAAACAAAGTTAACTTTAAAAATAAAGTTTTGGCAGGTGTGGTGGCTCATGCTTATAATCCCAGCATGTTAAGAGGCCAAGCCAGTAGGATTGCTTGAGCCCAGGAGTTCAACACCAGCCTAGGTGACACAGTGAGATCTCATCTCTACAAAAACCTTTAAAAATTAGCCAAGTGTGGTGGCATGCACCTGTACTCCCAGCTACTTGGGAGGCTGAGGTGGGAGGATTACTTGAACCTGGGAGGTGGAGGTTGCAGTGAACTGAGATTGTACCACTGCACTCCAACCTGGGCAACAAAGCAAGGTTCTGTCTCAAAAACAATAAATAAAAAATAAGAAAGTGTTAAGGGTGAGAGATATCCGGACCATAATAAAATGCCTAACTCTGTGATGATGTGTTTGGGGAAGTAGCGAGTTAAAGTCATGTAAAATATACCATGGTTCTTTAACCCACTTTGAAGCTGAAGTTGAACACATATTTTCCCCAATAACTGGGTTTCATTAAGAACTACAGAATGAAACATATTAAGGCAATTTTCTTTCTTTTTTTTTTTAAGGTGAGGCCGGGCACCGTGGCTCAGGCCTATAATCTCAGCATTTTGGGAGTCAGAGACAGGTGAATCTCTTGAGCTCAGGAGATCGAGACCAGCCTTGGCAACATAGAGACACCCCATCTCAAAAAATATATATGATAATTGAACAAATAAAAGATGAACCCAATTAAAAACAAACAGACTTATCACATGCCATCTCTTCTACCTGATTCCTAAGGTGAAAAAGGGCCAAGAGGGGCCACTGGAGAAAGAACGATTGTAAGAGGTGCAGAGTGACAAGAGGGTCTCCACACACACTCTTCTCTTGCTCTGTTTCTAGGGCAGTCTTCTATGTCAGAAGGAGCAGTGTTGAAATACCCAAAAGAAGTTTAGAAGTTGAGCCCGAAGACAGACATAGCATGGATTCCTCAAATGGGTACTTAGGAAAGTCCATGTTATTTCAGGGCCTAACTGAGGCATCCACGCTTGAATATTTCTTTTGATTGTCATTAGAAATCTCCTGGATTTAGTTAAGTATTCTCTCTTTATCCCCTGGCACTCATTGTAGACTAATGATGTGCATACTTGACACAAAATCTCCTAACATATTATGCTTTAGTAACTTCCTAGTTAAAATTTTATTTCATTTTCTTTCCTAGGGCCAAGGTACAGTTTTACTATTTGACTGTGAAAAGTCTCTATTTTACCAAGAAACAAGGAGCAATTTTTAAGGTAATAAACCCACAACTTGTGGCAGATTTGTAAATGTATCAAATTTGCAGAAAGCAGAGGCAGACAGTAATTCTCTTAATGACATGAAAGCAATGACAATTGTTTCCCTGAAGGCATCCTGGAGTAAGAAAGTGTCCTTAAAAAATATATGTTCCCTCTTTAAGATACGTACACTTGTAATAGAGTTTCTAATATGCACAACGATGAAAGCTTGCCCCATGTATTCTCAAATAAACAAAATCAGGTAACTAAAGGGGAAAGTAAACAGCATTTTCTTTCACTTAACTGCTTTCAAATTTTTCTTGCTGTTATTTTGTCATTCAATATGTTTTTTTGTTTTGTTTTGTTTTGTTTTATATCTACGCTGTGACAAACATTAAAAAAACATGGAAACCCCTCTGAAAATAGAATTCCTTCCTCCGTTATCAGGAATCTAGGATAAAGTAGATGTAAGGAGACATACAGATTACCTTACAGGCCTTTTGGAATACTCAGTGTGACTCCAAAGGAAAAAGTGGAAGTGGCTGGATTGTTTTAAAAGACAGTTTCAATTTGCCATCATTTGCCAGTTCCAATCTAGCAATGGCATATTACATATATATGTGTGTTTTATATGTGTGTGCATGTATATATGTATATATATTCATATAGATACCTGTGTGGGTTATATATGTGAATGTATATATATACACATGTGTGCATATATATATATACACATACACATATAGATACCTCTGTGTGTGTGTGTGTTTGTGGGTATATATATATATATATATATAGACAGAGAGAGAGAGAGAGACAGGAAGAGAGAGAGAGACAAGATTAAATCAATGAGAGCGTTTCCTACATAGAGGTGATGACCCATCAAGATTCCTCCATGACTCAAGGCAAATTGAAACTGACTTTTAAAACAATCCAGTCACTTCCACTCTTCCCTTTGGAGTCACACTGGGTATTCCAAGAGCCCTGTAAGGTTATTCTTACATCTCCTTTGTCAAATAAAATAAATAATGTCATTCTTTCAGCCAATACTCATACACCCCATCCTTCCTAGGCAAATCTTGGTACTTTGATTAAGCACTCAGTCTTCAGAGAGTTAACAGCCAGCCATAGACAGCTACTTCAGCATAGTCGGGGGGGAAAAGTACATTTTACCTCCACCCCAAACAAAGCCATTATATTTACCTGCTACTTTGAAGATAGTAAAATGCGGTCGGCAATGGAAAGAACCCAACGCGTTACCTGCGCAGTTCATCCACAGACCCTGGTAAACCCAAGTGGCTGTTATCACCGAGGAGGCTCGCGTGGTCACTTTCCACTCATTGGACGTGGTAGCAGCAACGAGAGCTCCAAACCCTCCGACACCAGACACCAGAGCCCAGATCTGCGCCCTGGACATGTCGCGCCGCCTTCTCCAGTGACAGTGTCCGGACAGAACGCTTTGGTGGTCTAGGCATGCAGCCAATAGAGAACACTTTGACAAGCGTCACAGCCAGTGGATGTGGGTAGGTGACAGCGTTTCATGCTCGGATGGCCTGAGGAAGTACAAGAATTTAGGATCAAGTATGGTTTACCAATGACATTTTAAAGATGGCCTGAAAGAGTCGTTCTGATTTTCTACACGGATATTTATTAAAATTTCGTAGACGAATTTTAAGGGTTTTGATTTCGCAGATTTTTTTTAACTTGGCACCATAGTTAATGCTTAATTTTCTGTTAGCCTGAAGCTTAACGAACCATGCAACTACCAGATATTACAAAGTACAGATTATACAGTAACAGTTAAAGCTTATTTGACCAATTGCTTTAGTCTCGCCTGCTTTTGAGTCTTTACATAATTGAATCATATTGTAGAAATTCTCCCATAACCTATTTTTTTCATGTATTTGAGGGATTTATCCATGCTCAGGAATGTAGCTGTCATTCATTAAATATTACAGCTGAATATAGTATTTCATTAAATGCAATTTAATAAACATGATTTATTCATGTTCCTGGAGCTGAACATTCATGCTGTTCCCTTTTCTCCCTAATAACTATTGGAGCAGATATAAACATTCTTGTGCATTTCTTCTTGTGCACGTGAGTGAGAGTTTCTCTAGGGCATATCCTAGAATCAGAATTTTGCTAGGATGTAGGAAACACTCGTCTTTAACTTTATAGGTAATGCTAAATTGTTTGACTAAGTAGTTACAGCAATTTAGAGTCCCACTGGCAGTGGGTAAGTCCTCCGTGTTCCACTTCATAACACTTGGTATTGTGGGGTTGTCGAGATTATTATTTTTTCTTTTGGCCAGTCTGATGGGTATAAAGGTGTCACATTATGATTACTAATTTATATTTTCTGATTACTAAGGAGGTTGAGCAGCTTTTTGTGTGTTTATTGGTTAAGTTTTTGTCTACAATGAAATATGCAACTTTTTTTTGCTCACTTATCTATTGAGTTGTTTGACTTTTTATAATTTGTTTTTAGTTATCTATATACTCAAGACAGTAATATTTTGTGGATTATTTATGTTGCAGGTATCTTCCCCCAGTTTGTGGTCTGTCTTTATGTCGCCATTTGAGAAAGAGTCTTGGTTTTAATATAGCTAAATTTATCAAGTTTCACCAAGCAATCTGTGGTTTGAGATCTTGATTAAGAAATCCCTATCTTGGGCCTGGCATGGTGGCTCCCAGCTGTAATCCCAGCACTTTGGGAGGCCGAGGTGGGAGGATCACTTGAGGCCAGGGGTTTGAGACCAGACTGGGCAACCTATTGTGACACTGGCTCTATAAAAAATTCAAAAATTAGCTGGGTGTTTTGGCACAGGCCTGTGGTCCCAGCTACTTGGGAGGCTGAGGTGGAAGGAGGATGCCTTCAGCCTGTGAGGTCAAGGCTTCAGTGAGCTGTGATTGAGCCACACACTCCAATCCAGGTGACAGAACTGAGATCTTGTCTTGAAAAAAAAAAAGAAAAGAAACAGAAAAGAAAAAGAAATCTCTACCTAAAAGAAAATGAATTTTTCCCCTTCACTTCAAAAAACTTCAAAGTTTTAACTGACATATTTAAGTTTTTAAATCATCCAGATTGATTATTCTGTGTCTTGTGATTTGGGACCTATTTTATTTTGCAATGTGGAAACCCACTTTTCCAATTGTAGTCCCTTGTTTCCCTATTGATCAGCAGTGTCGCCTCTGTCATACATATTGGGCATTAATATTCACATGATCTGTTTTTGGATTTTTTACTCTGTTCCATTTATTTGCTTGACTATTCCTGGGCCAGTACAATACTTTCTTAACTCCTCTAATTTTATAAATATATCTCAAAATCTTGTTGGTGAGTGTTTTACCTTGCTTACCTTGCTCTTCTTTTTCAAGAATGTTCAGAATTTTTTTTTTTTTTTAGCTCTTGGCTATTTCTTATATAAATTTAATTCCTTCCCTCCCTTCCTTCCTTCCTTCCTTCCTTCCTTCCTTCCTTCCTTCCTTCCTTCCTTCCTCTCTCTCTCTCTTTCTTTCTTTCTTTCTTTCTTCTTTCTTTCTTTTTTCTCTGTACCCCAGGCTGCAGTCTACTCGGCTCCCTGCTGCCCCACCCCGCGGGCTGCCTGGGATTGCCCGCGCGTGCCACCACCGCTGCCTGCTTTTTCCCCTTTGCCTGGAGGCGCCGTTTCGCCATCTTGGCCACGCTGCTCTCCAGCTCCTGACCCCGAGTGCTCTGCCCGCCTCGGCCTCCCAGGGTGCTGGGACTCCAGACGGAGTCTCGCTGACTTGGTGCTCGGTGTTGCCCGGGCTGGAGTGCGGTGGCGTGGTCTTGGCTCGCTGCAGCCTCCGCCTCCTAGCCGCCTGCCTTGGCCTCCCAGGGTGCTGGGATTGCAGCCCCTGCCCGGCCGGCGCCCCGTCTGGGAGGTGGGGAGCGTCTCTGCTCGGCCGCCCCTCTGCCCGGCCGCCCCGTCTGGGAAGTGAGGAGCGCCTCTGCCCGGCCACCCACCGTCTGGGAGGTGAGGAGCGCCTCTGCCCGGCCACCCACCGTCTGGGAGGTGAGGAGCGCCTCTGCCCGGCCACCCACCGTCTGGGAGGTGAGGAGCGCCTCTGCCCGGCCACCCCCCGTCTGGGAGGTGAGGAGCGCCTCTGCCCGGCCACCCACCGTCTGGGAGGTGAGGAGCGCCTCTGCCCGGCCGCCCCGTCTGGGAAGTGAGGAGCACCTCTGCCCGGCTGCCCCATCTGGGAAGAAGTGAGGAGCGCCTCTGCCCGGCCGCCCCATCTGGGATGTGGGGAGCACCTACCTCTGCCCGACCGCCCTGTCTGGGAGGTCTACCACAGAGGCCAGAAGCAATGTGGGGGCTGGACGTGGTGGCTCACGCCTGTGGTCCCGGCACTCTGGGGGGCCAAGGCGGGTTGATCACTTAGGGCTAGGAGTTCCAGACCAGTCTGGCCAACATGGCGAAACATATGAAAAATACAACAGACAAACCAACCAACCAACCCAGTGACAACAAGGCAGGTCTACCCTGGAGTCATACTCTAGTTTTTTCTATTTTCCTCCCTTTCTGATCCTTTGTCCCACTTTCTTTTTCTTCCTCTTCCTTCTCCTTCTTCTTTGTCAGATAGAGGATTGAGTTGTTATCACTGATCCATATAAAGTCCCTCTCTCATTTGTTTTCTTTGATTCCCACTCCCCATTTCTATTCCCCATCTTCCCATGTGCAACCTCCCTAGTATGTTTGATACGCATCTTTTTGTTTGTATGTATTTTTAGAAAATGTTTATTGTTTTGTGTGCAAAAAATTAATAAAAAAACACACAAAAAGACAGGGGAAAGAAAAAGAAGAAAATAAAATAAAGTAAAATAAATAAATTTAATTAATTAATTTATTTATTTATTTTGAGACAAAGTCTCGTTCTGTTGCCCAGGCTGGAGTGCAATGGCGCAATCTCAGCTGATTGCAACCTCCATCTCCCAGGTTCAAGTGATTCTTGTGCCTCAGCTTCCCGAGTAGCTAGGACTATAGGCGCCCACCACCACACCCAGCTAATTTTTGTATTTTAGTAGAGATAGGGTTTCACCATGTTGACCAGGCTGGTCTCAAACTCCTGACCTTAGGTGATCCACCTGCCTAGGCCTCCCAAAGTGCTAGGATTACAGGCGTGAGCCACTGTGCCCAGCCCTTACATATTTTAGAATCAGTTTATCAAATTAGACACATACACATACATATAGTTTGTGAGGTTCGTTGGAATTGTTTTGCACCTATTTATTCAGTTTGAGGAAAATGGATAGCTTTATAAAATCAAGTCTTCCTGTTCATGAACATCGTATATCTCTTCATTTATTTAACCCATCTTTAATGCTTTTAGTGATGTTATATACTTTAATCTCTAAAAATAGTTACCTTTTGTTATATTTATTCTTAAAGTTAGGACTCATTCTAACATCTATTTTGTACTTAGTTTGTCCAATTTTTTTCTTGAGTATATGTAGGGAGACACCCTGAAACTGTTGCTATGGAATAAAAGATGAAATGCTCCTGATTATTGTAAATACAAAGTTGCATGCAGGATTATGTAAAGACAATGCCAGGTTGGACTGCCAGAACGAGCCAACAGCGCGTGATGTGCTTCACCCTGCAGAAAGCCTATGAATGGATGTGCAGTCAGGGAGGTTTCACATCACCAAGATTCCTATCCCAGAAAAGCAGATGTTCATAGCTCTGGGAATGGAATGCGACCCTTGTGGGGAGCCTATAAACGGACACATGGGGGGCAACTGTCCATATGGGTAAGATAGAGCTATAAATGCCCTCATCTTGCCACGGCTCTTCTAGGCCTCTTTAGGGTTAAAGCATACTCCCTTCTGAGAATTTCTGGTCTAACCAGTTATCTAGCTTCATGTCCTGTTTCCATGGATTGTTTGTAACCAGCTTTTGTTGCAATTGTTACTGCTGATTAATATCTTGCTAATCATAGGTTATGGAAATACTGTGTTTCTGTTCTAAGGCTCTGTTAGAAATTACTGATGCACACACTATATTGTAAATTCTTATCTCTGTATACTGTACTTCTACATACAAATGTACTGTACTTCTACATACAAATGTTATGTTAAAGAATTACTTCATCCCCATGTGACCATCTCACCTCATAATCAAATGACCCTAAATCCCTCACTAACCTACCCCCGCCCTCACTAAACTTAATAATAAATGCTGGTATATCCAGTGCATTGTTGGCGCCGTGGGACCAGAAGGCGGTGACCCCACTGGACCCAGCTTTCACTATCTTGTGTGTGTCTATTACTTCTCAACCTGCCAATCCACCTGGGAACAAAGAGAGAGCCCCATTGCATTGCAGGCTGCTGGCCAGATCCCGCAATAAGTATACCTATAGTTTTTCTCCTTTCTTGAGTTGTTTTGAATTGAGATCTTTTTTCACATTTCAATTTTTCTGCTCCATTAAATTGGAAATTACACTTTATTTGCATTGTTTAGTGATTGCTATAGAAGCTTTAATGTATATTTAGCTTAATATATAAAAGTAATTGGCCAGGTATGGTGGGTTACACCTGTAATCCCAGCACTTTGGGAGGCCAAGGTGGGTGGATCACCTGAGGTCAGGAGTTTGAGACCAGCCGGGCCAACATGGTGAAACCCCCTCTCTACAAAAGTACAAAAATTAGCCGGGCATGATGGCAGGTGCCTGTAATCCCAGCTGCTCAGGAGGCTGAGGTGGAAAAATCACTTGAATCTGGGAGGCAGAGGTTGCAGTGAGCTGAGATTGTGCCATTGCACTCCAGCCTGGGTGAGAGAGAGCGAGACTTTGTCAAAAAAAAAAAAAAAAAAGTAATCATCTCAATAGATGCAGAAAATACCTTTGATAAAATTCAACACCCCTTCATGCTAAAAACTCTCAATAAACTAGGCACTGATGAAATGAATCTCAAAATAATAAGATCTATTTATGACAAACCCACAGCCAATATCATACTGAATGGGCAAAAGCTGGAAGCATTCCCTTTGAAAACCAGCAGAAGACAAGGATGCCCTCTCTCACCATTCCCACTCAACATAGTATAGGAAGTTCTGGCCAGGGCAATCAGGCAAGAGAAAGAAATAAAGGGTACTCAAATAGTAAGAGAGGAAGTCAAATTGTCCCTGTTTGCAGATGACATGATTGTATATTTAGAAAACCCCATCACCTCAGCCTAAAATCTCCTTAAGCTGATAAGCAACTTCAGCAAAGTCTCAGGATACAAAATCAATGTGCAAAAATCACAAGCATTCTTATACACCAATAACAGACAAACAGAGAGCCAAATCATGAGTGAATTCTGAACTCCCATTCACAATTGCTCTCAGTTAAAAACCACTGGGGTAGAGAACCTGAGTGAGATAGTGCTGTGCCTTGAGTTAATACCAGCCTGCAGGTCGTTACCCCAAGAGTGGAAGGAACAGAGGGAGGGGAGTGGCTCCCAGAACTGGATGGCAGAGAGGTTTTGTGGAAACGACTGCCTTATAGGAGCTGGATCCCTCAGTGGAGGGTCAGGGTCAGTCCTGCTGTCCTCCCTAACCCCGATCTTCCACCCGAGGGCAAGCCTATTGATGACATCCCAAGAAGTTGCCTCCCAGGTAAGGAGCAAGGTGGGGGAGAGGACAAAGTGGGGCTAGAGGGGAAAACTAAAGAAACCCAGCACAGCCCTGACACTGATTTGGTGGCAAAATTCAACTGGAACTAAGCCAAGACGATTTCAGTTATTTACTCCATTTACTACAGAAATACATAGGACTTTGATTATAGGATGCTACCCTAGACCCAGTTGAGGGTGTTATACAATATATATACCATCTTACCTTTCTAAAATTTGAAAACTTTTGAATTCCAAAATATAGCTGGCTCCACGCATTCCAGACACGATCGTAGAAATACACCTTTCATAGTTAGGCCTTAAATCCATCTGGAGTCCATCTTTGTGTAATGTAAAACAGGGATTCAGTTTTATTTGTTTCCACATAATGAACCAGTTTTATCCACACCACCTATCCCTCCTTCTGTCATTGGTTCATTGCAGTTTTCATCCTATATTAAGTTCTCATATATATCTGTGAAGCTATCTTTCCATTCTTCTGCCAGTCCCACACTATTTTATTACTTTGGCTTCTTGATATGTCTTAATATCTGGTAGATAAGTCCTTTCTCTTTGCTATTTATTTATTTATTTGAGACGGAGTCTCACTCTGTCACCCAGGTTGGAGTGCAGTGATGCAATCTCGGCTCACTGCAACCTCCATCTCCTGGATTCAAACAATTCCCCTGCCTCAGCCTCCCGAGTAGCTGGGACTACAGGCACTTGCCACCAAACCCAACTAATTTTTTTATTTTTATTTTTAGTAGAGATGGGGTTTCATCATGTTGACCAGGCTAGTCTCAAACTCCTGACCTTAGGTGATTCGCCTGCCTTGGTCTCCCAAAGTGCTGAGATTACAGGCGTGAGCCATCACACCTGGACTGCAGCTTACTTTCAAATGGTTCAGAAGAGTAAGCACACAGAAAGCAAAGGTGGCAAGATGTTGTGGATAATTGTTGAATCTGGATGAAGGTGTCTGGTGTTCTTTACATGACTTTCAACTTCCTTGGCTTGCAAATTTTAAAAATAAAATGTTGTGAAAAAAGGAAATCATAGAATATTGACAATGTGTATTGAGAATTGTCTAAATGGGCTTTTATCTCCTCAGAAGCAAAGCACCCAGTCTTCCAGGGGCAGGAGTGAAGACTACATTCCATGATCCCTCTGCTTCCCTGAGAGGAGCAGGGTCCTGTGCAGATTCATTCTTCTTTCTCCAGCCTCCTCAGCCCTATGTCCTTCACACTTCAGCAGTGGTCTCTGGAGCCTGGGCAAAATTAACCCTGTATTGACCAGAACCTTCACCAGTGTTGCAACTCCTAGGTCTCCATGGTGAAGAAATTTGGGTTCAGCACACCTACAGCCTGCCTCGATGGCCAGACAGCCCTGGTCTCCTTCTCGAAGGTTGATTTTACTATTTGTGTATCAGAAGTGGGTTTGTCATGAAGAGTAAGAAGCTTAAGCTTCAAAGTCCCTCATTTGTACACATCTGGGGATCCCTGAAAGTAGTTGGGAGTCATAGAATGTTCTAGGTGGAGAAAGAAAAGTAAGTTGCAGTCAGTCAGCATTTCTAAGTAAGCACATCTGGTAAGTTACATAAACAGAACTCACAGAAAAGGGACCTGAATTTCCAAGCTCCCAGTATTTTGTACTTTCTTTTCTCATTTTAAATGAATATCCATTTTCACATCTAATTTTGAATGTATTCAAAAAATGCCTCAAAACTAACTATGTAAACCTTTATTTTCTGAGATACATTTAATCTATTATTATTTTTATTTTTTGAGACAGGGTCTCACTCCAGTTGCCCAGGCTGGAGTGCAGTGGTACGATCTTGGCTCACTGTAGCCTCGACCTCCTGAGTGCAGGTGATCCTCCCACCTCAGCCTCCCGAGTAGCTGGGAGTAGAGATGCGCACCACCATGCCTGGCTGGTTTAGTTTTTAGTAGAGATGAGGTTTCACCATGTTGCCCGGGCTGGTCTCAAACTCCTGGACTCAAGTAATCTGCCTCAGACTCCCAGAGTGTTGGGATTATAGGTATGAACCACTGCACCCAGCCCTACATACATTTTAGAATAAGTTTATCGATTCTTCACAACACCGTAGTGGAATTTGTATTAGTATTGCATTGAATCTATTGACTAATGAGAAGGTGATTAACACTTTTGTAACAGCAAGTGATCACTCTGAGTATGAACTGTCTCTCCATTTGTTCAGATCTTCTATGTCTTTTATTACCGTTTTCTTCATAGAGAGGGCTGTTGTGTCTTATCAGTTAATTTCTAAATACTTCATGATTTTTATTAATATTATGAATTGTAGCTTTTTGATATTTTCTAGTTAATTATTATTCAAGTAAGGAGATGCTATTGAGCTTTCTACGTTAACCTCACGTCTGGTAGCTTACCTAGGTTCTGTTATTAGTCCTCATAGTTTGATTCTGTTAGTTTCTTCTAGATGAATGTTTATGTAGTCTGCAAATTATGACAGGTTTTTTATTTTTTTTGAGACAAAGTCTCACTCTGTTGCCTAGGCTGGAGTACAGTAGCACGATCTCGGCTCACTGCAACCTTCACCTCCCGAGTTCAAGCAATTTTCCTGCCTCAACCTCCCGAGTAGCTGGGACTACAGACGCACACTGCCACACCAGGCTAACTTTTTGTATTTTAGTAGAGATGAGGTTTCACTGTGTTGCTCAGGCCAGTCTCAATCTCCTGAGCTCAGGCAATCTGCCTGCCTCAGCCTCCGAAAGTGCTGGGATTACAGGCATGAGCCACCGTGCCTGGCTAGGTTTTTTTATTTTATTATTTTATTTATTTTATTTAATTTTATTTATTTTATTTTATTTTATTATTTTTGAGACAGGGTCTTGCCCTATTGCCCAGGCTGGAGTGCAGTAGCTCAATCATGGCTCACTACAGCCTCAACATCCCAGCCTCAAGCGATCCTCCCACTTCAGCCTCCTGAGTAGCTGGGACTATGGTGCATGCCACCATACCTGCTAGTTTTTTTTTTTTTTTTTGAGATGGGGTCTCTCTGTGTTGCCCAGGCTAGTCTTGAATTCCTGAGCTCAATTCATCTGCCTGCCTTAGCCCCCCAAAGTGCTAGGATTACAGGCCTGGCCAATTATGGCAGTTTTGACTCTTTTCTACCAAGCTTAAAGCTTCTTATTTCCTTTTCTTGCCTTATAGCATTCTTCAGCTCTCCAGTTCAAGGCTACATATCAACAGTAATACTTTGTTACTGGTCTTAATATTAATAAAATGCATCTACAATTTCTCTGTGAAGTATAATATTTGCTCTGGGGTTTGGCAGTGGGCCTTTACCAAGTTATGAAGGTGCTCTTCTATTTTTAGTTTGCTCTGAGTTTCTTTTTTTCCCCCTTAATCATAAATAGATAATGCCCTTTATCAATTGCTTTTCCTGGAAAAATTGAGTTAATCGTATGATTTTTCCCTTTCAGTCCATCGAAGTGATGGATGATATTGACAGATTTTCTAATGGCCAAGGCTTCTTGCTTTTCTAGGTTGAGCCCCACTTGATCATAATTTATTATTTTAATATGCTGTTGGGTGCAATTTTCTAACATTTTATTTAATATTTGTACATCCTAATATAAAGATGAGATGGACCGGTAATTTTCTTTTCCTGAATGTCCCTATTGTGGTTTGGAATCAAGATTACATGGGCTTCAGAAATTAAGCTAGAAAGCTCTTACTCTTTACATAAATTTGGGGTTGGGCATGGTAGCTTACATCTATAATCCCAGCACTTTGGGAGGCCAAGATGGGCAGATAACATGAGGCCAGGAGTTTCAGACCGGGGTGGCCAACATGGCAAAACCCCATCTTTACTAAAAATACAGAAAAAATTAGCCAGGCGTGGTGGCACACGACTGTAATCCCATCTACTTGGGAGGCTTAGGCAAGAGAATCGCGTGAACCAGGAAGCAGACGTTGCCGAGATTGCACCACTGCACTCCAGCCTGGGCGACAGAGCAAGACTCCGTCTCAAAAAAAAAAAAAAAAAAAATGGAACAACTTGACTGGGGACATTGCTTTCCTGCCACATTGAGCTGCATGAGCCCTGCAGGCAGCTTCTGTCATAAGCATGGAGAAATCTGGCAGCCTCTGGCTCTCTTTGAGTTGCAGATCTTGAGTTTTCAGGGTAAAGTTAAAGGAGCTTATTTTTCTGCTTAATTCTTCCTCACCTTATTTCTAGCTGACCCCCCAGTTTTTTTATTTGTTTGTTTGTTTTGTTTAGATTTTGGAGACAGAGTCTTGCTCTGTTGCCCAGGCTAGAGTGCAGTGGCATGATCTTGGCTCACTGTAACCTCTGCCTCCTGGGTTCAAGACGATCCTCCTGCCTCACCCTTCTAAGTAGCTAGGACTACAGGTGTGCACCACCACACCTAATTTTTGTATTTTTAGCAGAGATGGGGTTTTGCCATGTTGGCCAGGCTGGTCTCGAACTCCTGACCTCAGGTGATCCACCTACCTCGGCCTCCCAAAGCGCTGGGATTACAGGTGTGAGCCACCATGCTCAGGAGATGATCAGAACTTTTAAACAGAGCAAAGATTTATTTATTTATTTAATATTATTTTTTGAGACGGAGTCTCGCTCTGTTGCCCAGGCTGGAGTGCAGTGGTGAGATCTCAGCTCACTGTGACCTCTGCTTCCTGGATTCGAGTGATTCTCCTGCCTCAGCCTCCCGAGTAGCTGGGATTACAGGCACCTGCCACCACGCCTGGCTACAGAGTGAAGATTTCTCAAGACGTTTATTTTTGGTTAGGACTTGTCTCTTGCCATCAGAAGTGGATACTGAGGAGAGATACACCTTTTGACACTAATGTAGGTGGCAACTCGATGGCTTGGCTGTGCCAGGGTCCCCTGTGTGCTTCACTGTGAAGCTGACAACAGAGAGGCAGGGTGACTTCCCATAAAGTGTCCTTGCACTGGACAGCCTGAAGGCCTGTAGAATTTCCTGTGCTCCTTCATCAGTTCAGTCCAAAATCCTAGAACCAAGCTCTTCCCTGACTGCCCGTGCCTTTCCCAATATACCTCTATCTCCTACAATGTATCCCCGGCCCAAACACTCCAGTTCACCAGGAGGCTGCTCACCTCCGGTTTCACGAGGTACAACACTGTCACCCGGCTTCCACTTCCAAATAATGTTCTAACATACACAATACGATTTTAGCATTTTTAGGCAACAGTATGATAAAGAAAAGAGACCATGGGAATGGAAATAAAGTAAATCTCTAGATATATATGCTTTCATTTTAGGTCTTAAATTACCTAAAAAATGTGATGCTTTTTTTTTTTTTTTTTTTTGCTGAGACGCAGTCTTGCTCTGTCACCCAGGCTGGAGTGCGGTGGTGCGATTTCAGCTCACTGCAACCTCTGCCTCCCGGGTTCAAGCAATTCTCCTGCCTCAGCCTCCTGAGTAATTGGGATTACAGGTGCATGCCACCATGTCCTGCTAATTTTTTTGGATTTTTAGTAGAGACGGGGTTTCATCATGTTGGCCAGGCTGGTCTCAAACTCCTGACCTCGTGATCCACGCACTTCAGCCTCCCAAAGTACTGGGATTATAGGCATGGGCCACTGTGCCTGGCCAAATGTAATGCTCTTGATTGTGCTTAGACTTAAGTTTAGGCCGGGAGTGGTGGCTCACACCCGTAATCCCAGCACTTTGGGAAGCTGAGGTGGGAAGATCGCTTGAGCCTAGGAGTTCGAGACCAGCCTAGGCAACAGAGTGAGACCTCATCTCTACCAAAGATAAATAAAAATTTTAAAAATTAGCCAGGCATGGTGGCACACACCTGTAGGTGCAGCTACTTGGGAGGCTGAGGCTGGAGGATGGCTTGAACACAGGAGTTTGAGGCTTCCGTGAGCTATGACCATGCCACCACACTCGAGCCTGGGTTGTAGAATAAGACCCGGCTCAAAAAAAAAAAAAAATCACAGTATAAGATATTCTTGAGTAAAGAAGTCCAATTAAAAAATAGTGAGCTTGCTGACAGTGGGTAGAGAAGTAGGGGTTTACAGTATTATCCGTGCACGTTCCTACACCTATCTCCCTTGGAGAAACTCATTATTAACAGTAACTGTATTTTTTGCTCCATGTCACTGAAAAGTATCTAACATCAGGAAGGATTGCTATCTTGCATCTATTTCTCTGAGATTATACTAACGTAATCACAAGTCATGATAATAGTTTTGCTGCAGGAAATTATAAAATGTGTTGCCTTGCCAAATGTGTTTTCACTTTGGCACACTTATTTTAAAGTGGCTTTCAAAGCAAATATAATGGACTCATTATAGACAGAAAATTGAATGGAGGTCTGCTCAAGCAACCAGTGCTGGGATCAGTGAACAAACAACCCCATCCAAGACTGTGGTGGTATAAAAACGTGCTGCTGAATATTCATCATTTTATTCAACAAATACTCTGATGCATGGGACTAGGCACACAGGAAGAACCAGAAAGTTCAGATAGTTCAGATTTATAGGTTTGAACTGAATTTTACAGAAAGCTATTGTCTTCATGCAGTTCCTTCTTATTTTATTTTATTTTATTTTATTTTTTTGAGGCAGAGTCTTCCTCTGTCATTCAGGCTGGAGTGCAGTGTCGTGATCCTGGCTCACTGCAACCTCTGCCTCCTGGGTTCAAATGATTCTCCTTCTTCAGCCTCCTAAATAGCTGGGACTACAGGCATGTGCCACCATGACTGGCTAATTTTTTTAGGAGAGCCAGGGTCTCACCATGTTGCCCAGGCTGGTCTTGAACTCCTAAACTCAGGCAAGCTGCCCACCTTGGCTTCCTAAAGTGCTGGGATTACAGGCATGAGCCACTGTGCCTGGCTTTCACCCAGTTCTTATTTCTTAATTTCAAGTTGGTCAGTGGCACCATGAATAATGAATCAAATTGCTTGATTTGGTTATTACCCAGGATAGAAAAACTCATGCCTTTCTACTTATAAATAAACAAACAAAATTAGGAGCAATTATTCTAAGCACTCTTGTTTGCTATAAAGTCGGGCAAGAGCCTTCACTGGGTCCAGACAAGTGTGAGCTCGGCTGGTTCTCTTGTTTGATGTTGCCCAAATCTGCCCTGGAATGTGCAGGATGGAGATCCTTGGGGGATATTCCTCCTGTGCATCCCCAGAAGGGCGGGTGGGAGCCAGGAATTTTGCTGACATCTCAGGCTTCCATTTTCAAACCACAGCATTAACATAACCATCCTGCAACTTCAGAGAAGGCAGAACATTAAAACAGCAACCAGCCTTTGTCTTCAGCTCCTAGATGAACTGCAACATGGTGAAGATCACACACAGCAGGGATGACTACGTGAAGCAATGATAGACACGCCCTCCCCCCCACCTTATGCTCAGACAGTGCACTTTTTCTTCTCTTTATTGTAAAATATAACACACACACAAGAGAGTAAAGCATAACATACAACATTACTGGGTGTGGATAACATGCTTACTAGGAGAATTTCGGCTGTTTCCACTCAGAGAGCTAGTTTACTCAATTCTCATTAATGGCCTGCAAATTTGTATTCACGCATTTGTTTTCAAATTCCATGTCTATTTCCAAATTGTTCTTTTTAAAAACAAAATGTTTAAACCACTTTATTGTTGTATGACTGACATGTAAAAAGCGGTGCATATTTAACATACACAAGCCAATGAGCTTGGGGATAAGTATACACCCATGAAACCATCACCATCAAGGCCATAAACGTATCTGTCACCTCCCAAAGTTTCCTTCCACTCCTATTATAATTATTATTTGTGTGTATGTATGGTAAGAGTATTTAATATGAGACCTACTCTCTTAGAGAATTTTAAGTAAACAATACAGAATTGTTAGCTATAGGCACTATGTGTATAGAGATCTCTAGAATTTATTTACCTTGCATAATTAAAACTTCATACCCTTTGACCATCACCTCTAGATTGGTTTTTGATATTGTCGTTTTGTTTTGTTTTGACAAGGTCTTGCTCTGTCACCCAGGCTGGAGTGTAGTGGTGTCATCACGGCTCATTGCAGCCTCAACCTCCTGGACTCAAGCCATCCTCCCGCCTCAGCCTCCTGAGTAGCTGGGACTACAGGCATGCACCACCACACCCGGCTAATTTTTATACTTTTTATAGAGACAGCATTTGCCATGTGGCCCAGGCTGGTCTTGACCTTCTGGGCTCAAGTGATCCACCAGCCTTGGCCTCCCAAAGTGCTTGGATTACAGGTGTGAGCCACTGTGCCCAGGCTAGATTGTTAGTTATCTCACCCAAGCATCTATCTTCTTGTTTCTCTGTATGGATGTAGGCTTAACTTTTTTTTTAAAACACATTCCAGACCTCCTTTCCAGAATCTTCTCTTGTTATTGGTTGACATATTATTGGATCTCACTTCAGACTGACTCCCCAACTCACCCCAATAGGATCTAAACATACAGAGATTCCTCTAGAATCATCTGTGGCATCTACACCTCCCTGAGCAGATGGAGAAGGCATGTGAATTACGGCATGGATCGAGGTCGGGTTGCTAGCCTATAGCAAACCACCCTAACTTCCCTTGAGAAACTTTCTGACGTCTTTAGGAAGATGAAAGATCATTCAAAGCAAATATTTATGCTAGTTCAATATTTTGTACCCCTCAACAGCTCCTTGCAAAGTGATTCCTCATCTCCAGATGACATGTCAAAACCTCATCCTCTCTCCACGTCTTTCCAAATTAATATGGATTTCAATACATTCTAGACAGATTTCAGATGACAATTTCATAACTATATCATCATTTTGTGCCACCACTGCATTTTCTTGATTATTTTGCAATGATTCAAAGCTTAACCTAAAATTTAAAAAACATAATTATATCTTACATGGAGTTGAGTTGCCATTTGAGGCTGGCCCCATTGTCAAAACACTTGCAGCAATGGACTATGAGCAAGAGGCTGGGGATGCTCGAGTGAAGAAGAGGCAACGACAGTTACAGCCCTGTCCACCCTCTGCTTCTATGAGTGGGGCCCAGGACAGACGTTGCCTTTAACGAGTGAAGTATTGTGGTGACAAAGAACAGATAGGAGCTTTGGAGCCAGGAAAAGCTATGTTGGCCAGAAACTTTTCAGCAGGTGCTATCTAAGACGAAGTTACTTATTTTAAACTTTAAAAAATATATATTGTGGGTCAGGTGCAGTGGCTCAGGCCTGTAATCTCAGCACTTTGGGAGGCTGAGGCAGGAAGATCAATTGATCCCAGGAGTTTGAGACCAGCCTTGGCAACAAAGTGAGACCCAGTCTCTACAAAAAAAAAAAAAAAAAATCAAAAAATTAACTGGGTGTGGTGGTCATACCTGTACTCCCAGCTACATGGGAGACTGAGGTAGGAGGATTGCTTGAGCCCAGGAGGTCGAGGCTGCAGTGACCTGTGTTCCTGCCACTTCACTTCCGCCTGGGAGACACAGTGAGACTCTGTCTCAAAATAAAAAGGAGGGGTGCTGGGCACAGTGGCTCACATCTGTAATCCCAGCACTTTGGGAGGCCGAGGCAGGAGGATCACTTGAGGTCAGGAGTTCAAGACCAGTCTGACCTGGCTGGCCAACATGGTGAAACCCCATCTCTACTAAAAATACAAGTTAGCCAGGCGTGGTGGTGCACGCCTATAATCCCAGCTACTCAGGAGTCTGAAGTAGGAGAATCGCTTGAACCTCAGAGGTGGAGTTTGCAGTGAGCCGAGATCATGTCACTGCACTCCAGCCTGGGTGACAGAGCGAGACTAAAAATAAAAAAAGAAAGAATTATGGTAAAATATACATAACATAAAATTTATTATTGAGACAGGGTCTCAGTTTGTCGTCCTGCAGCCTCGACCTCCCCAGGCTCAGGTCATCCTCCCACCTCAGCCTCCTGAGTACCTGAGACTACAGACGTGTGCAACCACACCTTGCTAATTTTTGTGTTTTTTGTAGAGACAGGGTTTGGCCGTGTTGCCCAGGCTGGTCTTGAACCTCTAGACTCAAGTGATCCTCCTGCATTGACCTCCCAAAGTGCTGAGATTACAGGTGTAAGCCATCATGCCTGGCCTCATTTTAACCATTTTTATCTTATTAATTCAGTATCATTAAACACATTCTCATTGTTGTGCAACCACCACCACTATTCATCTATCGGGTTTTTTCATCTTTCCAAACTGAAACTCTGTACCTATTAAACCATAACTCCCCATTTCTCCTATCCCCAACCCCTGACAACCGCCATGCTACTTTTTGTCTCTATAAATCTGACTACTCTAGGCATCTCACATGAACAGAATCATACAGTATTTGTCCTTTTGTGACTGGCGTATTTCAGTTAGAATGATGTCTTGGCCAGATGCAACATAGAGAGACCCCCATCCCTACAAATAATAATTAATTTAAAAAACAATAATTTAAAAAATTAGCTGAGCATAGTAGTGTGAGCCTGTAGTCCCAGCTATGGGAGGCTGAGGTGGGAGGATCAATTGAGGTCTGGAGGTCAAGGCTGCAGTGAGTCGCACTGGTGTCACTGCACTCCATGCCAGGCGACAGACCAAAAAAAAAAAAAAACCTAGAAAAAAATATGGAAAGCAAGCACAGTGCTTGGCATACAATCAATGGCCAGTAGTTGCATCCATATAAATGATCCCATCTCTACCTTCAAACTGGGCCTGATTTGCTTTTGTTTATTTATTTATTTATTTTTAATTTGAGACAGGGTCTCGCTCTGTCACCCAGGCTGGAGTGCAGTGGCATGATCTTGGCTCACTGCAACCTCCGCCTCCCGGGTTCAAGCAATCCTCCCGCCTCAGCCTCCTGAGTAGCTGGGACTAACGTGCCTGCCGCCATGCCTGGCTTTTTTTTTTTTTTTTTTTGAGATAGTCTCACTCTGTCACCCAGGCGGGAGTGCACTGATGCGATCTCTGCTCACTGCAACCTCTGCCTCCTGGGTTCAAGCGATTCTCCTGCCTCAGCCTCCCGAGTAGCTGGGATTACACACCGGGCTAATTTTTGTATTTTTAGTAGAGATGGGGTTTCATCATGTTGGCCAGGCTGGTCTTGAACTCCTGACTTCAGGTGATCCACCCACCTCGGCCTCCCAAAGTGCTGGGATTACAGGTGTGAGCCACCATTTGTAGCCTGGCTAGTAAATCAGAGATGCCACCAAGAAGCCAATGAGCACAGAGCAGTCAGCCTCCCATCCGATAAACAGGAGTCACCTACCTGCTGCCACTCATGTGTACCAAGTATCACCTGGTGCCCTGGTCTGTGCATACAGTTTTTCCAGGGCTTGGAAGGGGTTCAGTACTGCTCCTTTTGTTCTAGCTTTCTGTTGTCCTAGACTCCTCCTGGGCTGATGACTGAACTGAGTAGTGCTGAATTTGTTTTTTTATATTATTATTACTGAGAAACAGTTTCACTCTGTCGTCCAGGCTGGAGTGCAGTGGTGTGATCTTGGCCTCACTGCAACCTCTGCCTCCCAGATTCAAGCAATTCTCATGCCTCAGCCTCCCAAGTAGCTGGGATTATAGGCATGTACCACCATGCCTGGCTAATTTTTGTATTATTAGTAGAGATGGGTTTTACCATGTTGGCCAGGCTGGTCTCGAACTCCTGACCTCAAGTGATCTGCCCACCTCAGCCTCCCCAAGTGCTGGGATTACAGGTGTGAGCTACCATGCCTGGCCTGGAGTGCTGGATTTATAACTGCTGTGGGTCAACTTGAATTTGCAGCGAAATCTGTTTAACGGACTCTGCAGATGGAGCGAGCTCTGTCGCAGGCAAGCCTTGGAGTCCAGGGTGAGTGCTTTGTACACACCCTCTGATGGACGTGGGGAAGGTAATGTGTAGAAGGAATGGCAGAAGTAATGTCCACGTCTCTTTGGGATGAGAAACACATATTTTACTAGCCTTGGAGAAAATGTAGATTTTTAAACCTCTAGTTGGGAGGCCCAAAATGTTTTTCTTTATAAAATTTGCCACATGCTTAGCAGGACCTCCATGAGTCGGGGTTGTGATTTAGGCAGAAGATTGTCTTTGCCCTGGTTCCCAACCTAAGGACGACTGTGTTCTCTTCTCCCTTTTCCTCCCTCTTTGATGAGTCCCCCATCATCAGCACCCCCTGCCCACTCCCTTCTCTCCTAGCCCCCAACCCCAAGCTGCTCTCAGGCAGGGATCCGCTACCACCTGCAGGTTAGTGTGGATTTCAGTCGGCATGCTGCGTTTCCCAGGAATAAATGTTTTTCAGTTCAGTGAAGGCTAATTCAGAGCTGCCCCCTCCCACCTCCATCACTCTAAATAAAAAATGTGTTTGCTAAATGCTGTGGACTGAATTATGTCCCCCTAAAAGTCATTACGGTGAAGCTCTCTATACCCCATTGTGATGCCTTTGGGAGGTGATGAAGCCTAGATGAGATCATGAGGGTGGAGTTTGCACGATGGAATCAGTGCCCTTTTAAGAGACACCAGCGAGCTTGCTTCCTCTTCCTCTTTCCATCCACACACACTAAGGAAAGGCCATGAGGCACGGCAAGGAGGCAGCCATCTGCAATCCAAAGAGAGAACCCAGACCCCAACCCTGCCAGCACCTTGACCTTGGACTTTCAGTCTCCATAACTGTAAGAAAATAAGTTCCTTTTGTTTAAGCCACTGGGTCTGTGGCTTTTTGTTAGGGCAGCCAGAGCTGACTAATACACTAAGAAAATGCAGGTTCAGGCCAGGCACGGTGGTTCATGACTGTAATCCCACCACTTTGGGAGGCTGAGGCGGGCAGATCACTTGAGGTCAGGAGTTCGAGACCAGCCTGGCCAACCTGGTGAAACCCCATCTCTACTAAAAACTACAAAAAATTAGCTGGACATGGTGGCACATGTCTGTAATCCCAGCTACTTGGGAGGCGGAGGCACAAGAATCGCTTGAACCCCAGGAGGCAAAGGCTACAGTGAGCCGAGATCATACCACTGCACTCCAGCCTAGGTTACCAGCATGAAACTCCCCATTTCTTTAAAAAAAAAAAAAAAAAAAAAAAAAGAAAGGAAAAGAAAAAGAAAAAAGAAAATACAGCTTCAAGACCAGCCTTCCAGCCTCTTTTTCCAAATAAATTATTTTCCCTATGTCCCTCCTACATGGAATTTCCGACACTCAAACAGCTTAACCCTTACCTGTACTTATGTAGGAAATTACCTAGACACACAGTAGCTCCCAGAGCACCACCAAGGTGAGCCATCCCAGGGTCGTGGAGCAGGAAGACACACAATCCAAAAGGTTAACAAGCTTAGGATAGGGTGCAAGTGGGACAGAAGGAGCACACTGTCTGGATCCAGATCACGCAAGGTTTACATGTCCTATCCCTTTCTCAGCTATATCAGCCTCATGGTAGCACGGATGTAAGGACCAGCATGGAAGTTCCAGTAGAGGGACCCAAGAAATGGCCGCACCCAGAGCCGACACATCCCCTCCTCCACCAGAAGACACAGGGCACGCAACACCTGCCCATGGCTGCAGCTGGCTGGTCAGCCCACTGAGCAGCACTGGGTTTATCTCCCTTTTCTTGGGCAGAGTGCATATGGGGCCAGAATGGGACTACACTGGGTCTTACCAATGTGTGGTTGACTTAGGCATGACATGACACAGCTGTCAGCTTATAAGGTGCAGAGTGATTTTCTATCTTTGAGGAACATTGCTGTTTGTTCCATTATACCGTTTATTCCATTTATCTTAATATGGCTTACAGATCACCAATTTACTTATTAACTATACTGAACATATCCTTTTAGTTTTGTGTACATTATCTAACTTGCTTCCTTACAGGGAGAACAAAGCACCTTAATATTGTCCCGAAATCACCCCAGGTGGGAAAGTCAGTCATAGCTTCTGCAAAGGAATCGTGGAACACTGTCAGATGTACAAGTAAGGGCTAGCAGATACATAACCAGATTTAGATATTACCTTTACATAGACATTTATTGCAGTGAGGAATATATATTTGGAAGGGTCTGTTTCCACAATGCTATACATTTTTGAAAAGTACTACTGTCACAATAACTCATGCACTATTATTCTACTGTGTCTTTCTAATGCTGGAAGAAGAGGTGCCAGGATTGTGTTAGTCATCACCATGCCCCTGGCAACCCATCTTGCTCCTGCAGTCCTCTGCCTTTCTTTTGGCATGTGCACTTCTTGTTCCTGCCATATGAGTCTGTTAGAATAGGAACATAAATTATTTTGAGCAGATGTGAACTAATGTCACCCTACTTGAAGAAAAGAACGGAAAAACCTGCCGAACAACTCTGTTGTCACCTAAAAGAAAAGCACTGATGAGCTCCAAATAGATGGAAAGTCGATTCCTACAGTTGTCCTGTTCTGCCACGCGGTGGCGCCCATGCACCAGGAAGACACCACGGCTCTGGGGCGAGCGGCTGCTCTGCCGTCCTGGGTCTGTCCCAGAAAGGTCTGAAGGAGGTGGTGACCCTGAGAAGGGAAATGGACAAGATGACGAGCCAGAGAAAATGCATGAAAGGTAAGAACATGGAGAGAGTGTAAGGCAGAAGTTAAGAACGTTGACTTTGGAGCCGGGCGCCGTGGCGCACGCCTGTAATCTCCGCACTCGGGAGGATCGCTTGAGCCCAGGAATTCGAGACGAGCCTGGGCAATATAGTAAGACCTCCCAACTCCTCCAACCCCCACCCCGCGAAAACGGAGTGTTGACTCTGGGATCCACTACGTTGCTTTCCAATCCCAGCTCTGCCACTCAGGCACCTCAGTTCGCACTTTCTTACTGAGAAAGTCAGAGGGCCAAACTGGCTAAGGGCAGACCATTTGGTGGGAAACAAGTGGGGATACGGTTCGAATTGTAATCCCCAGCGCTGGAGGTGGGGCCTGGTGGGAGGTGATTGGATGGATCGCTGGGGGAGGGGTGGGTTTCTCCTGGATGGTTTAGCGCCATCCCCTTGGTGCTGTCCTGGCGATCGTGAGTTCTCGTGAGACCTGGTTGTTTAAAAGTGTGTGGCATCTCCACTCTCTCCTGCTCCTGCTTTGGCCTTGTGAGGCGCCTGCCCCCCCTTCACCTTCCAACGTGATAGGAAGCTTCCTGGAGCCTCCCCGGAAGCAGATGCCGGTATAATGCTTCCTGCACAGCCTGCAGAACCAGGAACCAATTGAGCCTCTCTTCTTTATAAGTTACCCAGTCTCAGGCATTGCTTTATAGCAATGCGAGAACGGACTAATCCAAGTGGAATTACCCTGCTGAGGACAGGCACACACTAAGCACACAGGACTCACCTAAGGGCCTAGAACACAATGGAAACTCGAGAATATATCATGTTGGTGGAGGGGGAAGATGCAGTGACTTTGTATATACAAAGGGTCTTTTAGCTTAATTCTCTCTACTATTTGTGGAAAAAGGAAATGAAAAATTCACTGAACTGATTTATCCACAGCTGGTACGTAAAGCCACTAAAACTGACCCCCTGTTTACTCCTTCTCTTCCATCCACCCCAGCAACTTCCATTTGTCAGCAACACTGCTGGATAAAGTATTGCCAGGAGGAGGTACTAATTCACCAGGAACAGCCCACAATTGCTGAAGACTGAGTTTTTGCTCCCCTCTCCCTAAGCAACCTGACACCAATTAATCTTTTATTAAAGAAAATTGAGGCCGGGTGCAGTGACTCAGGCCTGTAATCCCAGCTCTTTAGGAGGCCAAGCGGGCAGATCACCTGAGGCCAGGGGTTTGAGACCAACCTGGCCAACACGGTGAAACCCCGTCTCTGTTAAAAATACAAAAATTAGCCGGATGTGGTGTCAAACACCTGTAGTCCCAGCTACTCAGGAGGCTGAGGCAGGAGAATCCCTTGAAACCAGGACGCAGAGGTTACAGTGAGCTGAGATCGTGCCATTACACTCCAGCCTGGGTGACAAGAGCAAAACTTCATCTCAAACAAAAAAAGAAAAAGAAGATTGAGAGTTGCTTGACAGCAGTTGCCCAACTTGGCATCATTTTGTTGTCGGTTATCAGTCTAATGACTAATTTTTTGTTGAAAAGGAGAAGAAAAAGGGGGTGGGGGGTAGTTCATGTGTCCAATCCACAATGACACTGGCTTCTTTTTTTGAATGTATATAAAAGCAAAGAAGCAATTGTCTTCACATAATGGATCATTTCTAGATCATTTTTACATTTCAAAATTATTTTAAAAATATTTTTAGTGGCCAGGCACAGTGGCTCATGCCTGTAATCCCAGCACTTTGCAGGGCTAGGGCAGGCAGATTATTTGAGGTCAGGAGTTCGAGACCAGCTGGCCAACATGGTGCAACCCTGCCTCTAACACAAGTACAAAAATTAGGCGGGCGTGGTGGTGCATGCTTGTAATCCCAGCTACTTGGTAGGCTGAGGTGGGAGGATGGCGTGAACCTGGGAAGCAGAAGATTATATATATATTTTTTTTCAGTTACCATTAACAATTGAGTGGCGCTGTAGGCTGTAATCATAATAAAACAGAGACTCAAAGGGAAAATGAATCTTAGCTATAATTTGGCTGACATTCTGATATACCATTCATTCTGAATGAAAGCTGGGGTTTAGGCAAGATATGTTTCCTCCAAAATAAATAGGTAACAATTTTTATTTACTTAGTATTGTATTTTAATTTGTTTTGTTTTTTGAGACAGAGACTTGCTCTGTTGCTCAGGCTGGAATGCAGTGGCGTGACCTCGGCTCACTGCAAACTTCATCTCCTGGGTGATTCTCCTGCCTCAGCCTCCCCAGTAGCTGGGATTACAAGCATGCACCTCCACACCCAGCTAATGTTTGTATTTTTAGTAGAGACGGAGTTTCCTAATGTTTGTATTTTTAGTAGAGACGGGGTTTCACCTTGTTGGCCAGACTGGCCTCAAACTCCTGACCTCAAGTGATCCGCCCGACTCGGCCTCCCAAAGTGCTGGGATTACAGGCATGAGCCACCTGCCCGTCCCTAGGTAACAATTTTTATATTTCTAGTTGCTTATTTTCTCAGTTGTAAATACTGCAGTGCCTACTAGAGTGCTTGATACATTCTTCTGTGTGTGGTAGAGGCAATAGAAAAATGGTACCCAATGACAGTAGTTTATGTAGGAAAAATAATAATCTTATCTCCCCCTCCTACAACTCAGCATCACCTCCAAAATTACTGAAGGAAAACTAAAATATTTCACCCCAAAATAGATTTCCTTGACATAGTACAACATGGTTATTCAGAAGGTCTGGAAATACAGGAAGAGCTGCAAAGCTACCCTTTGTTGGGGAGATTTGCACCTGTAGAGAAAATCCACACGGATGCAACCAGGCTTTCCCTGAGGCCTTCCATTGTCCAATCTGGGAAAGATGAACTGAGAGTCCGACACCTTTAAACATCTGAAAAGAACATTCACCATCTCTTCTTTCTGAGGGCTGCTACCTGTGAGATTTCATCTACATAACAAGACGACCTTTGAAAGCCAAGCCCCCTCTTCTCTCCTTCCCATAACCTGTCTGGTCTTGCTCCAAGCCCTCGTTTTTTCTGAAACTTCAAGATGGTTACAGAAAAGCATCAACCAAGCTGGGCAAGGTGGGACTGTAATCCCAGTACTTTGGAAGGCCAAGGTGGGAGGATTGCTTGAAGTCAGGAGTTTGAGACCAGTCTGGGCAACAAAATAAGACCCTGTCTCTACCAAAAAAAAAAAATATATATATATATACACACACACACACACACACACATATGTGTGTGTATATATATACACATATGTACACGTGTGTATATATATACACATATGTACACGTGTGTATATATACACATATGTACACGTGTGTATATATACACATATGTACACGTGTGTGTATATATACACATATGTACACGTGTGTGTATATATACACATATGTACACGTGTGTGTATATATACACATATGTACACGTGTGTGTATATATATACACATATGTACGTGTGTGTGTGTATATATATATATGCAACATGACAAAACCCCATCTCTACGAAAAATATAAAAATTAGCCCAGTGTGCTGGTGCATGCCTGTAGTCCCAACTACTTGGGAGGCTGAGGTGGGAAGATTGCTTGAGCCTGGAGGTTGAGGCTGCAATGAGCTATGGTCAAGCCACTGCACTCCAGCCTGGGTGACAGAGTGAGACCCTGTCTCAGAAACAAACAAACAAATAAACAAAAAATTAGCCAGATGTGATGGTATATACCTGTGGTCCCAGCTATTTAGGAGGCTGAAGTGGGAGGATCACTTGAGCCCAGGAGTTCGAAGCTGCAGTGAGCTATGATCGCACCACTGCACTTCAGCCTAGGTGATGGAGTGAGGCTCCATCTCTAAAAAAAAGCTATTAAATTAAAAAAAAAAAAACTTTTAAAAAAGAAGCATCAGCCATCCAGCCATGTATTTGAGGTCTTAAGACTCCCATGCATATTAATGAATTTGTATGCCTTCTCTGCTGTTAACCTGCCTTTTGTCAGTTGATTTTTCCATGAGCCTTCAGAGGGTGAAGGGGAAGCTTGCTCTTGGCCCCTAAAGTACAGCGAGTTTTGTCTGAGAATTACCCAGAGGTCAGGGCACAGGTGGATGCAGGGAACTCCATGCTGTATCCCCTGTGGTCTGAGGTCTACCTGGAGCTGGGATGCTAAGGCCCTTGCCAGGGTAGGGGTGGGCTCCCCAGGATCACCAGGGAAAACCCCAGAACTACTTCCTCTCCTTTCCAATCCAACACACCCAGAATTCTCCCTCTTAAAGACTTGGTTCAGGCCAGGTGTGGTGGCTCACACCTATAATCCCAGCACTTTGGGAGACTGAGGCAGGTGGATCACTTGAGGTCAGAAGTTCAAGACCAGCGTGGCCAACATGGTGAAACCCCATCTCTACTAAAAATACAAAAATTAGCCGGGTGTGGTGGCAGGCGCCCGTAATCCTAGCTACCCTGGAGGCTGAGGCATGAGAATTGCTTGAATCCGCGAGGTGGAGGTTGCAGTCAGCTGAGATCGTGCCACTGCACTCCAGCCTGGGTGACAAAGTGAGGCTCCATCTCAAAAAAAAAAAGACTTGGTCCAAATGGAAGCTATGCCTATAGTACACAGCTGTATATATCTGTGTGTAGGTGTCTTCAAAGTATGTTTTTTTTTTTTAATTAAAAAAACATTTTTGAGACAGGATTTCACTCTGTTCCTCAGGCTGTGAGTGCCGTGGCACGATCACAGCTCACTGCAGCCTTGACCTCTGCTCAGCAATCCTCCCACCTTGACCTTCTGAGGAGCTGGAACTACAGGCACACACCACCATGCCCAGCTAATATTTTCATTTTTCATAAATATAGGGTCTCACTACGTTGCCCAGGCTGGCCTTGAACTCCTGGGCTCAAGCGATCCTCCCACCTGGGCCTCCCAAAGTGTTGGGAACATAGGTTACCAAGTTAGCTCCTTTAAAAATATTTTTTGAGTCACTGTGCCTGGCCCAAAATATGCTTTTAAAGGAGCTAACTTGGGCTGGGCGCGGTGGCTCACACCTGTAATCCTACCACTTTGGGAGGTCAAGATGGGCAGATCACTTGAGGTCAGGAGTTCGAGACCAACCTGGCCAACATGGTAAAACCCCATCTTTATTAAATATACAAAAATTAGCCAGGCATGGTGGTGCACACCTGTAATCCCAGCTACTCAGGAGGCAGAGGCAGGAGAATCGCTTGAACCCAGGAGGCAGAGGTTGCAGTGAGCCAAGATGGTGCCACTGCACTCCAGCCTGGGCAACAGAGAGAGAATGTGCCTCAAAAATAAAAAATAAAATAAAGGAGCTAACTTGGTAGCTTAACCAGAAATTATTGAGCAAAGCACAACTTTATTTAATCCTTTGTTCAAATCACAAATTCAAAATAGTGATATTATTGTAAGCTCTTCAAATTCGGACGAGAACAAACCTCTTGGGGATTTCGACATCCTTTCTCACTAATAGTTAAACAAGACCATTTTGTTTTGTTTTGTTTTGTTTGTGTTTTTTTGTTTGTTTTTTGAGACGGACTCTTGTTCTGTCACCCAGGTTGGAGTGCAGTGGCACAATCTCTGCTTACTGCAGCCTCTGCCTCCTGGGTTCAAGTGATTCTCCTGTCTCAGCCTCCTGAGTAGTTGGGACTACAGGCATGTGACACCACACTCAGCTAATTTTTGTATTTTTAGTAGAGACAGGGTTTCACCATATTGGCCAGGCTGTTCTCGAACTCCTGACCTCAGGTGATCCACCTGCCTAGGCCTCCCAAAGTGTTGAGATTACAGGTGTGAGCCACCATGCCCAGCCACAAGTCCTTTTTCTTTAACTTGTATTTTAGGTTTGGGGTACATGTGAAGGTTTGTTGTATAAGTGAACTGGTGTCATGGGGGTTTGTCATACAGATTTTTTTTTTTTGAGACGGAGTCTCGCTCTGTCTCCCAGGCTGGAGTGCAGTGGCGTGATCTCGGCTCACTGCAAGCTCCGCCTCCTGGGTTCACGCCATTCTCCTGCCTCAGCCTCCCGAGTAGCTGGGACTACAGTTACCTGCCACCATGCCCACCTAATTTTTTGTATTTTTAGTAGAGACGGGGTTTCACCGTTTTAGCCAGGATGGTCTTGATATCCTGACCTCGTGATCCGCCCGCCTTGGCCTCCCAAAGTGCTGGGATTACAGGCGTGAGCCACCGCACCCGGCTGACAGATTAAGTCTCTTTTAGGAGGCTGTTTTAGTTCTGTAGGTGAAAGATGATGGCAGCCCAGGACATGTGGTAGCAAGAGAGAGAGAGAGGCAGAGTTAAGACAGTTTGAGGCTGAATTTAATTTAAAATGTTTTCATTAAAAAAAATAGAAGCCAGGTGCGGTGGCTCACACCTGTAATCCCAGCACTTTGGGAGGCTGAGATGGGTGGATCACCAGGGCAACTTGGTTAGCTAGGCGTGGTGGTGGGTGCCTGTAATCCCAGCTACTCAGGAGGCTGAGGCAGGAGAATCACTTGAACCTGGGAGGCGGAGGTTGCAGTGAGCTGAGATCGCGCCACTGCACTCTAGCCTGGGTGACAGAGTGAGACTCCATCTCAAAAAAAAAAAGAAAAGAAAAAGAAAGAAACTTAAAAAAGAAACAGACGTAAGGCAGTGACCAAAGAGGGTTGTACATTTAAAAGAGTTTGTTTCTGTTTTAAGACAAGAAAAACTTCTCCATGTTTGTGTGCTCATGGGTATGATTCAGTAAAAGGGAAGAATGTGATGATGCAGAAGAGAGATTGGGGAAAATGGAAAAACCCAAACTTTTTTTTTTTTTTTTTTTGAGTCAGAGTCTCGCTCTGTTGTGCAGGCTGGGAGTGCAATGGCGTGATCTTGGCTCACTGCAACCTCTGCCTACTGAATTCAAGTGATTCTCCTGTCTCAGTCTCCCTAGTAGTTGGGATTATATGTCTGGCTACCATGAATGGCTAATTTTTTGTACTTTTAGTAGAGATGGGGTTTCACCATATTGGCCAGGCTGGTCTCAAACTCCTAACCTCAAGTGATCCGCCCGCCTCAGCCTCCCAAAGTGCTGGGATTACAGGCTTGAGCCACTGTACCCAGCCTTTCTTTCTTTCTTTTTTGGAAAAAGCCAAACTCTGAACAGGTGAGAAGGAGTGGGATTCCTATTGGGAGCTTTAGTGGAGGCAATGGGCCTTTGTCAGGGAATACGGGGATGGGCTGTGGCAAACTCACCTGAGGCAGTTGGTTATGCACAATCTTAGTTCAAAGAAATTACACCAGGACAGGGCTAGCCAATCGCCCACCACCCCCACACACAAAGGCAGAATAAAAGCAAGCCTCTGATAGAGACATTTGTTAGACAGTCACTAGCCAAGCGGGCACAAAGCAGCTCACGCCACCAGCTTTGCATACTCAGTCAACTCCCGGCTCCCTGGCCCCATAGGATTAGGAAGCTGCATTTGTGTCCATGTGCCTTGCTACTGGCCCATCAACCCCAGGCTTGGGTGTGGTTTGCTTTGGCCAATGAAGTGTGAGTGGAAGTGATATGTGTCACTTCCAAATGGAGGCTTTAAAGTCCTTCTCTTGGTTCCACCATCATCCTCGCCTTCAGCCTTGAGACCAGCATATCCCAGAGACGGACTGCTCACTCAGCCTTGGTTGTGGAATGAAGAGGACACAGAGCAGGGCCTCAGTCAACATGCAATAAACATACAATAAACTTGCAGTTTACATGCAATAAACTTCGGCTGTTGTAAGCCACCTTGAATTGGAGGACTGTTACCACAGCGTAAGCTAGCTAAGGCTGACTGATACCTAGGAATTCCAAATTGTATATTCCAACTCCATGAATGATTCACTTGAACAGCTTTCTGCAGGCAACATTCTGTGCCTTCTATTTGGTTTCATGAAATCAGAAAGCCCCCTGATCCATTGGCTGGACACAGGAATGTCTCCTCTTGCAATGGGCCTTTTAACAGAAGCCCCATCTGTAATAGGTTTAGGCTGAGGTTTTCAGTGGATGCTTTTACTGTATTCATGTAAGGCATATAGGTGTGAGTGTCAGGGGTCTTTTTTAGCTATTTTACTTGGTCTACACATCTTGTATACCTTAATGTCCCCCAAAAAGCAGCCCTTTCTAACATCAATCACCCTAATTAACAAGCCAATAGCTTTGCCAACAAAATTCCTCTTCTTTTTTTTTTTTTTTTTTGAGACGGAGTCTCGCTCTGTCGCCCAGGCTAGAGTGCAGTGGCGAAATCTCGGCTCACTGCAAACTCCGCCTCCTGGGTTCACGCCATTCTCCTGCCTCAGCCTCTCCGAGTAGCTGGGACTACAGGTGCCTGCCACCACGCCCGGCCAATTTTTTTGTATTTTTAGTAGAGACGGGGTTTCACCGTGGTCTCGATCTCCTGACCTCGTGATCCGCCCACCTCGGCCTCCCAAAGTGCTGGGATTACAAGCGTGAGCCACCGCACCTGGCCTAAAATTCCTCTTCTTGACATCTAATACATTAGCGAAGGGTCAGCTCTGGACTAAGATAGGGACAATATAACAATTTGTTGTAGTCACCTTGGAGTATGGCCCTCTCAAATATAATTCTGGACGTGCTGCACTGGGCCTTTTTGCTTAGGAGCTCTGTAACCCTTTATTAACAAAAAAAATAAAAAGTATCTATTGGTTGGGAGTGGTGGCTCATGCCTATAATCCCAGCGCTTTGGGAGACTGAGTATTGCTTGAGCCCAGGAGTTTGAGACCAGCCTGAGCAACATAGCAAGACCTGTCTCTACATTAAAAATAAAAATAAAAAATAAGGTATCTGTTGTACAACATGAGTAACAGTTGACAACACTGAAAATGTATTATATGTGGACACAGATCATTTTATTTTATTTATTTATTTATTTGTTTATTTTGAGACAGAGTCTCACTCTGTTGCCCAGGCTGGAGTGCAGTGGCACAATCTTGGCTCATTGCAACCTCCACCTCCCGGGTTCAAGCAATTCTCCCTGCCTCAGCCTCCCAAGTAGCTGCGATTACAGGCACCCACCACCACACCCGGCTAATTTTTGATTTTTAGTAGAGACGGAGTTTTGCCATGTTGGTGAGGCTGGTCTGGAACTCCTGACCTCAGGTGATCCACCCACCTTGGCTTCCCAAAGTGCTGGGATTACGGGCATGAGCCACCGTGCCCGGCTGACACAGATCATTTTAAAATGCCATTTCTTTGTTAATATATCTGTCCCTGCTGGGCCTTTACGTCCATCATTTTTTAAATGGAAATATTTTGATGCTAGTCTTCCTTTCCACTACCCTAAACAAACGTGGCATTTTTCTAATGAGTTGCCATTAAAAAAGGACTACATCTTGAAAAGAGAATATTTCCATTAGTTTGAGGCTTCAGCATCCTCCAGGAGCAGCACTGATGCCTCTGTGAGGTTCAGGCTGGGACTCTTCTTGGTGTGGGGTGGTACGGGTGGCATCCCAGAAGGATGAGTGCCTCTATGGACCTGTTCCAACCGCACGGCTCACGGAACTCTCTTGCCATTTTCCACACACACTTGATAGGCATCATTCAAAAAGGAGAAGCTCATGTTGGGGCTCAAAAACCAATACCCCAAAATAGGGTGCTTTGTACATGCTGAACTGAAAATAGGGTGCTTTGTACATGCTGAACTGAAAATAGGGTGCTTTGTACATGCTGAACTGAAAAAAAAACTTCAAGATCTCTCTGTCCTCTCCCCCAACCCTCCTCCATCTCTCCCAAAGCATTGGATGGAATTGTTCTCTAGAGTTCCCTTATTCGCCTAAATTCTGGACCTAACAAAGAAGAAAACAATTAACTCTAGTCCCTTCCATGAATTTTTTCCCCTTAGAAGCATTCTGGTTTTCCTTTTCTTTTCTTTTCTTTTTTTTATTTTCCTTTTCTTTCTTTTCTTTTTTCTTTTCCCTTCCTTCCTTCCTTCCTCTTTCTTTCTTTCTCTCTCTCTCTTCTTTCTTTCTTTCTTTCTTTCTTTCTTTCTCTCTCTCTCTTCTTTCTTTCTTTCTTTCTTTCTTTCTTTCTTTCTTTCTTTCTTTCTTTCTTTCTTTCTTTCTTTCTTCTTTTTTGAGATGGAGTCTCACTGTGTCACTCAGGCTGGAGTGCAGTGGTGCAAATGTGGCTCACTGCAGCCTCAACCTTCCAAGCCCAGCAATCCTCCATGTCAGCCTCCCAAATAACTGAGACCACAGGTTCACACCATCACACCCAGCTAAGTTTTTAAGTTTTTTGTAGAGACATGGTGTTGCCACATTACCCAGGCTGGTCTAAAACTCCTGGGCTCAAGCGATCCTCCCATCCAAGTGTCTCAAAGTGTTGGGATAATAGGTGTGAGCTACCACACCAGGCCACTTCCCTCGATTTTCATTAACTGGACCCATAGAACAGGAATGAAGATTAATGTCTGTCAACAAACCTGGACGGACTCTTGTCACCAACCATTATCCCCTCTGTGGGCCCAACAGACTTTTCCCAGACCACCGTATGCTCTTGCAGCCCACCAAATCCTCCCTAGGGATCATGCATTGCCCTGCAACAGAACTCCCCTTCTCCCGCTCCCATAACCTGTTTTGCCAGGATCCAAGCCCCCATTTTTTCTGTAACCTCAAGATGGTATCTAAACTTCTAGACTCCACGGGGGAATTGAGTCTTCATTCTAAAGGCTCCTATGCCACATAAAACTGTGATCAAATAAATTTATATGCCTTTTATCCAATAGACCTGGCTTTTGTGAGTTGATTTTTCAGCAAAGCTTCCAAGGGTGAATGGCAAGCTTTCCCTTCACCGCTGCATTCATATGCACGCCACTCTTCTGGAGCTCCGTGACAGCACGTAATAACATCCACTGCAATGGCCTCCATAAGTTATATTATGGGATTCCTTGAAGTAATTGCTCAAAGATATGGAGCCCAATTTTTCCCTAATACCAATACTTATTTTACTTAGATGTCCAATGGGTCCACAACTCTCCCCCTGGGTTTCATTTTAATAGCTGTACTGGAACCTTTGAGCCCAGTGGTGAATGTCAGAAAAGCCTCAGAGAGATTACTAGGATCTCTAGTTGTTAACTGAAAAGTTTTGCCAGATTCTGCTCTGTTGGTTCACGCTGAGCTCCACCTAGTTCAGGAATAACAATAAATTCATTTTTGTGGCTTTCCACAGCTTTAGCTGAGTAAGAAAATGTACTTCATTGGTGTCTTCAGCTTTGTAATGGTTAATTTGTGTCCTCCCAAAAGACACATCAAGGTCCTAGCCCCCAGTACTTCAAATGTGACCTTATTTGGAAATAGGGTGATTGCATATGTAATTAGGTAAAATGAAGTTATACTGGTGATATAGTTTGGGTCTGTGCACCTGCCCAAATCTCATATTGAAATGTAATTCCAGGTCGGGCACGGTGGCTCACACTTGTAATCCCAGCACTTTGAGAGGCTGAGGCGGGAGGCTCACGAGGTCAAGAGTCCAAGACCAGCCTGGCCAACATGGTGAAACCCCATCTCTAATAATAATACAAAAATTAGCTGGGTGTGGTGGCGTGTGCCTGTAGTCCCAGCTACTTGGGAGGCTGAGGCAGGAGAATTGCTTGAACCCAGGAGGTGGAGGTTGCAGTGAGCTGAGATTGTACCACTGTACTCCAGCCTAGGCAACAGGGCAAGACTCCGTCTCAAAAAAAAAAAAAAAAAAATGTAATTCCCGATGTTGGAGGTAGGGCCTGGTGGGAGGTAATTGGATCATGGGGGCAGATTTCTCATAAATGATTTGGCTCCACCCCCCTTGGTACTGTCCTCAGCCATAGTGATTGAGTTCTTGTGAGATCTGGTTGTTTAAATGTGTGTAGCTATTACCTCGCTCTCTTGCTCCTGCTCTGGCCATGTGACTGGCTGGCTCCCACTTTGCCTTCCACCACGACTGTAAGTTTCCTGAGGCCTCCCAGGAAGATAAGCAGATATCAGCATCATGCTTCCTGTACAGCCTGCAGAACAGTAAGCCAATTAAACTTCTTTTCTTTATAAATTATCCAGTCCCAGGCCAGGCACAGTGGCTCATGCCTGTAATCCCAGCACTTTGGGAAGCTGAGGTGGGCAAATCACTTGAAGTCAGGAGTTCGAAACCAGCCTGGCCAACTTGGCAAAACCCCATCTCTGCTAAAAATACAAAAATTAGCCAGGTGTGGTGGTGCATGCCTGTAATTCCAGCTACTCAGGAGGCTGAGACATGAGAATCACTTGAACCTGGGAGGTGGAGATTGCAGTGAGCCCTGATCACACCACTGCACTCCAGCCAGGGAAACAGAGCAAGATTCTGTCTCAAAAAAAAAAAAAGTAAGTAAATAAATAAATTACCCAGTCTCAGGTATTTCTTTACAGCGATGTGTTATAGTCTGTTCAGACTAATGCAATTGGAGTAGGGAGGTGCCTAATCCAGTATGCTTGTATCCCTATAAGAGGGAAATTTGGACCTAGATACACACAGGGAAGATGATACAATGGAACAGGAAGAAGATACCCAAGTGAAGATGAAAGCAGAGACTGGAATGAGGCATCTACAATCTAGGAAACACGGAGAGATGCTAGAAACCAGGAGATGCAAGGACCTCCTCTGTAGATTTTAGAGAAAGTGTCATCCTGCTGACACCTTGATCTCAGGCTTTTAGCCCCCAGAAATGGGAGATAATTCTCTGTTGTTTGTTTTGTTTGAGTCAGTGCCTTGCTCTGATACTCAGGCTGGAGTGCAGTGGCCTGGTCTCGGCTCATTGCAACCTCCACCTCCCAGGCTCAAGCAATCCTCCCACCTCAGCCTCCCTAGTAGATGGGACTACAGGTAAATGCCACCACACCTGGCTAGTTTTTATTTGTATTTTTTGTAGAGACAGGGTTTTGCCATGTTACCCAGGCTGGTCTCTGTTGTTTTAAGCCATCCGAGTGTTTGGTATTTCCCTACAGCAGCCACAGGAAAAGGATACAACCTTCATTGATCGCAGAGACACGGGTCTATGCCTTCCATGGTTGACCTAAACCATGATCAGTAGGAAGGCCACACAGAGCAACACATGGAGGGAGTGGGGGTAAGGGAGGGAATGAAGATGGGAAGGCCAAGAATAAAAATTCTCCAGGTAATGGATGGATCCACTCCAATGTAAACATCAGCAGCACAGGAGTCTGATGACTCCAGCAGGGTTTGGAGGTCTTGAGGCTGTGCCAGCTTCTGGGGACCACGTTATGTGTGTCTTGGTGCCTACATGCCTCCCTCTCTCCACCACACCCTGACAGCGCTCCTCATGCCCACCACCACCAGGCCTGGGCCCCTTGACTGTGCAAGATGGCATGTTACTAGCCACACTTAGAATGAAGTTTAAGCTGACTGGCACATGCATAACATCACATTGATCATATGGGAGTTTTACAATGTGAACTGCAGACATCAAGATAAGGGAGGAAGGGGATGGGGGTGCATGTGAAGGCTTGAGGAGAGAAGAAAAGGCCTGAGAGAATTACTTTAGGGAGTGGGCAAGTGAACTTATTAGTGAAGCATTGTACAATTTCTGGCTACTTAAAGCTCATGTAAAGTTTATGACTCTGTCTCTAAATAAGATCAGTCTGCCCAGATGGGTGAATTTCTCATTAAAGTTCATCTGCAGGCGTGGACACAGTGGAGTTGCTGTTATGTAGAATTGGGTTTTTCTTCCAGAGGGAAAGAGAGGAAGTTGAGAGTGTTTGCCAGGGAGTGATTGTAATTCTGGGTTGCAAAATCCTGGCTGGACACTGTTGAATGAGATGATGGATTCATGAAGAGATGTCTCAATGAGACCCAAGAATTGTCCCTGTGGGTAGCCAGGCACAGTAGCTCATGCCTGTAATCCCAGCACTTTGGGAGGCCGAGGCGGGCGGATCACAAGGTCAAGAGATCGAGACTATCCTGGCCAACATGGTGAAACCCCATCTCTACTAAAAATACAAAAATTAGCTGGGCGTGGTAGCAGGTGCCTGTAGTCCCAGCTACTCAGGAGGCTGAGGCAGGAGAATTACTTGTACCTGGGAGGCAGAGGTTGCAGTGAGCTGAGATTGTGCCACTGCACTCTAGCCTGGCTACAGAGTGAGACTCCATCTCAAAAAATAAAAAAATAAAAAAGAATTGTTCCTGTGGGTATCCTGGAGCAAATAAATTGGAAGAATAGGAGATGGGATGGAGAAGGCAATGTCTGACTTTGAGATTTTTGAGGTGGCACACTTTCTGGTGATGACAAGATCCAGGGTTTGGCAATGGCATTGGGTGGCTGAGATAGATGGAGTGACAGAAAAGGTTGCTATTGTTGAGATGGCTAAGGAAAAGTGGGGCTGGCATGTAATAGTAGCAGAAATTGGGGCAGAAAGACAGTCGGGAGTGTACTTTTCAGTGATCGGGGACAGTGTCTGGGAAGTTGCTTGATACAGAAGGCGGAAGGGGAGAGGAGGGTGTAGTTGATGGTCTGAGCATTAGGAAAGCTGGGATCATTTTGCAATAAGGAAAGGGAGAGGCCAGGCATAGTGGCTTACCTCTGTAATCCCAACACTTTGGGAGGCCAAGGAGAGATTTCTTGAGCCCAGTAGTTCGAGACTAGCCTGGGCAACATAATAAGACCCAGTCTATGAAAAAAAAAAAAAAAAGAGCTGGGCACGGTGGCATATTATACCATCCCCCTGACTTTTTTCTGAGCTTTTTCCTTTTACCACATTTACACATCCACACTAACAGGTTATATGGTATCCATGTAAGAAAAGGGAAATTTGAACCCAACACACACGGACAGAAGGTGATGCAATGAAACAGGAAGAAAATGCCCATGTGAAGATGAAGGCAGAGAGGAGGCATATGCCTGTACTCCCAGCTACTTGGGAGGCTGAGGTGGGAGGATTGCTTGAGCCTGGGAGGTCGAGGCTGGAGTGAGCCATGATCACATCACTGCACTCCAGCCTGTGTGACACAGTTAAGACCTTGTCTCAATAAATAAATAAATAAATAAACATTTTAAAAGAGAGAAAGGTCTGCAAGGCTGGGAGGAAGGGTGCTGAGACCATCTTGGGACCTGAGATGAGTGATGTGTGTAAAAATGAAAGATAATCTCTTGAGATGATTATGAAGGAATTAGTTGTTCTGGAATGGAGGTGAGGGCTCTATGGGACAAAAGGTGGGAATGTATAGAAATTTGCTGGACACAGAGCAGGTATTCCAGAAACTCAGTGGATGGGTTTAAGAGTGATGAGGATGGGAACTGGATCACATCAGAGGATGAATGGAGCAGTTTGGGGACGACACTTGTTTGTCCTAAGAGACACCAGGATGTGAGTCCTGACTTATTTGTAGCCCAGTTTCTCAAAAGATTTTTCTAGAGTCATGATGGCACCAAGGGATGGGGATTCTGCTCTTCAGGTTGCTTGGAGGTAAGGCAGGTGATCAGGAAGACCTCTGACCCGAATTTTCTGGGGACATGGTGGTCAGTGTCCCTTCCTTTCACCCCCCGTTCTGCTTTGCTGCTCCCTCCCTCCCATTCCTGCCCCTCCACTGTGCGCTTTCCAATTTTTCCTACCTGCTTTCTTTTTCTAGCTGGTCTCTCAAATATATCTTTTTATTTTCAGTTCTCTTGCTTCCTCTTCTTGATAAGAACAAATACAGTAACAGATTCATCTGTTGTTAGCATGGATGTATGATTCTGGAAAAAGGAAAAAGCTCAGAAAAATCTACGGAGAATATACAAGTGGCCACAAGCCTATGAGAAAATGCTCGACATCACTAATCATCAGGGAAATGCAAACTAAAACCACAATGAGGCATCGCCTCATGTCAGGATGGCCATTTTCAAAAGCATAGAAAATACCAAGTGTTGGCAAGGATGTGGATAAATTGAAGCCCTTGGGCACTGTTGGTGGGAATGCAAAATGGTGCGGCCACTATGGAAAACAATATGGAGGTTGCTCAAGTTAAATGTAGAATTATCACATGATCCAGCAATTCTACCTCTGAATATATTTCAACAACCGGATCTGAAAAAGATATTTTCACACCTTTGTTCATTGCAACAGCATTCACAACAGCCAAGAGGTGGAAGCAACTCAAATGTGCACTGATGGTTGAATGGATAATGAAAATGTGGTGTGTTCATATAACGGAATAATATTCAGCTTTAAAAAAGAAAGAAATCCTGTCATAAGCTACAACATGGATGAAGCTTGAAGGCATTAAATGAAACAAGCCAATGACAAAAACATAAGTGCTGCATAAAGCCACTCACATGAGATGTATAAAGTAATTAAACTCAGAAACAGAAAAGTAGAGTGGTGGTCTCCAGGGGCCAGGGGGAGAGGAAAAAGGGAAGTTGTTCAATGGGCATAGAGTTTCAGTCATGCAAGATGAAGAAGTTCTAGAGATCTGTTTTACAATAATGTGCTTATAGTTAACAATACTGAACACTTAAAATTGTTAAGAAGATAAATTTATATTGTGTTCTTTGCTGCAATTCCAAAACAACAACAGAGGCTCATACTACAACATGGATGAACCTTGATGACATTATGTTAAGTGAAATAAGCCAGTCACAAAAGGACAAATACTGGATGATTCTACTCACGTGAGGTACCTAAGAGTAATCAAATTCATAGAGACAGAAAGTGGAAGTGTGGTTACTAGCGACTAGCAGAAAGGGATAATGGGGAGTTATTTATGCAGGGAAGGGACAAAGGTACAGAGTTTCAGTTTGGGAAGATGAAAAAGTTCTGGAGAGGGATGCAGTGGTGGTTGCATAACACTATTAATATACTTAATGCCACTGAAACATAAGCTTAGAATGGTTAAAATGAAAAATTTTATTATGTATGTTTTACTGATTTTTTTAAAGGAAAAACAAAACAAAACAAAACGGTGGAGGCTCTCCAGAAAGCCTAGATGAGATGATTTATAGATGGCAGAAAAAATAGAAAATAGCAGGAAGAAGCAAGGTATAGGCACCACACTCTGCCCATCCCCATCACTTTCCATGTCTGGTAATTCCTTGTCTTGAGCTCATTCGGTTTAGAGCCAGAAAACCATCTAGATTCCATGAGCACTAGCTTTCCCCCACCACCCCCCCTCCCCGATTTTTTGTGTGCAGACATCCTTTTTCTTCTCTTGCAGGAAGCTTGCCAAATTAAAGAACAGGCAATTAAGAACTGGTGTTGTTAACAAGTTATTTTTGTTTTCAATCATAATAACAGAGCTTCCAATTTCAATATGGAAACGACATCTTGATTTCTACCACAAATCCAAAACACAGAAAGAATGGAATTAATTGAAGATCTCCTTTGGCCTTTGCCCAAGTTGGCTGTGGGAGAGTTTGGCAGGGTACAGGAACATCTCTTGGAGAAATCAGCTTACACAAAAAATCCATGCAGCAGAGCTCCCTAGGGAAGGAGATCAAATGAATTCAGAACTTGATTTAGGCCAGACGTGGTGGCTCATGCCTGTAATCCCAACACTTTGAGTCACTGAGGAAAGAGGATCGCTTGAACCCAGGAGTTTAAGACCAATCTGGAAAACATAGCAAGACCCCATCTCTGTTAAATAAAGATAACGAAATAAAACATTTTTAAAAGAAAAAAATATTGTGAACCTAGACTGGAATAAATATTACACACATACACACACACACACACACACACACACACACACATATAGTAAAGTAGAGCGGTGGTTTCCAGGGGCCAGAGGGAGAGGAAAAAGGGAAGTTGTTCAATGGGCATAGAGTTTCAGTCATGCAAGATGAAGAAGTTCTAGAGATCTGTTTTACAATAATGTGCTTATAGTTAACAATACTGAACACTTAAAATTGTTAAGAAGATAAATTTATATTGTGTTCTTTGCTGCAATTCCAAAAAAGCAACAGAGGATCATACTACAACATGGATGAACCTTGATGATATTATGTTAAGTGAAATAAGCCAGTCACAAAACGACAAATACTGGATGATTCTACTCACATGAGGTACCTAAGAGTAATCAAAGGTTCAAGTGATTCTCCTGCCTCAGCCTACCGAGTAGCTGGGATTACAGGCGCCTGCCACAATGCCCAGCTAATGTTTTGTATTTTTAGTAGAGATGGGGTTTTACCATTTTGGCCAGGCTGGTCTCGAACTCCTGGCCTCAGGTGATGCACCCACCTCAGCCTCCCAAAGTGCTGGGATTAAAGGTGTGAGCCACTGTGCCTGACCAATAAAATATATTTTTAAAAAGAAGAAAAATAAGAACTTGATGTAAGGATCACATGGGAACATGCCAAAGACATTGCTAGTAGCTGCAGCAAAATGCCTCCCACACCGAGAATGGAGAAAAGAGACTCTTACAAACCTCACCAAGGGCTGTTCCTGACTTTGGGGAATGTATCCTACTCACCCATTTATGACCACCTTTTTCCTACAGAGATATAAGCACCTGATGAGTTCTTCCTGCCCACTGCACAGACAGATCAACCCACTAAGACTGAGGCATTGCAGTAAAGAGTTTAATCGACATGAAGCCAGCACACATGTGGGAACTGGAAAGTTATTGCTCAAATCTGTCTCTCCTCCCTCCCAGCCCCCTGCCAAAGGTTCAGGTGTTAGAGGTTGTTTTTTTTTTTTTTTTTTTTTTTTTGAGATGGAGTCTCCCTCTATCGCCCAGGCTGGAGTATAGTGGTACAATCTTGGCTCACTGCAACCTCTGCCTCCTGAGTTCAAGCAATTCTCCTGTCTCGGCCTCTCGAATAGCTGAGATCACAGGCATGTGCCACCACACCCAGCTGATTTTTGTATTTTTAGTAGAGACGGGTTTTGCCATGTTGACCAGGCTGGTCTCAACCTCCTGACCACAAATGATCCACCTGCCTTGGCCTCCCAAAGTGCTGGGATTACAGGCATGAGCCACCGCACCCAGCCTAGAGGTTCTTATAGACAATTTAGTGGGCAGAGGGCTAGGGAATGGGTGCTGATGATTGGTTGGGGATGAAATCGTAGGGGTGTAGGAAAGGGTCCTCATGTGCCAAGTCTACCTCTGGATGGGGCCAGTCACAAAAGGACAAATACTGGATGATTCTACTCAACATGTGGAGTCATGACTCACAAGTCTGGGTGGGGTCAGTCTGAAAAACATCTCACAAAAACCCAATCTCAGGTTCTGCAATAGTGACGTTATTTATAGAAGAAATTGGGAAGGTCACCAATCTTGACCTCTGGCCACATGACCCTGGAACAGCAAAGGATTATAAGAAGTCTACCTATCATGTGACCTCTGCCATGACCTGAGAAGTAAGGGTTTACAGAAACCACACTTATTTTAGGACCTCTTGTTAGTCTTACAAAGGTGGTTTCAGCCCTGAAAACAGGGAGGGGATTCGTTTTAGAGTGGACTGTCATCATTCTTGTTTCAAAGTTAAACTATAAACTAAATTCCTCCCAAAGTTGGCTTCGCCTACACCCAGGAATTCCTAAAGACAGCTTGAAGGTCAGAAGCAAGATGGAGTCAACCATGTCAGATTTGCTCACTGTCATAATTTTGCAAGGATGGTTTCAGAGATATAGCAAATTCCTCATTGCCTTCCCCAGAAGATCCAGGCTGAGGCCAGCAGAAGGCTCACCATGCCTCTGCAACCAGCCTCCTGATGTTTGAGTGGACTTATGCCTAAGAGTGAGAGACAATGATGGAGAGAGTTTGAATGAGAGCTCCCAAGCCTCCTAGCAGATCCTCCCCTGTCCCCTTCTTCCATAATCTCAGCCCTTCTATTCCCATCTGCCCTCGTATCCTGCCCATGGGCTTCCCCTCGAATGCATTCAGGACTTCTCCAGAGTTCTACCACAGACTCAAAATCATTCTGAAGTGAACTTATATGTGGTTTAAAAGTATGTTCCTTGATATTTGAGCAACTTTACCCATAAGAGCAAGTGAAGGAGGGGAGGGGACAGAAACGGGATGAGGGTCAGAGGTATTGATTTGTTACTTCTCTCTGCTTTTAAATTGGGGTATGGGGCATGGAACATGATGCAAAAACAAACATCATAGCATTTTTGCCAGAACCAGGCCCCCTAAAATTGTGACAGGTAGGAAAAGTTGCCATGACTGCCTCTCCCAACGCTCTAGGCCTCCCTTGAAATTAGTTTTAATTGTTTGATTTTAAATGTTGGATAGATGCCAGGCGCGGTGACTCACACCTATAATCCCAGCACTTTGGGAGACCGAGGAGGGTGGATCAACTGAGGTCAGGAGTTCAAGACCAGCCTGACCAACATGGAGAAAACCCCGTCTGTACTAAAAATACAAAATTAGCCAGCATGGTGGTGCACATCTGTAATCCCAGCTGCTCAGGAGGCTGAGGCAGGAGAATCACTTGAACCTGGGAGGTAGGGGTTGTGGTGAGCCGAGATTGCGCCATTGCACTCCAGCCTGGGCAACAAGAGCAAAACGCCATCTCAAAAAAAAAAAAAAACAATTATCTCTTGGGCTGCTTTTGGTTAGAAGGGAAATTCCAGTGAGGACTCTGTTGCCCTCACTATCTGCCTAAATAATTTCTTTCTACCTCCGGCATCATTATGTTTATCATGATTTATTGTTGTTTTTAAATCTTATTTGACCTGGGAGCCCCTGCTTTTCTTCACTTCTGGAAAACACTCAATTTCTCTTCAAAAATTACCATTTTAGGCTGGGCGCAATGGCTCACAACTATAATCACAGCACTTTGGGAGGCCGAGGCGGGCAGATCACCTGAGGTCATGAGTTTGAGACCAGCCTGGCCAACATGGCAAAACCCTGTCACTAATAAAAATACAAAAATTAGCCAGGCATGGTAGCAGGTGCCTGTAATCTCAGCTACTTGAGAGGCTGAGACAGGAGAATTGCTTGAGCCTGGGAGGCAGAGGTTGCAGTGAGCCAAGACTGTGCCACTGCACTCTAGCCTGGGCAACAGAGTGAGACTCCGTATTAATAATAATAATAAAATAAAAGTAAAAAATACATTGTAATATATAATGAAATAATTATACAACTTACCATTATGTAGAATCAGTGGGACGCCTGAGCTTGTTTTCCTACAACTAGACAGTCCTATCTGGGGGTGATGGGAGACAGGGACAGATCATCAGGCATTAGATTCTCATAAGCAGGGGACAACCCAGATTCCTCGCAAGCACAATTTGCAATAGAGTTCATGCTCCTATGAGAATGCCCTGCTGATCTGATAGGAGGCGGAGCTCAGGCAGTAATGAGAGTGATGGGGAGCAGTTGTAAATACAGATGAAGGGTCGCTTGCTAGCTCACCGCCCACCTCCTGCTGTGCGGCCCAGTTCCTAACCAGCCAGGGACCAGTAACTGGTCTGTGGCCCAGGGGCTGGGATGCCTGGTCTACAGAACTCCAGCTGCAACATGCTAGAGAGAGTAACAGAGAGAGAAAGGGTGGGTTTAGGGCTAAGAGATATTATATTACTAATTTCCCCTTCTCCTTTGACTATGCCATACCCTTCTACTCAGATTTGAATCCCAATTTGCATCCTATAATAGTTTTGTGCTTTTTAAAAAGTTGTAGTAAATTATACAGCACATAAAATTTGCCATTTTAACCATTTTTTTCTTTTTAGAGATGAGGTCTCGCTATGTTGCCCAGGCTGGTCTTGATCCTCCCACCTCAGCCTCCAGAGTAGCTGGAACTATAGGTGCACATCACCATACCCAGCTCATTTTAACCATTCTTAAATGTTCATGTTAGTGGCATTAAGCACATTCACATTGTTATACAACCATTACCACCATCCATCTCCAGAACTTTTTTATTTTCCCCAACTGAAACTCTGTACCCATTAAACAATAACTCAGTCTGTCTCTAGTTTATGTTAATTATTTTCTAGTTCAGTCATCATCCCACTGGAATATTCTTTTGTTTTTTGTTTTGTTTTGTTTTGTTTTTAAGACAGAGTCTCACTCTGTCACCCAGGCTAGAGTGCAGTGGCACAATCTTGGCTCACTGTAGCCTCCGCCTCCCGGGCTCAGCCAATCCTCCCACCTCATCCATCCTGAGTAGCTGAGACTACAGGCGTGTGACACCACGCCTGACTAATTTTTGTATTTTTAGTAGAGATGGGGTTTCACCATATTGGCCAGGCTGGTCTCAAACTCTTGGACTCAAGTGATGCGGGCACCTTGGCCTCCCAAAGTGCTGAGATTACAGGCATGAGCCACAATGCCCGGCCTGTAATATTCTTTTACCTAAACAATAGATTACAAAATTAAACTCCATCAATAATTCTTATATAAATAATAAGTGTATAACAAGCAAAGTAGAAAATATGCATAGCTGCTACAGTCCTCATTTTTGTAACTGAGCATAAGGCTTTAGTTGATATTTATAATTTTTTTCAACTACCCATTTTGTCTCCTCATTGGCCACAGCAAGGAACACAGCAAGATGGGATTCTTTACCTTATGGTGTGACATAAACCTTCATTCTTGATGAATCAGAATCCTAGTCACTCAGCCTTCATTGAGTTGATGCAATCATTCTTTTAACTATTACTACTGGACTTGGAGGTATTAAGAATCATTCAGAGGCCGGGTGCAGTGGCTCACGCCTGTAATCCCAGCACTTTGGGAGGCTGAGGCGGGCGGATCACCTGAGGTCAGGAGTTTGAGACCAGCCTGACCAACACGGTGAAACCCTGTCTCTACTAAAAATACAAAAATTATCTGGGCATGGTGGCACACACCTATAATCCCAGCTACTCAGGAGTCTAAAGCAGGAGAATCCCTTGAACCTGGGAGATGGAGGTTGCAGTGAGCCGAGATTGCTCAATTTTTTTTGAGACTCTGTCTCAAAAAAAAAAAAAAAATCATTCAGAGAGGTTTTTGGACTTAGTTTTCCATGCTCCACTATGTAGTACCAACTCTACATCTTCTTGTAATTGGAATTAATCACTCCAGTCAGTAATTTGCCTCTTTCTTTGCATACTGGTTCCGTGGCATAAAGAGTCCCAAATAGTTGGTTCACTTGGAACCAATAATGTATCCCTTGGTGGAAGCATTCTTCCCTTGGAAATAAAGAACGAACTGTAAGGCCAGGCACAGTGGCCTTCACCTGTAATCCTAACACTTTGGGAGGTCGAGGCAGGAGGATTGCTTGAGTCCAGGAGTTTGAGACTAGCATAAGCAACATAGTGAGACCTTGTCTCTACAAAAAATTAAAAAATTAGCTGGGTATGGTGATGTGTGCCTGTAGAGTCCCAGCTACTTGGGAGGCTGAGGTGGGAGGATCACCTGAGCCCAGAAATTTGAGGCTGTAGTGAGCCAAGATTGTGCCACTGCACTCCAGCCTGGGAGATAAAGTGAGACACTGTCTCAAAAAAAGAAAAAAAAAGATTTAAAAAAACACAAAAATATTCAGGAGCAGGAAGCAAAACTCAGGACTACTAAATTTAACAGTGAGAGGAGCTATTCCAACTTGTACCACTTGATTCCTGGATCTGTGTTCTGACTATGAGAGAAATACTATTTTGATTGCTGGTTCAAAGCACATACCCCATCACATAGAACAGACTCCAACTAACGGGGTGTTTTCACCCCGGAAAAGGAGACTAGTTTTCTCAGAAATGGGAGAGAAGTGTGATTCCACTTACAATGAGTATTCAGGGCCTTTGGTGTTTCAAGATTTTTATATTCTTCCAAATCCACGCAAATATCCCCAATTCTCAGCCAGCTGCAGTGGCTCACACCTGTAATCTCAACACTTTGAGAGGCCGAGGTGGGAGGATCGCTTGAGCCCAGGAGTTCTTGAGACCAGCTTGGGTAACAACAGGGAGACTGTCTCTACAAAAAAAAAAAAAGGGAAAAAATGTTAAAAAAAAAAAAAAAAAAATTGGCCAGGCGCAGTGGCTCACGTCTGTAATCCCAGCACTTTGGGAGGCCGAGGCAGGTGGATCATTTGAGGTCAGGAGTTTGAGACCAGCCTGGCCAAGCTGGTAAAGTCTACTAAAAATACAAAAATTAGCTGGGCGTGGTGGCCCGCGCCTGTAATCCCAGTTACTTGGAAGGTTGAGACAAGAGAATCGCTTGAACCAGGGAGATGGAGGTTGCAGTGAGCTGAGATCTCGCCACTGCACTCCAGCCTGAAAGACAGAGCGAGACTTCGTCTCAAAAAAAAAAAAAAAAAAATTTCTCAAGGTCCCAGTTCTCAATTTATGCCCCAGTTTCCACATGAGAAAAAAGGGAGAAGCTGGCAGGAACCAGCAGGTGGCACCAAAGGAAACCTCTGGCTGCCCTCGCTGCTCATTAGTGTAAGACACTCCCATCAGCCCATGACAGCTTACAAATGCCAGGGCAAGGACCCAAAAGTTACCGCCCCTTTCCTAGAAAGTTCTAAACAACGCTCTCCTCAATTTGCATTAACCCACTCCTTAATTTGCATATAGTCGAAAGTGGGCATAAATATAGTTCCCAACAGCCTGTACACTGCAGAGGCTGGGGACACTGCCCATGAGTTATCCCTGCTCCACAAGGAACAAGACCATTCAATAAAAGATTGTCATCTGATACTACCGGCTTGTCCTTGAATTCTTTCCTGGAGGAAGCCAAGAACTCTCCTAGGCTAAGCCCCAGTTTTGGGGGTTCCTTGTCCTGCATCAGCTTCTAAATCAGTTTATCATAATTCTGCAACTTTGGCCAGGCACAGTGGCTCACGCTTGTAATCCCAGCACTTTTGGGAGGCCAAGGCAGGCGGATAACCTGAGGTCAGGAGTTTGAGACCAGCCTAGCTAACATGGCGAAACCCCATCTCTATTAAAACTACAAAAATTAGCTGGGTGTGGTGGCACGTGCCTGTAATCCCAGCTACTCAGGAAGCTGAGGCAGGAACCCCGGAGGCAGAGTTTGCAGTGAGCTGAGATTGTGCCATTACACTCCAGCCTGGGTGACAGAGTGAGACTCTGTCTCAAAAATAAATAAATAAATAAAAATTAAAAAAAGTTAATTCTGCAACCCAAACCACCAAAACTTGGGTCTTTATTAGTCCTATGGCTACCAGAAACCAGAGTTTGTTTGTTTGTTTGTTTTTAAGGTGGAGTCTCACACTGTCACCCAGGCTGGAGTGCAATGGCACCATCTCGGCTCACTGCAACCTCCACCTCCCAGGTTCAAGCGACTCTCCTGCCTCAGCCTCCCGAGTAGCTGGGACTACAGGCGCCTGCCACCACACTTGGCTAATTTGTATTTTTAGTAGAGATGGGGTTTCACCATATTGGCCAGGCAGGTCTCGAACTCCTGACCTTGTGATCCGCCCATCTCGGCTTCCCAAAGTGCCAGGATTACAAGCGTGAGCTACTGCACCTGGCTGAACAAATTATTACTATTATTATTAATATTATTTTTGAGACGGAGTTTCGCTCCGTTGCCCAGACTGGAGTGCAGTCGTGCAATCTCAGCTCACTGCAACCTCTGCCTCCCGGGTTCAAGAGATTCTTCTGCCTCTGCCTCCCGAATAGCTGGGACTACAGGGGCATGCCACCAAGCCTGGCTAATTTTTTGTATTTTTTAGTAGAGATGGGGTTTCATCATGTTGGCCAGGCTGGTCTCGAACTCCTGACCTCAGGTGATCCACCTGTCTCGGCCTCCCAAAGTGCTGGGATTACAAGCATGAGTCACCGCGCCCGGCCGGTCATTTCTTTTTATACCACTCTGGTACCAAACACTGTATCAATTAGTATCCAGTCCAGAAAAACCTGAGGGTATGTATTTCAAAAAACATTCTTCTGCACTGAATAATATTAAAATCCCAGGTTTCTTAAACGCTGCAGCAGGCTGGTAAGAGAATGTGTGTGAAGTTATTCCAAGAAGAGCAGGGCACACTGAACTTCTGGTTAATGGAGTAGGTGGGTACTCAGTGTTTTGATGGAAAAACGAAAGTGGCGTGACTGTATTTGTACTTGGACTTGATGCCTTCAATAACTTGCCTCCTATACTGGAGGCCCACTGAGTCAAGCTCTTTCATATAAATTACTCCTGCTCTTTTTGTCTCATCCAGCCTTTGGTGCCTGACACACATGCCTTTCAAGCATAGGAGCACTTGAAACAGGGAATTGGTTACAAAAAGGGTTAGGAGACCTATAGGAACAAATGGGGAAGGGTGGTGTTACCCTGCAGGCAGCTGCTACTGCTCCTGGGCTGGAGGAGCTTACAGGGACAGTTGTGTTATCCAGAGCCCCAAGCCCACAGCCAGGCTAGAGCTGCCCTTTATATTTATAGGGCAGGACACTTGGAGCCTGGGATTGCTCCCTGTTACTGATACCCAACAGCAACCCACGGCCCAGAACACCTGCCAACACCTCTGCCAGAAACAGAATTGCACAACCTTCCTCCACTTTCTAATCTGGATGGATGCCTCTCATGGCATCCATCAGAATTCACCGGTCAGGTGAGTCTGAGACATACAGTTTGCATACTTTCAGCCTCAGTGGTAAAGGAAAGATTACAGCATGGCAGTTATGAGGTTGAATATCAACAATTTCTAGTATGCAAGGCAATTTAGGGCACATCCCCATTTATTTTGTGTAGAGAAGGTGTGCAATGTGTAAATGGTTTACAATGGCAGTATATATTTTGGTTGAAAACAATGGATTTGTTAGGCCACTGTGGAGAGTTCTTGTGACAATACAGATTAGGATCTTGCAAAATGTTAATAATAAATTTTAGAAGTGTTAATAAGGCAGTCTGTAAAGCTGGCAATTTAGCCACTTTGCTGACAAATTAGCTGTTAATTTCTTTGGTGAGAAATAACCAGGCAAGTCCACAATTATGGAAGGGACTAAGTTAATGAGAAATATTACCTTCTGGAAGCACATTCACAAATTTTCTTTTCAAGAGTTGGTTAAAAAAAAAAAAAAAGCTTGGCCGAGCACAGTGGCACACCTGTAATCCCAGCACTTTGGGAGGCCTAGGGGGAAAGATCACTTGAGGCCAGGAGTTCAAGACCAACCCGGCCAACATAATGAGATTCTGTCTCTACAAAAATAAAAAAACCTAGCTGGGCATTGTGGCTGGTGCCTGCAGTCCCTGCTACTCAGGAAGCTGAATGGGAGAGGATCACTTCACTTGAGCCCAGGAGTTAGAGGTTACAGCGAGCTGAGATCACATCACTGCACTACAGCCTGGGTGACAGAGAGACCTTGGCTCAAAAAAAAAAAAAAAAGAAAATTGTGCAGTTAGAGGAAACAATATAAAAAAGAATAAAAATTCTGGGCACAGTGGCTCACACCTGTAATCCCATCACTTTGGGAGGCTGAGGCAGGTGGATTGCTTGAGTTTAGGAGTTTGAGACCAGCCTGGGCAACATAGTAAGACTCTGACTCTACAAAAAATACAAAAATTAGCCAGGCATGGTGGTGCACACCTGTTGTCCCAGCTACTTGGGGGGCTGAGGCAGGAAGATTGCTGGAGTCTGAGAAGTTGAGGCTGCAGTGTGGCATTATTATACCACTGCACTCCAGCCTGAGCAACAGAGTGAGACCCTGTCTCAAAGAAAAGAACAAATAAATAAATAAAATAAAAATAAATTAATGAGACCAAAATGGAGCAAGAGTCATCTAATTTGGCAGGAAAGTCATCCTTAAACCAGGTTCCCAAAGATAATTTTATAAACGATTGTGCCCTTCCTACTCTCTGCTTTTCCATTCCTGAGTTACTTCACTTAGAATAACGGCTTCCAGCTCCATCCAAGTTGCACAAAAGACATGATATTATTTTTTTTTATGTCTGAGTAGTATTCCATGATGTATATATACCACATTTTCTCCATCTTTGGTCAATGGACACTTAGGTGGGTTCCATATTTTTGCAATTGTGAATTGTGCTGCAATAACATTACACATGCAGGCGTCTTTTTTATATAATGACTTCTTTTCTTTTAGGTAGATATCCAGTAGTGAGATTGCTGGATCAATCCCAGGCATAGATCTACCTTTTCTTTTTTTATTTTATTCTGCTGGACTCCAAAGGCAGATAGATCTACTTTTATTTTTTTAAGAAATCTACCCTTTCTTTTATTTATTTTTTCTTGAGACAGAGTCTCTGTCTATCTCCCAGGCTGGAGTGCAGTGGCGTGATCTTGGCTCACTGCAACCTCCATCCCCCGGGTTCAAGCGATTCTCTTGTCTCAGCCTTCCAAGTAGCTGGGACTACAGGTGCATGCTCTCATGCCAGGCTAATGTTTGTATTTTTAGTAGAGATGGGGTTTCGCCATGCTGGCCAGGCTGGTCTTGAACTCCCGACCTCAAGTGATCCACCCAGCTCAGCCTCCCAAAATGCTGGGATTATAGGCATGAGCCACCATGCCCGACCACATGTTGTTTTCCATAGAGATTGTATTAATTGGCTGGGTGCGGTGGCTCACGCCTGTAACCCCAGCACTTTGGGAGGTCAAGGTGAGTGGATTGCCTGAGGTCAGGAGTTTGAGACCAGCCTGACCAACATGGAGAAACCCTGACTCTACTGAAAATATAAAATTAGCCGGGCGCCGGCCATGGTGGCACATGACTGTAATCCCAGCTACTTGGGAGGCTGAGGCAGGAGAATTGCTTGAACCGGGGAAGCGGAGGTTGTGGTGAGCCGAGATCGTGCCATTGCACTCCAGCCTGGACAACAAGAGCAAAACTCTGTCTCAAAAAAAAAAAAAAAAAAAAAAGGGAGAGAGAGATTGTATTAATTTACATTCTCACTAACAGTGTATAAGCATCTCCTTTTCACCACATTCATGCTAATATCTATTGTTTTTGGACTTTTTAATAATGGCTGTTCTTGCAGAAGGTGGTATCTCATTGCGGTTTTAATTTGCATTTCTCTTATGATTAGTGATGCTGAGCATTTTTTCATATATTTGTTAGCCATTTGTATATCTTCTTTTGAGAAATATCTATTCATGTCCTTTACCCCCTTTTTGATGGGATTACTTGTTTTTTTTCCTTGCTAATTTGTTTGAGTTCCTTGTAGATTCTGGATATTAGTCTTTTTTGTCAGATCTATAGTTTGCAAATATTTTCTCCCATTCTGTGGGTTGTCTGTTTACTATGATGATTATTTCTTTTGTTGTACAAAAGCTTTTTAGTTTAATAAGGTCTCATTTATTTATTTTTTTGTTTTGTTACATTTGCTATTGAGTCTTAATCATTAATTCTTTGCCTACGTCAATGTTCAGAAGAGTTTTTCCTAGGCTTTTCTTCTGGAATTTTTGTGGTTTCCGGTCTTTGATCCGTCTTGAGTTGATTTGAGTTTATTTTTGTATAAAGTGAGAGACAGGGATCCAGTTTCATTCTTCTACATGTGGCTTGCCAGTATTCCCAGCACCATTTATTAAATAGGGTGTCCTTTCTGCAATTTATGTGTTTGTATGCTCTGTTGAAGATCAGCTAGTTGTAAGTATTTGGTTTTATTTCTGGGTTCTCTATTGTGTTCCACTGGTCTATATGTCTATTTTTATATCAGTACCATGCTGTTTTGGTAACTATAGACTTGTAGTGTAATTTGAAGTCAAGTAATGTGATCCTTCCAGATTAGTTCTTTTTGCTTAGGATTCCTTTTGCTATTTGGGGTCTTTTTTGGTGTTATAGGAATTTTAGGATTGTTTTTTCTAATTCTGTGAAAAATGATATTGGTATTTTGATAGGAATTGCACTGAACCTGTAGATTGCTTTGGGCAGTACAGGCATTTTCATGATATTGATTCTTACAATCCATGATCATGGGATGGGTTTCCATTTGTTTGTATAATCTATGATTTCTCTCAGCAGTGTTTTGTAGTTCTCCTTATAAATTGAAGATAACTGTCATTCGTTCATTCAGCAAATATTTGTTAATCTCCTTTTATGCACCAGGCTCTGCTATCGATGGCAAACAAAACAAGGCAAAGTCATAGCTCCTACAGAACTCATGTTCTAGTGGAGAGATAGACAATAAAGAAGATGCACTGATAATTTCAGATAATAACTAGAGATTTGAAGAAAGTGGAATTGGGTGGTGAGGTTATGGATGTTGTAAGGTGTGAGATTGTTGTGGTCAGGGAAGACTCCTCTGAGGAGATGACTTCATACCTGCAATCTGAATGAGAAGGAGGTAAGGATCTTGGTGAAGGGCCTTGCAGGTGTGCAGGTGGAAGAGACAGTGATTCCACAGGCCAGATGCCAGCATTAAGCTTGGCAAGAGCGGGAACGGAAAGAACGGAAAGAAGGCCCCAAGTGACTGAAGCCAACGGTAAATAACAGAGGGAGGCAGCAGGCTCCTGTGAGAAACGACTTCTCTAGACATACAGTAGATTATGTTTTACCATAAAGAGAAATGAAGTACTGACACATGCTACAACATGGATGAAGCTTGAAAGCATTAGGCTAAGCAAAAGAAGCCACACACAGAACACTCCATATAGTATGATAGGAAATGTTCAGATTGGGAAAGTCTGTGGAGACAAAAAGTAGAGTAGTAGTCTCTTGGGGCTGAGGTGGAGGGATGCCTAGTAGGGAAGTGACTGTGGAAGGCAAGCAGTCTTTCTTTTGGAGGTGATAAAAATGTTTTAAAATGCACTGTGGAGCCAGACACAGTGGCTAATGCCTGTTATCTTAGCACTTTGGGAGGCCGAGGGGGCAGGATCCCTTGAGCCCAGGAGTTCAAGACCAGCCTGGGCAACATAGGGATACCTTGTCTCTACAAAAAAAAAAAAAAAAAGAAAGAAAGAAAACTCAATTAGCCAAGCATGGTGGCATGCACCTGTGGTTCCAGCTACTTGGGAGACTGAGACAGGAGAATCACCTGTGCCCAGGAGGTCCAGGCTGCAGTGAGCTATGATCACACCACTGCACTTCAGCCTGGACAACAGAGTAGATCTTGTCTCAACATAAATAAATGAAAGAACGACAGTGATGGTTGTACATATCAGTGAATATACTAAAAACCATTTAATTGTACACTTTAAAAGGGTAAATTGGTGGTATGTGAATTACATCTCAATAAGGCTCTTAAAAAAAGAAGAAGAAACTACAACTAGATTCTCAACTTCTCCTACCTAGGGATGGAGACTACAGGTCACCTCAAAAGCAACTGTGTGGATCCAAGTCCTCTGGGAAGCAGACATGAGGTAGAGTTAGAAGTGCAAGAGGCTGGGCATGGTGGCTCATGCCTGTAATCTGAGCACTTTGGGAGGCTGAGGCAGGCGGATCACAAGGTTAGGAGTTCGAGACCAGCCTGGCCAACGTGGTGAAACCCCGTCTCTACTAAAAGTACCCCGCCGGGCGCGGTGGCTCACGCCTGTAATCTCAGCACTTTGGGAGGCTGCGGTGGGTGGATCACAAGGTCAGGAGATCAAGACCATCCTAGCTAACACGGTGAAACCCCGTCTCTACTAAAAAAATACAAAAAGGTAGCCGGGCATGGTGGTGGGCGCCTGTAGTCCCAGCTACTCGGGAGGCTGAGGCAGGAGAATGGCATGAACCTGGGAGGCAGAGCTTACACTGAGCCAAGATAGCGCCACTGCACTCCAGCCTGGGCGACAGAGCCAGACTCCGTCTCAGCCTCCTGAGTAGCTGGGATTACAGGTGCCTACCACCACGCCTAGCTAATTTTTGTATTTTTAGTAGAGATGGGGTTTCACCATGTTGGCCAGGCTGATCTTGAACTCCTGACCTCGTGATCCGCCCACCTTGGCCTCCCGAAGTGAGCCACCATGCTTGACCCCTAATAATCTAAAAAATTACTTTAAATTTAGAAAAAGGGTGTTAGTAGAGGGTATTAACAATATATATATAATTCTTTTCTTTTTTTTTTTTTTTGAGACGGAGTCTCACTCTATTGCCAGGCTGAGTAGCTGGGACTACAAGCGCGTGCCACCACGCCCAGGTAATTATTTGTATTTTTAGTAGAGATAGGGTTTCACCATGTTGGCAGTGGATGGTCTCGATCTCTTGACCTCGTGATTTGCCCACCTTGGCCTCCCAAAGTGCTGGGATTACAGTCGTGAGCCACCATGCCCGGCAAAAAACAAACAAACAAACAAACAAAGAATTCTAAAGGAGAAGGTAAAACAAGGTACAGATCTGAAATTTAAGGTTAAAATAAACTGTGTGTGCGTAAAATGTTTCATAACTTTTAAAAAGGACGCTTGCTGTCTTTCCTTGCTTATTTTTAAGGTCCCTTTACCAGATGACCTTAAATTCACTCAGTTTACAGTTTCCTGCTGAAGAAAGCTGCTCTTGGATGTTTTTGGTTTTCTCCTTAGTCATTTGGAAGAATACAAATTTTGCAGTTCAGGGGCCAGCATATTTTATTCTCAAAGCAATGCCACTGAGATTTGTGTTTGTAGCTAGACATGGGAGAAAGTAAAACCAGAAACATCAAGTGACTTACCCAGGGTCAAGCCAGGATTTGAACCAGGCCTGGGCAGCTCAGCACAGGGTCATCTATCCTGCATGAGCAGCTTGGAGCAATGAATTCTGCCCAGCAAGGATGAGGCAATTGGCTGAACAAAGCAGATGGGCTCCCTCTTGGGCTGGAGAAAACAGAAAGAGTTGGCTGGTTATTAGGCAAGGAGGGCAGAAGTCATCCACGGCATGAGGCGGAAGTGTTGAGTAGCAAGCAAGCTGGGCAACCAGGGGCAAGTGAGAAACCCCCCAGGGCTGCCTGGCCCCTGAATAGCCTCAGACATAGATGGCTCATCAGTCCCTGTCCCTGGGATCCCTAAATAAATATCTTTCCCTTTGTTGGGGCTTGTTCATTGCATCCAAAATACAAGGAGCTCATCTACTAAATTATTAGAAAGGACAGGAGAGGCTGGGCGCGGTGGCTCATGCCTATAATCCCAGCACTTTGGGAGGCTGAGGTGAGCAGATCACTTGAGGTCAGGAGTTCAAGATCGGCCTGGACAACATGGCGAAACCCTGTCTCTACTAGAAATACAAAAATTATCCGGGCATGGTGACAGGAGCCTGTAATCCCAGCTACTTGGGAGACTGAGGTAGGAGAATTGCTTGAACCCAGGAGGCGGAGGTTGTAGTGAGCCAAGATCGTACCACTGCACTCCAGCCTGGGCAGCAGAGTGAAACTGTCTCAAAAAAAAAAAAAAAAAAAAAAATTTCTACCAGCTTTTTCAAAGAGTCAGTCTGAGGATCCTTGGGCTGTGCTGTTCTCCTTGCGCTTGAGCACAAGCCCCAAAAGAAAAGTTGTGTCTAGGAAATCTGCTTGGCCCAGTGTTACCTTTTTATTACATGGGGTGTCAAACAGCCTGTGGTCTGTAACATCTTCTAAGTTTTTATGAAGTCCAATAAGTAAATTATGTGAAAAATACTAATCAAGCTATTAGTATAAGATCATTTCTATATGTTACTATGTTTAACTCTATAAATTAGTAATTCTAAAACTGTCCCCACAGGGTTGATAAGAATTGCATGTCTTGTTCTGGACAGAAATATAGCTATGATTAAGCAATGATCAGGCTGCACTTTAGCCTACTTCCTTGTTGCTAAAAGTTAGTAGAGACTGACCATTTGCATACCCCTTGTTCCTATAGAGGGGACTTCTGGCATTAGGGTCATAAGACTGTTTAAGAATTGATTTGTTGGGAGACTGAGGTGGGAGGATCACTTGAGCCCAGGAGTTCGAGATCAGCCTGGGTGACAAAGTGAGACCCCCATTTCTGTATTAATTTAATTTTTATTTAAGGGTCTTTTGTTTAAGGATCCCTTAAGATGTTTTTCATTTTGATTTTTATTTTTAAGACAAAGTGTTGTTCTGTCCTCCAGGCTGCAGCGTACTGGTGCAATCTTGGTTCACTGCAACCTCCATCTCCTGAGTTCAAGCAATTCTCCTGCCTCAGCCTCCAGAGTAGCTGGGATTATAGGCGTGTGACATCATGCCTAGCTAATTTTTGTACTTTTGGTAGAGACAGGGTTTCACCATGTTGGCCAGGCTGGTCTCAAACTCCTGACCTCAAATGATCCATCCACCTTGGCCTCCCAAAGTGCTGGGATTACAGATGTGAGCCACCGTGCCTGGCCACCTTTAAGATGGTTTTTGGATGCTGCATTCAAGCAACCAGTTTGAAGACCTCCACTGTGGAACAGGATTAGCATGAGAACACAGCTTCTTCATCCTTCTTTCCCATAACTTCAGCCTGCACTCTTCAACCAGTCAACAATCTCTACACTTCAGCCCCGCTAAAAGCCTTAAAAACCCTACCCCCAAGCTCCTCAGGGAGATGGATTTGAGGTTTCCTCCCATCTCCCCTGATATGGTTTGGCTCAGTATCCCCACCCAAATCTCACCTCAAATTGTAATCCCCACACGTCAGGGGAGGAACCTGGTGGGAGGTGACTGGATCATGGGAGCGGACTTCCCCCTTTCTGTGCTTGTGATAGTGAGTGCGTTCTCATGAGATCTGGTTGCTTGATCATTGTCTGGCATTTCCCCTGCACAATCTTTCTCTCCTGCCGCCTTGTGACGAAGGTGCTTGCCTCCTCTCCTCCTTCCACCATGATTGTAAGTTGCCTGAGGCCTCTCAGTCATGCTTCCTGTTAAGCCTGCAGAACTGAGTCAATTAAACCTCTTTTATTCAAAAACTACCCAGTCTCAGGTAGTTCTTTATAGCAGTGTGAGAACTAACACATCCCTGTTTGGTGAACTTATGATTACCCTTTCTCTGCTGCAACTCAGTGTCTCAGCATATTGACTTGCTGTGTGCATATGGTTACAACTCAAAATTGGAGCAATTTGATGATTAAGATGAAGTTCATTTATTGGGCATTTCTGCTAGAGTTCACAGAGCTAATTCAACAAAAAAAAGTAGGATTGTTTGACCACAGAGTATGCCCATCCTGTTCTCCATGATGCCAAATCATCTTTGCAGGAAATTCAGGGAAGAATTCTGTTCCTTCTGCACCCATTCCAGAAAACTACAAATGGCTTCCAGAAAACTACAAATGGCAAAACTAAATCCAACCTAGAGAAAATATTTTAAAATGACTATTAAAAAAAAGATAACAAAAAAGAAAATAAAATAAAGAAAAAAACACAAGGGGAAAAAAAAGAAAAAATGTATATTAAGGGTCAGACACGGTGGCTCACACCTGTAATCCTAACATTTTGGGAGGTCAAGTTTCAAGGACCACTTAAGCCCAGGAGTTCAAGATCAGCCTGGGAAACATAAGGAGACTCTGTCTCTACAAAAAATAAAACATTAGCCGAGTGTATTGGTGTGCACCTGTGGTCCCAGCTACTAGGGAGGCTAAGGTGGGAGGATCACTTGAGCCTGGGAGCTTGAGGCTGCAGGGAGCCATGATTGTGCCACTGCACTCCAGCCTGTGCCACAAAGTAAGAGTCTGTCTCCAAAAAAAAAAAAAAAAGTGTGAATTCATACTCTGTGACGTGTGTGTGTAAGAGCACAAATTCTTTTTTTTTTTTTTTTTTTTGACACGGAGTCTTGCTCTGTCACCCAGGCTGGACTGCAATGACACAATCTGGGCTCACTGCAACCTCTGCCTCCCAGGTTCAAGTGATTCTCCTGCCTCAGCCTCCTGAGTAGCTGGAATTACAGGCGTGTGCCACCACACCTTGCTAATTTTTGTATTTTTAGGGCCTCCTTTACCATCTGATCAATCGTCCCCAGGCACAGTGACTTTTTTCTTTGCTAGGGCCTGTGTTTTTTGCCTTAGAGCAAAACTGGGGCCCCAAGTTGAGAACTACCCGTCCACTTCCAACATCCTCATGTCTTACTGTATCTTCCTTTGAGCTTCATGGGAGGTTCTAAGAATGGAATTGCAGAGCTAAATTAGTAAAGATGACTTTTAGTGAGGATTAATAAATGAATGACTGAATAAATACATAAAATCAAGCCAAGCACAAATGAAAACTTTTCAACCAACACACTTGCAGTTTATTTTACCAAAACCATACGGGTTTTCTGTTTTGTTTTGTTTTGTTTTGTTTTGTTTTGTTTAAGAGACGGGGACTTGCTATATTGCCCAGGCTAGTCTCCAGCTCCTGGGCTCAAGTGATCCTCCCACTTCAGCCTCTTGAGTACCCGGGACTGCAAGTGTGTGCTACCACACACAGACTATTCATTCCATCTTTACATGTTGCTCAGAACTCAGGAACTTGATCACAGGAACTGAATCTTATGTTTTCGTCTAGTTTTAACATCGGAGTTGAAAAGATTTGCAAAGAGAGTCAGGGCACAGTGGCTCACGCCTGTGATCCTAGAATTTTGGGAGGCCGAAGGGGGAGGATTGCTTGAGTCCAGGAGTTTGAAACCAGCCTGGGCAATATAGCGAGACCCCATCTCTATAAAAATAAAATTAATTAAAAATTATTTTTAAAAATCAATAAAAATAAAAAGATTTGCAAAGGGGAAATAAACAGAATATTTGCTTGACTAAATTAGGGAAGGGAAAGGTATGTGTCAAAGATGACTACTTTAGAGTCTCAGCTAGAAAGAAAAATAAAGGGAGGGTTGTCAAGAATGGCCTCCTGGCTGGGTGTGGTGGTTCATATCTGTAATCTCACCAATTTGGGAGGCCTGGAATTACAGACTAGCTTGAGCAACATAGTGAGACTCTTTTTCTACAAAAAAAAACCAAAAAAACAAACAAAAAAAACCCAGAATGGCCTCCAATTAGTGGTAGGAAAACAAGTTCAGGGGTTTGAGATGCCTATAATGCCAAAGTGAATGTCCAACATTCTCCTCATTATGTAAATTCTGACGTCCTAAAGAAATCATAGTCGTTAGGTTGGACACAATGGCTCATACCTATAACCCCAGCACTCTGGGAGGCCAAGGTGGGAGGATTGCTTGAGCTCAGGTTGAGAGCAGCCTGGGCAACAAAGTGAGACCCCATCTCTACAAAAAAATCAAAAAGTTAGCCAGGCATGGCGGCTTGTGCCTGTGATCCCAACTACACAGGTTGAGGAGGCAAGACTAAGGCAGGAGGATCACTTGAGCCCAGGAAGTCGAGGCTGCAGTGAGTTGTGTTCATGCCACTGCACTCCCGCCTGGGCAACAGAGCAAGACCCTGTCTCAAAAAAATTAAATTTAAAAAAACGATAGTTGCATCTTCTAGCAAGATAACCACATGTTCTTGTCCTCACAGTTGGGATTCCAATAAGTATCCTGTAGTTTGGGGGTAATCAAAAGCCTGAGGCCAGGATCTGCTCTAGAAGTATGTTCCCTTGTGCCAGGCGCAGTGGCTCATGCCTGTAATCCCAGCATTTTGGGAGGCCAAGGCAGGTGGATCACGAGGTCAGGAGTTCAAGACCAGCCTGACCAAATGGTGAAACCCTGTCTCTACTAAAAATACAAAAATTAGCTGGGCACCTGTAATCCCAGCTACTCAGAAGGCTGAGGTAGGAGAATCACTTGAACCTGGGAGGCAGATGTTGCAGTGAGCCGAGGTTGCGCCATTGCACTCCAGCCTGGGTGGCAGAGCGAGACTCCGTCTCAAAAAGAAAAGAAAATATGTTCTCTTGCACACTTCCGTGAGCTGTTCCTCCAGTAGCAAAAGCTGGGGTCCCTGCTGTCATTGAACTCTGGGTGCTGTTGTAGAGACAGATAATGAAACTGAGAAAGGGGAAATGGAGCTGGGAACCCAAGGCTCACCTAGCCAAGGAAGCTGTTTGTCCAGCCATATTAGCTTAGGGGTGAAGTAAGGTCAGGGAGACCCACTAGTGGTCTCCATGGGCCAGGGACTCATGGGAGACCACCTATGAGTCCCATGCCCAGCTTCCATCTGTAACATCAATGAAATCCATCTGTCCTCCGAGTTTCCAAAGCTGTTCCTGAACAGCATCACCTGTGCTCATGAGTAGCCTTGGCTCTCCTCCGGTTGTAACTGTTCAACAGGTTCTCCTTGCCTATAGCCCAGATAGAGCCAATTTATCAAGACAGGGCTACTGCAATAGAGAAAAAGTTTAATTCATGCAGAGCCAGCTAAACAGGGGACTGGAGTTTTATTACTCAAATCAGTCTCCTCCAAAATTCGGAGACTGGGGTTTTTGTTTTTTTAATTTAATTTATTTTATTTTTTTCTGAGACGGAGTCTTGCTCTGTTGCCCAGGCTGGAGTGCAGTGGTGCAATCTCGGCTCACTGCAACCTCCGCCTCCCGGGTTCAAGCAATTCTCCTGCCTCAGCCTCCTGAGTAGCTGGGACTACAGGCGCCCACCACCACGCCTGACTAATTTTTTTGTATTTTTAGTAGAGATGGGGTTTCACTGTGTTAGCCAGGATGGTCTCAAACTCCTGACCTCGCGATCTGCCCACCTTAGCCTCCCAAAGTGCTGGGATTACAGACATGAGCCACCGTGCCCAGTCATACTTTTTAAGTTTTTTTAAATGATTAAAATTTTCTTCATTTCTCATTTTTTAATTTTTATAATACTGAGCCATCCATTTCCTATGAGACTGGAGTTTTTAAACGATAATTTGGACAGGGAGTGGGGAGTGCTGATTGGTCAGGTCGGAGATAAAGTTATAGGGGGTCAAAGTGGGTACTTATTGCTGTCTTCTGTCCCTGGGTGGGATGGCAGAACTGGTTGAGCCAGATTACGGGACTGGATGGTGTCAGCTGGTGCATCAGAATTCAAGGTCAGCAAAATATCTCAAGCACTGATCTTAGACTTTACAGTAGTGATGTTATCCCTAGGAGCAATGGGGGAAGTTTGGAATCTTGTGGCCTCTGGGGCTGCATGACTCCTAAACTATAATTTTTTTTTTTTTTGAGATAGAGTCTTGCTCTGTTGCCCAAGCTGGAGTGCAGTGGCATGATATCAGCTCACTGCAACCTCCGTCTCCCAGGTTCAAGCAATTCTCCTGCCTCAGCCTCCCAAGTAGCTGGGACTATGGGTGCATGCCACCACGCATGGCTAATTTTTGTATTTTTAGGAGAGACGGGGTTGCACCATGTTGGCTAGGATGGTCTCCATCTCCTGACCTTGTGATCCACCCGCCTCGGCCTCCCAAAGTGCTGGGATTACAGATGTGAGCCACTGCACCTGGGCAACTCCTAAACTATAATTTCTAATCTTGCGGCTAATTTGTTAGTCCTACAAAGGCAGTCTGGTCCCCAGGCAAGAAAGGGGTTTGCTTTGGGAAAGGGCTGTTATCATATTGAAATGGCCTTGTTGTCTGCAGTAATACCCAAGGTTTGTTGTCCCACGGTCATGGAGAACAAGGACATGTGTAGAAAAAAAGTGAGGTTAAGAGCAGAAGTTTAAAAAGAAAAAGAAAGAGAAGAGCTCTCTGCTGCAGAGAGGGGTCCTGGAAAAATGGGTTGCTAAATCCATTGTGAAATGCAGGGGGGGTTATAGATAAGCTGGTGAGGAGGTGGTGCCTGATTTACACAGGGCACAAAAAACTGGTTATGCTATTTGCATAGGGTGTGAATTTCTTGTATCCCCACCCTAATCTTTTTTATGCAGGCAGGTTCTCTGCCTGAGCTGTGCCATGTTGCCCTTTTCTCTATTGCTGCACATGTGGTAACAAAAAAAGGGAAGATGGAGCCTTGATGTTGGACATGCCTGGCCCCCAGGTAGCCCTTTTCTATTGGCACAGTTGCTGGCATTTGCCCACACAAGCTTCTAGCTTCCTTATCTATGTCTGCAGCTCGAGTTTTCAGGCTGCTCTTTGTTAGAAAAGAAATGATTTGGGGGCTGCTTTTGTTAGAAGTTCTGCCGAGGACTCTGTTGCCCTCACTATTTGCCCAAATAATTTCTTTCTACCTTCTGTGTCAGTATTTGTTTCAAAGTTAAACTGTAAACTCAGTTCCTCCTAAAGTTAATTTGGCCTACACCCAGGCATGAACGAGGGCAGCTTGGAGGTTAGAAGCAAGATGGAGGCCGGGTGTGGTGTCTCATGCCTGTAATCCCAGCACTTTGGGAGGCCAAGGCGGGTGGATCATCTGAGGTCAGGAGTTTGAGACCAGCCTGACCAACATGGTGAAACCCTGTTTCTACTAAAAATACAAAAATTATCTGGGCGTGGTGGCAGGTGCTTCTTGGGAGGCTGAGGCAGGAGGATTGCTTGAATCTGCGAGGTGGAGGTTGTGGTGGGCCAAGATTGTGCCGTTACACTCCAGCTTGGGTGACAGAGCAAGACTCTGTCTCAAAAAAAAAAAAAAAAAAAAAAAAAAAAAAGGCTGGGTACAGTAGCTCACGCCTGTAATCCCAGCACTTTGGGAGGCTGAGACGGGCGGATCACCTGAGGTGGGGAGTTTGAGACCAGCCTGACCAACACAGGGAAACCCTGTCTCTACTAAAAATACAAAATTTAGCCAGGCATGATGGCGCATTCCTGTAATCCCAGCTACTCGAGAGGCTGAGGCAGGAGAATCGATTGAACCTGGGAGGCGGAGGTTGCGGTGAGCCAAGATCGCGCCATTGCACTCCAGCCTGGGTAATAAGAGCAAAATTCTGTCTCCAAAAAAAAAAAAAAAAGGAAGAAAGAAAAGAAGAAGAAGCAAGATGGAGTGAGTCAGGTCAGATCCCTTTTGCTGTCATAATTTTCTCACTGCTATAAATTTTGCAGAAGTCGTTTAACTGTAGTCAAGTAGTCACCTGCTGACAGCATGTATCTCTCAGGGGTGTTGTGATGGTATCTTGCCACTTGAGGTGGAAACTGTGTTTGTTGTCCTTCCAGCTCAGCTTTAGGAAAAACTCACACAGGGATGGGGGGAGGCACCCTCCTATTAATACTGTCAGAAGCGCTTCAGCCAGAGTGACTCTATCTTGAATAGGGGCTGAGAAAAACAAGGTTGGGACATGCTGGGCTGTATTCCCAGAAGGTTAGGCATTCTTAGTCACAAGCTGTTTATGGTTAAGGAAACAAATTAATGTTTACTAAACAGACACAGGACTTAACAGACCCAGAAATGTCCTGATGTCCCCATATCTCAAGAACAAAAGCATTCCTAGTCCAAGAGTAAGTTTAAAGATAATAATATCGATTCTTCCAAAAGGTGGTAATTACAAAGATTAATCCTTTATCATGAACCCTTGTAGTCAGTACATCTCCCCATGATTTGTTTGTTATATGTAAACAAGCATTGCACCCAGGGTGGGTGCATTCCTCCTCTTACTTTCAGGAACACCCTATTCTGTCTATGGAGTAGCTATTCTTTCACTCCTTTGCTGCATTATTTCACTTTACTATGGCCTTGCCTTGAATTCTTTCTTGTGCGACATCTAAGAATCTTCCAGTGGGGCCTGGATTGGGACCCCCTTACCAGTAACAATACATTAGACACTCAGTCCAGAGTTGCTGCCCATGCTTTGAAGAAATGCAGTGCTTTCCTTTCAGGTCAATGCTACCCTCTAGGACATAAACAGAGGTACAAATGACTGGGCCAGCACGCCATGTGCATTATACCATCCTACTATGCTACGTTCCAAATCCCTGTCTTCATGCAGACAAAGCTTGTGTACCTAGATCCTCCCTCACAAAAGGGCAAACTTCCTTGGGCCATGCATGATGGCTCTCTTACCTGTAAACCCAGCACTTTGAGAGGCCAAAGCAGGAAGTTTGCTTGAGCCTAGGAGTTTAAGACCATCCTGGGGAATATAGTGAGACCCCATCTCTACAAAAATAAACAGCCAGATGTGGTGGCACGCACCTGTAGCCCAGCTACTTGGGAGACTGAGGGAGGAGGATTGCCTGAGCCCAGGAGGTCAAGACTGCAGTGAGCTATGATCGTATCACTACACTCCATGCACTCTGGTCTGGACAACAGAGTAAGACCCTGTCTCAAAAAAAAAAAAAAGAGGACAAACTTCCAATGCAGTACCCTGCGCAGGAAACAAAGCAATGGCCTTTGTCCCTCAATGCTTTAGATCTGGGGTTCGTGATAAGTGTCTTCCACTGTGTTCTCTGCCCTTCCTGGGGACCCTTCAGGCCCAGGTCAACCTCTTCTCCCACCACACTGGCAGGGGAGAGGGAAAAATGGCTTTCATCCACCTTCCTAGGACTTTTGACTGGGCTACAAATTAAATTGACATGAGACAGATTAACAGGAGAAAAAATATTTTAGCTGGGCACGGCGGCTTATGCCTATAATTCCAGCATTTGGAGACCAAGGTGGGAAAAAGCTTGAGCTCAGGAGTTCAAGACCAAGCTAGGCAACATAATGAGACCTCATCTCTTAAAAAAAAAAAAAAAAAAAAAAAGAGGTAGGATCGCTTGAGCCCAGAAGATCAAGGCTGCACCGAGCTGTGATCGCACCATTGCACTACTGCCTGGGTAACAAAGTGAGAGCCTGCCTCAAAAAACAAACAAAAAAGAAAAGTCATTTTATTACACATACTTGCACGGGAACCCCACAAAAATGACTGTAGGGCTAGATGACTGAAGTTATATAACATCCTGAGCTACAAAGAGGAACAGTGGCCTGAGGCTTCTGATGGGAGGTGGGCAGAGGTGACAAATTATGGGAGGGCAGGAGGGGAAATGTATGGTAAATAAAGTTTGCCTTGTTAGGCAGATAAAAGTCTTTCAGGTGACAAAAGTTGCCTGGAACAGCTTTCTTCCTGGTACAGGCACATTTACTAATGAAAATTTCCATCATAGGTGTGAATTTCCTTTACAAAAGGGCAGGTTTTCAGAGCTGCTCATTTGTCTGCAGTTTCTAAAAAAAAAAAAAAAAGACAACAAGCCAAGCAGGCTAATAATATGCCAAAGAGGAATATTTTGGGTATTTTGGGGTGGTATGTCCTGGGCCCCAACAACACCCTCGCCCCCACCCCACTGGTGGGACCCAATGTGGTCACTTTCTCTAGGACCCTTATTACAATCAATGATTTCATAAAGCCCTCCATAATCACCCAGGCAAAATGTGGGCCAGCTCTCTTTCTTTTTCATCATCCTTTAAGTTGCCTTCTTGTAAAGTCTCCAAGGCACTCCTGGGGTTGTCCTTGGTTTTACCAGGACAAAAACAGGGAGAGGTGGTGGAAAGGCAGTCACAGAGGAGGCCGGTCTTTGAACCTCCCTAAGGGCAGATCCTGACACTTAGGGGTCTCTCCTAATTTTCCACGACTGGAGGAATTAGATTTTGCTCTGTTGGTCTAGTGAGGGTTTCCTTTGTGTAATCGCCGAATGGATTCTTCCTGCCGACTGCACAGAAAAAATGAATTCACTGGGACCTCAGCATTACAGTAAAGAAAGAGTCTAGGCTGGGCTTGGTGGCTCACGCTGAAACTGCCATTGCAAAATCATAACTGAGACAGTGAAAGAGATCTGACCTAACCAACTCCATCTTGCTTCTAACCTCTAAGCTGTCCTTGTTCATTCTTGCGCGTAGGCTGAACAAACTCTGGGGGAAACTTAGTTCATAGTTTGAAACAAAGAGATAACAGCCCGTTCCTGAAACAAACCCCCTTCTTGCCTACGGACCAGTTTGGCCTTTGTAGGACTAACAAATTAGCCAAAAGATTAGAAATTATGGTTTAGGAGTTATGTAGCCAAAGGCTACAAGATTCTGACCCTCCCCAAATTGCTCCTGGGGATAACATCACTATTGTAAAACCTAAGATCAGTGCTTGAGATATTTTGCAGACCCTGCACTTGATGGATCAGCTGACATCACCCAGATCAAGAAACTAGCTCATTTGGTCTTGTGGCCCCCACCCAGAAACTGACTTAGCACAAGAGGACAGTTTTGACTCCCTATGATTTTATCTCCAACTCAAGCGATCAGCAAATCTCAACTCACTGGCCCCTACCCAGCAAATTATCTTTAAAAACTCCAGTCCCCAAATGCTCGGGGAGGCTGATTTGAGTAATTATAAACTCTGGTCTCCCATCCAGTCGGCTCTATGTGATTACTCTTTCTATATTGCAATTCCCCTGTACTGATAAATTGACTCTATCTAGGCATTGGGCAAGGTGAACCCACTGGGCAGTTGCAATACCTGTAATCCCAGCACTTTGGGAGGCAGTAGGATAACTTGAGCCCAGTGTTAGCAGCGGGTCTGTGGCATACGGGTCTGCAGCAACTCGATTTTTGCCCCTTCAGAGGAAAGAATTCATCTGAGTGGCATAAGGCAGAGTGAGAGACTGAGGCAAGTTTCAGAGCAGGAGTAAAGTTCTGTTAAAAAGTTTTAGAGCAGGAACAAAAGGAAGTAAATTACCCTTGGAAGAGGGCCAAGCAGCCGACTTGAGAGATCCAAGTGCTTGGTTTGACCTTTTGATACGGAATAGCTGGGCTCCTGGCTAAACCCCACCCTTAAGCCTGGAACTGCAGCCCTAAGTGAAAAGAGCTGACCCCTATGTTTCTATCCAAATGTTTACTTTTTGGCCTGCCACGCTCCTATCCTGTGCCCATAAAAAGACTTCAGCTGGCAGAGCAACACAAGCAGCTGGGTGGCGAGCAGAGAAGCAACTGAGGCTTGGAGACTATGGATAGACACCGCTAACCTCAGATGGTGCAGCTTCAGGGAAAGATCACCTTTCTGCACCATCCCCTTTCCAACTCTATCCCGCTGACAGCCACTTCCGTCGTCAAATAAAATACTCCGCATACACTACCCTTCAATCTGTTTGTGTGACCTGATTCTTCCTGGATGCCGGACAAGAACCTGGGTGCCGGCCGGGCACGGTGGCTCATGCCTGTAATCCCAGCACTTTGGGAGGCAAAGGCAGGCGGATCACGAGGTCAGGAGATCGAGACCATTCTGGCTAACACGGTGAAATCCTGTCTCTACTAAAAATACAAAAAAATTAGCCAGGTGTGGTGGCAGGCGCCTGTAGTCCCAGCTACCTGGGAGGCTGAGGCAGGAGAATCACTTGAAACTGGGAGGTGGATGTTGCAGTGAGCCAAGATCACACCCCTGCACTCCAGCCTGGGCAACAAGAAATGAAACAGTCTCAAAAAAAAAAAAAAAAAAAATTCAAGGTTATGAGTTTTTGGCCAGAATACCACAGACATGATATTGTGTCCTTGTCAGTATATCATATTAGGAGATACATGATGTAGATATGTTTCTTTTTTTTTTTTTTTTTGAAACGGAGTCTCGCTCTGTTGCCCAGGCTGGAGTGCAGTGGCACGATCTCGGCTCACTGCAAGCTCTGCCTCCCGGGTTCAGGCCATTCTCCTGCCTCAGCCTCCTGAGTAGCTGGAACTACAGGCGCCTGCTACCACGTCCAGCTAATTTTTTGTATTTTTAGTAGAGACAGGGTTTCACTGTGTTAGCCAGGATGGTCTCGATCTCCTGACCTCGTGATCCGCCCGCCTCTGCCTCCCAAAGTGCTGGGAATACAGGCATGAGCCACTGCGCCCGGCCAGATGTAGATATGTTTCAATAGTGGTGATGTTAACTCCGTCACAGATTTCTCCACTGTAAATTTACTATTTTCCCTTTGAATTTAGGAAGAGTCTTATCAGATTATACTTTGAGTCTATGCAAATATCCTGTTTGCTTTCGTGCTTTTGCTTACTAATAATTTTACCATTTACTCTTGCTAGCAACTATTATTATTTTTATTATTTTGAGACAGGGTCTCACTCTGTTGCCCAGGCTGGAATGCAGTGGTACAATCATGGCTAATCTCAGCCCCCTAAGTAGTTGAGACTATAGACATATGCTACCATGCCTGGCTAATTTTTGTAGAGATGAGTTTTCACCATGTTGTCCAGGCTTGTCTGGAACTCCTGAGCTCAAGTGATCCTCCTGCCTTGTCCTCCCAAAGTGCTGGGATTATAGGCATAAGCCACCACACCCAGCGGCCTGCAACTATTATTATGGTAGTATTTGCCACTAGGGGTTTTAAGTTTCTTTCCAGATACTTTTGAGTTCATCTCCTTGTCTCTTAATCCCATTTGTGTGTCCCCAGCTCCACCTCTACATTTATTAACTGGAATTTCCTGTATAAAGGAGCCTTCTGCTCACTCTTAAGTGAGAGTGGGGCTGACTGTGTTCTGACTGTGTTCTGGCTGGTTTGTGATGATGATTCATGGCTGCCTCTGTCCAGGGGAGAAATTAGAAGGCCCATGGAAAGGTAGCAGCCTTTTGACCCTGAAGAAAGGAATTAGATTTCAGTTTTTTGTCATTTTTCTATGAGTTTTGATACGCTTACATTGCCATGAACTTATATAATTATGACACTTTTTAAGTAAAATAGATCATAACATGACCGACTACCTTCTGGGTGATTAGATATACATTAAGTCAGAAAAAAAGGAAAGAGGGCCAGGTAGCAACAAAATGAAAACTTGGCCTTCAATTCCAGCTGCTTGTCAAAAGCAGAGAAAGAACACTGTCCTCAAACCCAGCATGAATGAAATGATGACCTTTATGAACCCTGATAGCTTTAGAGAATCAAACAAAGCCTTTTCACTGGACTTGGCAGGAGCCTCAGGAGTGCCTTTGACTCAAGAACAAAACTTTGATTTGAAAGGGGCTATGGCTTCTATTTTTCCTTCATAGGAGCGAAAAATGCAACCTTTCCTTTCTTACAGAAAACTGCACTCTATAGGTAATGAAATAAAGGCAGGATGTTTTGTTGAATGAATTCCAAGTGTTTTAGGGCTGGGAATTCACCATTCCTCACAATGCTTCCTTACAGGCAGGCAAGGGATAGGGAATTATTATTCTTTGCGTAAAAACCAAGGAGATGGGGGCACTGCTGAAATGAAAGAGAACAAGCTGGCCTCTGCAGACAGGCAGGCTGAGGGTTGGGAGGCTGGACAATTGCAGCCCTCATTGGCCCAGGTTTGTTGGCAGTCTCTCATATAACTTCATTCCAGAACCCTCCCTCCGCTGTTGTTACCTCTCAGGGTTTGCTATTCACATATCTAGACTTCCCTTGTTCAAACATAAACCTAGAAACGCACTGCCTCGCTGATCTTCAATCAATTTTTTGGTCAGACTTTAACCCTCCATGCACATTGTATCAACCAACGGCAGAAGGGTGGAAATGAGCTCTCTTCCTCGTGTTATCCTTTTTGCCATCTGACTATGAGTATTTCTCAACACAAATTAGACTGGATTCTTTTTTCAGAGCAGGTAGAATGTGGAAGGAAGAAAGTAGAGAGGAGAGTTGAGGACAGGGCTGCCGTGATGGCTCTGTCCACCCAGATACGGTTGAGTTCATCACCTTTTCTCTCAAATCCCGTCTGCTCATCCCCAACTCCACCTTGGCCGCTCAAGTCCGAGTAATCATTATTTCTCTCCTGGATGACTGTAATAGTGAGAAAGAAGCCCTGTATTCACTCTAGCACAATAGTTCCCAAACAGGGGTAATTTGGCCCCCCTGGGGACAAGTCCAATGTCTGGACACATTTTTTTTCTTTTTTCATTTTTTTCAGAGACAGGGTCTCACTCTGTCACCCAGGCAGGAGTGCAGTGGCATGATCATGGCACCTGCAGCCTTGACCTACTAGGCTTAAGCGATCCTCTCACCTCAGCCTCCTGAGTAGCTAGGACTATAGGCATGCACCACCACGCCTGGCTAATGTTTTTTGGTTTTTGGTTGTTTTACTTTTTGTAGAGATAGGATCTCTGTATGTTGTCCAGGCTGGTCTGGAACTTTTGGAGTCAAGTGATCTTCCTCTATGGCCTCCCAAAGTGTTGGGATTACTGGCGTGAACCACTATGCCCAGCCTGGACACATTTTTGGTTGTCACAACTAAGTGGGGAGAGGTGCAAATGCCATCTACGGAGTAGAGGCCAGAAATGCTGGCAAACACGCTGCAATGTGCAGGACAACCTCACACAGTAAAGCATTACCTAACCCTGAATGTCAGTAGTGCTGAGGTTGAGAAGCTCTGCTTCTAGTTCCCCTGCAATGCCTCATGTATAGAACCATGATGTTTCCTGAAAGGGCAAGTCAGATCATGTCACTCTATTGCTTATGTTAGGGTACAGAGAATGATACCCCAAAGTATGATACTTGGGCATGCTGAGCATTTTTAAATGAATGGAAATCCAAAGGCCTTAGAAGCTGCTCAGAATCAAGGCCTCTCTAACCTCTTGTTTCTCTCCCCCTGGTGCAGGGAGGAGCTCTCCCTGGAAGTTACCTTATCACACTGAGAAAAGCTTCTTCCAAAAGAAATGCAATTATCAGTGGCTCACACCTGTAATCCCAGCACTAAGGGAGGACAGGCGGGCGGATCACCTGAGATCAAGAGCTTGAGACCAGTCTGGCCAACATGGTGAAACCCCATCTCTACTAAAAATACAAAAATTAGCCAGGCATAGTGGTGAACACCTGTAATCCCAGCTACTCAGGAGGCTGAGGCATGAGAATTGCTTGAACCTGGGAGGTGGAGGTTGCAGTGGGCCAAGATCATGCCACGGCACTCCAGCCTGGCCAAGAAGAGCAAAACTCCATCTCAAAAAAAGTAAAAATAAAAAATAAAAATAAATAAAAAACCCCTCCCTAGGAAACTCATCAAATAGGCAGGAATGATTAACCACCAGAGAAAAGACTAAAAGTCATCACCATCACCATATCCAACAGACTTCATCTATTCTCCTGAGGGCAGCTCTAAGACATTATCTGCGAGACTTAATCTACATAATAAGACAACCTTTGTTCTCAGTGAAGTTCCACCCCTTGCCTTTCCAAAACCTCCCCCAGAGCTCAGAAAACCTTTGTCCCAGGACATTTTCTGTTCTTTGGGCTCATTCATTATTCCCTCACAATCACCTATGTCCTCCATCTCCCTTCCCCTATGAAAAGGGTGCTATTTAAGCCTCAACTACCTGGCCCTTCTTTGAGTCTCTTGTGTTCACGGGCACTTTAATAAATTTGTATGCCTTTTTTCTTGTTAGCTGCCTATTGTCAGTTTGTTTGAGCCTTCAGAGGGAAAGTTTAAACTTCCCTACACTTAAAACCTTTCAGGCTGGACACCATGGCTCATGCCTATAATCCCAGCACTTTGGGAGGCTGAGGTGAGCTGATTGCTTGAGCCCAGGAATTTGAGACCAGCCTGAGCAACATGGCAAAATACCATCTGTATTAAAACAAACAAACAAAAAACCTCTCAGTGGTTTCCTATTATTCTTAGTGCCAGAGGTGTTTGAACCAGAGCAACTTCATCTTGAATGGGGCTGGGTAAAATAAGGCTGACACCTACTGGGGTGCATTGCCAGGTTAGGCATTCTTAGTCACAGGATGAGATAGGAGGTTGGCACAAAGTACAGGTCACAAAGACCTTGCTGATAAAAGATGCAGTAAAGAAGCCAGCCAAAACCTACCAAATCCAAGATAGTGACAAAAGTGACCTCTGGCCATCCTCACTGCTCATTATACACTAATTATAATAGATTTACATGCTAAAAGACACTCCCACCAGCGCCCTGTCAGTTTACAAATGCCATGACAACATCAGGAAGTTACCCTATATAATCTGAAAGGGGAGAACCCTTGTTTCCAGAAATTGTCCATCCCTTTCCCAGAAAACTTATGAATGAATAATCCCCACCTTGTTTAGGATATAATCAAGAACTGACCATAAAAATAGCCAACCAGCAGCCCTTGGGGCTGCTCTGCCTAAGGAGTAGCCATTCTTCATTCCTTTTCTTTCTTAATTAACTTCCTTTCACTTCACTCTATCTACCCAGATACTGTTGAGTTAATCTCTACTGAGGTTTTGCCTTGAATTCCTTCTTGTGCGAGATCCAAGAACCCTCCCTTGGGATCTGGATTGAGACCCATTTCTGGTAACATTAGTATGAGAATTAAAACAAAAAATCCATAGTTCCTAGAACATGCATGATCCATCCTCCATGCTCCCTCTTTTCTTGTGTGTAGTAGCCAAACTGACTATTCCTTTATTTCTAGAAACCATCATACTTCTTCCTACCTCATGAGTTCTCAACTCATGCGATTCCTTCTTGTAAATAAGTTCCCTGGTTCTTACCAGCCTCTCCCCTTTTGCCTACTTACAACAGCCTTTGAACCCCTCAGAAGACCTCAGCTCAAAGCTTACTGCGTCACCGAATCTCTCCCTGACCACCACGCTGTGAAGTAGCCTGGGAAGAAAGGCCATCTCAGCTCTTCCAGCTGTCCTACCTGAAGCCTGCACATGTGAGTGAGACCACTGTGGACTCCCAGCTCTTGCTGAGCCCTCAGGTTTCTGCAGCTATAGGAGTGAATCCATGTGAGGCTAGTGGCAGAACTACCCGATCAACCTTCACAATTGTGCTAAAAAATAAATAAGTAAACAATGACTGTTTTTAATCACCTGTGTCTTAGGGTGGATTGCTATGTAGTAACAGGTGCCTTATTCATTCTTGTTTTATTTATTTATTTATTTATTTATTTATTTATTTATTTATTTTGAGATGGAGTCTCTGTCGCTCAGGCTGGAGTGCAGTGACGCAATCTCAGCTCACTGCAACTTCCATCCAATTCTCCTACCTCAGCCTCCTGAGTAGCTCCTCTTAACTCAGGCGCCGGCCACCACACCCAGCTAATTTTTGCATTTTTAGTAGAGACAGGGTTTCACCATGTAGGCCAGGCTGGTCTCGAACTCCTGACCTCAGGTGATCTGCCCACTTCGGCCTCCCAAAGTGCTGGGATTACAGGGGTGAGCCACGGCACCTGGCCAACCCCATTCATTCTTTTTTTTTTTTTTTTGAGACAGAGTCTCACTCTGTCGCCCAGGCTGGAGTGCAGTGGTGCGATCTTGGCTCACTGCAAGCTCCACCTCCCGGGTTCAAGCAATTCTCCTGCCTCAGCCTCCCGAGTAGCTGGGACTACAGGTGCCCACTACCACACCCGGCTAATTTTTTGTATTTTTAGTAGAGATGGGGTTTCACCGTGTTAGCCAGGATGGTCTCAATCTCCTGACCTCATGATTCGCCCACCTCAGCCTCCCAAAGTGTTGGGATTACAGGCGTGAGCCACCGCACCCGGCCAACCTCATTCATTCTTACTGGAGTCTTTGAGTTGACCTCTAAGGAAAGCTCCTAGATATTGTATGGAATTTTCCCTTCACCCCCCACTCTGTCATCCCTCACAGGACTGTTGGTCAAGACCCATGTTGCTGAGTCATAGTGCACTTGAGAAGATAATGCTGCCTTCCTACCAGGCCAATGGAGGGGATGCTGCAGGACGGGAGGAGGCTGGTTGTCCTTCCCACTTCATCATTCTTTCCTATCAGCTTTCCTGAAATAGCAAATAGCAACAGCAGACTGGACATAGCCTGGGATATTCTAATGTAGTTAACTCAAGAGTTGGGATATTCATGACCAGCCTGGGCCACATGAGACCCTATCTCAATTTAAAAAAAAATCTAAAAATTATATGAGTTGGGATAAATTCAAAAGGGCGATGCAGGAGGGGAATGCCTAAAGTTTTTGACAACTTGTCTTTTCCCAAGTTCCAAGAGAGAAATCACTTAAAGAGTTGGACCTTTCGCAAAAAGTTTCCTCCATGGGAACTTTCTATTCCCAACATCTTTCCTTTTGCCCTTGTTTTCAAATTCAGGACCCCCCTTCAGCTCTTTTCATGTGGAATCTCTACCCATCTCCCTTGGGTATGCCTCCTACTAGGGAAGGCTCATTCCCATGAAGGGTCTTGCTATGAAATCCATCTCCTTTCCTCCAGCAATTCATGCAAGTCTCATGTCTAGATCATGGTGGTGGGGCACTCCTTGAGGCACAGATCGGTAGTGTGGGGGGTCTGAAAGGGAACATGCTCTCATGCTATCAGCTCTTTGGTTTAGTGCAAGTGTGGGTCTCCAGGATGATGAATTTCCATCATGAATCTTGCCTTTGAGCAGTTCAAGAACCTGATTCTTTAAGACTCAGACTTAAGGAATAAGTAGGTCTATGAAACTCACCTGGCTTCTACTGGGAGGTGAGGCAAGAGCTGTACTTGAAGGGCCCTCAGCCACTAAGTTTGGAGTTATTGACAATTCAGATGACGGAGATCCCAACTATATATAACTTTCTGCCTGTATGCCCCAAACCTTTGCCGTTGTCCAGTTTGGGAAGGTTTTCATCTTCTCTTCCATGGAGGAAAACTTGGTCAGCTGGGTATTCTTGTTAATTCCAAAGTTTATGCAAGCACCATTGCCCTCCAGACTAAAATCCCAGAATTCCATTCTTTCATTCTTTTCAGCACTTTGTGTGGCCTCCTATGTGTTCCACGCCAAGTGACTAAAAAAAAAAAAAAAATGTTGGGCGTGGTGGCTCACGCCTGTAATCCCAGCACTTTGGGAGGCCGAGGTTGGCGGATCACCTGAGGTCAGGAGTTTGAGACCAGCCTGGCCAACATGGTGAAACCCCCTCTCTACTAAAAATACAAAAATTAGCTGGGCATGGTGATGCACACCTGTAATCCTAGCTACTCGGGAGGCTGAGGCAGGAGGATTGCTTGAACCCAGGAGGCAGAGGTTGCAGTGAGCCGAGATCATGCCACTGCACTCCAGCCTGGGTGACAGAGTGAGACTCCATCTCAAAAAAAAAAAAAAAAAAAAAAGAAGGGCAACAGTGGAACAGTGGAACAAAGGGAATGCAGGGACGCAAAAATGATACCATGCTGTTTATGTCAGGGGCACAAGATTTTGACACCAGGGCATTCCCATTGCCACCAAAGAAGACAACAGGCATGATGCGGATGAGTGTGAGACACACTGGGTCAAACAACAGGCTTGGGAACTTCAGAAATGGTGCAAGGAAGCAGAAGATCCCATCAAAACTGCTGAAGGGGAAAAAATAAAATCCTATAACACAACCACACACACATCACAGGAAGCTGCCAAGCAGGATTTAGCCCACCCGGGTCTTCAGTGCCCTGCTCGGCACTATGTGTGTATAAGCACAATCTGAACATCAGCCGTTGGGTCCGCCAGGTTGGAAGTGGAGGAACTGATCCAAAAAAATTGCCTGGAAGGTGTATTTATTCTGGAGTTTTGCTAGCCTACCCAGCAGTGAGGGTGGCAAAGCTACGAAATTGCCATGGAGAGCTAAATCAGCTTTAGAGATTTAGCACAGATTCCTGTGCTAATAAGTACTATTAATCTAGACAAGAAGACTGATAACCACAAACAGACAGAATATTTAATATATTGTAAGCAACATAAGATCCTAGCAGTAAGAGGAAAACATCAATAGCTGTTGTTTTAATTTTGGGAGAGTTTTTTTAAAATCAGTTTATTAATGATTACAGGTAGATAAAATGCTCTCTACCCCATTTGGTCTGTAAGCCAGCAGTACCATCACCATCTGGGTGGTGTAAGAAATGCAGATTCTCAGGCCCACCCCAGGCCTACTGAATTGGAATCAGCATTTTTTTTTTTTTTGAGATGGAGTCTTGCTCTGTTGCCCAGGCTGGAGTGCAGTGGCACAATCTCAGCTCACTGCAACCTCTGTCTCCCAGGTTCGAGCAATTCTCCTGCCTCAGCCTCCCAAGTAGCTGGGATCACGGGCATGTACCACCACACCTGGCTAATTTTTGTATTTTTAGTAGAGACGAGGTTTCATCATGTTGGCCAGGCTTGTCTGGAACTCCTGACCTCAAGTGATCTGCCCACCTCGGCCTCCCAAAGTGCTGAGATTACAGGTGTGAGCCACTGCGCCTAATGTGGAATCAGCATTTCAATAAGACTCCCAAGTGATTCATGTGATTGTTAAAGATTGTGAGGCACTGACCTAGGCCACTTAAAAATTACTATAAATAGGCTGGGCGCAGTGGCTCAAGCCTATAATCCCATTTCTTTGGAAGGCCGAGGTGGCTGGATTCATTGAGCTCAGGAGTTCAAAACTAGCCTAGGTGCTCTACTAAAAATACAAAAGCTAGCTGGACATGCTGATGCATGCCTGTGGTCCCAGCTACTCAGGAGGCTGAGGTGGGAGGATTGATGCCTGGGAGGTTGAGGCTTCAGTAAGCCATGATCGTGCCACTGCATTCCAGCTTGGGTGACAGAGACCTTGTCTCAAAAAAAAAAAAAAAAGTTATCATAAATAATAAAGGCACAGGAAAATGGCTTGAACCCAGAAGGCAGAGGTTGCAGTGAGCCAAGATCACCATTGCACTCCAGCCTGGGCAACAGAGCGAGACTATGTCTCAAAAAAAAAAAAAAATTGAAGAAAACTTAAACAACCGGGCACAGTGTCTTATGGCTACAATCCCAGCATTTTGGGAGGCCAAGGTGGGAGGATTGCTTGAGCCCAGGAATTTAAGATCAGCCTGGGCAACATAGTGAAACCCCTCTGTTTAAAAAAAATTAAAATGCTGCTTTTTTTTCTTTACTTGAGAGGAAAACCAAGGATTATGAAGGTCTTGAAAAGCTGAAACTCCAACAATAACTCAAGGATAAGATGAAGGTTGAAATTCAACATTGAGCTCAGGTGGGGTAGAAAAGGATTCTGCTAATAGGAAGAAGTGAGGCTTGCTCTGTATAACAGCTGGATACATTCAGGCAAAATAAATGCCTCGTGGTCACTGGCTGCACCTCTCACTTTATATGTCTTTGCTCACGGGGGGCGGGGTGTCTTTCAGAACACAGCTGTTACCACAAATTAAAAAAGCGCCCAGGTGTGGTGGCTCACACCTGTAATCCCAGCACTTTGAGAGGCCGAGGTGGGTAGATCACCTGATGTCAGGAGTTTGAGACCAGCCTGGCCAATATGGTGAAACCTCGCTTCTACTAAAAAAAAAAAAAAAAAAATAGTTGTGCCTGGTGGTGTGCACCTGTACTCCCAGCTACTCAGAAGGTTGAGGCAGGTGAATCGCCCGGGAGGCCGAGGTTGCAGTAAGCGGAGATCACGCCACTGCACTCCAGCCTGAGACTCTGTCTCAAACAAAAGAAAAAGAAAAAACAAACAAAAAACCCCCGCAGAGGTAGCCCTCATGGGTAATCGAGAAGCAGAAGATCGTTCAGATTGTAGCACAGTTGAGCCAGCAGTTGAGCTGTTACACCCATCAACAGGTACCTACTGCTTCTTAGTTACTCACCTCCTCTCTATTTTTACTGATTCTACTGAAGGACTCAATATATGTCCACTGAAAGAGAACAAATGGTCCCACCAGCAATCACTTAACATAAGAGGCCCTATGAGGAAGAGCCTTCAGGCCACTGTACCCATAGACTACTGGCCACCCCATAAAGGATGATGCGTCAGGTCCCCCCATTGTCTGGCTAGGTGGTGGTCCATCTGGATGGCCATCTGTGTGTAAAGACCCACTCAGAAGGGACTCTTGGCAGTACTCTGAGGCTTCTAGGAAGGGAATTGGGGCTGATCGTGGAAGCTCACGCCCGTAATCCTAGCACTTTGGGAGGCTGAGGCAGGAGCATTACTTGAGCTCAGGAGTTCAAGACTGGCCTGGGTAACATAGTGAGACCCTGTCTCTATAAATTTTTTTATTTTATTTATTTATTTATTTATTTTTGAGACGGAGTCTCGGCTCACTGCAACCTCTGCCTCCGGGGTTCAAGCAATTCTCCTGGCTCAGCCTCCCGAGTAGCTGGGATTACAGGCACACGCCACCGTGCCCGGCTAATTTTTGTATTTTTTCAGTAGAGACAGAGTTTCATCATGTTGGGCAGACTGGTCTCAAACTCCTGACCTTGTGATCCTCCCATCTTGGCCTCCCAAAGTGTTGGGATTACAGGCATGAGCCACTGCGCCATGCCAACTTTTATTTTTTAAAGGAAGGGAGTTGGCCTGTCCAGCAGAAATGTTTTAGCAAGTCATTCAACTGCCTTAAAAATCTAGTTTCAGCCCACTTTCCCGGTCTTTATTGTCATTTCTCTTTCTTTTATCTTTTTTTTTTTTTTTTTTTTTTTTTTTTTTTTTAGACACAGTCTCAGTCTGTCACCCAGGCTGGAGTGCTATGGTGCAATCTTGGCTTACTGCAACCTCCGCCTCCCAGGTTCAAGTGATTCTCCTGCCTCATTCTCCCAAGTAGCTGGGATTACAGGTGCCCACCACCATACCTGGCTAATTTTTCTATTTTTAATAGAGATGGGATTTCACCATGTTGGCCAAGCTGGTCTTGAACTCCTGACCTCAGGTGATCCACTCACCTCTGCCTCCCAAAGTGCTGGGATTACAGGTATGAGCTACCATGCTTGGCCTGTCATTCCTCTTTCATTATACATTTCAGTAAAATGTATACTACTTAGTGTTCCTGTACAGTCTCTCCTCTTCGCACGTGCTGGTCCCCCCCCAGGATGCCATTTCTCTACCATCACATTTAGAAGGTGTCCCATCCCTCAAGGCTCAGCACATGAATCTCCCTTTATATAAGCAGGGTTGGAATGATGACCCCTGTTTTACAGGCATGAGATTGAAGCATAGAGGTATTTGATGCCTTGCCAAAAATATGTTATTGCCAAAACATGATGTCAGGATTTAATCTCAGGCTCCTTGACGCTCTAGTAGATCAATGCTTACCCCGAAGTTTGGCAGAGCACCATGAAAACATAACATGAGTGCCAAATCTGCCCTTGCATTAAGGATTTCAACCGGCTGTATTGTATTATTAGAGACAATGCAAGAAAATGATGCATGAGGATGCAGAGATGACATTTCTGTTAAAGATTCAATTAACTGATGATGGTATGGAAAGGTGAATATCTAACAAACATTTCAAAAGTAAAAAAGCAGGCATGGTGGCTCACGCCTGTAATTTCAGCACTTTGGAAGGCCAAGGCGAGCAGATCACTTGAAGCCAGAAGTCCAAGACCAGCCTGGCCAACAGGGTGAAACCCCTTCCCTATTAAAAAAAAAAAAAAAAAAAAAGGCAGGCCGGGCACGATGGCTCCTGCCTGTAATCCCGGCACTTTGGGAGGCCAAGGCAGGAGGGTCATCTGAGGTCAGGAGTTCTAGACCAGCCTGACCAACATGGCAAAACCCATCTCTACTAAAAATACAAAAATTAGCCAGGTCTGGTGGTGGGCTCCTGTAATCCCAACTACTTGGGAGGCTGAGGCAGGAGAATCACTTGAACCTGGGAGGCGGAGTTTGCAGTGAGCCGAGATCACACCATTTCACTCCAGCCTGGGCGCCAGAGTGAGACCCATCTCAGAAAAAAAAAAAAAAAGCCAGGCGTGGTGGCACACGCCTGTATCCCAGCTACTCGGGAGACTGAGGCAGGAGAATCGCTTGAACCCAGAAGGCAGAGGTTGCAGTGAGCCCAGATGACGCCACTGCACTCCAGCCTGGGCAAGAGAGCAAGACTCCACCTCAATAAAACAAAATAAAATAAGTAAAAAAAGCAAAAATTAGATAAGAGTTTGTCTAACCGTTTAAAACTTAGATAAATCAGAGTTAGCCATGAACAGAAATTCTGAAAGAGGAAAAAAACACAAGGTGTTTATATATTAGGAATAAATATGTTTCAAAGAATATAGCTAGGCTGGGCATGGTGGCTCAGCCTGTAATCCCAGCGCTTTGGGAGGCTGAGGTGGGTGGATCACGTGTGGCCAGGAGTTTGAGATCAGCCTGCCCAACATGGTGAAACCCCATCTCTACTACAAATGCAAAAAATTAGCCAGACCTGTGGCATGTGCCTGTAGTCCCAGCTACTCGGGAGGCTGACATATGAGAATCCCTTCAGCCCGGGAGGCGGAGGTTACAGTGAGCTGAGATCGCACCACTGCACTCCAGTCTCGGCGACAGAGCGAGGCTCTGTCTCAAAAATAAATAAATAAATAATAAAGGAATATACCTATCAGTTTTTTCATTTTAAAAATATTTAGGGGAGCATTTGGAGTGAACATGTGTAATGAAACAGAATGTAAACAGTCTTTTTAAGGGTCCATGGTCCGTGGGCATCCCACTCTGTTTGGCAACACTTGGGTTGGGATGCCCAATGGGTGCACTTGACAAGCTGAGCAGATTTAAGTCTGAATTGATTCTAGGGCTCTTGAGCCCACTGCTGGGGGGTTCCAGTGTCTGACATCAGCCACGAGTATCCGTTTTTCCAAGGAGGCCTGTTGCCTTATCTTGTATGTAGAACATAGCAAATTGCAACTCGGATTTTCCAAGGGTGTCAAAGGAAAGAGAAGGTCCACTTTCCCTTCCTGATTGTTATTGCCACCATACATTCTGGATAAAATCATGGGCACCAATGACTTCTTTTATATCCTGCAGAAAAGCAGCACAAGAAATATATACAGAGTTTTTACTGAAAAAAAAAAAAGATGCAAAAGGAAAGTAACCCTGTCTAATAAAATAATTTCTTTATAAATTTTAATTAATTAATTTTTATTTTTAGAGATGGGGGTCTCGCTATGTTGCCCAGGCTGGTCTCGAACTCCCGGTCTCAAGCCATCTTTCTGCTTTGACCTTCCAAAGTGTAGGAATTACAGGTGTGAGCCACCGCACCCAGCCAAAATAATTTCATCAACAGCTACAATACTAAGATTTGTGCACTTTGGGGTAAATACATAAAGTGTTTTTTCCCCCTAAGTGCTGCCTGTGATCTTTGTTATCCCCAAACTTGTCTGTGTTATCCTCTTTCCCTTAATGAATTCTCAAAGTGATTCCATGTTTTTTTCAGTTCATAAGGCTCAGCTCTGTTCACTTACAACTTCAATCTCACATTCTATTCAAGTTTCTCACCTGTCAGCCACGCAAGTTAGCCTCAAGGCCCTAGATCAGGGTGTCTCAACTTCAGTGCTACTGACATTTGAGGGGCTGTCCTGTGCATTATTAGATATTTAGCAGCATCCCTGATCGGTACCTACTAGATACCAGCAGCACCCTCCCCACAGTAGTGACAATCAGAAATGCCTCCAAGCATTGCCAAATGTCTCCTGGGGGTGCAAATCACCCCCGTTTGGGAGCCACGGCTCTAGATGTTTGGAATGCTTGTGTGGGGATTTTGGTATGTTCTGGTTTCCACTCACCTCTTCCTCCTCCCTTTTTCTGGTGCCAAAATTCCGGAATTAAGAAATTGCGGCCAGGCCTGGTGGCTCATGCCTGTAATCCTGGCACTTTGGGAGGCCAAGGCAGGCAGATCACTTGAGGTCAAGAGTTTAAAACCAGCCGTGGCCAAGATGGTGAAACCCTGTCTCTACTAAAAATACAAAAAATTAGCCAGGCATGGTGGCACATGCCTGTAATCCCAGCTACTGGGGAGGCTGAGGCAGGACAATTGCTTGAACCCAGGAAGCAGAGGTTGCAGTGAGCCGAAATCACACCACTGCACTCCATCCTGGGTGACAGAGGGAGACCGTCTCAAAAAAAAAAAGAAATTGCAATCTAGCTATCCATTTATTTTATTTGCAGTTGGAGAGGTAGGGTGGAGATATAGGGACAACTGAATTTAATATTTTGATAAATTATCTTGTCATAATAGCTTCTTCTCATTAAACATCTATGTTCCAGGAATTGTAATAAACACTGTCACATAAACAATAATCCTATGAGACTGGGCACGGTGACTCACGCCTGTAATCCCAGCACTTTGGGAGGCCAAGGCGGGCGTATCACAAGGTCAGCAGTTCAAGATGAGCCTGGCCAATGTGGTGAAACCCCATCTCTACTGAAAATACAAAAATTAGCCGGGTGTGGTGGCGGGCACCTGTAATCCCAGCTACTCGGGAGGCTGAGGCAGGAGAATCCCTTGAACCCGGGAGGCAGAGGTTGCAGTGAGCTGAGATCGCACACCACTGCACTGTAGCCTGGGCGACAGGGTGAGACTCTGTCTCATAAAAACAAACAAACAAACAAAACAAACAATAACCCTATGAGTTAGGTACTACTTTTTGTATCCATATTATAGATGAAAAACCGATTTCAGCAAATATAAGTAAATTTCCCAGGGTGGTCCAGCTGTAAAAGAAGATACGAATATAAATCTAGACGATCTGGGTTACAGGGCACAAAGTATTGATCTTCAACTTGGAGTTCAGCTTCTGGAATGCAAGGGTGGATTAACACAGGGGAACTGGGAGAGATGGGCTTATGTGTGTAGGCCCAGGCCAGCAGATGTGAAGCTTCACAGGACTGTGTGGGTAGAAGGAAGGTCCAAATCATACATAAGCAACAAGGGCCTACCTGGGCAACATTCTGGGGAGGCTCAACGCAGCAGAATGATGACTAGGGGTTATATGTTTCTTTCTTTATTTCCAATCCTATTCCTGCCAAATCTCCCTGCCCCAGGAACCCAAGACGGGTATCCTGCATTCCTTTTACCTGTGTCTCCATTTTCTCTGCATCTTGTTTGGGGTTTCGCTGACAAATCTCCTCAATCGGCAGGGCGTGGTGGCTCACGCCTGTAATCCCAGCACTTTGGGAGATGAGGTGAGAGGATCACTTGAGGCCAGGAGTTCAAGACCAGCCTGGAGAACATAGTGAAACCCCGTCTCTACTAAAAATACAAAAAATTAGCTGAGCTTGGTGGCGCTTGCCTATAATCCCAACTACTCAGGAGGCTGAAGCATAAGAATCTCTTGAGCCGGGGAGGTGGAGGAGGCAGTCAGCCAAGATTGTACCACTGCACTCCAGCCTGGGCAACAGAGCAAGCTCTACCCCGCCCCCCAAAAAAAAAAAAACCCTCAACAAATTTACCCTCTGATTTCTCTTTTAACTTAATCCCAAATGTGATAGTACCCTCTGATGTTAACGTTAGCTTGGTCTCATGAAACTGACCATCACCGAGGTAATACAGCCACATCTGGACAGTGAACAGCCTATTGGCTGGTGAAAAGCCAAGATGACTGGCTTTGAATCAAACAATGCAGGTGTATGCCCAGCTCTATTACTGTCACTGAAAACATGTGTGGTCTCAGCAAATCAGGGACCTTCTCTGAGCCTCAGATTCTTTTCCTATAAATTCGGACGATATCTCCCACCTCACAGAATTATACTTGGGATTAACTGAAATTTCACACCTAAGAAAGCCAAGCACTGTCGCTGTATTCTATGAATTTAGTAAAAGTTAGTTGGATCTGAATCAATCCACAGGAGGAAAAATTTTAAAGCATCATTAGTCAGTAATAGACATATTGAGCAGGAAGCAAATTCACATTGTTGGGGGACAATACAGGCTAATATTTAAAAAAAGAAAACCCAAAAGGCTCAGGTTAAATCACCCAGTTCTGATGGGATAAGAAAGGAAATGGCGTTGATGATTAAAAGAGGAGCTCTAAATTTTTGCATAATTTAATCAGCAAAGAGGACAAATTTACAGCAATGCTGGGGAACTTAGCATGTGCACAAATATATTAGAACTGTTTATAGGGTTTGCTTGACTTTAATTTCCTGGTGTTATTACTATGATTCTTCTTTGGTTAAGGCTTCTAGATGGGTTATATGAAGAATGAGAACACTTCTAGAACTCAGAGTTCCAAATGAATATTAGCCAGGTGTCCATGCCTGACGGCAAATCTAAACAGTTTATTCAAAGAATGAGTCTTACGACTTTTATAGTTTGGGGAACTGTTTTTTATGTGGTTCCTCTGGAACAGAGCGGAGGATTGAAACAGCAAAGAGACACTGTTATGATCACCAGGCGTCAGGCCAAGACAGGGAAAGAGGATGGGTTTAGGGGATTTGAGCTCTGAGAGTTCCTTCAATGGAAAAGTCTATGTCCCTGCAGCACGAGACCCATGACCTTGCCTCTAAAGCATACGCAGGCATCCTTGCCCTTTAACCAAAATCTATCTCATAATAAATCCAGATGCCTGAAGACTTTCAGGTACTCTACAGCCTTCTCTTTCTTCCTTTCTTTCTTTCTTTCTTTCTTTCTTTCTTTCTTTCTTTCTTTCTTTCTTTCTTCCTTCCTTCCTTCCTTCCTTCCTTCCTTCCTTCCTTCCTTCCTTCCTTTCGTTCTTTCGTTCTTTCGTTCTTTCTTTCTTTTTTAAATTTCTCAGCCAGGCGTGGTGGCTCATGCCGTAATCCGAGCACTTTGGGAGACCGAGGTGGGTGAATCACCTGAGGTCAGGAGTTTGAGACCAGCCTGGCCAACATGGCGAAACCCCGTCTCTACTAAAAATACAAAAATTAGCTGGGCGCGGTGGCAGGCACCTGTAATCCCAGCTACTCGGGAGGCTGAGGCTGGAGAATCACTTGAACCCAGGAGGCGGAGGTGGCTGTGAGCTGAGATTGCACCACTGAACTCCAGCCTGGGCGACAAGAGCGAAACTCTATCTCAAAAAAAAAAAAAAATCTTCTTTTTTGTGGATTTATGTTTCTTTAAAATTAAAAAAAAGAAAAAAGAAAAAAAGAAAAGAAAAAAAGATGGGATTACACCATGTTGCCCAGGCTGGTCTTGAACTCCTGAGCTCAGGCAATCCACATACCTTGGCCTCATAAAGTGCTAGAATTACTGGTGTGAGCCACCATGCCTGGCCTGTTTTTCCTTTTTTTGAGATGGGGTCTTGCTCTGTCGGCCAGGCTGGAGTGCAGTGGCAGGATGATGGTTCACTGCAGCCTTTACTGGGTTCAAGCAATCCTCTGGCCTCAGCCTCTTGAGTAGCTGGGACTACAGGCACGTGCCACTATGCCCGACTACTTTTTTAACTTTTTGTAGAGATGGGATCTCACTATGTTGCCCAGGTGGTTGTCGATCTCCTGGGCTCAAGCAATCCTGCCGCCTCAGCCTCCCAAGGCCGAGGGATTACAGGTGTGAGCCACCACGCCCAGGCTCACCATAGCCTTCTAGAGGTCCATGTGACCATTCCACATGGGTATTTCTTCATGGGTGTACGGGTTGCCTCCTACTGTTACGACATTCCACCAAGATCACTTGAGGATGCCAAATCAAGACTACAGCCCATAATACTCATGGATGAATGTCAGTGGTCAGTAGAGACTTCTATCTTGTTCTATTATTAGTACAATGTTTTCATAAGTCTGCCCATACTACAGCATGTTTCTCAAAAGCATCTAAACACCAACAAATACACAGATTCATCATACCCTGAGATGCCCAAACAACCCATATGTGAGGAAAATGCAACCAGATCTTTGCTGAGTGGGTGAAGTAATAATGAAAATGGCAGCTTTTTTTGTTGTTTCTTTTGAGACAGAGTCTTGCTCTGTCGTCCAGGTTGGAGTGCAGTGGCATGAACTCAGCTCACTGCAACCTCTGACTCCTGGGTTCAGGAGATTCTCCTGCCTCAGGCTCCCATGTAGCTGGGATTACAGGCGCCCGCCACCATGCCTGGCTAATTTTTGTATTTTTAGTAGAGATGGGGTTTCAGCATGTTGGCAAGGCTGCTCTCGAACTCCTGACCTCAGGTGATCCACGCACCTCAGACTTCCAAAGTGCTCGGATTACAGGCGTCAGCCACTATGCGGTGCCTGGCCAGGAACTCAGCTTTATTATGAAATAGGAAAAGCTTGTCTTTAGCTACAGTGGAACTTTTTTTCAGTATGGAACTTCCCCATCTTGCCTCCCAGAAGCGGTCCGCTAAGGCCACTCCCAAGGATAGGGAGGAGAGGAGTTACAGAGCAGGAAGAAGGAGTTGTTTTGTTCAGAGCACAAGGCCATTCTTTTCTTTGCAGGATTTAAATCAAAACTCCCACAAAAGCAGAATGGAAGCTTCCAAGGTCAGCTTTGTGCTATCCAAGTGAGAATGTTAAAGGCCGAAGTGAGGAGGGCCTGGACAATCAAGCTGTAAAATAGCATCAGTGATAGGAAGTTCTCCTTCCTCATCTAAGTTCTGCATGGTCTTTTCACAGGTGGCAATCTGGCTCTGCCTTTCGTCTCGAATAGAAGAGAGAGACACATAGTCAAGTTCAGAGTTACAAGAAACAGAATCCAATCCTGACTACCTTAAGCAGGAAAAACATTGAAGGCTTTTGTGGCTGGTGCCGTGGCTCATGCCTGGAATCCCAGCACTTTGGGAGGCTGAGGCAGGCAGATCCCCTGAGGCCAGGAGTTCGAGACCAGCCTGGCCAACATGGCGAAACTCCATGTCTACTAAAAATACAAAAATTAGCCAGGTGTGGTGGTGAATACCTCTAATCCCAGCTACTTAGGAGGCTGAGGCAGGAGAATCGTTTGAACCCGGGAGGTGGAGGTTGCAGTGAACCAAGATCACGCCAGTGCACTCCAGCCTGGGTGACAGAGTGAGACTTTGTCTAAAAAAAATATATATATATATATATATATATATATATATATATATATATACACTTTTGCATAGCTCACAACATATCCAAAAGCAGGGATAACCAGGATTGGAGGCTATGTCTGCAGGAAAAACAGCCACCAAATGGCTAATGAAGATTCCCTTGCTGCTGCCACTAGACACAGACATGGTCCCTTGCAATGCTGCTGGTCCCCAGATCCTGTGGTCCTTGTCTCTACCTCCACACCTCTGGAAACTGGCTATATCATACTGCCACCCACACCAGTAAGGATTCCACCTAGGCACTGCTCTTTGCAGCACTCGTTTCTGAGTCAAAATTCTATGTGGGACTGGTCCGATGGTAGTGGGTTATCAGAACTTATTAACATTCGTGTCCCTAAGGTTGGTATACAGCCCACCACTGCTAAATTTGACTGGCCTAATAAAATAAAATAAAATAAAATAAGGAAAATCCTACATGGGTAAGTCCAATTGGCAGATATCTTTGGGCAGGTATCTGACTTAGCTGTAAGGCTGGAAAAGACAGTTTCCAGCTCCCACAGAGGTGAGCAACCCCAGTATCCCACCACGAACCAAAAGCAGGGGAGTTCCTGAATGGATTAAGGGTGCTTTGAGGTTGGGTGGCCAACAAGAACAACAAATGCCACTCTTGTTACTCATCTATGTGAAATAATATAAGGCAAAGTAGTGCCTCTCCCAGGGGTAGCCACATTCAATCTGTCTTTAACTATGGAATGAAAAGCCTTGCGGCCGGGCGCGGTGGCTCACGCTTGTAATCCCAGCACTTTGGGAGGCCGAGGCGGGCGGATCACGAGGTCAGGAGATCGAGACCACGGTGAAACCCTGTCTCTACTAAAAATACAAAAAAAAAATTAGCCGGGCGTGGTGGCGGGCGCCTGTAGTCCCAGCTACTTGGAGAGGCTGAGGCAGGAGAATGGCGTGAACCCGGGAGGCGGAGCTTGCAGTGAGCCGAGATCGCGCCACTGCACTCCAGCCTGGGCGACAGAGCGAGACTCCGTCTCAAAAAAAAAAAAAAAAAGAAAAGCCTTGCTTCTTGTGTCCTTTAAGATAGCCGGGCAGCTGGGCGTGGTGGTGCATGCCTGTAATCCCAGCATTTTGGGAGGCTGAGGCGGGTAGATCACCTGAGGTCAGGAGCTCACAACCAGCCTGACTAACAAGGTGAAACCCCGTCTCTACTAAATAAAAAAAAAAATAGCCAGGCGTGGTGGCGCATGCCTGCAATCTGAGCTACTTGGGAGGCTGAAACAGGAGACTCACTTGTACCCAGGAGGCAGAGGCTGCAGTGAGCTGAGATTGCGCCATTGCACTCCAGCCTGGGCAATAAAAGCGAAACCCTGTCTAAAAAAAAAAAAAAGAAAAAGAAAAAGAAAAAGCCGGGCATGGTGGCTCATGCCTGTAATCCCAGCACTTTGGGAGGCCAAGGCGGGCAGATCACTTGAGGTCAGGATTTTGAGACCAGCCTGGTCAACATGGTGAAACCTCGTCTCTACTAAAAATACAAAAATTAGCTGGGTGTGGTGGTGTGCACCTATAATCCTAGTTACTGGGGAGGCTGAGGCAGGAGAATCCCTTGAACCTGGGAGGTGGAGGCTGCAGTGAGCCGAGATCATGCCATTGCACTCCAGCCTGGATGACAGAGAGAGTCTCAAAAAAAAAAAAAAAAAAAAAAAAGCCTAACATTAGCTAGTGAGAATGTTGTTGGTGGTATTGAGGTGCGTGGTTTTCATTTATTTATTTATTTTTGAGACAGGACCTTGCTATGTTACCCAGGCTGGTCTCAACCTCCTAGGCTCAAGTGATCCTCCTACTTCAGCCTCTGGAGTAGCTGGGACCACAGGTGTGCACCACCACACCTGGCTAACTTTTTAATTTTTTGAAGAGATGGAGTCTCCCTATGTTGCCCAGGCTGGTCTTGAACTCCTGAACTCAAGTGATCCTCCTGCCTCGGCTTCCCAAAGTGTTGGGATTACAGGCATGAGCCACCACACCCAGCCAGCACTTGGGTATTAATACCAGAAGCTTTCCTGGTATTGAAAAGCATACTCATCTATGAAAAGTTCTGGAAATGGATAGCGGTGATTGTTGTACAACATTGTGAATGTACTTAATGCTACAGAACTGTACACTTAAAATGGCTAAAATGGTGAATTTTTTTGTTTGTTTTTTTTTGAGACAGAGTCTCACTCAGTCACCCAGGCTGGAGTGCAGTGGTATGATCTGGGCTCACTGCAACCTCTGCCTCCAGGTTCAAGCCATTCTCCTGCCTCAGCCTCCCAAGTAGCTTGGATTACAGGCACGTGCCACCACACCCGGCTAATTTGTGTGTTTTTGGTAGAGATGTGGTTTCACCACGCTGGCCAGGCTGGTCTCAAACTCCTGACCTCAAGTGATCCACCGCCTCAGCCTCCCAGAGTGCTAGGATTACAGGTGTGAGCCACCACGCCCGGCCATAAAATGATGAATTCTATGTTACATATATTTTATCTTTTTTTTTTTTTTTTTTTTTTTTTTTCACAAAGCACACTAAATGGAACCACCCTACTTGCCCCAGTGCTGGCCTTACACATAGGGCCCATGGGGCACAGCAGCTATACCATATACCTCCTCTTCCACAGGCCTGCCCACAGGCCACAGGTTGGCCCAGGGTGTCCCTTGGTACCATGGTCACTGCACTAGAGTAGAGCTCCCTAGATTTCTTTCAACTCTATTCACATTTGACAGGCATCCATGAATAACAGCAATAATTAGCTGTTCAAATCCTGTGTTACCTACTGTGTAACCTTGGGCAAGTTGTCTAACCTCTTGGAGATTCTGTTTCCTCATTTAAAATGTAGGGACAATTATGAGACCCATTTCTTAGGGTTGTTGTAACAAGTTGATATGTGTAGGGCACTTAACACAGTGCAGAGCACGTAATCAGTGCACACTAAGGTTACCTATTATTAGAATTATTATTTTTTCTTCTATAAACTAGCACCAGGCTCACACCTGTAATCCCAGCACTTTGGGAGGCTGAGGCAGGCAGATCGCTTGAGCTCAGGAGTTTGAGACCAGCTGGGCCAACATGCCAAAGCCCTGTCTCTACTAAAAACACAAAAATCAACCAGGTGTGGTGGCACGTGCCTGTAATCGCAGCTACTCAGGAGGTTGAGGCACGAGAATCACTTGAACCTGGGAGGCAGAGGCTGCAGTGAGCTGAGATTGTGCTACTGCACTCCAGGCCAGGTGACAAAGGAAGATTCCGTCTCTAAATAAATAAATAAATAAGCTAGCACCAGAGTTTTAAGATTTTCATTCTCTTAAAGGATAAATTGGCGGCTCATGCCTGTAATCCCAGCACTTTGGGAGGCCGAGGCGGGTGGATCACCCGAGGTCTGGAGTTCAAGACCAGCCTGGCCAAAATGGTGAAACCCCGTCTCTACAAAAAAAATTAGCCGGGCATGATGGCGTGTGCCTGTAATCCCAGCTACTTGGGAGGCTGAGGTGGGAGAATCGCTTGAATCAGGGAAGCGGAGGTTCCAGTGAGCCGAGATCATGCCATTGCACCCAGCCTGGGTGACAGAGCGAGACTCCATCTCAAAAAAAAGAAAAAAAAAAAAAAAAAAAAGCCTGGGTGCCGTGGCTCAGGCCTGTAATCCCAGCACTTTGGGAGGCTGAGGTGGGCGGATCACGAGGTCAGGAGATCGAGACGATACTGGCTAACACGGTGAAACCCTGTCTTTACTAAAAATACAAAAAAATTAGCTGGGCGTGGTGGTGGGCACCTGTAGTCTCAGCTACTCAGGAGGCTGAGGAAGGAAATGGCATGAACCCAGGAGGCGGAGCTTGCAGTGAGCCGAAATTGTGCCACTGCACTCCAGCCTGGGTGACAGAGCGAGACTCTGTCTCAAAAAAAAAAAAAAAAAAAAAAAGATAAGTTGGTTATCTGTTGCTGTATGACAAATATATTAGTTAAGGTACCCCAGAGAAACAGATCCAATGGTGGGGGCAGGAGAGAGAGAGAGAGAGAGAAATTTGTTGTAGGAATTGGCTCATGCAATTATGGAGGTCAAGAAATTCCATAGTGTGCCACTTGAAAGCTGGAGAACCAGGAATGCCAGTGGTGTAATGCCAGCCTGAGTCTGAAGGCCTGAGAATAGGGCCCGGGCAGGAGCAATGGTGTGAGTCCCAGTCTAAGTTCAAAGGCGCGGAGAATCAGGAGCACTGATATCTGCGGGCAGGAGAAGATGGATGTCCCAGCTCACACAGAGACAGCAAAGTTGCCCTTCCTCCACTTTTTTCTTCTATTTGGGCCCTCAGTGAGTTGGAAGATGTCCACCCACGTTGGTGAAGGTGACCTTCCTTACTCAGTCTACTAATGCCAAGGATAATATTTTCTGGAAACACCCTAACAGACACACCCAGAAATAATATTTTACCACCTGTTGGGGCATCCTTTAGCCCAATCAGTTGACACATTTGTGTTTTTTTGAGGCAGGGTTTCGCTCTTTCGCACAGGCTGGAGTGAAGTGGCACAATCTTGGCTTACTGCAACCTCTGTCACCCGGGTTCAAGCAGTTCTCCTGCCTCAGCCTCCTGAGTAGCTGGGATTATAGGCATCCGCCACCAAGCCCGGCTAATTTTTGTATTTTCAGTAGAGACGGGGTTTCACCATGTTGGCCAGGCTGGTCTCGGACTCCTGACCTCAGGTGATCCACCCGCCTCAGCCTCCCAAAGTGCTGGGATTACAGGTGTGAGCCACTGCGCCTGGCCAACACATAAAATTAACAACGACAACAAATTACCCCAAAACACAGTGGCGTGAAGCAACATTTATTATCTCACTGTTTTCATGGGTTGGAAACCCAGGAATGATTTAGCTGGGTCTCCTATTTTGGAGTCTTTCACAGGCTGTAATGACAGTGTTGGCGGGGGTGTAGTGTCATCTCAAAGCTGGACTGGAGAAGGATACTCTTCCACGCTTACTCATGTGGTTGTTGGAAGGATTCAGGTCCTCAGATACTGTTGGCTGGAGCCCACCCTCTGTCCCTTGACGAATGGGTCTCTCCAACATTGCGGCTTTCTTCATCAAAGTGTAATAAGTAAGAAGACAATAAAACAGCATAGCAAGCCAGAAGTCACGCTCTTCTGTAATCTAATCACACAAATGATATTCTATCCCCTTTGCTTATTCTGTTTGTTGAAAGCAAGTCAATATATTCAGCCCACACTCAAGGGGAGGGGATTACAAAAGGGAATGATCGGTGAGGGCGGTGTGTAAGAGCTGCCTACTCCGGAGGATAAGGACAAGTATGGTTATTCTTTGTGTATGTGTGTGTGTATGTATGTGTGGTGTGTGTGTGTGTTTTTGAGACAGAGCCTCACGCTGTCTGCCAGGCTGGGGTGCAGTGGCACAATCTCGGCTCACTCCCACCTCCACCTCCCAGGTTCAAGCAATTCTCCTGCCTTAGCCTCCCGAGTAGCTGGGATTACAGGCATGCACCACCACGCCCAGCTAATTTTTGTATTTTTAGTAGAGACGGGGTTTCACCATGGTCAGGCTGGTCTCGAACTCCTGACCTCAGGTGATCCACCCACTTCGGCCTCCCAAAGTGCTCGGATTACAGGCATGAGCCACTGCGCCCAGCCCGAGTATGGTTATTCTGATGTTCACTACAGGAAATTCAAGATGGGATATGCTGGAAGTATAATTCTGGTGTTGAGAGAGAAAAGGATTTCTTTGTTAAAGATTTTCTTGTGTGTGCATGGTTATGGGCTCGTGCTTTTCATAAAAAATCTCATGTCACTTTCAAAAAATTCTGAAAGGTAGGTGAGAAGACACTGCTGGCCCAGCCTCAAAATTATTTTATATTATTTTATTTTTTTAGAGACAGAGTATCACTCTATCACTCAGCTTGGAGTGCAGTGGCATGATCTTGGTTCACTGCAGCCTCAACCTCCTGGGCTCAAGTGATCCTCCCACCTCAGCCTCCTAAGTAGCTGGGACTAAAGCTATGTACCACCACACCCAGCTAATTTTTAAATTGTTTGTAGAGATGGGGTCTGGCTATGTTGCCCAGGCTGATCTTAACCTCCTGGCCTCAAGTAATCCTCCCACCTCAGCCTCCCAAAGTGCTGGGATTACAGGCGTGATCCACTATGCCTGGTCTTCCAATTTTATTCTGGTGGCTACACTCCATGCAGTGCTATGCTTCAGAAGAGGTGGCTCTAACTACTTCAAGGATGAATCTAGGCCTTTCAAAAATCCTATTCCTTTGCCAGTGATTGGCTTGGGAAGGGACATGCGATCCAATCTCAACCAATAAGATGTGAGAATAGGCTAGGTGCAGCGGCTCAAGCCTGTAATCCCAGCATTTTGGGAGGCCGAGGCAGGTGGATCACTTGAGATTGGGAGTTTGAGACCAGCCTGGCCAATATGGTGAAAACCCCATCTCCACTAAAAATACAAAAAATTAGCTGGGTGTGGTGGTGTGTGCCTGTAGTCCCAGCTCCTCAGGAGGCTGAGGCAGGGGAATCGCTTGAACCTGGGAGGCGGAGGTTGTAGTAAGCCAAGATTGTGCCACTGCATTCCAGCCTGGGTAGAGAGAGTGTGGCTCTGTCTAAAAAAAAAAAAAAAAGATTTGAGAATAAGTTTGTTATGGGGGCACTTCTGAGAAAAGTTTTTGTTTTTGTTCTAAAAAAAGAGACACAAGTCAGAAGTAGTGGTTCCCTTCCTTCACTTTCTTTTCCTTTCCTTCTCTTTCCTCCTTTCTCCTCCGCATCCCCTTGCCTCCTCTTTTCTCGCTTCCCCTTCCCTTCCCTTTTCTTTCCACCTCCATATATTGGTGTGAGTGGATATGGTGCTTGGAGCTTTTGCAGCCATCTTGTGACCAGGAGACAAGGTAACTGAAATTCTGAGAATGACAGAGGAAAAGCAGAAAGGACCTGGGTTTACTCAAAGAGCTTATTGAATAATCCCCATAATAATTGTGCCTCTGGAAATAATATAGTCTATTTTGCTTAAGTCCATTAATTGAGTTAGAGTAATTTGTAGCCAAAAGCATCAATCCAACTCAAGAAAACTCATCCTCTCCATTTTGCAGACAGAAGACTAAGATGTGTTGACTAACTTGCTAAAATCACACAGAATTTTGTTTTAATACAAAGCAAACTCCTTCCTTTAATAGTGGTATGTGTATGTGTTCTTTATGAAGTCTCCTCTGAGCATCTGAGCCCCTGATCATCACTATTTCCTTTACTAAAATCCAACAGTAGATAGCACCTGCACCATACCTCCTAGTATTTTGTTATACACTGGGTCATATTATTCTCTGCTTGTTTTTCCAGTGTTCAGCTCTTTGAGGGCAGGTCCATAGCTCCCCTCGTTTATCACAGTATGAGGTGCACAATACCTGCTTAATATAGACAGGAAAAATTGACACATGACTGAGTTTGAACTGTACTAACAAATCAATAATCTATTCTGCCTCTTGGTATAAAAAATTAATAACCAAATTTTATGGAAATAATATAAATTTTGTTTTTTTGAAACGGGGTCTCATTCTGTCACCCAGACTAGAATGCAGTGGTGTAATCATGGCTCACTGAGGCCTTGCCTTGACCTCTTGGGCTCAAGTGATCCTCCAACGTTAGACTCCTGAGTAGCTGGGACCACAAGTGTGTGCCACCACACCTGGCTAATTTTTTGTGTTTTTGTAGAGATAGGGTTTTTGCCATGTTGCCCAGGCTGGTCTTGAACTCCTGAGCTCAAGCAATCCACCCACCTCAGTCTCCCGAAGTGCTGGGATTACAGGCGTGAGCCACCACGCCCGGCAATATAAATAATTTAAAACTCTTCACAGCCGGGTGCGGTGGCTCATGCCTGTAATCCCCACACTTTGGGAGGCCTAGGCAGGCGGATCACCTGAGGTCAGGAGTTCGAGACCAGCCTGGCCAACATGGTGAACCGCCCCCCACCCCGCCCCACTAAAAATACAAAAATTAGCAAGGTGTGGTGGTACACGCCTGTAATCCCAGCTACTCAGGAGGCTGAGGCAGGAGAATCGCTTGAATCTGGTAGGCGTCTGTCTCAAAAGAAAAGCCTCTTTGTAGAGCCCTTTTTTCTTTTTAAGGGAGGCTGCCATAAATTCATGCTCTGTGTGATTAATAATCATAAAAATAACAATAGTAGAAGTTGCCATTGACTTAGTGCCAATAGGCCAAACTTTATGTGTGTGTGCGTGTGTAGATAAATACATGTTTATATATGTGTATATCAATATACGTGTGTACACACACACACATATCTTTTGAGATAGAATCTTGCTCTGTCACCCAGGCTGCAGTGCAGTGTGGCACCATCACAGCTTACTATAGTCTCTGCCTCCTGGGCTCAAGCAGTCCTCCCGCCTGAGACTCCCAAGTAGCTGGGACCGCAGGTGCACAACCACCATGCCCAGCTAATCTTTGTATTTCTTGTAGAGACAGGGTTTCGTCATGCTGCGGGGAAGGCTGGCCTGCTTTTGTGAGGGGCCATGTCAGAATAGGAGCGGGGAACGGAGCACCATTTTTTTGTCTCAATCAAGTGCTACAGACACAGCACATGGGGCCTGTGGGTACTTCAAGGGCCTGTGAAAATATGTGGGTTCAAAACATAATTATCAGCCTCAAAATGTCAAAAGAAAAACAACTACCCTTATAGGACTTTTTCCTTAGTTCAGCCAAAAACGGGGTCGTTGTTACATGGCCATGAAATATTAGGCATGCAGACACTTTGAAGGGTGAGAAAAGTGGAATTTATTAGGCAAAAAGGAAAAAAAAATCTTAGAAGAGCGAGAGAGGTTCCTGTCAACTGGCCCCGCCTCATGCAGACTGAATTCTTGGGTACCACACCCCGGGAACAGGAGAGAAAGGCCAGGCTCCTCCCTGCTGCAAAGGGCATGAACTTCCCGCCACTCCACCCCATTCTCCCAGTGTGCCGGCTGGGTGGAGGTTTTCCAGGGACCTTCGCCCCTTATACTTGGCTGTCTCACTACAATATTGATTTATAATGTGTGGTTAAGTATTCATAGAATATCACCAATGACACTTTCATCTATTGCCAATTTTAATAGTCATAAATGTATTGATTCCTTGGAAAGCAATTTGAAAGTTCTGATTTTCTCACCACAAAAATTCTCAAAGATATACACTATTTGTAGAGCAATCAGAGCCAATCATAAAATGAGTTACTTGTAGCCACATAATTTCAAAAGCAAAATCTCTTTGAAAATGGTTGTAGGCCTGGCACAGTGGCTCATGCCTATAATCCCAGCACTTTTCGAGGTCAAGGCGGGTGGATTACTTGAGGTCAGGAGTTTGAAACCAGCCTGGCCAACATGGTGGAACCCTGTCTCTACTAAAGATACAAAAAATTACCCGGGCATGGTGCTGCGTGCCTGTAATCCCAGCTACTTGGGAGGCTGAGGCAGAAGAATCGCTTGAACCCAGGAGGCGGAGGTTGCAGTGAGCTGAGATCACTCCACTGCACTTCAGCCTGGGCAATAGAGCCAGACTGTGTCTCAAAAAAAAAAAAGAAAAAAGAAAATGGTTGTAGGCCAGGCATCTTGGCTCTCGCCTGTAATCCCAGCACTTTGGGAGGCCGAGGCAGGTGGATTACTTGAGGTCAGGAGTTGGAGACCAGCCTGGCCAACATGGTGAAACCCCATCTTTACTAAAAATACAAAAATTAGCCAGGTGTGGTGTTGGGCGCCTGTGATCCCAGCTCCTCAGGAGGCTGAGGCAGGAGAATTGCTTGAGCCCAGGAGGCAGAGGTTGCAGCGAGCCAAGATCAGGCCACTGCATTCCAGACTGAGATCCCAGCTCCTGTGAGATCCCAGCACCTGTGATCCCAGCTCCTCAGGAGGCTGAGGCAGGGGAATTGCTTGAGCCCGGGAGGCAGAAGTTGCAGCGAGCCAAGATCAGGCCACCGCGTTCCAGACAGAGCAAGACTCTGTTTCAAAAGAAAAAAAGAAAGGAAACAAAGGAAAGGAAATGAAAGGAAAGGAGAGAGAAGGGGAGGGGAGGGAGGGAGGGAGGGAAAGAGAGAGAGAAAAAAAGAAAGAGAAAGAAAGAAAGAAAGAAAAAAGAAAAAAAGAAAAAAGAAAATTGTTCTAATAAAAAACGTGTAGGATGTAAATGATTTTGACATATGATATAACATGCAGTGGGACCCACCGAAAGTATCCAGAGCCAGGGCCAGCTTTACAGGCAAGTGACCTGTGCATTTAGCACCAGGTCCCAAGTTCATAAGGGCCCTGAGACTGGTTTAATGCTCTGCTCTCATCATCTTGGAAGTCTTTCTTCCTTCCTTCTTCCTTCCTTCTCCCTTCCCTTCCCTTCCCTTCCCTTCCCTTCCCTTCCCTTCCCTTCCCTTCCCTTCCCTTTCCTTCCCTCCCCTCCCCTCCCTTCCCCTCCCCTCCCCACCCCTCCCCTCCCCTCCCCTTCCCTTCCCTTCCCTGTCCCCTTCTCTCTTTCCCCTTCCCCCTTCCCCTTCCCTTTCCCCTTTCCCCCTTCCCTTCCCCTCCCCTCCCCTCCCCTCCCCTTCCTTCCTTCTTTCTTTCTGTCTGTCTTTCTGTCTTTCTTTCAAGACAGGGTCCCATTTTGTTGCCCAGGCTGGAGTACAGTGTGACCATGTAGCTCAGTGCAGCCTCTACCTACTTGGTCCAAGTGACCCTCCCATCTCAGCCTCCAGAGTAGCAGAAACTGCAGGCATGTACCACAACACCAGCCTTGGAAGTCTTCATAATTTTTGAACAATGAGCCACACATTCTTTCTTTTTTTTTTTTTTGATATGGAGTCTCACTCTGTCATCCACGCTGGAGTGCAGTGATGTGATCTCAACTCACTGCAACCAGCGCCTCCCGGGTTCAAGCAATTCTCCTGTCTCAGCCTCCTGAGTAGCTAGGACTACAGGCATCCACCACCATGCTGGGCTAATTTTTGTATTTTTAGTAGAGACTGGGCTTCACCATGTTGGTCAGGCTGGTCTCAAACTCCTGACCTCAGGTGATCCACCTACCTTGGCCTCCCAAAGTGCTGGGATTACAGGTGTGAGCCACCATGCCTGGCCACGCCACACATTCTTATTTTGCACTAGGCCCTACAAATTATGTAGCTGGTCCTGTCCAGACTTCACAAAGATTTTAAAACAGCCCTGTGTGGAGCTCTGTATCCAGTAAAGCTGTGTTGCTTCCCTTTGCAACACAAAAGTTTGTTTTTAGGTCCTGTGTTTAATTCACTTGAAAAATGTGTGAGATTTTGTGGTTTTTTACAAAGTAGCTAGATTTTAAAAGTTAGGGAATTATTGTACTATATAGAAAGACAAAACTCCCACTAAGCAAAGATACAGACCCACATCACTAAGGCATTAGAAACAGCAGCAAGAATTTACGAAAAATAAAGTGTACTTCAAAATTAAATCCAGGCTAAGCACTTCAAAAGGTCCAAATGGCTTCCAGGCTAGGAACCAAGAGTGAACAAGCATTACCTCCACAAATTAAATTTGAAGTGGCTGTAGGACATTTTCATCCAGTTTAGATAAAGTTTTAAAATGGTCCTATCCACAATCCATCAAAGTACTGTCTAAACAAAGGCCAGCATTTTCTGTTTGGGGAAACCAGGGGAGGAAAAACCTTCGGGCCACATCCTGCTGATATCATTGAGAGGCTCAATGGCAGGATAAGGCCCTGAGTGTTCAGGTCCGCCACACTGAGCCCTGAGCTGCAGCTTTCCTCCCACGCCCTGAGGAGTTGCCAGGGCCAGGTGAGGACTCTGCCATTTGTTGGATATGAAAGGAAAGCTCAGCGTAGGGCTTGGTGAGTGGGTACCCCCTCTGAATGAAGTCCAAGTGGTCCTCGGGCAGTATGAAGGGAAGGCTGGGCATTAGAAAGATGTGGGCTCGTTACCATCCTCATCAGTTCTATTACTTCAATACAATTTATTTTAATTTGCTGGCTCATGAGTTTTTTGTTTGTTTGTTTAAAAATGTATTTTCATCAGGCCAGGCGCGGTGGTTCACATCTGTATTCTCAGCACTTTGGGAGGCCAAAGCAGGTGGATCACCTGAGGTTGGGAGTTCGAGACCAGCCTGACCAACATGGAGAAACCCAGTCTCTACTAAAACTACAAAATTAGCTGAGCGTGGTGGCACATGCCTGTAATCCCAGCTCCTCAGGAGGCTGAAGCAGGAGAATCACTTGAACCCTGGAGGCGGAGGTTGCAGTGAGCCGAGATCGCACCATTGCACTCTAGCCTGGGCAACAAGAGCAAAACTCTGTTTCAAAAGAAAAATATGTATGTTCATTGGCTGGGCGCGCTGGCTCACACCTGTAATCCCAGCACTTTGGGAAGCCGAGGTGGGTGGATCATGAGGTCAGGAGTTCAAGACCAGCCTGACTAAGATGGTGAAACCCCATCTGTACTAAAAATACAAAAATTAGCCAGGGAGGGTGGCAGGCACCTGTAATCCCAGCTACTTGGGAGGCTGAGGCAGAGAATTGATTAAACCCAGAGGCGGAGGTTGCAGTGAGCTGAGATCGCACCACTGCACTCCAGCCTGGGTGACATATATATGTATATATGTTCATCATGGACAACTTAGAAAAATATTAAAAAATAGAAGAAGAAATGACCCATAATTCTATTTCTTGAAGAAAAACCACTAGATCATTAATACTTGGGTGTGTTTTTTCTGATCTCTTTTCCACAGTATTGTTCATTTTTACAAGGAAGTGTAGAAAATATATACCCTGGCTGGGTGCAGTGGCTCACGTCTGTAATCCCAGCACTATGGGAGGCCGAGGCGGGCGGATCACGAGGTCAGGAGATCAAGACCATCTGGCTAACGCGGTGAAACCCCGTCTCTACTGAAAATACAAAAACTTAGCAGGGTGTGATGGCGGGCGCCTGTAGTCCCAGCTACTGGGGAGGCTGAGGCAGGAGAATGGTGTGAACCTGGGAAGCGAAGCTTGCAGTGAGCCGAGACGAGATCACGCCACTGCACTCCAGCCTGGGTGACAGAGCCAGACTCCATCTCAAGAAAAAAAAAAAAAATATATATATATATATACCCATATTATATATTTAATTTTGTCCTTTTTCCTCTTAAATGGCATGGTACAATCAGGATAAATAGGAAGGTTGATATAACAGGGTTGAAATAAGTCCAAATTGTAATTTATTAAGTTAAAAATGACTAAGCTTATCAAATAAGAAACAGAAATTGTCATATTGGTTGATAAAGAAAAGCCAGACCTTGGTCGGGCATGGTGGCTTACGCCTGTAATCCCAGCACTTTGGGAGGCTGAAGGGGGTGGGTCACCTGAGGACAGGAGTTTCAAGACCAACCTGGCCAACATGGTGAAACCCCGTCTCTACTACAAATACAAAAATTAGCCAGGCATGGTGGTGCATGCCTGTAGTCCCAGCTACTCAGGTGGCCGACACAAGAGAATCACTTGAACTTGGGAGGGGAGGTTGCAGTGAGCCAAGATGGTACTCCAGCCTGGGCAACAGAGCGAGACTCCTCAAAAAAAAAAAAAAAAAAAAAAAAAAAAGCAGCAAAGAAGGCAAGATAAGGAATTAAGGAGAACATATTCAGAGATAAATTGTTAATGATAAGAGAACGCCATGAACTTTTTTTTACATTTTATTATATTTAATTAATTTATTTATTTTTAGACAGAATTTCACTCTGCTGCCCAGGCTGGTGTGCAGTGGCAAACTTGGCTCACTGCAACTGCCGCCTCCTGGGTTCAATCGATTCTTCTGCCTCAGCCTCCTGAGTAGCTGGGATTACAGGCATGAGCCATCAAGCCTGGCTAATTTTTGTATTATTAGTAGGGATGGGGGCTTTACCACGTTGGCCAGGCTGGTCTCAAACTCTCAACCTCAGGTGATCTGCCCGCCTCGGCCTCCCAAAGTGCTGGGCTTACAGGTGTGAGCCACCATGCCTAGCCTATTTTATTTTACTTTATTGAGATGGTTTCACTCTTGTTTCCCAGGCTGGAGTGCAATGGCACGATCTTGGGCTCACTGCAACCTCTGCCTCCCTGATTCAAGTGATTCTCCTGCCTCAGCCTCCTGAGTAGCTGGGATTACAGGCATGTGCCAGCACGCCCAGGTAATTTTTGTGTTTTTAGTAGAGACAGAGTTTCACCACGTTGGCCAGGCTGGTCTCAATCTCCTGACCTCAAATGATCATCCTGCCTCGGCCTCCCAAAGTGCTGGCATTACAGGCGTAAGCCACCATGCCTGGTCTTATATTTTTCAGACAGGGTCTCACTCTGTCACCCAGGCTGGAGTGCAGTGGTATGATCTTGGCTTACTGCAGCTTTGACCTCCTAGATTCAAGTGATACCCCCACCTCAGCCTCCCAAATAGCTGGGACTACAGACACACACTGCCACACATGACTAATGTGTTTTTTGGTTTTTAGTAATGGTGAGATCTCACTATGTTGTCAAGGCTGGTCTGGAACTCCTGGGCTCAAGTGATCCTCCTGCCTCAGCCTTCAAAGTGTTGGGATTACAGGTGTGAGCCACTATGCCTGGTTTATTTTTAATTGACAAATAATTGTTTTTTTGTTTTCTTCTTTCACAATACAACATGATATTCAAGACAAATAACTTTACATATTTATACAGTATAATATGATGTTTTGAAATGTATTGACAATGTGGAATTATTAAATCAGGCTAATTAACAAATCTGTCACTTCACATATCATTTTTTGGTGTAATGAAACACTTAAAATCTACTCTTCTAGCAATTTTGAAATGTACATTGTGTTTATTGTCATCACCATCCTGTACAATAGGTCACTAAAGCTTATTCCTTTTTTTTGAGACAAGCTCTTGCTCTGTTACCCAGGCTGGACTGCAGTGGTGTGATCATGGCTTCCTGCAACCTTGAACTCCCGGGCTCAAGCAGTCCTCCCACCTCAGCCTCCCGAGTAGCTGGGACTACAGGCATGCACCACCACATCCAGCTAATTAAAAACATGGGATTTTTTTGTAGCAACAGGGTCTTGCTCTGTTGCCAGTACTGGTCTCCAACTCCTAGTCTCAAGCAATCCTCTGGCTTCAGCTTCCAAAGTGCTGGAATTATAGGTGTGAGCCACTGCATCCGGCCAAGGTTATTCTTTCTAATTAAAACTTTGCATACTCTGATCAATAGTTTCTCTTTCCCCTGCCTCCGGTAACCATCATTCTACTCTCTACTTTCATGAATTTAACTGTTTTTTTTTTCTTTTTTGAGATGGAGTCTCACTCTGTTGCCCAGGCTGGAGTGCAGCGGTTTGACCTTGGCTCACTGCTACCTCTGCCTCCTGGGTTCAAGCAATTCTCCTGCCTCAGCCTCCAGAGTAGCTGGGACTACAGGCGCCTGCCACCACGCCTGGCTAATTTTTTTGTATTTTTACTAGAGATGGGGTTTCACCACGTTAGCCGGGATGGTTTCGATCTCCTGACCTCATGATCTGCCCGTCTCGGCCTCCCAAAGTGCTGGGATTACAGGTGTGAGCCACTGCACCCGACCATGAATTCAGCTTTTTAAGATTCCAAATATAAGTGAGATCATGTCATCTTTGTCTTTCTGTGTCTGGCTTATTTCACTTCGCATAATGTCCTCTAGGTTCATCTATGTTGTTGCAAATGATGGGATTCACCCCTCCCACCCTTTTTAAAGGGTAATAGCATTTCATTGTGTATGTATACCATGTTTTCTTTATCCCTTCAACTCAGGATGGATCCCGAGTTGCTTTCATACCTTAGCTATTGGGAACAGTGCTGCAATGAATATGGCAGTGTAAATGCCTCTTTGGTATACTGCTTTCAATTTGTTTGGGTATATATACACAAGCAGGATTACTGGATCTTATGGTCATTCCACTTTTAGTTTTCTAAGGAACTTTCATACCCCATACCGTTTTCCATAATGGCGGTATTAATTCACATTCCCGTCAACAGTGCACAGTTTCCCTTTTCTAGGCACCCTTGCCAACACTTTAGTGTAATGTAATCTTTAAATCTCTCATTTTTGATAATAGCCAATCTAACAGGTATGAGGTAATATCTCAATGCAGTTTTAATATTTTGGATATTAGCCCCTTATTAGATGTAGAGTTTGCAAATATTTTCTCCTAGTTTGTGGGTTCACTCTATTAATTGATTTTTCTTCACTCTATTAATTGATTTTTTTGTTATGCAGAAGTGTTTTAATCTATGCAATTCCATTTGTTTATTTTTGCTTTTGTTACTTGTGATTTTGGGATGATGTCCAAGAAATCTTTGCCCAGGCCAATGTCCTGGACCATTTGCCCTATGTTTTCTTTTTCTTTCTTTTCTTTTCTTTTTCTTTTTCTTTTTTTTTTTTTTTGAGAGTCTCACTCTGTCACCCAGGCCGGAGTGCAATGGCGTGATCTCGGCTCACTACAATCTTCGCTTCCCAAGTTCAAGCGATTCTCCTTCCTCGGTCTCCCAAGTAGCTGGGAATATAGGCATGTGCTACCACACCCGGCTAATTTTTTTATTTTTAGTAGAGGCGGGGTTTCACCATGTTGTCAAGGCTGGTCTTGAACTCCTGACCTCATGATCTGCCCGCCTCAGCTTCCCAAAGTGCTGGGATTACAAGTGAGAGCCACTGCACCCGGCCCCCTATGTTTTCTTCTAGTACTTTTACAGTTTCAGGTTGCAGACCAGAAACCTGATCAGGTGCTAATATTCATGTGATATTAGTATATCTTTTTATTTTTAGAGTTGGGGGTCTTGATTTGTTGCTCAGGCTGGATTGCAGTGTCACAATCATAGCTTGCTACAGCCTCAAACTCCTGGGCTCAAGTGATGCTCCAGTCTCAGCCCCCTGAATTGCTGGGCCTACAAACAGATGCCACCACACCCAACTCTATCAGTAATTTCTGTTGGAGGTTTGCCCCTGCAGGGTGAGACTACTTCTTCTTTTTTTTTGAGACCGAGTTTTGCTTTTGTTGCCCAGGCTGGAGTGCAATGGCGTGATCTTGGCTCACTGCAACCTCTGCCTCCCAGGTTCAAGCGATTCTCCTGCCTCAGCTCCTTGAGTAGCTGGGATTATAGGCGCCCGCCATCATGCCCGGCCAATTTTTGTATTTTTAGTAGAGATGCAGTTTCACCATGTTGGCCAGGCTGGTCTCGAACTCCTGACCTCGTGATCCGCCCGCTTCAGCCTCCTAAAGTGCTGGGATTACAGGCGTGAGCCACCGCACCCGACTGGGTGAAACTACTTCTTAGGTAAATGGGTAGGCTCCATTGTCCTGGGAGAAAGACTATACTCATACATGGCTTAACGATAGGAATATATGCTGGAAAATGTGTCCTTAGCTGATTTTGTCATTGTGCAAACATCATAGGTGTACTTACACAGTCTTAGATGGTGTAGCCTACTGCACATCTAGGCTACATGGTGTAGCCTTTTGCTCCTAGGCTACAAACTTGTAAAGCATGTTACCGTACTGAATACTGGAGACAATTGCAACACAATGATAAGTATTAGTGCATCTGAACATAGAATAGGCACAGTAAAAATATGGTATTATAATTTTTTCAGTAGCCAATTACTGGAGGTATTATCACCTTATGGGACAACAGTCATTTATGCAAAACGTCATTGACTGAAACCTCTTTATGCAGCATATGACTATATTTACCTTGGAATTATCTCCACTGTTCAGCAGAGTCACATGATTGGTGTCTCTTAATTATATTAAAACATGAATGTTTTTTGTGGCTGGGTGCAATGGCTCACGCCTGTAATCCCAGCACTTTGGGAGGCCCAGGCCGGCAGATCACTTGAAGTCAGGAGTTCGAAACCAGTCTGGCCAACATGGCGAAACCCTGTCTCTACTAAAAATACAAAAATTAGCTGGATGTGGTGACACTCACCTGTAATCCCAGCTACTCAGGAGGCTGAGGCAGGAGAATTGCTTGAACCCGCAAGGCAGTGGTTGCAGTGAGCCAAGATCACACTACTGCACTCCAGCCTGGGCAACAGAACAAGATTCCATCTTAACAACAAAAAAAATAATAATAAGAAGAAAAAAGTTGTTGTTATGTGGGATGACTGGACCCATGTTTCGGGGAATAAAGTTTAATACTTAGACTTTTGCTCTTTTGAGTAGTTTCAAGTCTCTGCTGTGGAGGAAGGGGGGCAGGGGGAAGGTGGGTCTGACCTGAGAGGCAACAGACTCCAGAACATTCCAGACACAGCCCTTCAAAGGCTGGCCAGTACTAAGGAAAGTGGTTAGGTATAGGGTCCAGCCCTACGGGGCTTAGCAGGAGAGACTGTAAGAAATAAAGACATAAGACAAAGAGATAAAGAGAAAACAGCTGGGCCCGGGGGACCACTACCACCAAGATGCAGAGACTGGTAGTGGCCCTGAATGGCTGGGCACGCTGATATTTATTGCATACAAGACCAGCGGGGCAGGGTAAGGAGGCTGAGTTGTGCAAGTGATTGATAAGGTCAAGCAAGTCACGTGATCTCAGGACAGGGGGCCCTTCCCTCTTAGGTAGCCGAAGCAGAGAGAGAGAAGGCAGCATACGTCAGCGTTTTCTTCTATGCATTTATCAGAAAGATCAAAGACTTTAAGACTTTCACTATTTCTTCTACTGCTATCTTCTAAGAACTTCAAAGAAGAACCAGGAGTACGGGAGGAACATGAAAGTGGACAAGAAGCGTGACCACTGAAGCACAGCATCACAGGGAGGGGTTTAGGCCTCCGGATGACTGCGGGCAGGCCTGGATGATATCTAGCCTCCCACAAGAAGCTGGTGGAGCAGAGTGTTCCCTGACTCCTCCAAGGAAAGGGAGGCTCCCTTTCACGGTCTGCTAAGTAACGGGTGCCTTCCCAGGCACTGGTGTTACTGCTTGACCAAGGAGCCCTCAAGCGGCCTTTATGCGAGCGTGACAGAGGGCTCACCTCTTGCCTTCTAGGTCACTTCTCACAATATCCCTTCAGCACCTGACCCTATACCTGCCGCTTATTCCTTGGCTATGTTAGTAATACAACAAAGAGTAATATTAAAAGCTAATGATTAATAATGTTTATACTAATGATTGATAATGTCCATGATCATCTCTATATCTAATTTGTATTACGACTATTCTTATTCTAACTATTTTCTTTATTATACTGAAACAGTTTGTGCTTTCAGTTTCTTGCCTTGGCACCTGAGTAATCCTTCGCCCACAGTTAGATTTGTGAGGTGAAACAGTGGATGCTTGTGGCTTTTCCGCAGTATGTGTACTCAGGCCAGGTTGACTTGGAGGAAAGCCATCATCTGATACTCTAAAACAGAGCCATCCAGCCCTGGAGGTAACTGTGAAGCACAGGGTTCGAGCCTCCTCCATCATCCTCAGGGCACTGTGTGTTTCAGGGTACTCTGGGCACTGCCTTCTTAGAGCTGTAATCTCTAGGATTTTTCACTTTCTAGACCAGCTCACTGGCACCACCTTCCCCTCAGTAGCTAAAGAACTGCCAACCCACGCTGGCAGGGAGAGCTCGGACCTCACCCCTTAGAGCACACTGGGGACTGACTGGGCACATTATAGCCCACTGCTCCACTAAGAATTACACACCAAGAGTGCATAAAACAGCCTAAGAGGCCGGGCGTGGTGGCTCACGCCTGTAATCCCAGCACTTTGGGAGGCCAATGTGGGCGGATCATAAGGTCAAGAAATAGAGACCATCCTGGCCAACATGGTGAAACCCCATCTCTACTAAAAATACAAAAATTAACTGGGCGTGGTGGCACATGCCTATAGTCCCAGCTACTCGGGAAGCTGAGGCAGGAAAATGGCTTGAACCCAGGAGGCAGAGGTTGCAGTGAGCCAAGATCGTGTCACTGCACTCCAGCCTGGTGACAGGGCAAGACTTTGTCTCAGAAAAAAAAAAAAAGTCAGGTGTGGTGGCACATGCCTGTAATGCCAGCTACTTGGGAGGCTGAGGCAGGAGAATCGCTTGAACCCGGGAGGCGGAGGTTGCAGTGAGTCAAGATCGTGCCATTGCACTCCAGCCTGGGCAACAGGGTGAGACTCTGTCTCAGAAAAAAACAAACAAACAAAGAAACAAAAAACAGCATCAAAAGGAGATGGAGGCCAGGCATGGTGATTCACACCTGTAATTTTAGCACTCTGGGAGGCTGAGGCAGGAGGATTACTTGAGTTCAGGAGTTCAAGACCAGCCTGGCAACACAATGAGACTTCATCTCTATTAGGAAAAAAAAGAAAGAAACAGATGGAGACATTCCTTTTTCTACTTACTTTCAGAAATAATACTTTTTTTTTTTGAGATGGAGTCTTGCTCTGTCGCCCAGGCTGGTGTGCAGTGGTGCAATTTCGGCTCACTGCAACCTCCACCTCCTGAGTTCAAGTGATTCTCCTACCTCAGCCTCCCAAGTAGCTGGCATTACAGTCACCTGCCATCATGCCCAGCTAATTTTTGTATTTTTGTAGAGAGGGGGTTTCACCATGTTGGCCAAGCTGGTCTTGAACTTCTGACCTCAGGTTATCTGCCCACCTCGGCCTCCCAAAGGGCTGGGATTGCAGGTGTGAGCCACTGTGCCCGGCCCAGAAATAATACTTTTTAATATTGTAGTAAAATATACATTGCATTACATTTATCATTTTAACAGGTTTTAGGCATACAGTTCAGTGGCATTAAGTACATTCACATTGTTCCACAATCATCACCAACCATCCACCTGCAAAATGTTTTCATCTTCCCAAACCGAAGCTCTGTACTCATTAAACAGTAACTCCCCATTCCCCTAGCCCCAGGCCCTTGCAACCACTATTTCACTTTCTGTCTCTAGGAATTTGACTCCTCAAGATACCTCATATAAGTCGACTCATACAGTAGTTGTCCTTTTGCAACTGGCTTATTTTTTTGTTCCCTACAGCATGGATGATGTAGCCTGTGTCAGAATCCCTTCTTTTAAAAATCTGAATAATGTTTCAGTGTATGTATATGTCACATTTTGCACATCCAATCCAGAAATAACACTTCTTCATTTGTTTTCTATAATTTAGTGTTGACAGATATATTTGGGTGACTTCATACATAGGGAAAATGTCAGAATTCTTTCCCTCTTGTGCTGATACACATTTATTTGCTTTTTGTTTTTACTATTTTTTTGAGACAGTGTCTTGCTTGGCTACCCAGGTTGGAGTGAAGTGTCAGGAACACGGCTCACTGCAGCGTTGACCTTCTGGGCGCAAGTGATCCTCCCCCTCCACCTCTCAAAGTGCTGGGATTACAGGCATGAGCCACTGTGTCCGGCCAGCATTTTTTTTTTAGACAGAGTCTCGCTCTGTCACCCAGGCTGGAGTGCAGTGGTGCGATCTCAGCTCACTGCAACCTCTACCTCCCGGGTTCAAGACATTCTCCTGCCTCAGCCTCCTGAGTAGCTGGGATTATAGGCACTTGCCACCACGCCCAGCTAATTTTTGTATTTTTAGTAGAGACGGGGTTTCGCCATGTTGGTCGAGCTGGTCTCAAACTCCTGACCTCAGGTGATCCACCTGCCTCAGCCTCCCAAAGTGCTGGGATTACAGGTATGAGCCACTGCGCCTGGCCAGCTTTTTTCTTTTCCTTTTTTTTTTTTTTTTTTTAAGCAGCAGATTGAACTAGCAGGCGCAAGATTCTCCCTTATCTCTTGGAGATTAGTTAACATTTTATTTGTAAATAAAATTGTGAGTGATGGCTTCCTCACAATACTGCTGATGGGTACATAAGAGCTGTTGTTCTCATTAATGTGTCATTGAATAATCGAATTCTAATTTAATTTTTCTCTACGATAGGTGTCTATGTAATCTGTGCCATTTTTAGTCCTTTAAGGTCAAATATACTTTATTTACTTTTATTTCATTGAGATGGAGTTTAGCTCTTGTTGCCCAGGCTGGAGTGCAATGGTGCAATTTTGGCTCACTGCAACCTCTGCCTCCCAGGTTCAAGCGATTCTCCTGCTTCAGCCTCCCGAGTAGCTACAGGCATATGCCACCAGGCCAGGCTGATTTTTGTATTTTTAGTAGAGACGGGGTTTCACCATGTTGGCCAAACTGGTCTCCAACTCCTGACTTCAGGTGATCCACCTGCCTCAGCCTGCCAAAGTGCAGGGATTACAGGTGTGAGCCAGCGTGCCTGGCCAAGGTCAGATATACTTTAAAATTACAATTATCAGAGCCTTGGCAGTTTTAAAAAATGGATGTCTCTGCTAGACAAGTTGATTTTTTCTGCTGTTCTGATTATAATGTCTGTATTGTAGGTTTTGAAGGGCCATGGCTTTTCTGCCTGTCATTCTACCCAACATAGCTGTGGTGACCCCATTTCAAGTTGCCCTAAGGCACCTGTTTGCTTCTGCAATCTGGCTTCATACATGTCCAGCCTGGTGGTGCTAGATTGCATCAACCACATCAGAAATGTTGACTCAGTGACTGTTCCTTGATCTGCTGGTGACTCTAACATGACATCTGAAGTGGAGAGAGAGGCAGACCAAAGTGGTACAATGTTCATGGGCATTGGCAAATCTTTATTTTTCCATTTTGGAGAATGTACTTCACCTTTCTCTAAGCTTTATTATCTGTAAAAAGACAATAATACATTCCTCAGAGTAGTATTGCAAGGATTTAGTGAAATAGTAAAAAGGTACAATTATTCAGTGAAGTATAGCTACTGAAAGAAAAAAAATCATATTTTGCCATACATTTATACATTTCCTTTCTATGATATAATATTTGGTCTGAAGCATAATTCTAAACTGAAGCTAATTTCTTGGGATCCTGGATTTTTTGTTATGTTTTTCTTTTTCTTTCTTTTCTTTTCTTTTTTTTTTTGAGACAGTCTTCTTCTGTCACCCAGGCTGGAGTGCAGTGGTGTAGTCATGGTTCACTATAGCGTCAACCACCCGGGCTCAAGTGATCCTCCCATCTCAGCCTCCTGAGTAGCTGGGACTACCGGTGCATACCACCATGCCTGGCTGATTTTTTGTGGTTTTTTTTTTTTTTTTGTAGAGACAGGGTTTTGCTATATTGCCCAGGCTGGTCTTGAACTCCTGGGCTCCAGTGATCCTCTTGCCTCCGCCTCCCAAAGTGATAGGATTACAGGCATGAGCTACCATGCCTGGCCTGTTATGTTTTTCATATACATGTTGATATTTCTTTCTTGTCTTTTTTTTTTTTGAGGTGGAGTTTTATTCTTGTTGCCCAGGCTGGAGTGCAATGGCACCATCTTGGCTCACTGCAACCTCTGCCTTCCTGGTTCAAGCGATTCTCCTGCCTCAGCCTCCCAAGTAGCTGGGATTACAGGCATGTACCACCACGCTCGGCTAATTTTGTATTTTTAGTAGAGACGGGGTTTCTCCATGTTGGTCAGGTTGGTTTCCAACTCCCGACCTCAGGTGATCCGCCCGCCTCAGCCTCCCAAAGTGCTGGGATTACAGGCATGAGCCACTGCACCCAGCCAAATGTTGATATTTTGTTTGCTGTGTATTGCTGAGAAAGTTAACATCAGTGATGATTTTGTTTAGGAACAGGTTTTTTTTCTTGAAGATAGACTTCTGGAATTCACAAAACCTGTTAATCTGTATATTGTAATTACAGTACTTCTTTTTTAAAACAAATGTTTAATTAAAAACAAACGAACAAACAAAAAAACCTCACTTTAGGCCAGGCTCAGTGGCTCACACCTGTAATCCCAGCATTTTGGGAGGCCGAGGTGGGAGGATTGCTTGATGCCAGGATTTCAAGACCAGCCTTACAACATAATGAGACCCTGTCTCTACAAAAAAAGTTTAAAAAATTATCCAGCTATGGTGGCATGTGCATATAGTCTCAGTTACTTGGGAATCTGAGGTGGGAGGATCACCTGAGCCCTTGAGGTTTGAGTGAGCTATGATCATTCCACTGCACTCCAGCCTGAGTGACAGAGAGACCCTGTCTTTAAAAAAACAAAACAAAAAACTAAAAATCAAAAAACAAAAAAAGTAATGAACTCAGTTGCGGTGGCTCACATTTATCATCACAGCACTTTGTGAGGCTGAGGACAGAGGATCCCTTGAGTCCAGGAGTTTGAGACCAGCTTGGGCAATGTGGCAAAACCCCATTTCTACAAAAACTTAGTCGGGTGTAGTGGCGCACACCTGCAGTTCCAGCTACTCCGGAGACTGAGGTGGGAGGATCATCTGAGCTCAGGAGGTTGCGGCTGCAGTGAACCATCATCACACTACTGCACTCCAGCCTGGGTGACAGAGCAAGACCCTATCTCAAAAAGACAAAAAATAAAAAAATTAATGAACTCATTTTAGAAAAGAAAGGTTTGCTTTGATTTTTAATTACCCATAATTACCCACAATACAGAACTAATCACTGTTATTATTTTGGAATATTTTCTTCCAATCTTTCTTAGTTTCATGCATTCTTGTACATAACAGGTATAATGGTTTTATATCATTATATGAATATTTTCTATTGTCTTAGTTTGACAAGACCCTAAGACAAGAGTTTGAATGTCAAGAGATTATTGGTAGATGATCCCAGGAAACACCCACCAGGGAGTGGGGAAGTGAGACAGGGGAGGGAATGAAGCCAATAAAGGGTATATCATCAGACATGTCCCAGTCTGGGCTACTGGAGAGTAATCCTGCTGAGGAAATTTAGGAGACAGTATAAACACAAACCTCAGTTACCTGAGGAGTGAGTGAGTGAGTGGCGTTATTTATACACCAGCTCTTGTCCATCTATTAGTTGATTGTTGCTGGAGAAGGAGGGCAGAGGGAGACACTAACTCCCTGGCCTGCCTTGTACTTGGGCTAAACCAACTCTGGTGGAGCAGAAGGACTTGAGGCAGAGACGCAGGAAGTCTGGCTAGTGTGAAATGGTAAGGGCCTGGGGGTTCTGGTCAGGCACTGACAACATCTACTATACCCATCATATTAGTTCATTCTCACACTGCTGTAAAGAAATACCCAAGACTGTGTAATTTATAAAGGAAAGTGCTTTAATTGACTCACAGTTCCACATGGCTGGGGAGGCCTCAGGAAACTTACAATCATGGCAGAAGGTGGGGAAACAAGGACCTTCTTCACATTGTGGCAGGAGAGAGGGGAGCAAGGAGTGAAGGGGGAAGAGCCCCTTATAAAATACTATCACGATAACAACTGCCTCCATGATCCAATCACCTCCCATCGGGTTTCTCCCTCAACACATGGGGATTGTGGTGATTACAATTCGAGATGAGATTTGGTTGGAGACACACAGCCAAACCCTATCACCTACGTTGTTAAAATTGGCTATGGAATAGTCCACGGTGTGGAGGACTGCTTTCCCAAGGATTTCTCTCCTGCAATTATATATTTTCTCTCTCTACTCACAGAGACATTTCTCAGAGAAGTTGTGTATAACCTCTGTCTTTACATCTTCACATTCCATTCTCTCCTCAACATATTTTAATTAGGGTCTGTCTCCCTCTCTTTAAAATACTGATTTGATCAATTCACCAAAGGTCCCCACGTTGTTAAATACAGTGGCTGCTCTTCTGTCCTCAATTTCCCAGCCTCTCAGGAGCATGGGCTCCAGCTTTCCTTTCTTGAAACATTTTCTTCACTTCTGTGACTCTATTTTTTTTCTCACTTCAGTCTCCTTTGATAGGTTCTCTACCTGGAAATGTTGGGGGGCTGACTTTCTGTTTTTAACTAATGTGTCCAAATATTATCATTTTAACATGTAATCCATGTAAAAAAATCATTCATGAGATGTTAAACACATTTTTCTTGACACTGTCTTTGAAGTCAGTGTGTTTTATACTTCCAGAACATCTCAACTGGGACCAGCCACGTTTCAAGTCCTCAAAATGCTCATGTGGACACTGCTACCATATTGTACAGCCAAGGGTCTATGGTATTAGTAAACACTTTTATGGGTGCAAGTGAACATATTTTTCAGTAATTGGAAGAATATTTTTTGCAGGTGTCTTAGTTTGGGTTCCCACAGCAGCAAACCTTGAGACAGGATTAGATTGCAAGTAGTTTATTTGGAGGTGATCCCAGAAAACACTTATAGGGAGTAGAGAAGTAAGACAGAAGAGAGAAGGAAGCCAATACAAGGAGATTTCAAAAAGTTCATGGAATCACAATCAGTTGCAGATTTCTTTGCTCCTTTTCCACTCCCACTGCTTCACTTGACTAGCCTAAAAAAACAAATTCATGAAAAAATGGACTTAACAGATAAAAATAAAAATTATAAACTTTATTTCTCAATGTAAGATCCATCAAGTTCGAGACACCTTGGTAAGCAATGATGCCAGTCATTAGTCCATCCATAAAGAATTGAGAGTCCTGGCCAGGTGCGGTGGCTCACACCTGTAATCCTAGCACTTTGGAAGGCTGAGGTGGGTGGATCACTTGAGGTTGGGAGTTCGAGACCAGTCTGACCAACATGGAGAAACTCCATCTCTACTAAAAATACAAAATTAACTGAGTGTGGTGATGCATGCCTGTAATCCCAGCTACTCGGGAGGCTGAGGCAGGAGAATCGCTTGAACCTGGGAGGTGGAGGTTGTGGTGGGCTGAGATCATGCCATTGCACTCTAGCTTGGGCAACAAGAGCAAAACTCTGATTCAAAAGAAAAAAAAAAAGTATTGAGAGTCCTGAGAATTCAACCATACAGTATTAACAGTAATAACTAAAGAAAAATGAGTGCCCTTTAAATATATTTTAAGATTAGGAAGCAAAAAGAAGTCAGAAAGCATCAAATCAGAACTGTAATGTGAATACTAGTGATTTCCCATTGAAACGCTTGGGAAATTGTCCTGATTTGATGAGAGGAATGAGCAGGAACATTGTCGAGGTGGAGAAGGACTCTGGTGAAGCTTTCCCAGGCATTTTTCTGCTAACGCTTTGGCTAATTTTCTCAAAACACTCATAGCAAGCAGATGTTATCATTCTTTGGCCCTCCAGAACATCAACAAGCAAAATATCTTGAGCATTTCAGAAAACTGTTTTGTGACCCTTGCTCTTGACTGCTCTGTTTGTGCTGTGACTGGACTGCTTCCACTTCTCAGTAGCCATTGCTTTGATTGTGCTTTGTCTTCAGGATCGTACTAGTAAAGCCATGCTTCATCTCCTGTTACAACTCTTTGAAAAAAATACTTCAGGGTCTTGATCTCACTTGTTTAAAACTTCCACTGAAAGCTCTGCTCTTCTCTGTAGCTGATCTGGGCACAGCAGTTTTGACACCTATTGAGTGAAAAGTTTGCTCAACTTTAATTTTTCAGTCAGAGCTGTGTTAAGCTGAACCAACTGAGATGTCTGTGGTGTTTGCTATTGTTAATATGGTGTTGGCTGCTGTTAATTGTTGGTCTTCTTCAATTAGGGCACAAACAAGATGATTTTTTTCCATAAAATTGATGTGGATGGTCTGCCACTGCAGGCCTCATGTTTAACATCTTCTCATCCCTCCTTAAAACAAGTTATCCATTGTTATTTTTTTCTTTTCTTTTTTTTTTTTTTTTTTTTTTTTTAGACAAGTTCTCACTCTGTCACACAGGCTGCAGTGCAGTGGCATAATCACAGCTCACTACAACCTTGACCTCCTGGGCTCAAGTGATCCTCCTGCCTCAGCCTCCCAAGTAGCTGGGACTCCACCACTATGCCCAGCTAACTTTATTAATTCTTTTGGTAGAGATGAGTTTTCACTATGTTGTCCAGGTTGGGTCTCGAACTCCTGGGCTCAACCAATCCTCCCACCGCAGCTTCCCAAAGTGCTGGGATTATAGGGGTGAGCCACCATGCCTGGCCAAGTTATTCATGATTTTGAGACGGAGTTTTGCTCTTGTTGCCCAGGCTTGAGTGCAGTGGTGCGATCTCAGCTCACTGCAACCTCTATCTGTCAGGCATTTGAGCCCAAGCTAAGCCATCATATCCCCTATGACCTGCAATGTACACGGCCAGATGGCCGGTTCCTGCCTTAACTGATGACATTCCACCACAAAAGAAATGAAAATGGCCTGTTCCTCCCTTAACTGATGACATTATCTTGCAAAATTCCTTCTCCTGGCTCATCCTGGCTCAAAAGCTCCCCCAGTGAGCACCTTGTGACCCCCACCCCTGCCTGCCAGAGAACAGCTCCCTTTCACTGTAATTTTCCTTTACCGACCCATATCTTATAAAACGGCCCCACCCCTATCTCCCCTTGCAGACTTTCTTTTCGGACGCAGCCCGCCTGCACCCAGGTGAAATAAACAGCCTTGTTGCTCACACAAAGCCTGTTTGGTGGTCTCTTCACACAGACGTGAGTGAAACTATCTACTAAGTTCAAGGTATTCTCCTGCCTCAGCCTCCCAGGTAGCTGGGGTTACAGGCATCTGCCACCATGCCCGGCTAATTTTTTGTATTTTTAGTACAGACGGGGTTTCACCAAGGTGGCCAGGCTGGTCTCAAACTCCTGACCTCAGGTGATCCACCCACCTAGGCCTCCCAAAGTGCTGGGATTACAGGCCACTGTGCTCAGCCAAATGGTTGCATTCTTCTGAGTTTCTGATAAGTCTCTCCAAAGGAGGCAATCAGAATATGCATCTATCTCTGTGAGCAGAGGGGTGACTTTGAATAGAATGGGAGGCAGATTTGCCCTGAGCAGTTCCCAGCTTGAAGTGGCCCTAATATTTTTTCCTTTGACAAATCACTCTTAAGACATCTTTAGGCTGGGTGCGGTGGCTCTCATCTGTAATCCCAGCACTTTAGGAGGCTGAGGCTGGCAGATCGCTTGAGCTCAGGAGTTCGAGACCAGCCTGGGCAACACAGCAAAACCCCCTCTCTACCAAAAAAATACAAAAGTTAGCTGGGCATGGTGGTGCATGCCCGTAGTTCCAGCTACTTGGGAGGCTGAGACGGGAGGATGGGCTTGAGCCCAGGAGGTTGTAGTGAGCCAAGATTGCACCACTGCACTCCAGCCTGGGCGAGAGCTAGACCGTTTCAAAAACAAACAAACAAACAAAAAAGAAGACATCTTCCTCATCTTTGCAGGCTCATTCCCTGGCCTAGCTGTCATGTATCCAGAAGGCATTCACTAAAGATGTATTCAATGAATGGGAAAAAAAACCCCATCCTTTAATTTGTATATTGCCTTCAGAGTGTATTCACAAGTTGTGAGACTCACAATAATCCTGTGAAGAAGCAAGAGTGGGGATTCTGATCCCTACTTTGTTTTTAAATGTATTTTTATGTTTTTAGAGACAGGGTCTCTCACTCTGTCTCCCAGGTTGGAGTGTAGTCATGCAATCAGAGCTCACTGCAGCCTCAAACTCCTAGGCTCAAGTGATCCTCCCATCTTACCCTCCTTAGTAGCTAGGACTACAGGTGTGTGACACCATGCCTGGCTAATTTAAAAAACATTATTATTATTATTTTTTATTTTTATTTTTTGTAGAGACAGCATCTCATCACATTGCCCAGGCTGGTCTCGAACTCCTGGCTTCAAGCGATGCTCCTGCCTTGGGCTCCCAAAATGTTGAACTTATAGGTGTGAGCTACCATGCCCTGCCTGACCCCATTTTATTGTTATTGTATTTTTTGAGATGGAGTTTAGTCCTGTCACTTAGGCTGGAGTGCAGCAGCGTGCTCTTGGCTCATGGCTCACTGCAACCTCTGCAGCCCAGGTTCAAGCAATTCTCCTGCCTTAGTGTCTCAAGTAGCTGGGACTACAGGTGCATGCCACCAAGCCCGGCTACAATTTTTTTTTTTTTTGAGACAGAATCTCGCTCTGTCGCCAGGCTGGAGTGCAGTGGCATGATCTCAGCTCACTGCAACCTCTGACTCCCTGGTTCAAGCAATTCTTCTGCCTCAATCTCTTGGGTAGCTGGGATCACAGGCACATGCCACCACACCCAGATAATTTTTGTATTTTTAGTAGAGATGGGGTTTTGCCATGTTGGCAAGGCTGGTTTCTAACTCCTGACCTCAGGTGATCTGCCCGCCTCTGCCTCCCAAAGTGCTGGGATAACAGGCATGAGCCACTGCGCCCGCCCTGACCCCATTTTAGACCGGAGAAAAATAACAGTCAGAAAGGTTAGGTAACAAGTGAAAAGATATAAAGCCCTGGTCCCCTGGTTCCATATCCACTCCTCTCTGCAGTCAGACACTGCTCTACAGCATCTCTTCCAAATACCACATTGTTAATATTCAGAAAAGAATGTTAAGAAGTTCCAAAAGATCTTAATTAAGAAAAAAATAAGCCTGTGCAGGAGCCGAAGGGACTGAGCACTTTGGCAGTTTGGAGATGGCTAATTATGGTTCTTACACAGTTGCTGGGGGTAGGGAGAGAATTCTGGGACAGTCTGACAAAGGAAGTCACTAGATTTCTAACTTTAGTAAACAGGTTCACTAGCTTGGAAGTGGAACTGGTAGCTCAGCATTTACTGGGCTAGAAAACTTAGGAAGTTTCAAAGGGCATTGTAAATCAGGTGAAGGCTGACTATTTTGGTTTATAGCTTACATTACCTGAGAAAGAGCTATCAGAAAGTTAGGTTATTGAATGATCATAGCTTTCCCACAGTAGTCAACTTAAAATATTGAAAGAGTGACGCTCAGACTTAAGACCACGGCACACCGGCTCGGCCAAGAGATCTTTATTGGAGGCAGCAGGCTGGGCTGGGCAGGAGACAGAGAGAGAGAGAGCGGTGGGGGGTTTGCTTCTTTTATGCCCAGGAGGGCTGCGTGGATGTTTGTGATTGGTTGGTGTGGGGCTTAGAGCGAGGTGGGAAAAACACCTCTCTCTGATTGGTTTTTCCTTTGACGGGCTTGCATTGAGGAAGGAGAACCCGGAACGAGCGCCATTAGGGTGCTCTTGTTACCTAACATTCCTCCCTTTTTTGTTTTTTAAGAAGTGGGGAGGTGGGCGTCGCTGTTCGTCTGGCTACTTCCTGCTGAACGGGGGCGTCGTGGGGAAGGGATATTGGAGGACTGTAGGGGCAGAGCAACAGCAGGAGGCCAAAGAAGATGGCGCTGAAGGTGAACACTTCCTGGGGTGTGAAGTCTAAAGATGTCCCTTGTAAGTAGAGGTCATCTATGGACGCGAGCCATCCGTATGGCAGGGAAGGATCTGCTATGAGCCACGTATCTTCTTGGAGGGCCTGGAGGAAATCTAAGAAATTACAGGTCCTGGAGGTGGAGGCCATGGGTAGGTGAGTCCTGGTCGTCTTCTTCGGTTGCTAGGAGTTGGTAGTGCCTGATGAGAAGCTGGTTAAAAGTCTGGTTAGATAAGGAGGAGATTCATTGTTGCATGAACTTTATTAAGCAAGGGAGGAGGGTACAGAAGGCTACTATTCCTAGGAGGGGTCTGAGAAATGGTAGGACCCAAGCTAAAAGAGGCATTTTTAGAGTGTCCCAAAGTGAGAAGCCTGTATTCGTTTCGAGGAGCTTTTGTCTTATGTCATTAAGATTTTTTATGTTAGTCTCGATAACCTGGGACTCATTGATAAAGTAACAACAGCTTTCTTGGAGGAAAATGCATGTGCCTCCTTTTTCAGCTGTCAGGAGGTCTAGGGCTCTGCGGTTTTGGAGGACTACTCCGGCTAAAGAGGTGATTTGTCGCTGCAAGGTGGCTAGTGACTGCGCAGTTTGTTCAATAGTGGATTCTAGGTGTATCTTTAATTCATTAACCTGCGAGACTCCATATCCGAGAGGGAGGTGGCCCCTGGAGCGGAGCCTGGAAGGGAGGTTGCAAGGGAGAGGCCAAGGATGGCAGGTATAAAGGCAGCCCGTCTTTTTCTTGGGGCCTGATTTATGGGAGGGTGGTTAAGGTTGAAGGCAGTGGTCCCTTCGGAAAGGGAGAGGAGGGTAAGTTGTGGCAGGAGTGTGAAGGGGAAGCAGGTGGTATTGATGGAGGAGTTGATTGTTTTGTAAAGAGTGTGGTTACACCAGAAGAAGTATCCATCGGGGGCAGAAGAGTTAGGGTATGGGGTGGTGGTATTACAGAAGGGAGGGGATTCTGGGATGTTTGTGTAGCAGGTAACGGCCTGGGACATGTTGAAGAGGGGAACACTGAATATTAAGAGGGTGTTTGGGAGTGATGAATGACTGGTAGTGTTAGTAGTGTTCGGGAGGGCGACAGGAACAGCAATAAGTGGCGGTTTATTGAGGCTGGCACATAGGAAGCAGTTGGAGGGAGAGATGTTAGAGGTGTTTAAGAGTTGGATTCCTTCCTGTAGAAGTAAGAGCTAAGACTGCTGTACTGAGACAGAAACAGAGGAGGAGTCTAGCTGCTGAAGGAGGTCTTCGGCAGCTTGAGAGGTGTCGCTGGAGACGCCGGGAAGTGTGAGGAAAGGAAGGGGGGGCACTGGGGCATGATCAGGAACTTATGAGAGCATGTTAGGGGCGGGGTGGTCTTTGGCTGCATGGGGTGGCCCCCTACTTGGACTATAGGAGGGCCAGAGGTGGAGACAGCGCCTTAATACTCCTGCAGAACCGAGGAAGTAGGAGGGAAATGACGAGATGCCTACTCACCGCAAGAGGCACCCTGGGCTCCTGCGTGGTGATGGTGTGTGTCGGGAAGAGGTCCTAGGGCCCCGTCAGTCGTAGGCTGCCAACTTAATGAGATCGGCTTTAGGACGGGGTCTGGCCCAGCTCCCCCGAGGGAGCTCGGGCAGTCGGTCGCCCAGTGGCCGGATTGTTGGCACTTGGGGCATGGTCTCTTGGGTGGCCTGGGATTATGACACTCACGAGCCCAGTGACCTTTGTTCCCACATTTAAAACAGGGTCCAGGGGGTTGGCGGTGAGTGGTGGACATAGAGGCATGGCGTCTGATAGGCTGGGCTGAGGCCTGGAAGGCCTGAGCCAACATCTGGCACTTATGCGTCCTTGTCTGCTCGTCACGATTGTGATAGACTTTGTGAGGATCTCGGTCTGCGGGGTAAAGGGACCTCTGTCTAGCTGTTTTTAGTTTGGTCTGAATGTCTGGGAAGCTTTGCGTGAAGAAATGCTTTGGGGTCTATGTTGTTGGATTGTTGGGGTGCCTGTGTAAGGTGGGTGAGGAAGGCGGACGGGTTTTTAGGGGAAGTTGGAGGGGTTGGAGAGGAAGTTGGAGGGGTCGGAGAGGAGGTAGGGGCAGGAATTGTTGGCGGCGGCGCGGTGGCGGAGGGGCGAGGTTGGGGATGGTGATATGGCGGCAGTTCGTCAGCAGGGTTAACATCGGAAGTAGGAAGGGGAGAGGGTTGGGAAAGGCTTTTGGAATGGAGGGCAGCCATGACACTTGTTGTGGTTAGGGTTAACAGGGACAGAAAGAGGTGAGGCTTATCGTCTAATAGGAGAAGTTAGGAACATGGGGGATCTCTGCCCAATCTCCCGTGTGCACAATCATTGTAAGGGCCCTGGGGAATTTCAGGGTCTAGGGTCCCATAAGGGGCCATTCATTTTGGTTGTCTAAGGGGTAGGTCGGCCAATCTTGCATGCAGAATTTGATTAAGCGTTTAGGTTTGAGGTCAGTGGCAAGGCCTAGGGTAGCCAGATTGTCTAGAAGGCATTTTAGGGGGGAGTCGGCCGGCAGGGATGCGGAGCCTCCCACGGACGGAGAGGCAGTGAGGGCTAAGAGGGCGTCCCCTAGTTAGCCGAACGCTGTAATCAGGTTCAGGGCCTTTGGTTGGTCGTCACCAAGGTGAAGGGACTAAAGGGCCAACAGCATGGCCGAGGGACCGTGAGCCACTTGGTACCAAGATTTTTGTCGCCAACAGTATGGCGTGGAGGCTCAGGCCGGAGGAGCGAGGGGGAGAGGGAGAAAACTCAGTTCCCTGCGGGTCGAGGAAGGGAAGCAGGAGTCTGTCGCCACAGTATAGGACTAGGCGGCAGACTACGGAAGGGGACTTACCAAACAGGAGCCGGTGGTGGATGCACTGTTCGGCGGACGGGAAATTGGGCAAAGGCCGGCCGGGGCCTGGTCTGAGTCTGATGGGGACTGGGGTCCCGCCAGAGGCGGGGAGTCCCAATCCGAGTCACGGCACCAATGAAAGAGTGATGCTCAGACTTAAGACCACGGCACACCGGCTCCGCCAAGAGATCTTTATTGGAGGCAGCAGGCTGGGCTGGGCAGGAGACAGAGAAAGAGAGAGCGGTGGGGGGTTTGCTTCTTTTATGCCCAGGAGGGCTGCATGGATGTTTGTGATTGGTTGGGGTGGGGCTTAGAGCGAGGCGGGAAAAACACCTCTCTCTGATTGGTTTTTCCTTTGGCGGGCTTGCATTGAGGAAGGAGAACCCAGAACCAGCACCATTAGGGTGCTCTTGTTACCTAACAAATATTGTGTTCCTTTTTGTGACAGAAATTCTGAAACATGAGCTGGTATGCTGGTGAGTGCCTACAATCCCAGGTGCTTGGAGGGGTTGAGGCAGAAGGATCCCTTGGGCCCAGGAGTTTGAGTCCAGCTTGGGCAACATAGTGAGACCCCATCTCCAAAAAGAAAACCAAATTCCCAAACATGCATGAAATATATGACACATCATTTGGCTTCAGAAATTATCAATATTTGGCCATACTTACGTGCTTGACTTTTTTTTTTTTTTTTTGAGACAGAGTCTCACTCTTTAGCCTAGGCTGGAGGGTAGTGGCGTGATCATAGCCTACTATAGCCTCCAACTCCAAGGCTCAAGCAATCCTCCCACCTGAACCTCCAGCTGGTATCGGGGAATCTGCCCCGATATTCATGTAGGTTCTTTTCTATTTTCCTTAAGCGTTGGCCAGCTTGAGAAATAAAGGGACAGAGTACAAAAGAGAGACATTTTAAAGCTGGGCGTCTGGGGGAGACATCACATGTTGGTAGGCTCTGTGATGCCCCACAAGCCGCAAAAACCAGCAAGTTTTTATTAGGGAGTTTCAAAAGGGGAGGGAGTGTGTGAATAGTGTGGGTCACAGACATCAAGTACTTTACAAGGTAACAGAATATCACAAGGCAAATGGAGGCAGGGTGAGATCACAGGACCACAGGACAGGGCAAAATTAAAATTGCTAATGAAGTTTCGGGCACCATTGTCACTGATAACATCTTATCAGGAGACAGGGTCGGGAGATCAACCGGTCTGACCAAAATTTATTAGGCGGGAATTTCCTCTTCCTATTAAGCCTGGGAGCGCTATGGGAGACTGGGGTCTATTTCAGCCCTGCAGTCTCCACCATAAGAGACGGCCACGCCCAGGGGGGCCAGTTCAGAGACCCACCCCCAGGTGCGCATTCTCTTTCTTAGGGATGTTCCTTGCTGAGAAAAAGAATTCAACGACATTTCTCCCATTTGCTTTTGAAAGAAGAGAAATATGGCTCTGTTCCACTCCGCTCACCGGCGGTCAGAGTTTAAGGTTATCTCTCTTGTTTCCTAAACATTGCTGTTATCCTGTTCTTTTTTCAAGGTGCCCAGATTTCACATTGCTGAAACACACATGCTGTACAATTTGTGCAGTTAATGCAATTATTACAGGGTCCTGAGGTGATATATGTCCTCCTCGGCTGACAGGATTAAGAGATTAAAGTAAAGACAGGCCTAGGAAATCACAAGGGTATTGATTGGGGAAGTGATAAGTGTCCATGAAATCTTTACAATTTATGTTTAGAGAGGCATAAGAAATTATAAAAGTATTAATTTGGGGAACTAATAAATGTCCATGAAATCTTTGCAATCCACGTTCTTCTGCCATGGCTTCAGCCAGTCCCTCCATTTGGGGTCCCTGACTTCCTGCAACAAGCTGGCACTACAGACTCATGCCACCACACCCAACATATTTTTACATTTTTAGTAGAGATGAGGTCTCCCTATGTTGCCCAGGGTGGTCTATAACTCCTGGGCTCAAGCAGTCCTCCCATCTGAGCCTCCAGGGTACATGGGACTACAGACTTACTCCACCATGCCCATCTAATTTTCACATTCTCAGTGGAGATGAGGTCTCCCTATGTTGGCCAGGCTGGTCTAGAACTCCTGGGCTAAAGCAATCCTCCTGTCTCCACCTCTCAAAGTGCTGGGATTATGGGCGTGTACAGCCTGGAGTGCAGTGGCACTTTTTTTTTTTTTTTTGAGACAGTTTCACTCTTGTTCCCAGGCTGGAGTGCAGTGGCATGATCTCGGCTCACTGCAACCTCCGCCTCCTGGGTTCAAGTGATTCTTCTGCCTGAGGTTCCCGAGTGGCTGGGATTACAGGCATCCACCACCACACCCAGATAATTTTTTGTATTTTTAGTAGAGATGGGGGTTTCACCGTGTTGGCCAGGCTGGTCTTGAACTCCTGACCTCAGGTGATCCACCTGCGTCGGCCTCCCAGAATGCTAGGATTATAGGTGTGAGCCATTGCGCCCAGCCTGGTGGGCACCTTCTTAACTCCCTGTAGCCTGGAACTCCTGGGCTAAAGCCATCCTCCTGTCTCAGCCTCCCGAGTAGCTGGGACTACGAGGGTACACCACCACACCTGGGCTAATTTTGAAAACTTTTGGTAGAGACAGGGCCTCACTATCCTGGCCAGCCTGTGCTTGACTTTTAAATATGTGTTTGTGTAAGGCTTTCTTTAAAAGCTATTAATTATACTATTTTAGCAAATATACATGGGAAATTATCAAGGAACAATAAAATGATCTTGTTCCAAGCACCATGAACTTGGAGCCTTTCATTTTTTTTCATTCAGGGTGGAAATGAAGAGTAGCTGCTGACCTTGGTAAGGTAGCCACAGAAACAACTGAAGACTTAGAGGTGGGAGTCCAAAAGCTTGGAACAAGATTTTGTTCATTCATTCCTACAGCCATTCAACCAGCATATTCTGGGCACTTCTCATGCACACTGGCCATCCACCAGGGAGATAGGCCATGCTCAGACACAGGCTTATTGCAAATCATGTTTTATCCTTTCTTGGCTCTAAGACCCTGGACAAGTTCTGCCTTTCAGCTTCACCTTCTTCATCTATAAAATAAGGATAACCTTGAATGGGGCACTGATAGAATTAAAAGTGAGATAATTGGTCGGGCATGGGGTATATGCCTGTAATCCTGGCACTTTGGGAGGCCACAGTGGGAGGATCACTTGAGCCTAGGAGTTTGAGACCAGCCTGGGCAACAAAGTGAGAAATTATCAAGGAACAATAAAATGATCTTATTACAAAGAAAACTAAATTCTCAAACACGCGTGAAATATGAAGAAAATAAACCCCCATGACACATCATTTGGCCTCAAAAATTATCAATATTTGAACTTGGAGCCTTTGATTTTGATTATTGCATCTCTACAAAAATTACAAAATACGAGCCAGGTGTGGTGGCGGGTGCCTGTAATCCTAGCTACTTAAGCTGAGTTGGGAGGATTGCTTGAGCCCTGGGACGTCGAGGGTGCAATAAGCCATAATCGTGCCACTGTGTGTGAGACTGCCACACACACACACATACACGTGAGGCTACGCACTCAGAAATGCACATAAACATCACTGGTCTTCTGGAACCCACGTGTCGTTTGCCACTGTTATCTTTAGGCCTTGACGACGGAAATCATAAGGCAGTCTCTCTTTCCTTTTATACTCCTTTCCCAATCTAAGAAGGCAGCAAAAAGCGCAGAGGTCCACCGTACCATGCAACATGCGAGATGCCGAAAGCCTGCCCCCATGGACGACAGCATTCATCCATCTCCCAAATTCATCTGGGTCCTACTCTCGAGTTACCCGGCTTTCTTGAGGTCTTGCAGCTCTACAAGGATAATCTGTGCTAAACTTTGCTGTCGTCCGAGGTCAAATGTTTGGCTCACAGGTTGGAGAGCCTCCCATGGCACCCTCGTTTGGTCCTGAGGAGGGAAAGGCGCCCAGGGGGCGGGCTGCTAGAGCACGAGGCAGCTGTCTCCGGGTCTCCCCAAACCCGTGGCCGAGGGGGCGTTTCTGCGTCGCAGGGGCGGGCATAGCCGACGCCTCCCTGCTCCACCTTCTGTGTCGGCGCCTAGACTCGGATAGTGAATTTAGGAAAGTTTCACTCCGGTGCGTGCACGTGGGCACCTCCGGACCCGGCCTCCGCGCCGTGCGCTCGGCTACCCGTCCAGTGGCGCGGGCGGCCCTCGCCTCACCCCTGGGCGTAGTTCTGGGCTCCCTCTGGCGTCGTCAGCTTCGCCTCCTCCCGCCGCGTCACCCGTCGGTCCTGGCCGCGCTCGCACGCGGTGCGCGGCTTCCAGGCTCCAGGCGGCGGCGCGTAGCGGGCGCCCCCGAGGCGGCTCTGGCAGCGGAGGGCCTGAGAGGCGGGGACGGGGCGTGCCGCCGGCGCCTGGCTCCCGGAAGCGGCTGCTTCACAGGCTCCAGCCGAGCGGACCGGCGCGGCGGCCGGAGCCCTAGCATCCCTGCTCGCGGTCCAGGAGCGGAGCCCGTGGCCACCGCCGCCTGAGCAGCGCGACCCCGGCCTGCGCCCGCCCCACCCGGCAAGATGCTGCCTGTGTACCAGGAGGTGAAGCCCAACCCGCTGCAGGACGCGAACCTCTGCTCCCGCGTGTTCTTCTGGTGAGTGTCCCCGCCCGAAACAGGTCACCCTGCAGCCGCTGGCCCCGCGGACGCGCTTTCCCGGGGCCGCGCCCGATGCTGCCCAAGCCTTCTGCGGCTAGGGGCGAGGGGAGAGCTTTCCTATGCCACGCGGTCCACGCCGGGGCTTTCTGCTGCGGGTGGCGCCGCCCCACGTCGGCCGCGTGGTCCCCGCCTGCGCCCCGGTGCGCGGGGCAGGGGGACGCGGGGACGGGGGGACCCGGCGCTGGTGGCGCGGGGCCAGCGGCTTTGCTGCTGGAGGCTCTGAGGGCCCTTAGGGCTCGGGGGAGGAGGAGCAGGAGGTCCGGGGAGGCGGAGAACCCAGGCTGCCGAAAGGGGGAGTCTCTTGCCCAGCGGGAGAAGCGACTGCACCCCTTACACGCCACCGTTCGCTGGCTCCCACCTCCTGCTCCGGGACTCGCAGTCTCCTGAACTCAAACGCACCTTTTCCTTTCTTTTTAAGTAAGCAGCTTACGAACAGCTTCCTTTATCTAATCTCAGCCAAAGCCTAATTAGTGTCCTGGACCTACGCCATCTCCCAGTAGTGTCCCCACCCCTTCCGATATTCCTTACGAGACAGCTGGATCCAATTCCACGTCCCGTTGTGCTTCTCTGTGTCCCGGTGTCTCTGTATCGTTTGTCTCAGTGACCAGGGCTCTCCTGCCTCTCTGTGGGAATCTCACTGTGTGTCCATGTGGGTCGTGGTACCTAGTTATGGCAAGTTTCGTGTGGGTAAAATAACACTATTCTTATTTTTCATTTATGAATGGGGACACTGTTCTTGAACAAGATTTTCCAGGATTTGCTTTTAACTGGGACATGCACCGCCACGACTGGAGTCTGTCTTTGACCAGCTTCTTTCCCTGTTTCCAATATTTTCACTTCCACCTAGGAGGACTGCTCCGAGGTGAGGTCCCTGGAATCGCTAACCTTCAGAGAGGTGGTCCATGGTCTTGATGCAGGTGGTTCCTACCAGGAGTTGTACCTTTTTAAAACCACCCCAGGGCTCCTGAGCTGGGAGGGCCCACAGCCCTACCCATTTCGTGCAAGGAAACAAGCGGAGAAAGACTCCGGTGACAGTCGTACCTAAAATTTCTATCTTGGCCTGGCGCGGTGGCTCACGCCTGTATCCTTGCACTTTGGGCAGCAGAGGTGGGTGGATCACGAGGTCAGGAGTTCGAGACCAGCCTGGCCAACATGGTGAAACCCCCGTCTCTACTAAAAATACAAAAATTAGCTGGGTGTGGTGGAGTACACCTGTAATCCCAGCTACTCAAGAGGCTGAGGCAGGAGAATTGCTTGAACCCAGGAGGCAGAGGTTGCAGTGAGCTGAGATCGCGCCACTGCACTCCAGCCTGGGTGACAGAGTGAGACTCCGTCTCGGGGGGTGGCAGGTGTGTGTTGGGGGAATTCCATCTGCTAACTACATAAGCCTGAACCTTTGAAGGGCTTCAATCTCACTTGGTTGATTATTAGATTTTCTGTTTCTTGACCTCTGCCCCCTCATCTTTCCCACATGTTGATATTGCCTTTTATTATGGGACAACCTAGGGTGGGGGTCTCCAATTTTTTGGGTTCCCTGGGCCACACTGGAAGAATTGTCTTGGGCCATACATAAAATTCACTAGCACTAATCATACACTAACACTAATGATAGCTGATGAGCAAAAAAAAAAATCTCATGATATTTTAAGAAAGCTTACGAATTTGTGTTGGGTCACATACAGCCCATGGGCCTCAGGCTGGACAAGCTTGACCTAGGGGATTCCAGGAGGATGAGTCGCTTATTCTTGTTTCCACTGTGGTACACTTAGTGGGTGTAGGAACCTCTCTTGGTGGTTTGGTAGCCTTTCTCTTAAGGAGAGGGGCGCATGGAGGAGGAAGGAATATGGGTGTGGTTTCTGTAAATAATAAAGTAGACAAATGGTCTCCTCAACTACAGGCTGGACAAGGAACTTTTTTTTCTGAGACAGGATCTTGCTTTGTGCAAGCTGTGACCCAGGCTGTAGTGCAGTGACACATTCATAGCTTGCTGCAGCCTCCAACTCCTGGGCCGAAGCAATCCTCCTGCCTCAGCCTCCCGAGTAGCTGGGGCTCCAGGTGTGTGTCACCATGCCTAGATAATAAATTTTTTTTTTTTTTTTTTGTAGAGACAGGGCTCTCTATGTTGTTGCTCAGACTGGTCTTGAACTCCTGGGCTCAAGTGTTGCTCCCACTTCGGCCACCCAAAGTTCTGGGATTACAGATGTGAGTCCTGCCTCCTTACATTTTTCTCCCCCTACATTTTCAAAATGTAGGTGGCAGGGAAATAGGAAGTGATGCGTTCCCATTTATGACTTGAGTAGGTGTTCATTTCCGGTTTCCCTGATGGAAAGGAAGGAGCTAGTAGACCTCTGTTTTACTCTGAGGACACTTAAGCTGAGAGTGGTTGAGTAAGTTGCCTGGACTCACACAGCAATCAAGTGTCAGAGCAGGCTCCAAAGCTGGGCAGACTGGCTCCCCAGCCTCTTTGGAGCTGCTGTACTGAGCTGCTTCCAGTTCAGGTGCTTGTCGGAAATGCATGGAGAAGGCGCTCCCTGTTCTGGAAGGCTAGAGTTTCTCAAGGGAAGTTCTTAAAGTACCTGCAGTTGGAGATGATGCATGTGTAACAACTATTAGTGTGCTTTAGGGCAGCTGTTCTCAAAGCATAGCACTCAAAGCAGCAGCATCAGCATCACTTGGGAGATTGTAAGAGATGCAGATTCTCCAGCATCCACTCTGGACTGATTCAGTAAAACTGGAAACACTGGGTGTGTGGGTGGGGATGGTGAGGTTTCCAGTGCTCCAGGTGATCCTGATTTGAGGCGCTTACTGCTTCCAGCTACTCCTCTCATTGGAGTATTATTACAGTATTACGCTTTTCTTTTAATTGTTAAAATTTCTTTATTTCTTTTTTTTGAGATGGAGTCTTTCTCTGTCTCTCAGCTCTGTCACCCAGGCTGGAGTGCAGTGGTGCAATCTCTGCTCAATGCAACCTCCGCCTCCTGGGTTCAAGTGATTCTCCTGCCCCAGTCTCCCAAGTAGCTGGGACTATAGGCGTGCACCCTCACACCCAGCTAATTTTTGTATTTTTGGTAGAGATGGGGTTTCGCCATGTTGGCCAGGCTGGTCTTGAACTCCTGACCTCGGGTGATCTGCCCGCCTTGGCCTCCAAAATTGCTGGGATTACAGGCATGAGCCACTGTGCCTGGGCCAGTTTGAGGGATTTTAAAGTCTGAGGCCTCACAGTGAGAAAATAATAATAATCATCATCTGAGGAATGCAGAGTCCTTTTAAATTATCAGGCCCAGAGAGACATTAAAATGACACAGCAGTCACCTTGTGCTTCCCACCCCCTTGAGCTATTTACTTATCACTTGAAAGTACTTCATATTGCCACATAGCTGCAGAATAACCTAACAGTGCCCCAAGGACACTGTAATCCACAGCTCAGGAGTTTGAGCTCCAGCGATCTGCCTGCCTTGGCCTCCCAAAGTGCTGGGATTACAGGCGTGAACCACCACACTGGGCCTGTAGTAAATTCTTGAGTTATATTTTGTGCCTTAGCCTCCTGCTTTTAGGTCAGTATTTGTGTACCCTTCCCACTGCCCGTGGAAAGCTGAAATGAGCCCATCCGGAAGTGGCTGCCTGGAGACAGGGCCCACCTTGTACGGAAAAACTGCTTTTTCACCTTCTTGTTGGGTGTTAGCTTTTCTTCTCAAATATCATCTGCTTTCTGAATTTGTGAACTGGCAGCTGCCTACCTAAATGATGCCAATAACTAGCTTACTGACTTTTATACAAAGTATGTTCCTGGGACTTTGGTGTATTTATAGCATAATTTGGACTTGGAGTCTAAAAGGAGTCATGCATTATGGCTGTTGGCAGTTGTGGATTTTTAAAGGTAGTATTTTCACCTATTTCTTTCTTTTTCTCTTTTTTCTTTTTTTTTTTCTGAGACAGAGTTTTAGCTCTGTTGCCAGGCTGGCAGCGGTGTGATCTATGCTCACTGCAACCTCTGCCTCCCGGGTTCAAGCCATTCTCCTGCCTTAGCCTCCCGAGTAGCTGGGATTACAGGCGCATGCCACCACGCTCAGCTGATTTTTGTATTTTTATAAGAGACAGGGTTTCACCATGTTGGCCAGGCTGGTCTGGAACTCCTGACCTCAGGTGATCCACCCACCTTGGCCTCCCAAAGTGCTGGGATTACACATGTGAGCTACCGCGCCTGGCCACTTTCTGTAGGAAATTTGAAACTATAGAAAAATAAGTAAGGAATAGAATGTTTTATTTCTGTTGGCCAGGTATATTTGCTGATATTTTGGTTGTTTCTGTCTTCCTCACAGACCTCTTTATGCTTATTTTTCCTGTTTTTTTCTTTCTTTTTTTTTGAGACACGATCTCACTCTTGCTCAGGCTGGAGTTAAGTGGTGTGGTGATGGCTCATTGCAGTCTTGGCCTCCCAGGCTCAAGTAATCCTCCCACCTCAGACTCCTGAGTAGCTACAGGTGTGTGTCATGGCCCCGGGCCAATTTTTGTATTTTTTTTTTTTTGTAGAGACAGGGCTTTGCCATGTTGCCTGGGCTGGTCTTGAACTCCTGGGCTCAAGTGATCTGCCCGCCTCAGCCTCCCAAAGTGCTGAGATTATAGGCATGAACCACTGCACTCAGCCTTAATTTAATTTTTTATGGCATTAAATAATCTTGAAAACATGGTATTTAATGGTTGTAATTTATGTAGTTTTTCACTATGGTTGAACACAGTGCGTTTGTAATAACAATGTAATGGATATCCATGCTTTTGGTATATCTTTCCTTTTTCTGTATTCTTAGAAGTAGAATGACTGGTAAAGGCCTGTTTTCCAACATAATTGGACCAGTTTGCCCTCTTAGTAGTAGTTTGTATACTTATTTCATTGTTAACTTTGAATACTAAATTAATTAATTAATTAATTAATTTTGAGATGGAGTCTCGCTCTGTCACCTAGGCTGGAGTGCAGTGGGGGGCGATCAAGGCTCACTGCAACCTCTACCTGCCGGGTTCAAGCGGTTCTCCTGCCTCAGCCTCCTGAGTAGCTGAGATTACAGGTGTGCACCACCATGCCCAGCTAATTTTTGTATTTTTAGTAGAGACGGGGTTTTGCCATGTTAGCCAGTCTGGTCTTGAACTCCTGACCTCAGGTGATCCACCTGCCTTGGTCTCCCAAAGTGCTGGGATTACAGGCATGAGCCACGGCGCCTGGCCCAAATACTGAATTTAAAAAAGCTCCCAAGTTGATAGATTAAAAATAGTATCAATCAGTTTCAGTTTGAATTTATTTGATTGATAATTATAATTGAACTTTGACAAGGTCCGTTGACCATTTGTTTATTTGTATATCTTTGAATTATCTATTAAGTTTTTTGCGTTTTTTTTCTATGAGGCATTTATGTTTTTGAAATAACTTGTAGTAGTGCTTACAATATTTTTCTAGATTTTCACTTCTCAGTTTTTTTCAGAAGTTTTAAATTTATGTATCCTTAATTGATCTTTTCTTTTTGGTTGTTGCTGTTGCTTCAGCTCTTTTTTAAAAATAGAGATGAGGTTTCACTATGTTGCCCAGGTGGGTCTCAAACTCCTGGGCTTAAGCCATCCTTTCGCCTAGGCCTCCTAAAATATTGGGATGGAAATTTCTTTGGGTAGATTGAGGGACCGAAGTGAGAGGATCACCTATTTTTTCCTATTTTAGGTGTAATTGCAGGTGTGAGCCATCTTCTCATTCACCTCTTCCACTCTGTTGGCCAGGCCTGGAGTGCAGTGGCGTGAACACGGCTCAACTGCAGTCTCAACTTCCCAGGCTCAAGTGATCCTCCCAGCTCAGTCTCCCAAGGAGCTGAGCTACAGGTGCATGCCATCATGCCCAGCTAATTTTTAAATTGTTTGTCAATCTCCATATCCTTTTTTTTTTTTTTTTTTAATTTGGAGACAAGGTCTGGCTGCACTGCCCAGGCTGGAGTTCAGAGACATGATTTCAGCTCACTGCAACCTCCTCTTCCCAGGCTCCAGCCATCCTCCCACCTCAGTCTCCTGAGTAGCTGGGACTACAGGTGTGCACCACTACGCCTGGCTTATTTTTGTGTGTGTGTGTATATATATATATATATATATTTTTTTTTTTTTTTTATTATAGAGCTGGGGTTTCACCATGTTGCCCAGGCTAGTCTCAAACTTGTAAGCTCAAGTGATCTGCCTGCCTCGGCCTCCCAAAGTGCTGAGATTACAGGCATGAGCCACCATGCTCCACTTCTGTATCCATTTTCTTTTTTTCTGAGACGGAGTCTTGCTCTGTTGCCCAGGCTGGAGTGCAGTGGTGTGATCTCGGCTCACTGCAACCTCTGCCTCCAGAGTTCAAGTGATTCTCCTGCCTCAGACTCCCAAGTAGCTGGGATTACAAGCGCCCACCACCATGCCTGGCTAATTTTTGTGTTTTTAGTAGAGACAGGGTTTCACCATGTTGGCCAGGCTGGTCTCGAACTCCTGACCTCAGGTGATCCACCTGCTTTGGCCTCCCAAAGTGCTGGGATTACAGGCGTGAGCCACTGTGCCTGGCCTTCCGTTTTCTTTTAGCTATTGTTTCATTTCTAACAATAAAGGCAGCTAGAATTTCTTTTGGTATTTGATATGAGATAGTCCCCATTTTTTTCCCAAACAGCTCGTTTTCCCCATTATCATTTATTGAATAATTCCTCCTCTTTCCCGTTAGTGGAAATAAGTGGCATAGCCTATGAACTGTGGCCAGCTGGGCACAAGATGGGCCAATACCTGAGACTCTCCTAGAAATTGTCCTGCTGCCCCCTGGTGCCCGGCAGGCACTTTGCATTCCTCTGCCCACACCTGATCCAGAGGTGATCTGGCGTTAGCAGCAGGGTGGAGGCTAACAGCGAAGGACTTTTCCCTAAATATGGGCATTGAGAGGGATCACCAGATGCATCTGTCCCACAGAGAGTGGTTAAATCCTTGCTCCCCTGTTGCTGGCCATATCTCAGTGGGTGAAGTGTCATCTTGCAAAGCCTGTGCTGCTGTGGAAACTGCCACTGGTGACCAGACAGACTCTCTGGAGACCTGCCCTAGAGAGCTGATGACATGACTATAGAAGCAAACGCAAGTGGCTGAGGGCAGGGGATGGCTTAGAGAGGATGGGTGTGTGAGGCCTTCAGTCAATGCATAAAATGTTTAATTTTATATTTTCTTTTCTATAAAAAAATTTTTTTTCTTGTAGAGATGAGGTCTCACTGTGTTGCCCAGGCTGGTCTCAAAATCCTGGGCTCAAGCAGTCCTCCTGCCTTGGTTTTCCCAAGCGTTGGGATTACAGGAATGAGCCACTATTCCTGGCCATTTAATTTTGTGGTGTGCGTGTGTGTGTGTGTGTGTGTGTGTGTGTGTGTGTGTGTTTTGAGACAGGGTCTTGCTCTGTTGCCCAGGTGGGAGTGCAGTGGTGCAATTATGGCTCAATGTAGCCTCAAATTCCTAGGCTTAAGTGATCCTTCCAGCTCAGCCTCCCAAGTAGCTGAGCTGCTTTTTTTGTTTGTTTTTGACGGAGTCTCACTCTGTCACCCAGGCTGGAGTGCAGCGTTGTGATCTTGGCTCACTGCAACCTCTGCCTCCTGGGTTCAAGTAATTCTCCTGCGTCAGCGTCCCAAGTAGCTGGGACTCCAGGTGCCCGCCACCACGCCCAACTAATTTTTGTGTGTGTTTTTAGTAGAGATGGGGTTTCAGTATGTTGGCCAGGCTGGTCTTGAACTCCTGACCTTGTGATCCGCCCTCCTTGGCCTCCCAAAGTGCTGGGATTACAAGCATGAGCCATCGCGCCTGGACACCTAGCTAATTTTTTTGGGGGCGGGGGACGGAGTCTTGCTCTGTCGCCCAGTCTGGGGTGCAGTGGTGTGATCTTGGGTCACTACAATCTCTGCCTCCTGGGTTCAAGTGATTCTCCTGTCTCAGCCTCCCGAGTAGCTGGGACTACAAGCGTGCGCCACCATGTCCAGCTAATTTTTGTATTTTCAGTAGAGACAGGATTTCATCATGTTGACCAGGATGGTCTTGATCTTTTGACCTCGTGATCTACCTACCTCGGCCTCCCAAAGTGCTGGGATTACAGGGGTGAGCCACGGTGCCTGGTCGGTAATTTTTATTAATACATTTTTGGTAGAGACCAGGTCTCGCTGTGTTACCCAGTTTGGTCTTAAACTCTTGGCTTCAAGTGATTCTCCCGCCTTGGCCTCCGAAAGTGCTGATATTGCAGGTGTGAGTCACTGTGGCTGGCCAAATAGTAAATTTCTGCGTATACAGAATCACAGTCTCTTGGGGTTGAGATGGCATCCTGAAATCTGCATTTTTTAAAGCATTATTTCCTGGGCGATTCAGATGCTGAGATTTGGGAGCCACGTTTCTCAGGTCTTTCTCAGTCCTTAGTGTCCAATTCTACTTGATTGGTGTCTGGGAGGCCAAGGTTACTGCCTTGATCCTCTGCGTTTTAGATTATTCGTTTAGCAAACATTTGAGTGCCTTATTTTTATTTTATTTTATTTTTTGTTTTTAATTTTTTAATTTTTGAGACGGAGTTTGACTCTTGTTGCCCAAGCTGGAGAGCAGTGGTGCGATCTCGGCTCACTGCAAACTCCGCCTCCCGAGTTCAAGCGATTCTCCTGCCTCAGCCTCCCAAATAGCTGGGACTACAGGTGTGCACCACCACGCTCGGCTAATTTTTTGTACTTTTAGGATAGATGGGGTTTCAACATGTTCTCCAGGCTGGTCTTGAACTCCTGACCTCAGGTGAGCCACCCACCTGGGCCTCCCAGAGTGCTGGGATTACAGGTGTGAGCCACTGTGCCCAGCCTGGACTATGTTTTCTACCCCAACCTTGTGGTCAGAGGCGACCACGAAACTGAGACCTGGCCAATAGGAAGGGGTTGCAAAAGGTGTCTCGCTTCCACGCCTGGAACACAAAAACCAGCCCCATGCAACACCTCTCCAGCTGAATAAAGAGGCCTCCTGGAGAGGAGGAGGACTGACAGGAGGCCGAGCCGCAAGATGGTGAAAGTCCAGCTAGGAGTAAATGCATGGTGTTGTTCCCCACCCTAGATGGCCTAAAGGGGACTACAGCATGAGAATAGGCATCGTCTTGGTTTCTTTTTTTCTTTTTTGAGACGGAGTCTGTCTCTGTTTCGCAGGCTAGAGTGCAGTGGCGCGATCTCGGCTCACTGCAACCTCCGCCTCCCGGGTTCAAGCGATTCTCTTGCCTTAGCCTCCTTCCAAGTATCTGGGATTACAGGAGCTCGAAACCACGCCCGGATAATTTTTTTTTCTTTGTATTTTTAGTAGAGAAGGGGTTTTGCTGTGTTGGCCAGGCTGGTCTCCAACTCCTGACTTCATGTGATCTACCTGCCTTGGCCGGTGATTTTGAATTAAGCCATTGAGAATCAGGGCTTGTTTTCTTCAACAGCTAGCATTATTTGCACGATACAATGGCTGCCTCCCTCATTGTGTGGGCTCTTTGAGAATAGGAATGGTACTTTATTGTAATGGATTTGAACCTGGCAAGAAAGAAGGCACCCTGACTTCTTTCGTGGTGGTGCGTGCCTGTAATCCCAGCTACTTGGAAGACTGAGCAGGAGAATCGCTTTAACCCAGTAGGTGGAGGCTGCAGTGAGCCAAGATTGCACCACTGCACTCCACCCTGGGCTACAGAATGAGACTCTGTCTCAAAAAAAAAAAAAAAAAAAGCAAAAGAAAATGTAGTCCAGGCCGGGTGTGGTGGCTTATGCCTGTAATCCCAGCACTTTGGGAGGCCAAGGCAGGTGGATCACAAGGTCAGGAGTTCAAGACCAGCCTGGCCAACATAGCGAAACCCTGTCTCTACTAAAAATACAAAAATTAGCTGGGCGTGGTGGCATGCACCTGTAATCCCAGCTACTCGAGAGGCTGAGGCAGGAGAATCGCTTGAACCCGGGAGGTGGAGGTTGCAGTGAGCCGAGATCATGCCACTGCACTCCAGCCTGGGCAACAGAGCGAGACTCCATCTCAAAACAACATAGTTCGTGTGTCCAGCAGTCCCTGCTGCAGGAGTTCCTCCTGACCCCGTGTTGGGTGTGCTGGAGTAGAAGTAAGGAAAAGCTGTGTCAGGATGGGGATTTTGTTTTTGTTTTTGTTTTTTTGAGATGGAGTCTCTGTCGCACAGGATGGAGTGCAGTGGCACTATCTCCACTCACTGCAACCTCTGCCTCCCGGGCTCAAGTGATTCTCCTGCCTCAGCCTCCGGAGTAGCTGGGATTACAGGTGTGCACCACCAGGCCTGGCTAATTTTTTTATTTTGGTTTTGCCGTGTTGGCCAAGGTGGGGATCTTTGGGGAGGGGTTGACCTTCCTGTTGGAGCTTGGATGGAGAAGGTGGGGAGTCATCCCTGGCAGGGGATGAGATGTCCAGGTCACAGAACTGCAGATGGAGAAAATGTTGCCTGAGACGTGTGGCGAATGACCACCCCTCAGTCGCTATGTTGTCCCTGCCAGCCGGTAGCATTTGTTACACCCAAGGTTGCCCTCCCCTCTTTGATCCCAGCAGACGTTCGGACTGCTTCTCCCACTTCCAGCCCCGTACTCATGAGTACTTACAGCCCTTCTGTGGCCTGCGACTTAGCTCCTTGTTCCATTTGTGGGTTCCATGACCACTTCCGTGCTGGTCTGTTTCAGGCCTAGTCCCCATCTGCCCTTTTCTCTGCGCTAGCTCCTATCTTCCCCTTTTCCTTAGTGTCATGGAATTAGTGGGTTGAAAGGAAGAGATTTTCTAGCCCACACTCAGTACAGGAATCCCTTCCAGATACTGGGCAATGGGGAAATGCATTATGTGACTCTCATGACTTTAGATTCGAATGCCAGAATTATGTTGTATTGAACCACAATTTTCTTTCCATGCAATTTCTACTTGTGTGTACCTACTTCTAAGAAAAACATTACAGAATTTAATGAAGCAAAGAATGATCTGTGAATCAAGCAGCTCCTAGAACCAAAATAGGTTCAGAGCCGCTTTTCTTTGTTTTTTTGTCAACACACAGAGCAAGTTGGCTACCTCCCTTCATATGCTCGCCTCTAGTATTCAAAGACAGCTATCATGGCCACATTAAATCTTTGTTTCTTTGTTTGAGACAGGGTGTCACTCTGTCACCCAGGCTGGATTGCAGTGGTGCGATCTCAGTTCACTGCAACTTTCACCTCCTGGGCTCAAGCCATCCTTCCACCTCAGCCTCCCGAGTAGCTGGGACCACAGGTGTGTGCCAGCACGCCCAGCTAATTTTTTATATTTTTTGTAGAGATGAAGTTTTGCCATGTTGCCCTGGCTGGTATTGAACTCCTGGGCTCAAGTGATCCTCCCGCCCTAGCCTCCCAAAGTGCTGGGATTACAGGCATGTGCCATGGTACCTGGACAGGAGTTTATTTTTGACCCTGTTAAGTTTGAGATGCCTGCTACACATTCAAGTGGAGATGTTGAATAGGCATTCAATTGGTCATGAGTTTGGGGCTCATGGAGAAGTTTATCTTATTATTATTTCTTTTTTTTTTTTTTGAGGTGGAGTCCCGCTCTGTCGCCCAGGCTGGAGTGCAGTGGCGCGATCTTGGCTCACTGCAAGCTCCGCCTCCCGGGTTCACGCCATTCTCCTGCGTCAGCCTCCGGAGTAGCTGGGACTACAGGCGCCTGCCACCACGCCCGGCTAATTTGTTTTTTTTTTTTTTTTTTTTTTGTATTTTTAGTAGAGGCGGGGTTTCACCGTGTTAGCCAGGATGATCTCAATCCCCTGACCTCGTGATCCACCCGCCTCAGCCTCCCAAAGTGCTGGGATTACAGGCGTGAGCCACCGCGCCCGGCTTATTATTTCTTTAGGTGGAGTTTCGCTGTGTTGCCCAGGCTGGTGTGCAGTGGTGTGATCTTGGCTCACTGCAACCTCCACCTTCTGGTTCAAGCAATTCTCGTGCCTCAGCCTCCCGAGTAGCTGGGATTACAGGCACGTGCCACCACGCCCAGCTAATACTTACATTTTAGTAGAGACGGAGTTTCATCCTGTTGGCCAGTGTGGTCAGGAAGTTTATCTTAATTTGGGCATCATCAGTGATACATGCAGTTGAGCGATATTGGACACATGGCCAATTGACCTCATAGTCTGCAGGGCTTGTCCCCATGTAACTGCTCTTCTATCCCTATGCAAATTCATTTTGTAGATGCCAAAGTTTAGCAGCTCGTTGTTGCTGTTGAAAATTCTTGGAACACTTTTGTAGTCTGAATGCTAGAAAGGATGGGTCCTAGGAATGTCCTCTAGGTTGTGGCAGATCCACTAATCAACACTGTGGTCGCTAGATTAACTTGGCCACAAGTGTCAAGAGAGGTCGTGTCATATGGAGGTCTGCTTTATGGAAGTCAAGAGGTATTGGAGTATTGGATCACCTGGGCACTTCCTTCTTTTTTTTTTTTTGGAGACAGGATCTTGCCTTGCCAGCCAGCCTTGGAGTGCAGTGGTGCAATCATAGCTTAGTGGAGCCTTGACCTCCCAGGCTCAAGTGATCCTACTGCTTCAGCCCCCCACGTAGCTGGGACTGCAGGTGCGGGCCACCACAGCTGGCTAATTTTTCTAATTTTTTGTAGAGGTGGGGTTTTGCCATGTTGCCCAGACTAGTCTCGAACTCTTGAGCTCCAGTGATCCACCTGCCTTGGCCTCCCAAAGTGCTGGGATGACAGGTGTGAACCGTCATGCCAAGCCTGGGCAGTCATTCAGAAACCCTACCAAGAAAAGGGTTAAAGTCATTTGGCATGGTTTCCTCTTTTTTTTTTTTTTTTTTTTTTTTGGAGACAGAGTCTTGCTCTGTCACCCAGGCCAAAGTGCAGTGGCGCAGCCTCAGCTCACTACAGCCTCTGCCTCCCCAGGTTTGAGCGGTTTTCCTGCCTCAGCCTCCTGAGTAGCTGGGATTATGGGTGCATGCCACCACACCCGGCTAATTTTTGTATTTGTATTTTTTATTTTTATTTATTTTTTTGAGATGGAGTTTTGCTCTTTTTGCCCAGGCTGGAGTGCAATGGCACGATGCCACTCGATTTCATCTTTTTTTTTTTTTTTTTTGAGGCAGAGTTTCGCTCTTGTTGCCCAGGCTGGAGTGCAATGGCATGATCTTGGCTCACTGCAACCTCCGCCTCCCGGGTTCAAGTGATTCTTCTGCCTCAGCCTCCCCAGTAGCTGGGATTATAGGCATGTGGCATTACGCCTAGCTAATTTTTGTATTTTTAGTAGAGATAGGGTTTCACCATGTTGGCCATGCTAGTCTTGAACTCCTGACCTCAGGTGATCCACCTGCCTCAGCCTCCCAAAGTGCTGGGATTACAGGTGTGAGACACCACATCTGGCCATGATTCCTCTTAACACAGGCTGGCTCTTGGTGCTGCTTTTCATGAATATACTCTCAAATTGCTCCCTTCAAATGATTGTTGATGTGCATTATTTCTGTTAACCTTACTAGCTCTATTTTTTCTAAATTCTTTTTAGATTACATAGCAGTTTCTTCGCCCTCACCATGATTGGATCACCTGGACAGCCATAAAAATATGGATGTCTGTTCCCCTTATAGGCCAGTTGGAATAATAATTTCTAGGGGTGGGATCCACACATCTATCTATCTATCTATCTATCTATTTTTTTTTTGAGACAGAGTTTCACTCTTGTTGCCCAGGCTGGAGTGGAATGGTGTGATCTTGGCTCACCGCAACCTCTGCCTCCCGGGTTCAAGCAGTTCTCCTGCCTCAGCCTCCCGAGTAGCTGGATTACAGGCACGCGCTACCACGCCTGGCTAATTTTGTATTTTTAGTAGAGACGGGGTTTCTCCATGTTGGTCAGGCTGGTTTCGAACTCTTGACCTCAGGTGATCCGTCCGCCTTGGCCTCCCAAAATGCTGAGATTACAGGTGTGAGCCACTGCACCCCACACGTCAATATTTTAAAAAGGTTCTCTACGTTTCTAATGGGCACTGAAGCCCAAGAACCACTGATCAGCTGCTCGCCAAAGTCAAAAATATTTCTGTGCATATTTCCATTTTTCTGGCCAAAGGTTCACCGCCCCTTTTTCAGGTTCCTCTCAAAGGACTTGTCTGATCTCAAAGCATGAGAACCATTACCACAATAGGACTTACTCCCCTCTGTGGGTGCTCAGCCAGTGGCTGAGGGAGAAGGGGGATTGCTCTGTGCCAGGGATGTTGTTAGAGATTCCGGGTTCTTCGATTTTTGTAGTAACCCCTTGTTGAGGGTGGCTCTGCTCTTGTGTTACATACAGGTGAAGGAAACTGAAGCTGGAGAGGCCAGGTAGCATAATGAGGGTCACCCAGGCAGGACATGATGGAGTTGGGAACTGAGTCAAGTCTGACAAATTCCAAAGCATGAGCTGCAGCCTCTGCGTCACTATGTTTATTTTCTCACCGTGGGTCAGAGATTAATTGAGCTCATGAGAGTACTTGACAGGAAATCTCATACTTGTAAATTGAGAGCTTGTGAGCATAAAATTGCTCTTCTAATTACTTGCTTTTATTTGCTGATCTTTATGGGTGCATTTATTGGTCAGGATGTGATTGAGATTATGTGATAAACCCAACTGACCGCTTCTTTTAACTTCTGCTGTTGAAGTAATCCCTCAGATTACTGTCTTGAGAGAGGAAGAGTGCATACAGTCCAACAGTGTGTACTCTTCCCCTCTCAAGACAGTAGAAAGGTATCTATCCTGTTTTAAATAGTAGCAGGGAGATTTATCAATGGCTTAAACATGGTAGGCTGGGCCTGGAGAGCTCTCAATGTAACAGAGCCCAAATGTGGCATTTACATGAATTCTAAGTTGATTAAGAGACACAATTTGTTCAACTATAAAACATAATACATTCTTAATAGATTTTACCTATTATTGTATATGTAAGTTCCTAGTACATATTAGGCTGTAGATAAATGGGATGATGAGGGTTCTTGCTAAATTTATCCCCCACTCTTTTTTTTTTTTGAGTCAGTCTTGCTCTTGAGCAACCACCGCCTCTTGGGTTCAAGCAGTTCTCCTGCCTCAGCCTCCCGAGTAGCTGGAATTACAGGTTTGTGCCACGACACCTGGCTAATTTTTGTATTTTTAGTAGAGACGGGATTTTGCCATGTTGGCCAGGCTGGTCTTGAACTCCTGGCCTCAGGTGATCCGCCCACCTCAGCCTCCCAAAGTGCTGGGATTACAGGCATGAGCCACTGTGTCCAGCCTAAATTTACCCTTTTATCATGCCTTTTTTATTGTCTTAAGTCTTCAAGTCTTATTTAAGTCTTGGTTCATTTGCGACTTTTTGACTAAATCGTTAGCTCTATTAAGGCAGAAACCAGTATCTTCACTGTCTTAATCTCTCAGTGTCTGGTTGAACATCTTGCAATTAATATGCTTAATTAATGTTTATAAGCTATTACTTTAGTCTTAATCTCAATTTCTTGAATTTAGAGTTGCTGACACCTGTGTCTTAGGTAGGAACAAGTGAGAAGCTAGTTACTGTGACAGCCTCAGATGGGAGCCAGAAGACCCATGATCTTGTACATATTAGCTGTGTGTGACCTTAGGCAAGACATGACCACTCTGGGCTTCAGTATCCTATTCTATGATTTAGAAAAATTAAACCTATTCATGGCATGTTTTAAGAACTATATTTTAAAAATGCATTATAAAATATTTATTTATTTATTTATTTATTTATTTATTATTTGTGTGAGGCAGAGTCTCACTCCGTTGCCCAGGCTGGAGTGCAGTGGTGCAATTTCAGCTCACTGCAACCTCCACCTCCCGGGTTCAAGTGATTCTCGTGCCTCAGCCTCCCAAGTAGCTGGGACTATAGGTGCATGCCACCATGCCTGGCTAATTTTTTGTAGTTTTAGTAGAGTTGGGGTTTCACTGTGTTAGCCAGGATGGTCTTGATCTCCTGACTTCGTGATCTGCCAGCCTTGGCCTCCCAAAGTTATAGGTGTGAGCCACCTCATCTGGCCTATTTATTTATTTATGAGGTCTTGCTGTGTTGCCCATGCTAGAGTGTAGTGGCTATTCACAGGCACACTACATCCTCAAATTTGTGGCCTCAAGAGGTCCTCCTGCCTGATCCTCCCATGTATCTGGGACTGGCTCCAAGAGGTGTATTTTAAGGATAAAGTTTTTTTTTTGAGACGAAGTCTCGCCCTGACGCCCAGGCTGGAGTGCAATGGCGTGATCTTGGCTCACTGCAACTCCCACCTCCCGGGTTCAAACAATTCTCCTGTCTCAGCCTCCCGAGCAGCTGGGATTACAGGTGCCTGCCACCATGCCCAGCTAATTTTTGTATTTTTAGTAGAGACGGGGTTTCACCATGTTGGCCAGGCTGGTCTTGAACACCTGACCTCGTGATCTGCCCACCTTAGCCTCCCAAAGTGCTGGGATTAGAGGCGTGAGCCACCACGCCTGGCCAGTTCTCTTTTTGGAGACAGAGTTTTGCTCTGTTGCTCAGGCTGGAGTGCAGTGGCACGATCTTGGCTCACTGCAACCTTCTGGGTTCAAGTGATTCTCATGCCTCAGCCTCCCAGGTAGCTGAGACTATAGGCTTGTGCTACCATACTGGGCAAATTTTTTGTATTTTATTAGAGACGGGTTTCACCTGTTGCCCAGGCTGGTTTCAAACTGCTGAGCTCAGCCAATCCGCCCACCTTGGCCTCCCAAAGTGCTAGGGTTACAGGCGCGAGCCATCTTGCCCGGCCAATAAAACAATGAAGTTCTATACACTTATTTTTCTTTTCTTTTTTTTTTTTTTGAGACAGAGTTTCACTCTTGTTGCCCAGGCTAGAGTGCAATGGCACGGACTCAGCTCACTGCAACCTCTGCCTCTGGGTTCAAGCAATTCTCCTGCCTCAGCCTCCTGAGTAGCTGGGATTACAGGCGTGTGCCACCACACCTGGCTAATTTTTGTATTTTTAGTAGAGATGGGGTTTCACCATGTTGGCCAGGCTGGTCTCGAACTCCTGACCTCAGGTGATCCACCTGCCTCAGCCTCCCAAAGTGCTGGGATTACAGGCGTGAGCCTCCGCGCCCAGCCTTATACACTAATTTTTCTCCGTTACCTCCAATCAAGCAGGGAAAGTTAATATGGAAGTAGGTCAGTGTATAATGTCCCCTTTCTGGTGAATGGAGAAGTCACCTGTTTGTAAGTCCCCCCAGAAATGAAGATCTATTAAAAAAACAAAAGGAAGGCCACAGAGGGAAATTTAATTCATACTCAGAAGTGGGCCACTATCTATGGAAGTACTTGGAAAATTATAAGGTGTGTTGTTATTACATCTCTAAGAAGTTTTCCTGGGCTGGGCACTGTGGCTCATGCCTACAATCTCAGCACTTTGGGAGGCTGAGGCAGGTGGATCACCTGAGGTCAGGAGTTGGAGACCAGCCTGGCCAACATAGTGGAACCCCGACTTTACTAAAAATACAAAAATTAGCTGAGTGTGGTGGTGGGCGCCTGTAATCCCAGCTTCTGGGGAGGCTGAGACAGGAGAATCGCTTGAACCTGGGAGGTGGAGGTTGCAGTGAGCTGAGATTGTGCCACTGCACTCTAGCCTGGGTGACAGAGTGACACTCCGTCTCAAAAAAAAAAAAAAAAGTTTTTCTGGAAAGCAGTTTCACAGCAGAGCAACAAGGCTGAAATTGCCCCAGTCAGCCTTTGCTGTCTGACTTCCCTTTTTCCGTTATTAGCACCACCGCACCCAGTAACTAAGGCTTGCGTCCTCAGTTATCTGCATGTAGGGAAGAGTCTGGTCAGTGATAAAACGTAGTTGGTCAGTTGCCACGTCTTGACTGGAGGCATGCAATGATTCCAGATTCCAACCCAGTCAATACACTGCAGGCTTCATCTTTACAAGGCATAGCTCTGCTGCTTTCTGTTCCAGAACCTTTGGTGGCATCTTCTTTGGCATTTGATACTCTCCTTTTCCTGGTCCTAACTTAGCTTTCCCACATTCTCAGATATCCATTGTTCCTGGACAGTCAGTGTATGATGCCTTTCCCCTGATCACACCTCATATTTGCTGTCCTGTTCCCTTAGCTCATGCTATACACCCTGGCTAGAGTACCTACCTCTCAGCTCGGCTGCTAAAATTCTCCCCGAAAACCCATCCATTAACCAACTTCTAGTCCATTATTCAGAGGATATGGAACTGCTATTTATTTATTTATTTGAGATGGAGTCCTGCTCTGTCGCCCAGGCTGGAGTGCAGTGGTGTGATCTCGGCTCACTGCAACCTCCGCCTCCTGGGTTCAAGTGATTTTCCTGCCTCAGCCTCCGAAATAGCTGAGATTACAGGCACCCGCCACCGTGTCCAGCTGATTGTTGTGTTGTAGTAGAGATGAGGTTTCACCATGTTGGTCAGGTTGGTCTTGAACTCCTGTCCTCAAGTGATCCTCCCACCTCAGCCTCCCAATGTGCTGGGATTACAGGTGTAAGCCACCACGCCTGGCCCCTATTTATTTATTTATTTATTTAAGAGACGGAGTCTCACTCTGTTGCCCAGGCTGGAGTACAGTGGTGTGATCTCAGCTCATTGCAGCCTCTACCTCCTGGGCTCAAGTGATTCTCTAATCACAGCCTTTTGAGTACCTGGGATTGCAGGCGTGTGCCACCATGTCTGGCTTACTTTTGTTTATTTTTTGTAGAGACGAGATCTTACTATGTTATCCAGGCTGGTCTCAAAGGATTCTCCTTCCTCAGCCTCTCATTCTGCTAGGAATACAGACATGAGCCACCATTCCTGGCCTGGAACTACTATATATTTAGACATTATAATTATGTAGTGCTTCCGGTAGGCAGGGGGGCTATTCTAAGTACCTTACCAATAAATATTATTAAATACTAATAACAAACCTATGGGGTGGGTACTATTATTTCCCACGGTCACACAGCCTTTGAGTGGCAGAGCCTAGGTTCAAACCAGGTAGATAACTTAGCACAGAGTCCCTGCTCTCAGCTGCAGTGTCATGTACCCCTTGATTAGAGGTGCTGGGAATCCAGTGACCCCAGTCCCTGCCCTAAGGGGCTTATGTTCCGGTGGGAGTCAAACCATATACATTTTTGAGTATATGTGCTGTTTGCCAAGCACAAGGGGCAGGGGTGTCTGCTGAAAAGGCCGTGTCATCTGTGTAGCTGCTAGACACTGTCAGTTCCATGTGGGCAATGTCCTCGCCTGTATATGTCCCAACTACCTGACCTAGTCCTGGCACAAAGTGGCTCAGTTGGCTGGGCAAGGTGGCTCATGCCTGTAATCCCAGAACTTTGGGAGGCTGAGGCAGGTGGATAGCTTGAGCCTAGGAATTTGGGAACAGCCTGTGCAACATGGCGAAACCCTGTCTCTACAAAAAATACAAAAATCAGCCAGTCATGGTGGTGCACACCTGTAGTACCAGCTACTTAGGAAGGCTGAGGTGGGAGGATCACCTGAGCCTAGGAGGTTGTGGCTGCAGTGACACATGATTACACCCCTGCACTCCAGCCTGGACAACACAGTGAGACCCTGTCTCAAAAAAACCCCAAAAAACAACAACCAAAAACTCAAACAAAACCAAAACCAAAAAAAAAAAAAAAAAAAAAAACCAACAGAAAACCTGCCTCCCAGGTTCAAGTAATTCTCCTGCCTCAGCCTCCCCAGTAGCTGGGATTACAGGCATATGCCACCACGCTTGGCTAATTTTTTTGTATTTTTAGTAGAGACGGGGTTTCTCTGTGTTGGTCAGGCTGGTCTCGAACTCCTGACCTCAGGTGATTCGCCTACCTTGGCCTCTCAAAGTGCTGGGATTACAGGCGTGAGCCACTGCGCCTGGCGCCACTTTTTTTTTTTTTGAGACGGAGTTTCGCTCTTGTTGCCCAGGCTGGAGTGCAATGACGACATCTCGGCTCACGGCAACCTCCGCCTCCTGGGTTCAAGCGATTCTCCTACCTCAGCCTCCCTAGTAGCTGGGATTACAGGCATGCACCACCATGCCCATAGAGACGGGGTTTCTCCATGTTGGCTAGGCTGGTCTCGAACTCCTGACCTCAGGTGATCCACCCACCTCGGCCTCCCAGAGTGCTGGGATTAGAGGCGTGAGCCACTGTGCCTGGCCCCCTCTCTTAATCTCTGCATTCTGCTGCCACTCAGCATGAGATGCTCTTCAGAAAATATCCTTCTGGCTGCAATATAAAGTTAGAGGAGGGCAGGACTGGCGGGAATGAGTTAGGAGCTAGCTACAGTCCTAGTTGCTTGGGCGGCTGAGATAGGGGGATTGCTTGAGCCCAGGAGTTCAAGGCTGCAGTGAGGTATCATTGCACCACTGCACTCCAGCCTGGGAGACAGCAAGACCCTGTCTCAAAAAAAAAAAAAAAAAACCACAAAAACGTTCAAGGCGGTTCTGGGATTAGCAACATCAGCAGCAGCCTGCGTTTTCATCAGTCCTCCAAGGGATTCTGATGCATGCTGATGTTTGAGACCCACTGCCATATGACGAGTTTTTAAACTTTTTTTTTTTTTTTGAGTTGGAGTCTCGCTCCGTTGCCCAGGCAGGAGTGCAGTGGCGCTATCTCGGCTCGCTGCAACCTCCGCCTCCCGGGTTCAAGCGATTCTCCTGCCCCAGCCTCCAAAGTAGCTGGGACTGCAGGTGCATGCCACCATGCCAAGCTAATTTTTTGTATTTTTAGTAGAGACAGGGTTTCACTGTGTTGGCCAGGATGGTCTCGATTCCTGACTGTGTGATCCACCTGCCTCGGAATCCCAAAGTGCTGGGATTACAGGCCTGAGCCACTGTGCCCGGCCAGTTTTTAAACATTTTGATCACATTCTACAAGTTTTACATATGTAATGACCAAGAGATATATTCTCTTTCTCTCTCTCACATGTACATATTTAACATACTTTAGGCTGGACATGGTGGCTCCCACCTGTAATCCCAGCACTTTGGGAGGCCACGGTGGGCAGACCACGAGGTCAGGAGTTCGAGACCAGCCTGGCCAACATGGTGAAACCGTGTCTCTACTAAAAATACAAAAATTAGCCAGGCATGGTGGCATGCACCTGTAATCCCAGCTACTCAGGAGGCTGAGGCAGGAGAATTGTTTGAACCCGGGAGGCAGAGGTTGCAGTGAGTCGAGATTGTGCCACTGCACTCCAGCCTGGGCGACAGAGCAAGACTCCATCTCAAAAAAAAAAAAAAAACAAAAAAACCCACAAAAACCATACTTTAATAAAAGTTCAAGAAACAGTGTCCTGTCTTAGGAAACATGTGACACACTGGTATTTTCTATTCTGTTTCGTTAAACAAAGTGCTTTGAGACCTGTCAGAAGCCCTGCTCTTGAGCAAATCAAGAAGGCTGCTGTGCTGCAAGGGTGCACGTCCAAAGCCACCTTCAGTGGGTCTTTCCTGTCTTTGAAGAAGCCTTTCACTTCCAGAGCTTGACCCAGGGAGTCCTTGTTTCTCTAAGTCTGGACCTGCTCCTTTATCACCCATATTATGGGCTGAATTATGTCCCCCCGGAAGTTCATATGTTGGAGTCCTGACCTCTAGTACTTCAGAATGTGACTGTATTTGAAGACAGGGATTTTTTTTTTTTTTTTAAGATGGAGTCTCTCTCTGTTGCCCAGGCTAGAGTGCAGTGGCTCTGTTGTCCAGGCTGGAGTACAGTGGTGCGATCTCAGCCCACTGCAACCTCTACCCCTCCCAGGTTCAAGCAATTCTCCTGCCTTAGCCTGCTGAGTAGCTGGGACTACTGGTGCATGCTACCACATCCAGGTAATTTTTGTAGTTTTAGTAGAGACGGGGTTTTGCCATGTTGGCCAGGCTGGTCTCGAACTCCTGACCTCAGGTGATCTGCCTTCGTTGGCCTCCCAACGTGCTGGGATTACAGGTGTGAGCCATAGTGCCTGGCCTGATTGTGACTTTTTTTTATGGCAGCCTGAGCAGACTATGTTACAGCCCACAAGCCTCACAAAGATATTGCCTGGAGTTAGTGCCACTGGTTGTCATTTTCTAGAGCTGCTTTGTAGGGCAGTAATTTGTCCTCTATTAGACTGAACTCACCAAGGAGTTTGACCCTCTACTCCACCTGCTTATTATAGAACCACTCCCTCTTCCCTTATATTTTTTGGGTTGAGTTCGGGTAAGATCACTAAAATTCTTCAGATGTGGAACCAATCTTCATAAACCCTTCAGAACACTTTGCTTCCTTCTGAATTACTACAGACAAGCAGTCTGGGTGGTCCAAGTCTGTATAATTATTGTTCTTAACATTCTGTCACTCATTATTGTTGGTGTTTGTTTTTCAATGCCAGATGGGTGTGTCTTTGGCACAAGCCTGTCCAGTATAAGCTATTCTGTTCTTTCAGGCAGAATCACTCAGAATTATGCTCTCAACTTTCCTCTCCCTTTTTTTTTTTTTTTTTTTGGAGACAGAGTCCCTGTCGCCCAGACTGGAATGCAGTGGTGTGATCTTGGCTCACTGCAACCTCCATCTCTCGGGTTCAAGCGATTCTCCTGCCTCAGCCTCCCAAGTAGCTGGGATTACAGGCATGTACCACCACACCCAGCTAATTTTTGTATTTTTAGTAGAGATGGGGTTTCACCATGTTGCCACAGTGCCTGGCCTGAACTTTCTCTTTTACAGCTACATGCAAATTACCTGAACTATCTGGCTTTTGGGAAAACTCCGTGCAAGTTCTTAACATCCAGTATTAAAAAAAAAAAAGAGATGGCTCTGTTCTCTTAGCAACTCAAAATCCTCTTTCTTCTCCCCCTTTAAAATGTAATGTAGTCCTTGTTTTTCCTTAAAATAAGTATTTTTAAGAGAAAATTAGTCTATTTGAAGAAGCCAAAATAGGATCTCTTCCCCTCTCCTTGTTGCTGTCTCTCTTGAGTGGATTTTGGTCATTTCTGCTAAGAGTGGCCCAGAAAATAGGCCGAAGTCTGTGGAAGGGAAATTCCACAAAGCTGCCTCATGTCCACAGTTCCTCGGGAGGAATTCCTTTCCTGTAAGGAGGAGGCACATTTTCTGAGAGTCCCTTCCAGGAAGGATGAGGTGCAGCAGGAAGGAATCCCACAGAGAGCCGTCTCACAGACACAGAAAAGGGAAGGAATTGCCTTTGACTTCTGGGAATTGGATTTTTTTTTTTTTTTTTTTTTTTAAATAACAGAAGGCAAAACAGAGTGAGCAAATGGCAGCTACTAGTGATTGACTATATCAGGTTTTGGAAAAGTGGGCAGTGAGGGTTTTGTTGATTGGATTGAACTCTGCTTGGCAAACCGTAGATGACCCTGAGTAAGCCTTAGCCCTTTTTTTTTTTTTGATGGAGTCTCACTCTGTCACCCAGGCTGGAGTGCAGTGTCATGATCTTGGTGTACCGCAACCTCTGCCTCCTGGGTTCAAGTGATCCTTCTACCTCAGCCTCCCGAGTAGCTGGGATTACAGGCACCTGCCACCATACCTGGCTAATTTTTTGTATTTTTAGTAGAGATGGAGTTTCACTGTGTTGGTCAGGGTGGTCTCGAACTCCTGACCTCGAGTGATCCACCTGCCTTGGCCTCCCAAGCCTTAGCCCTTTTGATTCTCTGACCTCAAATGCTACTTCTCTTGGATAGTTATACTGTGAGAAGTTGGTGACGGGCAAAACGGGAGCCCAGGCCGGTGTCAGAAACTCACCCAGAGTCGCAGGGACAAAGCTGTTGTGTGAGTTCCTCCCTGTAAGAATTTTAAGGATGGAAATGGTGAGCACAAACCTTGGCATTTAAGGACTGACAATGCTGAGATGTGGTGGGTTCTTGAGTAGGGCTCAAGTGTCCTTCCAGGGTGGTGGTCCCAGGGAATTGGGCCAGAAACAAGGCCACCCAGTCTCAGCTCTGTGGTTCCTGGGGGGCCCTGTGGCTCCAGGAGCTTGTGAACATGGCAAACCCCACTTCCCCATCCCCTTTCTGCCTTCTCTTCTCTTCTCTTGACAGTCTCTGTTTTCTACCCACTGGGGTCAGCAAATCAGCTCCTTTTATCAGTTTCCACAAAAATCCACAAAAAGCACTGTGAGGACTTGGGGATTTCTTGAAGATTTGGGTTGAGGTATTTCAGGAGGGCCTTGCCTCGCCCCTTTCCGCTCCATCTTCCTCTCTGCTCCCCACTTCTTTGGAGTAAGAGGTACTGCCCTCCTTATCTCAGCCCTGTCATTCTGATCACTCTAGGACCGGTTGAGACTTTTTTATGATCAGTTTCCTACCTTTTTAGGCAACCATCTGTAAGACAAGGTAGAATGCTACCGTAACCATGATTAACATTTGCAAACACTCTGCCACAGTGCAGCCACTTTCTTTGTCTCCAGCTGAAGAAATTGAGGTGCACAGAGGTTAAATTTCATGCCCAAAGCAATACAACTAGAAAATATAGGAGGCTGGGCTGCCTGATTTATTCCCAGCTTAGAGATTGAAAGTCACATGCGAAGCGCTTTGGCAGATAGAGAAGGGGGAGTCATATTCCAGTGTGCATTTTAGTTTGTGCTTTTCTGTCCTTGAATTAAGAAGTGTGATGTGTGCCTCCAACAGCATAGCATGCTACAGAAATGGATTTCTTTTCCTGGGGTTAATAATCTGCTGGCCAAATCTTTATCTCTGTAGTATCCTGTGTTTCCTGATGCATTTTAGCACTTGGTTAAATTGTAGGGAAAAGGGTTTGTGTTCTTTATATCTGGATTTTCTATTAGAACACGTTTCTGTGTGTTGTATTTGCGTCTTTTTTTTTCCGGAAGGAAGTGATTGGCTGTAACAGTTTCTCTCCAACTCCGGTCTCTGAGGAAGGGAAAAAAAAATACCTTGGTTTCATATGAAATTAGACTAATAGAATTTCTAATTATCTGAGTTCATTGAGTTGTTGTCAGTCTGTGTTTTTTTTTTTTTTGTTTTTTTTTTTTGTTTTTTCCGAGACAGGGTCTTGCTCTGTCTCTCAGGCTGGAGTATAAGTGGTGCGATCATAGCTCACTGCAGCCTCGACCTCCCTGTGCTCGGGCTCAGGTGATCCTCCCACTTCAGCTTCCTGAGTAGCTGGGACTATAGGCATGCACCACCATGCCTGGCTAATTTTTGTTTTTGTTTCGTAGAGGCAGGGTTTTACCATGTTGCCCAGGCTGGTTTCAAACTCCCTGGCTCATGCAATCCACCCGCCTCAGCCTCCCAAAGTGTTGGGATTATAGGTGTGAGCCACCGCCCCTTGCCTCTCTGTCTGGGCTTGGTCCTCCTGGGAACCTCTGCCTTGATCACCCATCTAGAAGAATGGAGGACCTCTGCCTTTTCAGTCGTCCTTTTCACCTGTACCAGTAGGCCCAGGAGAATCCTAGTTTATATCCCTTATCACACTGCCATTATTAAGCTCCCCCTTTCACTCCTAAGAGTATCCCAGGTTAGATGATACGACCATGAATGGAGCTGAAGTTTGTATTATACATAATATGAAGTGTACATAAGGTATACTGGCCCTCTAAAGCCATGGGGCATAAGCAGGAACTGTGGACAGAGTGATGTAAATATTTGCTAAACTTTTATCCAAAGTAATGATTGGTAAAAACCTGTTAGCATCCCCACTTGAGCAGACATCTTCAGAAATAACCTGTAACCTGTGCTTTGTACATAAGAACAGTGGCATGTGGCTTTCTGTCCTCTGTCCCTGGCTTGACCGCGGTGGGGTAGGGGGTCAGACTTGCCTCCTCCAGTGGAGCAAGTCCCCTTGGTGGTGACTATCCTGGCTGTTGTTCCAATCTGAGCTAGTTTCTTCATAAGTCAATTGAAGGTGCAGTATTTAACCCTGCAGGGTGGACCAAGGAATGTGTTAGCCGTGCTTGCTGCTTTTCTCCAGGATCTGAAGCCCCACCACCCTCTCCTAGGGTCCCTTTTTTTCTCCCTTCTGCAGGACACATTTTGTGATCTCTGTGCAAACAGAGGCAACACACTTAGTCATTAAGGATTTTTCTGTAAGTGCATTAGGCCTTAGGCTTCAGCACTTGCTGTTCTCTTTGCTTGGAACTTGCTGACCCTGCTCTTGTCACTGGGGGCTTTGTCCTCCTGGGAAACTCTGCCTTGACCACCCATCTAGAGTAAACGCCCCCATTCACTACCATGGCTCCCTACTTTCTATGTGGATTTTTTTTTTTTTTTTTTTTTTTTTTGAGAAGGAGTCTCACTCTTGTTGCCCAGGCTGGAGTGCAATGGCATGGTCCCAGCTCACTGCAACCTCCACCTCCTGGGTTCAGGCGATCCTCCTGCCTCAGGCTCCCAAATAACAGATTACAGGTACCCGCTACCATGCCCGGCTAATTTTTGTATTTTTAGTAGAGATGAGGTTTCACCATATTGGCCAGGCTGGTCTCGAACTCTTGAACTCAGGTGATCCACCCTCCTTGGCCTCCCAAAGTGCTGGGATTGTAGGTGTGAGCCACTGTGCCCGGCCTTCTGTGTGGATCTTATTGTTACTCTGAACCCCTCTTTTTGGTGTGATTGCCTTTCCCTCTCCCCTCTCCCTTCCCCAATGCGAACTCTGTAAAAATGATCCTAGGTCTGGAACCTAGAAGAGTGCCTGTTAGTGGTGGGTGCTTAAGAGTTAATTTGAATTAATGAGGTTAATAATTCTTGTTTCCCTATAGTCCTGTCGTTGAGATTCCTGGTTAGAAAAAAAAGTGAGTTGTGGGTTGTATACTTTATTTATTTATTTATTTTTGAAACTGAGTCTCGCTCTGTCGCCCAGGCTGGAGTGCAGTGGTGCGACTTCGGCTAACTCCAACTTTTGCCTCCCGGATTTAAGCGATTCTCCTGCCTTAGCCTCCTAAGTAGCTGGGACTACAGGCGTGTGCCACCACACCTGGTTAATGTTTGTGCTTTTAGTAGAGACAGAGTTTCACCATGTTGGCCAGGCTGGTCTCGGACTCCTGGCCTCAGATGATCTGCCTACCTTGGCTTCCCAAAGTGTTGGGATTACAGGTGTGAGCCACCGCGGCCGGCCCGTGGGTTGTATCCTTTTTTATTAATAAAGGCATCTCTATATGCTGTGGTTTGAGAGGGGTTGAAGGCTACTTCCCATGGGAATGAGTGAGGAAGAGCCTATTGCACTCTGGTGTCTTCGAGGGAAACAGAGGCAGGTGGCCGCCTTCTCTGCTCTTGGGTTCCACAGCTGGGGATTGGGAGATTACTCTTTTATCAATTGGTTTTTTTCTTTTTTTTTTTTTGAGGCAGGGTCTCACTCTGTCGCCTAGGCTAGTGTGCAGTGGCATGATCACAGCTTATTGCAGCTTCGACCACTTTTTTTTTTTTTTTGGAGATGGGTGCCGTACTGTCTCCCAGGCTCGAGTGCAGTGGTGAGATCATGGCTCACTGCAGCCTTGACCTCCTGGGCTTAAGTGATCCTCCCACTTCAGCCTCTGGAAGAGCTGGGACCACAGGCGTGTTCCACCATGCCTAGCTAATAAAACAATTTTTTTGTAGGGACTAGGTCTTGCCGTGTTGCCCAGGCTGGTCTCAGACTCCTGGGCTTAAGCAATCCTCTTGCCTTGGCCCCTCAAAGCAGTGAGATTATAGGCATGAACCATTGTGCTCAGCCCTGAGATTTGTTTTAAAAAGTGCCCTGAGATTCACTATGGAGTATTCCCTCTTGATTTATTTCCTACCAAGTAAGCCCTTTAACAGACCATGTATGGCAGCTTTTTGAAGAATGTTTTAGGTCTTTCTAAATATGCAGCTACTCGGGCTAAGGATTGGCATGTTTGTAATTGACCTAATGATTCAAAGAATGGACTGGTTCAGCTGGAACTTTCCTAAAATCTATCCCATTGACAGAGTATTGCACAATTAGAAAAGTGTATGATTTATAATTAGCGTACCCACTTTAACTCTGAATAACAGGCATAAAGGTTATTATATTTTGAATCAGTGTTAACAGTTTTAGACAGCTGTTCTTTGTTACTTGATTCTTTTTTTTTTTTTTTTTTTTGAGACAGAATCTTACTCTGTCACCCAGGCTGGAGTGCAGTGCAGAGATTTCTGCCCACTGCAGCCTGTATTTTGAGGCACAGTTGTTTTTGCTCATTAGAGTGCTGCTGAGAGAGTTGATTTCCTAGCTCTGGAGTCACTGCCGAGAGTCCTAAACATTTTCCTATAAGAGAGATGGTAAGGATGGTTACAAAGAAGTAGGCCTGATTTGGTGTAGAAAATTGGTTTCACGTTCAAAGTCAACATGGGGATGGGGGAGTTTTGGATCAGACCTTTGATTCTGGCGCAGAGCCATGAGGGCTTTGTGTATTTTGTTTACGGAGCTTAAGCAATCTCAGTTATTAGCTTGCGGATAATTACCAGAAATGTGAACTTAAATCTGTGCTTATTTATTTAACTCCTTGCCTTTTCTCCTAAGAATGTAGGGTGGTGGCATTATAAAAATTAAAGAAAAAGCAAGGCTGCACCACTTTCATGGTGATTCTACTTTACTTGCAGTAAAATCACAGCCAGATGGCCAAATCGCCCTTCCTCTCCAAACTTCATACCATTTACTATAAAATAATTTGGATCATAGGGTGACGTAGGCCTGGGGCTGAAGTCTGTGTCAGAATGTTCCTGTGGAGGTTTATGTGTTAAAAATTAAAATGAAAACCTGTTTTATTTTATTTTATTTTTTGAAATGGAGTCTTGCTCTGTTGCCCAGGCTGGAGTGCAGTGGCACAGTCTCGGCTCACTACAACCTCTGCCTCCCGAGTTCAAGGGATTATCCTGCTTCAGCCTCCTGAGTAGCTGGGATTACAGGCACCCACCACCACACCTGGCTAATTTTTGTGTTTTTAGTAGAGACAGGGTTTTACCATGTTGGCCAGGCTGGTCTTGAACTCCTGACCTCAAGTGATCCGCCTGCCTCAGCCTCCCAAAGTGCTAGGATTACAGGCATGAGCCACCATGCCTGACTTATTCTATGTTGTTTTTTGTGATGGTCAGTGAGATGTGGCCACAGGAGGATGCAGAGGAGGTGCTTAGGGAGGCCGAGGTTGTTATACTCACAGGTCTTAGAGACAGGAAGCATGTCATGCCCTGCAGGGCCACATGGGGAAGCATCATTCTTGGTCCCCCCTCTAGGAGCCTGAAGGGGCAGGAGTGAGGGGAGAGCCTGGGCCGTGGTCTTTCTTGAGATTTCATGGACAGGGCAGGGGAGTGCATGTGAACAGTTTAGAATTGGCTAAGCCTGGGCCGTGGTCTTTCTTGAGATTTCATGGACAGGGCAGGGGAGTGCATGTGAACAGTTTAGAATTGGCTAGTTTGAATAATTTTGGCAGGCTGTAAGCTACAGGAGTGGTTTCTAGTTGCCTGTTATCAGGCCTTGGCATGTTATAGGTGAAGAAATACTGCTTCCTGGGGTGGACAGGCTAGATAAAGAAGGCATAGCTCTGGGTTGGTTGGTTTGCATATCAGAGCTGTGCTCCTGGCTGGGCCCTTCTGGCTCTAAGAATTGGCCAGCTCTGTGAAGGACAGTCTCTCCCCAGCCAGAGAGGTTTTCAAAATGTCAAGACATCATAATATGCACAAAGTAAAAAATATAAACAGTACAAAGGCCCTGAACAGGGTCACCCTGCTGTATGAGAAATCTGATGGCCTGGCTGAAGGAGAAAGTTGCTTGGGCAGAACAGTGAAAAGCTAAAGCAGGCTTGGTAGTTGTATTAGTCTGTTTTCACGCTGCTGATAAAGACATACCTGAGACTGGGCAATTTACAAAAGAAGAGATTTAATGGACTTACAGTTCCATGTGGCTGGGTAGACCTCACAATCATGACAGAAGGCAAGGAGGAGAAAGTCACGTGGATGGCAGCAGGCAAAGAGAGAGCTTGTGCAGGGAAACTCTTGTTTTTAAAACCATCAGATCTCGTGAGACTTATTCACTATCACAAGAACAGCACAGGAAAGACCCGCCCCCATGATTCAGTTATCTCCCATTGGATCCCTCCCACCACATGTGGGAACTGTGGGAACTACAAGATGAGATTTGGGTGGGGACACAGAGCCAAGCCATATCGGTAGTGTAAACCTGGAGCCAGCAGGAAGAAGCATTTGACAGAGCAGGAGGGTCCATGGTGCTCAGTCAAAGTCTTAGGACAGATAGTCCCCATGGAACAAAAGGCAATGCACCTGGCCTTGTTGCGTTTAACTTTGCTGTATTTTCAATGATCTGCTCCTCCAGGGAACTGGTGGCACACCCTGAGTCTTCTAGGTGGGCTAAAGACTCACAACCTGAGGGAAGGGGCCAGGAACGAAAGGAAGCCATGGCCTAGAGGGTGTCATTTGGGACCCCACGCCCATCCAGGCTGACAGAGCTGCGGTAAGGCTGAGCAAAACACACTCGAACCTGAACCTCACTCTGACATTATGGGAGGCCCTACCTTGTCAAAGCTGAAAGAAACGTCAGGAAAAGAAAATGCCCCAAATAATTGTAACGCATGTGCTATTGGTTTGGTGACTTTGGTAAAAAGTTTGGAAGTTTCAGGGAACATTCCAGATAAGCAGGGACCATCGTCTTCATAAATTGCTCTTTGAATTAGGATAAAAAAAATCAATTGCCATAGATAAAATTTCTGGGATTTTTATGAGCCCAACCTGTTTTCCAGGTTAATCATGCCTAAATATCTGTTTGTTTTCTTTCTTGTCATATAAAGTCACTGGTGTCCTGTAGGGTGTGTGTGTGTGTGTATGATTTTGTGTTAGGTAGCAGGTGTTTAGGTTTGTCCAGCACATGTTTATTTTATTTTTTTTTATTTTTATTTTTTTTTTGAGACGAAGTCTCACTCTGTCACCCAGGCTGGAGTGCAATGGTGACATCTTGGCTTACTGCAACCTCCGCCTCCTGGGTTCAAGTGATTCTCCTGTCTCAGCCTCTCAAGTAGCCAGGATTACAGGCATGCGCCACCACACCTGGCTAATTTTTGGATTTTTAGTAGAGACAGGGTTTTACCATGCTGGCCAGGCTGGTCTCAGACCCCTGACCTCAGGTGATCCACCTGCCTTGGCCTCCCAAAGTGCTGGGATTACAGGCGTGAGCCACCGCGCCTGGCCCTACATGCTTAGTACTAGATGCTAAAATCAATCTGTGGCCTTGTGGAGTTTATAATCCACTGAATTAATTTAGATTAATTCACAGGATTAGTTTAGATTTCATGTTGGAATATGAAATTTGTGGTCATTTAAACAGAAACTGGGCTGGAAAGTACTTTTTTCTCTGTCTGTGAAAGGTTTTTTTAGGGCAAATGAACAGTATAAATTAGATTGCTTAGAGAATATTGTAAACACATTTTACCACAGACACTTTATGTGCTCAAGGAGGCCTGGCGTGTTGGCTCACACCTGTAATCCCAGCACTTTGGGAGGCCAAGGCAGGTGGATCACCTGAGGTCAGGAGTTTGAGATCAGCCTGGCCAACATGGTGAAACCACATCTCTAGTAAAAATATAAAAAATTAGCCGGGTGTGGTGGCAGGTGCCTGTAATCCCAGCTACTCAGGAGGCTGAGGCAGGAGAATCACTTGAACCCAGGAGGTGGAGGTTGCAGTGAGCCGAGATTGTGCCATTGCACCCCAGCCTGGGCAACAGGAGTGAAAGTTCATCTCAAAAAAAAAAAAAAGGTATGTGCTTAAAGAACATGCTGGAGCATTTCCTCTAAGGAAGTTATCTCAGGTACTGGAGATTAATCAGCCTGCACCTCTTTGTGTATATTCAATAATTTAGATTTTTTTGTGAGTTCAAACTGGCTTTTTCTTAAAGTTGGTGGGGAGAGGCATGTGATCAGACTTCTTGGGTGGTTAGGAGCTTTTTGGATTGAGTCCCGCCTATTTTCCAGGCTGTTGGCTAATGGTGATTAAAGGCCCAGGGAATCCTGCTTGTCTCCTTCCAGTTTCGTGCAGAGCTGTGTCACGCTGCATGCTCTGTTTCTGTTAGGACCAATGTCTGTTTGTTATATAAATAGAAAAAGAACATAAGCTAAGGAACCAAGAAGGTTCCATTACAAATCAGTGTCTCAAAGTATCCTTGAGGTTTGGTACAAGTTCTCCGCTTCCTGAAATTTTTGGACAAACATTGTGACATTCATAAATACCGGACTGCTAAGATATTGAGGGCTGAGGTAACACAAATACTTGCTGAGGTTTTATAGAGTAATAATCTGTTAATCATAGCTGTGGCTTTAGAGAATAAACAACCTCTGTGTAGGCTTCTGCGTAAGAATGGCACAGCTGACGGGGGCCTCTGCGAACCAGAGGCCAGCGTGTGACCTTCTTATCCTCTGCTTCCTAGGCCAGTAGTGACTGCCTTTGGAGATCTCATTGTTTACAGCCCTGTCTCTGACTCAGGGTGGCAGATTATGTTTTTGGTAGAGCCCAGCCAGCCCCTATCACATTGCACACTAACGTAATCTGTCTGCAGCTGTCTCTGTATTCATTATTTAGCTGCACTAACTGGAGTTAATCATAGATCTGAGCTAAACTTTGTTATGGGTCAAGAGAGAAAGGCCATCTGGCTATTTCTTGGGTCGTTTTGGGTGTAGTTTTCCGGTGCTCATCATTTGACCACTGTCTTTTTTTTGAGATGGAGTCTGGCTCTGTCGCCCAGGCTGGAGTGCAGTGGCGCGATCTCGGCTCACTGCAAGCTCCACCTCCCAGGTTCACGCCATTCTCCTGCCTCAGCCTCTCCGAGTAGCTGGGACTACAGGCGGCTGCCACCATGCCAGGCTAATTTTTTGTATTTTTAGTAGAGACGGGGTTTCACCGTGTTAACCAGGATAGTCTCTATCTCCTGACCTTATCATCGTCTCACCTCAGCCTCCCAAAGTGCTGGGATTATAGGTGTGAGCCACCGTGCCTGGCCCATTTGGCCACCATCTATGAGGCATCTGAAAAAAGAGAAACTCATGGGTGGTGGCTCTGCCTGTAGCTTCCCTACTCAGTGTGGTTTGCACACAGTAGCATTGCCATCATCTGGGGCTGGGGAGAAACACAGGGTCTCATGCTCCATCCCAGACTTAGTATCAGAATCTCTGCTAGATCTCATGCATGGGCCCTGGCCAGCCCTCTGCTGTGTGCTTGGTTGACGCTAGGCTGCTGCTGGTAGACCTCCCTTTCTCTTCTGTGCCACAGGGTCTCACCAAACTGCAAAGGAGCTGGGTAATAGAGTCAAACCCTCTGCCAGGAATGATGGGAGAAGGAAGGGTCAGACCCACAAATGGGCCAAGGAATGGATTAGGTGAGCTAAGCTGTGGTTGTAGTGCAGCAGTCACTGTTACGCCCACCTTTTCTTATTCCTTTCCTATTTGTTTTTCTTTTCTTTTCTTTTCCCACAGCCTGGTAATGTGGAATATTTACTTTTCTTAAATCACTGTATTAAAAGATGAAAAAAGTCATTTTTTCTCTTCCCCTTCCCACAGTCATTGTTGATCAGAGAAAATACTAACAAAATATATTAATTTCATTTCCAACCACAGATAACACCAATATTAATAGTTGGGTGACTGTCCCTCTTCTCGTGGAGAAAACCCAATGCCTATCAAATGCCCAACGTTGAAGAGCTATACAAATGTGGATTTTCTGGTCGTCTTCCTCCCTCCCTTCCTTTATCCTCTCTTATGACAGAAAATTATAAACATGTACAAAAGTAGAGGGAACAGTAATGAACCCCTGAATACCAGTCTGTCAACAATGGTCAATTCCCAGCCAATCTTAACCCTCCTTCTACTCATTTCCTGCCCTAGAAGTGTTACTTTTTTTTGGCACATCTAATGAGTGAAGTGAAGAATGATATTTCGTTGCTCTGTTTTTCTTTTCTCTTTTCTTTTCTTTTCTTGCAAAACCCCATTCTGTCACCATGCATTTGTTATGTGATTTTCAGATGTATCTGTAGGAAATGGTCAGTATATGATTATATATATACACTGTTAAATTATCCATTGAAATCACATTGTGTACCTTCTCACTACATTTTTTAACCTTTATGTTATAAAGCAGATACAGAATATCATACAAACAAATGTGTAACGTGGATAATAAATTATAAGGTTAACATCCTGGTAAGTAGCAACCAGATCAAGAAATAAGATTTTGCTGGTCCCTGTTCTGTGTCCTGTCTCAATTCCAGGCTCCTCCCTTCCCTCAGAAAGAACTGAAAATCAACTTCAAACTCTTTGTGGTCTATATTACTTTTAAATCTTGATCAATGTGTGTGTGTGTGTGTGTGTGTGTGTGTGTGTGTGTTTTTGAGATGGAGTCTCGCTGTGTCACCCAGGCTGGAGTGCAGTGGCGCAGTCTCGGCTCACTGCAGCCTCCGCCTCCTGTGTTCAAGCAGTCCTCCTGCCTCAGCCACCAGACTAGCAGGTCAGCTGCTTGTGCTGCTGACAGGTTGTAGGCTCTGTATTTGGAAGATTTAGGTACGGCAAATCAGGGTGGCCCAGCCCACCCTGACTTCTAGTCAACCAGCTACAAATTCTATGCTTCCCATTACCCCCTTGGGTTCAATAATCTGCTAGAATGACTCACAGAACTCAGGAAAGTGCTACACTTACAATTACAGTTTTACTACAGCAAATGGATGCCAATTGGAACCAAAGGGAGAGTCCCAAATACAAAGCTTTCTTGTCCCATCCCCAGGGAGTTGAGACCTGTCACTTCCTAGCCTATTAGTGAAGGGGTGGCCTTCCCCTCCACACCTGTGGGTGTTTCTCATCGGGTGGGACGAGAGACTGAGAAAAGAAAGAGACACAGAGACGAAGTATAGAGAAAGAAAAGTGGGCCCAGGGGACCAGCGCTCAGAATACGGAGGACCCATGCCAGGACCCACACCCCTGGCACCTGTCTCTGAGTTCCCTCAGTATTTATTGATCATTATCTCTCAGAGAGGGGAATGTGGCAGGACAATAGGGTAATAGTGGGGAGAGGGTCAGCAGGAAAACATGTGAACAAATGTCTCTGTGTCATAAACAAGGTTAAGAAAAAGGTGCTGTGCTTTGATGTGCACATACATAAACATCTCAATGCATTCAACAGCAGTATTGCCACCAGCATGTCTCACCTCCAGCCCTAAGGTGGGTTTCTCCTATCTCAGTAGATGGAATATACAATCGGGTTTTACATGGGTTTTACACCGAGACGTTCCATTGCCAAGGGACGAGCAGGAGGCAGATGCCTTCCTCTTATCTCAACTGCAAAGAGGCCTTCCTCTTTTACTAATCCTCCTCAGCACAGACCCTTTAGGGTGTCGGGCTGGGGGACGGTCAGGTCTTTCCCTTCCTACGAGGCCATATTCCAGACTACCACATGGGGAGAAACCTTGGACAATACCTGGCTTTCCTAGGCAGAGGTCCCTGCGGCCTTCACACTGTTTTGTGTCCCTGGGTACTTGAGATTAGGGAGTGGTGATGACTTTTAACAAGCATGCTGCCTTCAAGCATTTTTTAACAAAGCACATCCTGCATAGCCCTAAATCCATTAAACCTTGTGTCAACACAGCACATGTCTCTGCGAGCACAGGGTTGGGGGTAGGGTTACAGATTAACAGCAAAAAGGCAGAAGAATTTTTCTTAGTGCAGAACAAGATGGAGTCTCTTATGTCTACTTCTTTCTATACAGACACAGTAACAGTCTGATCTCTCTTTCTTCTCCCCACATATTAGTGTGTGACAATGCCCAGAGTATTGCCAGCCAGGAAATCTCATCCAGGTTTTGGTGTCTGGAGTTTTTATTGGAGCTTCATTACATCAGCACGATTGATGGGCTCATTGGCCATGGGATTGATCTCAGTCTCCAGTACTCCCTACCCTGGAGGTTGGGCAATAGCAGTTGGCTCTGAGCCTACCCCTCTCATCACAGGATTGGTCTTTGTGATATGCACAGCCCCCATCCTGAGTCATTTGTTAGCGTCAGCTGCTAGGGACCCACTATGTTATATTATGTCCCTGATAATTTATATTAGTGTAAACCATCAGGGACCACACTTCTATTACTTGGAGCATTCCAAGGATTTAGAGGAACCAGGGATAAAACACAGACAAATTCTTTATTATATGACTTCCTTCCCTTCCATTCCTTACTCTTCATTTCTCTTGCGCTGTTGACTTTGACCACGCAGCCCGTTGTCACCATGCCTGTAGAGCTTTGCAGAAGACAAGTCAGGGGAGCTGGTGTATTAGTCCATTTTTACACTGCTGATAAAGACATACCCGAGACTGGGCAATTTACGAAAGAAAGAGGTTTAATGGACAGTTCCATGTGGCTGGGGAGGCCTCACAATCCTGGCAGAAGGGAAAGGCACATTTCACATGGTGGCAGACAAGAGAACTTGTGTAGGGAAACTCCACTTTATAAAACCAGCAGATCTCGTGAGACCTATTCGCTATCATGGGAATAGCATGGGAAAGACCTGCCTCCATGATTCAGTTGCTTCCCACCAGGGCCCTCCCACAACACTTGGGAATTGTGGGAGCTACAGTTCAAGATGAGATTTGATGGCCAGGTGCAATGGCTCATGCCTGTAGTCCCAGCACTTTGGGAGGCCGAGGTGGGTGGATCACTTGAGGTCAGGAGTTTGAGACCAGCCTGTCCAACATAACATGGTGAAACCCCATCTCTACTAAAAATACAAAACAAATTAGCTGGACGTGGTGGCAGGTGCCTGTAATCCCAGCTACTTGGGAGGCTGAGGCAGGAGAATCACTTGAACCCGGAAGATGGAGGTTGCAGTGAGCTGAGATGGCACCACTGCATTCCGGCCTGGGTGGCAGAGCATAACTCCGTCTCAAAAAAAAAAAAAAAAAAGATGAGATTTGAGTGGAGACAGAGTGAAACTCTGTCTCAAAAAAAAAAAAAAAAAAAGATTTGAGTGGGGACATAGCCAAACCATATCAGCTGGTAATGCAGTGCACAGAAATAGGAGAGAGCCCAGGGGCCAATGCTACCCAGGCACCTCGCCAAAGGGATAATGCCTCACTTACTAATGGGGGAAGACGGTCCGGCTGGCTCCCGAGAGCCTGTCACTTGTTGGTGCGAGGGCTCTGAACTCTGCCGTCTGGACTAGTCTCAGCCCTGTCACATGCAAACTGCATGCCCCAGGACAGCTACATGTCTGCCATATGCCTAAGTTTTCCCATCCATAGGGAATGGTGATAACAGCTCTGTATCAGTTTGCTGAGGCTGCCATAACAAATTCCTACACACTTGGTGGTTTAAGACAATAGAAATTTATTCTCTTACAGTTCAGGAGGCCAGAAGGTAAAAAATCCAGGCTTTGTTCCCTTGATATGGTGGGGACAATATTCCTTGCCTCTTCCAGCTTCTGGTGGCTGCCGGCTGTCCTTAGTGTCCTTGGCTTGTGGCTGCATCACTTGAGTCTCTACCTGTGTTTACATCTCCTTCTCTTCTCTTCTGTCTGTCCCAGGTCTCCCCCGCCTCTTTCTTGGAAGGACACTTGCCATTGGATTTAGGACCCACTTGGATAATCCAGGATGATGTCTTCACTCCAACATCCTCAGTTTAATTCCATGTGCAAATGCCCTTTTCCCAAATAACATTCAATTCTTTACCAGGAAAGGTAATAGTCACAGGTACTGGGGGTCAGGACTTGGGCATATCTTTTTGGGGCCGCCATTAAACCCCCTTCAGGAGCCTACTTCACAGGATTGTGAGGATTGCGTTAAAATGCTTGAACCGGTGCCTGGCACACACTAAGTGCTGTTAGTGCTGGTGACTGGGGGGCACAGATACAGCCTGATCTTTTGTGTAATCTTGGCCCCTTATTTGCCCCCATTTTAGTCTTTCCCCCTTCACAGTTATCTAAGTCTGCCGTGGGTAAGCATATTTAATTTTCATGCTAAGACATTTTTTCAATCTGTACGGAAGCCATGTACCTGCCTCTCCTTCAGAGCTGGGATTTTTTTCATTTTGCTGACTGTGAGCACACACACGCCCACAGGTGCCTAAGCCTCTTGTATGTGTGTTTTGAACTGTGTCCTCTGAGTTATGTGACTAGGTGCATGCTCTCCTCTTAGCGTGGGTCTCCTTCCCCTCTGAGCACTTCACAGTGTTAGGCATTTGTCTGTGATAGCAGCTGTTCAGTAATTTCCTACTTGCTCAAATTCCTGGACTCAAGCAATCCTCGAGCCTCAGCCTCCCAAAGTGTTGGGATTATAGGCATGAGCCACTGTGCCTGGCTAATTTCATGTTTTACCTTGTTAACCTTTTATTTTTATACTTTTAATCTTTTTTTTTTTCATATTGTGTCATGCTTTTAAACCAGTACTCTAGAGTTTTAATCATTGTCTTCGAAATACTTTAACGTCTGGTAGTGTCTTTTAACTTTTTATTTTGAAATAATTCAACCTGACAAAAAAGTTGCAAGGGTGGTGCATACATACCACTCCTGTATACCCTTCATCCAGATTCCCTCATGTTAGCTTCTACCATAGTTGTCAATGTCTCTTTCTCTATTATTCCTTTGTTATCTGAACTACTGGAAAGTGGATTGTAGTCCGGACATGGTTGTTCCCACCTGTCATCTTAGCACTTCGGGAGGCTGAGGCGAGTGGATCACCTCAGGTCAAGAGTTCGAGACCAGCCTGGCCAACATGGTGAAACCCTGTCTCTACTAAAAATACAAAAAAAAATTAGCCAGGTGTGGTGGTATGCGCCTGTAATCCCAGCTACTCGGGAGGCTGAGGCAGGAGAATCGCTTGAACCCAGGAAGCAGAAGTTGCAGTGAGCTGAGATCACACCACTTCACCCCAGTCTGAGAGAAAGAGCAAAACTCTGTCTCAAAAAAAAAAACAAAAAACAGTGGATTGTAGACATGAGGCCCCTTACACCTAAATATTTTAGTGCATGTTTCTTAAATAAAAAGGCACTTTCCATCATAGTTATAGAACACCCAACAAAATTCGGAAATTTATCTTCAAACTCCATAACCAGTTTCCCTATATTAATTTTTTGGGCCCAAGATCCTATAATGTATTTAGCGCTCATATTTTTTTTAGTATCCTTCAGTCTCGAACACTTCTGCAGTCTTTTCTTGTCTCTCATGTCCTTGATAGTTTGAAAAATATTCAGGTCATCACATTCTAGAATATTCTTCAAAGACACAAAAAGATGTGATGTGACCTCATAGCAGAAATACCATAAAATAAATACAGTGTCCTCAGTGTATCATATCCAGAGGCACACAGTGGTGATGGTAACTGTTATCACTCGGTTAAGGTCCTGTCTGCCAGGTTTCCCTGTTCTAAAGTTGATTATGCAATACTTTATGCTTTTAAGTAGGTGTTTTATGGGGAGATAATTGGAGGCTATGAAAATATCTTGCTTCCCATGAAACTTTTACCCACTGATTTTAGCAACCATGGATGGCTTTTCAATAACTGAATCACTTATTACTATGGAAGTTGCCAAATGACGATTTTTTTTTTCTGATTCTATTGTTAATTCTGTTCTTAATTGGTTGGCATTCTATAGTAAGAAATATTCTGTTTCCCCCATTTATTCACTCATTTATTTATAGCACTATGGACTTATGAATAATTTTATTTATTGGGTTTGAATCCATTACACTTATGATTTATTTTGGTGCTCAGATTGTCCCAGGTTTGGCCAGTGGGAGCTCCTATGTCCTTTGGACATGTTGTCGGGATTCTTTGAACATTTCCTTACTTTTGTGGCACAAAAAGATGGTTCAGACATGTCTTATACTTCTTCTGCCCTTGTCTTGGATTCAGCCATTTCTCAAAAAAGCCTCTGCATTAAAAAAAAAGTTACATATTCTTTTTAATAAGTGGATACTATATTTAGAAAGAGTGCTGGGCATTATGCGTTTTTTTTTTTTTTTTTTTTTTTTTGGAGACAGAGTCTCTGTTACCCAGGCTGGAGTGCAGTGGCACGATCTCGGCTCACTGTAACCTCTGCTTCCTGGGTTCAAGTGATTCTCCTGCCTCAGTCTCCCAAGTAGCTAGGTTTACAGGTGCATGCCACCATGCCTGGCTAATTTTTGTATTTTTAATAGAGATGGGGTTTCACCATGTTGGCCAGGCTGGTCTTGAACTCCTGACCTCAGGCGATTCACCCACCTTGGCCTCCCAAAGTGTTGGGATTACAGGCGTGAGCCACCGTGCCTGGCCTAGGCATATTTATTGTTACGGGATCTCATTGCTTCTAGGCACTCTAAGCAGACAAAGCTAGAATGTATTTGCATATACAGATCAACACATATTATTTATATATTTGTGTGTATGTGTATATATATACACACACACATATACATATACAGTTGGTTCTTGTTACTAGTGGAGCTCTATAAAGTCTCCACAAACACAGGACTAGTGAACACAGAACCATTGCTTCCAGGCAAAATACAGGGTTAGGTTCCTATGCACCTTTGGTCACATTTTTGTCAGCCATTTAATATATAACCTTGTTTTATGCATGTGTCTGCTTAGAGACACCTTTTTTAATGTATAGTTAATTCATTAACTTTGAATTAACAGCCGGCAGCACTATAGTTCATGCCTGAAGGAAGCTTCTATAACACATGTTTTTTCTGTAGGGCACATGACACCCCCGTTGCGCTTTGATGCACTAGACTGCAATTGAGCATGATGCTTGGGGCGACTTTAGACAGTGAAGTCACCCACAAAAATCCCCAAAATGTGAAGAACATGGTACTGAACAGCCCACAAGAACAGTTGTTTCTACCAAGAGCGGGAATAAGAAGGCAGAGTGTTGGCTGGGCGTGTAGCTCACACCTGTAAACCCCGCACTTTGGGAGGCCAACGTGGCTGGATTGCTTGAGGTCAGGAGTTCGAGACCAGCCTGGCCAACATGGTGAAACCTCGTCTGTACTAAAAATACAAAAAATTAGCCGGGCATGGTGGCGTGTGCCTGTAATCCTAGCTACTCAGGAGGCTGAAGCAGCAGAATCGCTTGAACCCAGGAAGCGGAAGCGGAGGTTGCGGTGAGTCGAGATTGCACCACTGCACTCCAGCCTGGGCAACAGAGTGAGACTCTGTCTTGGGAAAAAAAAGAAAAAAAAAAAGTCTAAGTGTCATTTCGTTTGACTTCAGCTGGGAGCATGCATGTTGGGTGACTCAAATATTTTGCTGCTCTGTGCATGTCCATGAAGGACTGCAAGACACCTGGAGGACTGATTTTTGGGGTTACAATTTAGCAAGTAGGCAACCTCGTAAATACAGGATTTGTCACTAAGGAGTATCAGTGTATATTGATTTCTCTATCTTTATTTAGGTATCTATTTATATAGATCTGTATTAGGAAGCAAATTAGGTAGACTTCACACCAGTGCTTCAAATCACAGCTCAAAATCTCATGCTTTGTTCTGGTTCTCCCTCTTTCCGTATTTGTATCTTCATCCTTCAGTAGTGAGAAACTTGACCCCTGCTGTCCTCAACACATTGCCTTCTTTGCTCAGTCCTCTTGTTTGTCACCAGGGCCCCAGCCACGTGGGCCATCTCCTTGCAGAGTGTTCCTCTGACCCAGGCTGCTGCTTGTGAACTTGCTGAGAGCTGCCCCCTAGGCATGTTGCCCTAGGCTGGCCTCCCAACCTAGTGGATACTTTTGATCATTGTTCACTGTAACCTCAAGCCCCTGGGCTCAAGCATTCCTCCTACCTCAGCCTCCAGAGTGGCTAGAACTACAGGTGTGTGCCACTGTGCCCAGCCAATTAAATTTTTTTTTTTTTTGTGGAGATAAGGTCTCACTATGTTGCCCAGGCTGGTCTCGAACATTTGGGCTCAAGAGATCCCGCTGCCTCAGCCTCCCAAAGCATTGGTATTATAGGCATGAGCCACCATGCCTGGCTTGAGGTTAATTTCTTATTAACGTTTTCAGCATCATTAGAATATAGTAATGCAGTAGATTTTTGACTGTTTATTGGTATTGTACATTTTGCACCTCTAATGTGCTAGCTTACTGTCTTCAGTCAATGTAGTATTGGAGTTCTAATTGTGTAAAACTCTCTGTATATAAGGTTTGTTACTTTTGTTTATGTTTTTACTTCTTCAATAGCCATGTCACCATTAATACTAGTAAATGGATGAGCCATTCCTTTCTAATATCTTATTTTAATGACAATGAATTTAAGATATGTTTTGCAGATAAGAAGAGCTGCTCATAGATACAGCTTTTTATGTTACTGCTATGCTAGTTCTAGGTAATTTCTTTTTTTTGATATGGAGTCTTGTTCTGTCGCCCAGGCTGGAGTGCAGTGGTGTGATTTTGGCTCACTGCAACATCTGCCTCTTGGGTTCAAGCGATTCTTCCGCCTTAGCTTCCTGAGTAGCTGGGATTACAGGTGCGCACCACCACACCCAGCTAATTTTTGTATTTTTGATAGAGACGGGGTTTTGCCATTTTGGTCAAGGCTGGTCTTGAACTCCTGACCTCAGGTGATCTGACCCCGGCCTCCCAAAGTGCTGGGATTACAGGCATGAGACACTGGGCCTGGGAATTCTAGGTAATTTCAGAGTAAAAAATTTGATTTAGAGTTGCTTCTTCCTTTTCTATGAAATAGGACATTTACAAAATTGTTTTTGAAAGGATGACTTGGGTTGCGATGTTTTTCTTGTTTTGAGATCCTAGAGTAAATTAGAAATAGAATGTGGAATTTTAAACTGACTTCTTGTGCATCTGCTTATTTTTGTGGTAGGGTCACAGAGTTACGACCAAGCAGGGGAGGTGAGATTTGTGCAGACTTGGGATATTGGGAGGGTGAAGGGATCTAGTTTGCTTGAATAAAAGGATGTGACTCACTGTATTGGTGAAGTTTCTTTCAAATCCAATTCCTAACTGGTTTCCTTGCTTTCCACAGTTCATCATGTACAAAGTAGCTTAAAAACAATCATAATTTCCCTGTTATCTTTAGGATAAAGCCCAACTTTCTGAGTTTAGAACACAAGACCTTTGATTACCCCATTATCACCCCAGACCCCATGCAGGATTTTCTCTGCTGTCTCCACGCAATAAGTCTTGGCTGTGTGGCTCCATTTTTCTGGAAAATTTGTCCCTTCTTCCTCCTTTGTCTTCTCGGTAAACTCCAAATTCTTTCCCCAAAGTTTGCTCAAACTTTGTCCCTTTCTCCAAACCCTCTCCAACTTCCCGGGTACCTGCCTATACCCTCTTTCTTCTCTCTGCCATACAGATGGTTCCCAGACATGGCTGATTACCAGGATGTGCTGGGTGAGGGGCGCTTTTTAAGAACCACCACTTGGGTTTCATCTTGGCTTGTTCTGATTCAGTCATTTGGGATGGGGTTCTAGGTGTCTGTGGGTTTTTGTTTTAAAATTCCCCAGGCATAATTGGGTAACATATTGAAGTTTACCGAAAAACAAAACAAGAAACTCCCCAGTGAAACTCCCCAGGCTGAGGTAGGGATTTTGCTAATGAGCCAGGGTTGGGTTGGGAGTATTGGCGTGTATCTCAGACAAGTGCTTCCCATTTGGTGTGTCAAAGCAAGCTGTATGGCAGGTTCTCAAACCTGAACCTGCATCCGCATCACCTGGAGAACATCAGAAGATACAGATTGCAGGGCCCCACTCTTAAAGTTCTTGATTCATAGACCTGGAGTGGGTCCTGAGAATTTGCATTTCTAACTCTTCAGGGGATTCTGGTGCTGCTGGTCCAGAGATCACACTTTGAGAACCTCTGCTGTACAGAAGATGAGTCTCGTGAGCTGGGATGTTGATCCCTTAGAAAGCCCAGAAGTAGAGTCTGTGCATAGCCCACATGTGTCCCATCTTTTTTTTTTTTAATTTTTTTATTTCCCACACTACACAGATGTAACATGTCCCATCTTACTGTAATTCTTTGTTAACACAGATGCCTTGAACTCTTGGAGTGGAACTGAACCAATGGATTTACTAATGGGTTTATATCATTTGCTAACGTGGCTAAAAGACTGCTGTCATTGTCTTGCGAATTCTGTCTGGGGCCAACATTTGATGTAAGATTCTATAGCCTGTCCAGAAAGGCTATAAAAGACCTTAGTGTAGTGGTTCTGATCCATGTGATTTTGCCACCCTGACAATGCCTCAGATAATTTTAGTTGTCAGGACTTGGGAGGGAGATGCTGTTGGCTTCTTGAGGGTGGAGTCCAGGGATGCTGTTAACCATCCTACAGGGCACGGGCCGGCACCCCCAACAAAGAGTTATTCAGCTCCAAATGCCAGTAGTGCCGAGGCTGAGAAACCTTGCCTTAGGAGAAGGCGTTTCTTTTTTTCTTTCTTTTTTTTTTTTTTTGAGATGGAGTTTCACTCTTGTTGCCCAGGCTGGAGTGCAATGGCGTGATCTCAGCTCACCACAACCTCCACTTCCCTGGTTCAAGCGATTCTCCTGCGTCAACCTCCCGAGTAGCTGGGATTACAGGCATGTGCCACCATGCCCGGCTAATTTTGTATTTTTAGTAGAGACAGGATTTCTCCATGTTCGTCAGGCTGGTCTTGAACTCCTGACCTCAGGTGATCCACCCACCTCAGCCTCCCAAAGTGCCGGGATTACAGGTGTGAGCCACCATGCCCAGCCGGGGGAAGGCGTTTCTAATGAGGTAGAGTGGGTCTTCCTGTGAGATCTGTCATTGTGTCTGCCTGCACCCAGCTCCTGCTCTCCAGAGTCCCTGACTCTGAGCAGCCTACCTCCCTCTCCACCCTGCCCCAGTGCAGCCCCCAGGCCGGGCCCAGGAGCCTGCTGCAGCCAGGGCTGGCAGACTCTTCAAGGAAAACTAACCAATGATTAATAATTTGCCACACCTGAAAGTACTTTAAAATGCATTATTCTTTCAATAATAAATGACTTATTGAGTGAGGCTAGAGCATCTGTTCAATCATTTACTGACCTCAAGTGACCTGCACATTCCCCTTCTCCTGCAGGCGCTTAAAGAGGGTTGCTGCGCCCCAGATGTGGGTGTTCTCTGCTGCTGCTCCTCAGCCTGGGTGGAGAGTCACTCACTCTTTCACTCCTTGGTTTTGAGTGGCTCGCCTGGTCCCTGGCCCAGTGAACACCATAAAAAAATCCTGCCCTCAGAGAGCTTTTGTTCTAGAGGGGAAAGTGACAAAGTAATTAAGTGCATTATTTTTTATCTACACAGATTGTAGTAAATGGGTAAAGAAAGTGGGAATGGGGATGTAAATGATCGACAGTGAGGGTATGTTTGTTTTTTTGTACACAAGGGTAGGACTTTCTGGGGATTGAGACCTGCAGGAGAGAAGATCTAACCGTGGGAGAAGATGGGGAAAAGCATTTGCTCGCAGGCAAGGGGACAGGCAAACAGGAGTGTGGGAGACTGTCAGAAATACATCAGGCCAGGGTGGCTGGAACACTGAATGAATGGGACCCAATCAAGCACAGCACCCCACCGTGAGTTTCATTGTTTTTCTACTGCAGGAGAGCAGCATGGTGTGATATTTTTAAGAATCCACTCTGGCTTTTCTATTGAAAGATCACAGGGAAACCAAGGGTGAATGTGGGTAGGCCAGCTAGCAGGCTGTTGGGGTCCTGAAAATTCATGGCGCCTTGGGCCACAGTGATGGAGGCAAAGGTGTAGAGACAAAGGGTTCTTGTTGGGACAAATGGGATCTGGTTCTTGTTGGGACAAATGCACCTGGAAAGGCAGGTTGGCGCTTCTGCAGGCATGTGTGGGCTCACATAGGCGAGGCTTATGTGTGGGGCATGGCTGTGTGCTGAGTGACATGACACATGTCTTAAAGACACTCATGTTTATTTCCCAGGGACAGATAAACTTTGAGCAATCTGGGAAAGCATCAAGATAACTGACTAAATTCTATCAGTTGTTTAGCTTTGAGAAGTGTTAATTACACGTTCACATGCATGTAATTTAGCTTCCAGAGCAATTCTTTGACCCCAGTGAAGCACAGTTGACCCTTGAACAACAAGGGTTTGAACTGCAAGAGTCCACTTACGTACAGATTTTCTTTTTTCTTTTTTTTTTTTTTTGAGATGAAGTCTCACTCTGTTGCCCAGGCTGGAGTGCAATGGCATGATCTTGGCTCACTGCAACCTCCACCTCCTGGGTTCAAGCGATTGTCCTGTCTCAGCCTCCTGAGTAGCTGGGATGTGCACCGCCACGTCCGGCTAATTTTTCTGTATTTTTATAGAGACAGGGTTTCACCATGTTGGCCAGGCTGGTCTTGAACTCCTGACCCTAAGTGATCCACCCGCCTTGGCCTCCCAAAGTGCTGAGATTACAGTCGTGAGCTGCACCCGGCCTACGTGCAGATTTTCTTCAGCCTCTTCCACCTCTGAGACAGCAAGGCCAATCCTTCATCTTCCTCTTCCTCTTTATCCTACTCAATGTGAAGATGATAAGGATGAAAACCTTTGATGATCCACTTCCATGTGTATCTTCTGCTCAGTGATTTTCCACAATGATTGTCTTAATGGCAGTTTCCTTTCTCTAGCTTACTTTATTGTAAGAATGTAGTATATAATACATACAGCATACAAAATATGTGTTCATCAACTAGTAATAGCCAACAGTAGGCTATTACTAGTTAAGGTTTTGGGGAGTCAAAAATTATATGTGGTTTTTTGGTTGCACAGGGGGTTGGCACTCCAGTCCCTGCATTGTTCAAGGATCAATTGTATATTATTCTCTGTGCTTCTTGGTGCACAAATTTAAATGAGTAGCTTCAGATGCTCTCTTTGTTAAGCAGTCTTATTCCTTAGGCTGGCAAGTGGTTATTTGAGCTTGGAAGCAAGAGAGAGCTATGTCATCTCTTATGAGAGATGAAGTTTAATCGTTTGGAAGAAAGCGCTTGATTTGAATAGGCACTAATTAATGTCCAGATTTTTTTTTTTATTTTTCTTTTTTCTTTCTTTTTTCTTTTTTTTTTTTGAGACAGGGTCTCACTCTGTCATCCAGGCTGGAGTGCAATGACATGATCACGGCTCACTGCAGCCTTGACTTCCTGGGCTCAGGTGATTCTCTCATCTCAGCTTCCTGAGTAGCTGGGACTACAGGTGCATGCCACCACGCCTGGCCAGTTTTTTGTATGTTTTTTCGAGACAGCGTTTTGACATGTTGTCCAGGCTGGTCTCAAACTACTGGGCTCAAGCAATCTTCCTGCCTCAGCCTCCCAAGGTGTTGGGATTACAGGCGTGAGCCACAGTCCCTGGCCAATGGCCTGATTTTCAGAGGAGAGTCAACATCATACACTGATGGGCTCAGAAGGATCTTGGCAACAATGAGCTCTGCATCTAGTAGGTGGCCACGCGGGCCTTGCTGACTATATAGTATGGCATCTCTGGCTAGTCGTCAGATCCTTAACTTGCTAGTTGCAGTGAACAATGCTTTCATCTCCTTATGAGTCAGCCGCATAACTTGGGCTGCAGAAATAATTAATGTCCTACTCACCTAGCCGGGCATGATGGCACGCACCTCTAGTCTCAGCTATGTGAGAGGGTTGCTTGAGCCCAGGAGTTTCAGGTTACAATGAGCTATGATTATGCCGCTGCACCCCAGCCTGAGTGACAAAGTGAGACCCTGTCTCTTAAAAAAAAAAATCTTACTCACATTTCTTCATTTTATTCTGTTACTAAATTGTGTACAAATAGGCCAAGTGCGTCTTTTTTTAGGAAGAAGACTAAGATGGCTAATCATGCACAATGGCTGTAGATGCTTGGTACTGGTTGTCGTGTGGGAAAGTGCTGGGAAGATGGGATTATAAAATGAGGGCCCTGTGAAGAAGTGAAAGGCATGGATTAGCTGGTGGGAGAACGGGGAGACAAGAAGGCTGTGGATGAACCAGAGAAGGCTTCGAAGCTCCATAGTAGGAAATCTCTGAGGTGCCTACGGCACGGAAGGACCCATGTTGAACCCAGAGTGCAGGTGTGGAGGGGGGTTGGGAGACCCGGAAGAGAGGTGGACAGGGTCCACATTGCCCGTTGCTTAGGTTGGCATAGAAAGAACAGGTAGTAGAGTGAAGCGGGAAGGGATGAGAAAATGGGCTTTGAGCATGTTTTAGGAAGGGAGGAACCTGAGTTTAATTTACTTGGCCATGCGCCGAGATAAGCTGGATTGGGACCATGCTGAGAACACCTGTGGTGTGGGTGCTCCACCCTCACGCGAGATCCATTCCAGCGATGCCTGTGCCTGGTGAGCGTTGAACTTTAGGGCATGGAGAATGGCTATTTCGGACTGCAGAGAATGGGAGGAGATTGAAGAAATCAGGTGTGTCGGGCTCCCCTTGGAGCCAGGCCATGGGAAACTTTGTAAGGACAGAGGCCCTGGTGAACTTTGGACGGATTTTGTTTTCTTTTGGGCATTCAGGTTTTGGGGTCTGAGCAGAATTGCTGGAGCATTACACGAGAAGTGTGCTGGCGGTGGGCTACACCATTCCTTCCTCCCTAGCACTCAGTCACCTACTTACGAGAAAATGCACATTTGCACCGGTGTGTGTCCTTGCACCCTCTTTCTGAAACCCATTTGCAGAATCCAGGCCTTTAGGAAACTTTTGCTATTGCAGACTTATTTATATCTGTAAATTATTTAATATTTATATTTGTAACTGAGAAGTTGATACCATGGACTCGTAATGGATTTTGGAGTTTAAATATGTTAAAATAGGTAATTTTTAGAGGATGTGTTCATTCATGTGACAAATCTGGGTGATTCTATGTGCCCAGCATGTTCTAGGTGTGGGCGGCTTAGCAACAACACAGAAAAACCCCATCCTTGTGGAGCCCAGATGCTTCCGGGGGAAAACATGATTTCAAAAAAAAGTGAAATATAATAGCCCTTCTAATGTTGACAGGTGCTGAGTAGAAAATTTAAGCTTGGGCAGGGGCAGAGGGTGAGCCTCATAGGGTCAGTGTGACTGTTTCTGGATATACTTTGCAGGTTGAAATAATAGGACTTGGATGGCTTAGATGTGTCCTATCAAAGAGTGACAAAGTAGGGATGGCCTGCAGGGTCACCTGAAGGTTTTCTTTTTTTTGGAAAATCTGGGCAAGGGGAAAGATGTGATGGCTGATAACTGAGAGGGAGAAGCCTGGGAGGAGCAGAATTTTTTTGTGGGATGATAAGGTGTTCGGTTTGGGCATTATTTAGTTTGATATGCTTATCAGACACCCAAGAGGAGGAGGTGTTGAATCAGCAGCTGGTTATGAGTCAGGAGTATTGTATGTGCCCTTAGTTACTAGCCATGTTTTTTTTTTTGTTTTTTTTTAAGTAAAATTATGACCATCAGTTCAGAAAACTATTTTATATATATAAAGAGGTTGAAAGCTTATTAAGACTAGATTTAGAAAAAACATATAATACTCTGAGAAATTCTGTGTGTAGTGTCAGGTAGAAAGTAAAGTGTTACCCAGTTCTGTTTATAAAACCCCCTTTAGGCCAGGCGCAGTGGCTCATGCCTATAATCCCAACACTTTGGGAGGCCAAGGTGGGAGGATTACTTGAGGCCAGGAGTTCGAGACCAGCCTGGGCAATATAGTGAGACTCTATCTTTACAAAAATATACTTAAAAAAAATAGCTGGGCATGGTGGCATGTGCCTTGTTATCCCAGCTACTTGGGAGGTTGAGGTGAGAGGACCACTTGAGCCTGGGAGGTTGAGTCTGTAGTGAGGTATGATTGCGCCACTGCACTCCAGCCTGGGTGAGAGAGTGAGACCCTGTCTCAAAAAAAAGAGAAAAATCCACTTTATACAAAAATTTGCATGAGGGTATTGCCCACATGTGAAGGAACACTTAACCTTCCATGTATTATATTTATATGGAGACTTGTCTCTGAAGATGGATTTTGGAGTTTATATTAAATTTGTTTTTTTTTTTTTTTGATGGGGCCTCGCTCTGTTGCCCAGGCTGGAGTGCAGTGTGCAGTCTCGGCTCACTGCAACCTCCGCCTCCTGGGTTTAAGCGATTCTCCTACCTCAGCCTCCTGAGTAGCTGGGATTATGGGTGTCCTCCACCATGCCTGGCTAATTTTTGTATTTTTAGTAGAGACGGGGTTTCACCATGTTGGCCAGGCTGGTCTCGAACTCCTGACCTCAAGTAATCCACCTGCCTCGGCCTCCCAAAGTGCTGGGATTACAGGCATGAGCCATCATGCCAGGCCAAATTTGGGGATTTTTGGAGGATGTGCTCATTCATGTGACAAATCTAGGTGCCTTCTATGTGGCCAGCATGTTCTAGGTGACGATGGCTTAGCAGCAAACAACACAGAAAAACCCAGATTCTCTGGGGGGAATACATAATTTTGAAAAAAAGTGAAATGCAATAGCCTTTCAAATGGTGACAGACACTACAGAGAAAATTTAAGTGTGGGTAAAGGCAGAGGGTGAGCCCCATGGGAGGGTCAGTGTGCAAAATGGAAACTCAGCATCATTTCTTCAATGGAGCTGTTTTGGAGAAAGCCCGGGGTGGGCATGGTTGGCCGTGCACTAACCTTTCTATCGTGGAGGTGTGGGGAGGGGAGAGGCATTCTCAGGTGTTTTCCTTAGAAACACAGGAAGGTAAGGAAGAACAGTGGAAACTGAATGAGGAACAAAAGGCATTCAGATTTAAAGATACCAAGATTAGAAGTTCCGAGTCTAGGGTGGTCACCAGACAGCAGATACTGTTTAAAATAAGTGTTGAATTCCTGGCACCAGAATTCTAGTCCTTTACTATTTTGTGGCTTCCAAATAGAGAAAGTTCATGGAAGGAAGCATTAAGGCCATCTAGTTTAAGTCCTGCGTATCTATTTCACTCTCTTTATAGATGTACAGTAGTCCCCCCATTCCGAGGAGGCAGGGGAACTACCCTCATCCAAGACCCTCACCTCAGTGGCTGCCTAAAGCCGTGGATAGTGCTGAACCCTAGTGTTTTTTTTTCCTGCTTACACATATCTTTGTTTGTTTGTTTGTTTTGTTTTTGAGACAGTCTCGCTCTGTCACCTAGGCTGGAGTGCAAAGGTGTGATCTCGGCTCACTGCAACTTCTGCCTCCCAGTTTCAAGCAATTTTCCTGCCTCAGCCTCCCAAGTAGCTGGGATCACAGGTGCCTGCCACCACGCCCGCATAATTTTTGTATTTTAGTAGAGATGAGTTTTCACCATGCTGGCCAGTCTGGTTTTAAACTGCTGACCTCAGGCGATCCACCTGCCTCGGCCTCCCAAAGTGCTAGGATTACAGGTGTGAGCCACCACACCTGGCCCTACTTACACATATCTATGGTAAAGTTTAATTTATAAATTGAGCACAGTAAGAGATTAACAATGATAATAAAATAGAATAATTACAACAATATACTCTTCACCATTTCATCGATAGAAGGTTCACTCTTAAACCAGATCTCAGCAACTTCAGCATACAATTTTTTTTCCTTTTCTTATTGGCTTGAGAACTTTAACCTTTTCACATAAAGGAAGGCTTTGTGGCTTTTCCTTGGCATATCCAAGTGGCTAGCATCCTTGTACTTGCTCTTTGGGGACATTATTAAGTAAAATAAGGGTGACTTGAACAGCAGTATTGTGATGCCATGACAATAGATCTGAGCGCCCAGGGTGTCTACTAAGTGACTAAAGGTGGGTGACGTCTGCAGCGTGGAAATGCTGGACAGAGGGAGGATTCCCATCCTGGGTGGGTTTGTGGGAGATTTCATCATGCTACTCCGAACAGTATGCAGTTTAAGCCTTAGGAATTATTTCTGGAATTTCCCATTTAATCTTTTCAGTCAACCATGGGTAACTCAACCTGTGGAAAGCGAAACTGTGGATATGGGGGGATGGCTGTATAGCATCGAGAGACACAAGCGAACTCCTTCAGTGGGCTGCCACAGGGGCTTTCATTCAACCTGCCCCTAGCCTTCCTTGTTCTCTAAACTCTCGGCTTAGCTCACAGCTTTGACCTTCTTCATGGGTCTGAGCACAAACCTGCCTTCTGACTTACCTCCTGGATCCCGTGATTCCAGGCCCAAGTTCAGAAGGTATACAGCAGAGAGGACCTTCCCTCCCTAGTTTCTTCTTTTAGTATTGTTTATTTCTAATAAAAGTGGGGGAAACTTTTCTTCTTTGATAGACTATAATTTTATGGTTATGCAAATGCATAATCCATTGAGAAAGGTTTTATTAGGCTTGGTTTCTGAAGAATATAAAATATTGAACTTGTCCATTAAAGACAGAACAATCTTGATTCAATGAGTATCAAGTAATGAAATAATATTTTAGTTCCATCTTGGCCAGTTGTTACAAAAAGGTCAGGAAAGAGGAGGAGAAGAGAAATAGAAAGGGCCTTCAGGGAATTAAGGAGGCAGAGAGGGCTAAAAGAGAGCTGAAAGGGAAAAAAAGGAGAGAGGGAAAGAGAAAGTGAGGGGATTTACCAAAGATAAGTTAGCTTTTATTTCCTCCTTTACTTGTGGATATGGGGAAAATGAAGCTCATAGAAACTGAAGACTCTGGTTAGGGTCACAGAGACAGGGAGCTGGGACCTGTGTTTTCCCCCTTATACCACATTAAGAAACCACTATTGGCCAAGCTTGGTGGCTCATGCCTGTAATCCCAGAATTTTGGGAGGCCAAAGTGGGAGGATCGCTTGAGCCCAGGAGTTCGATACCAGCCTGGGCAACATAGAGAGACCTGGTCTCTATCAAAAATAAAAATATTAGCCAGGCACAGTGGCATGTTGCCTGTACTCCTAGCTACTTGGGAGATAGGGGCGGGAGGATTGCTTGAGTTCAGAAGTTTGAGGCTGCTGAGCTCTGATCTGATCTGAGTGAGCTCTGATCGCTCCACTGCACTCCATCCAGCCTGGGCAACAGAGTGAGACTCCATCTCAAAAAAAAAAAAAAGAAACCAGTATTCAGAACTTTTCAAATCCTTGGGGGAAAAAACAACAAAAACTAAATAAAACTAAATGCCACCACCACCAACAACAATAAACGACAAAACTCTCTACTAACCCTTGTCTAAGACTCCTGCTTGCTGGAAATGATGCTGGGGGTTGTGGTCCTGGGGTGGAGAATGTCTCCTGTATCGCTGAAGCTGATGGCTTCCTGTGTTTGGCAGTGAGCACGACTATGCCATATTGAGTTTGTATTGAATTTTACCCCAGATCATTGTTCAAGGTACTCTACCCATCTGTCCTATTCAATAATACAATCATTCCTTCCTTCCATAACTGTTTATTGAGTATCTATCACATACCAGGCATAATGGGGATTCCAAATAACATGGGAGTAGTCATTGCCCTGAAAGTGTTGTACTCCTAGTAGGACAGTTAGGAGGGAAGTGATGCTGCTGTACTAAGTTTTGTGGGAGACAAGGGGGAGAAGAGACTAAGTCTGAGGAGAGAAGGGCCACTGGGGCAGAACTGGGTGGAGGAATGGCTCATTTGGCAGTGGTCTGGAATCGTTGACTAGACCCCCTCAGGGATACATTGGTAATAAGGAGCCGATTGACTTAGATTTCCATGTATAAAGTCCTTACATAGATGGTTGAAGATAATTTAGTCTCTTGTCAAAGTTGACTTTTATCATCAGGCAGAAGCCTTTAGCTCTTGCTGGTACCCACATCTTTCAGCCCAGCTTTTTGAGATCTGGGCAATGAGAGGGAGTAGGAGGGTCCTTGATAAGTCTTCACTGATTTGTGTCATCCTCTAATAGAAGCTTTGGGTCTCTTCTGATTGCAGATACTTTTAACTCAACAGTGGCATCCCTCCTTGTTAATATTTCTAAATATTATGCAGTTAACTGTTCAGCCTGTGGAACAGACTTACCATTCTCACTTTCCTTAATTTTTTAACTTCCTGGAGCCAGTTTTATTCTCTGATTAAAAAAAAACTCTTTAGTCCAAAAAGACACCAGTGAATTTTACTTAGAAGTCCTTGCTGAAATATACTGTATGAGGTTCTGCTGGAAGGGAGGTCTCGGGCATGCAGAAGTCATCTCAGGCATGTCTGGGAAACCCACCTAAGTTGAAGCTGGACTGGTTAGGTTACAGTCTTCTGGACACATTTTGGAGGAGGTGAGGAGAAAGAGGTGAGTTGATGAGTTCTTCTTGCCATTGGGTTAATTAGAATTGCTAGTTTGGATCAGCAGGAGGTTTCCGGAATCCTGAACGTAACTGCAATGTGTGCTCCAATCTTACAGGGCATTGAAAGCCCACCATTTCACTGCAGGCAGAAGCCACCAGGCAGTGGGTTCCCCATGGGAAGGGCTTCCTAGATTAGACAATCCCCATATTAAAACATGCCTATTAAAGGTGACACATGGCCAGACAAGACAGCCAAGATGAAAGAAGTTGGTGTAATTGAGTAGTTGCATCTATCAAAGGTATTAGAGGTTTCCTAATGGGGCACAAATATGTTTCTTCTTCTTCTTCTTCTTTTTTTTTTTTAGACAAAGCCTTGCTGTTCTGCTCAGGCTGGTGTGCAGTGGCGATGACAGCTCACTGCAGCCTTAACCTCCTGAGCTCAGTCCATCCTCCCACCTCAGCCTCTGGAATAGCTGGGATCACAGGCTCACACCAGTACATCTGGCTACATTTTAATTATTATTTATATTTTTTATTGTTTTGAGATAGTCTTACTCTGTTTCCCAGGCTGGAGTGCAGTGGCATCGATCTCAGCTCACTGCAACCTCCGCCTCCCAGGCTCAAGTGATTCTTGTGCCTTAACTTCCCGAGTAGCTGGGATTACAGGCATGTGTCATCACACCTCGCTAATTTTTATATTTTCTTAGTAGAGATGGGGTTTTGCCGGGCTGGTCTCGAGCTTCTGGCCTCAAGTGATCCGCCTACCTCAGCCACCTAAAGTGCTGGGGTTACAGGCATGAGCCACTGCCTAGACTTTTTCCTTATAAGTTTTTAGTAGAGGTGGGCATCTCACTGTGTTGTGTAGGCTGGTCTCAAACTCCTGGGCTCAAGCCATTCTCCCTCCTCAGCCTCCCAAAGCTCTGGAGTTACAGGTGTGAGTCACTATGCCTGGTGCATGTTAATTATTATCATTTAATGATTAGTGATGTTAATTATTATCATTTAAATGATTCCTAATGGATGACCATTTTGATTTTTCTTTTTTTTTTTAGTAAAAAAGAATCTCAAAATATTTGAATAAGTTCTTTCTGTCTTTTGCAAGATTACTATTTTTCCTTTCATAACTGATAAATAATTTGTAGCTAGATAATTTTGAATTATGTAAATGTCCCATCAAACTTTCACTGACTGGTTTTAGCTTCCATTGAAAATGTTTTCTAACCTCATCATTCTTTGTCTGAGAGCTTTTTCCTTCTTCCCCCATTTATGTCTCAGTAAGGATTCGTGGATTCTTTTGTTATTCAGTGGGTTAGTATTCATTGCTGTCATGATTTATTTGGATGCTTCCATTATCACAGACTTGTCTAGTGGGACCCCGTCAAGCTGGGTCCTCTGTTCTTTGGGCCCATCCTCTTGATTCCTTGAATGTTTCCTTATCTTATGGTATCTCATGGCCCATCTTGTACTTTTTCTGCCCCAGCCTTTGAATCAGCTATTTCTTCAAGAAGCCCTGGTTCCTTTTAGATAATAATGGTTTTGGAAACCAAGATCTGGGCAACAGCATGCTCTCAGTTACTGGCGTGTCATTGCTTCTGGCGCCTGTCTGTGGATAGAGCTAGGGACTGTGCGTGTGTGCGTGTGTGTGTGTGTACTGCGCACATGTTAATTTTTCTCTCTCTAGCTCTATATATTCATATCTGTCTATATATAGCTGTATGTATTTTAAAGGTAAGTTTAAGCAATACCCATGGAGCTAGGAGTCTACTTAAACACGGATGTGTAATTCTGGATATATGTCTCTTTTCTCTTGTTAACAGGTGGCTCAATCCCTTGTTTAAAATTGGCCATAAACGGAGATTAGAGGAAGATGATATGTATTCAGTGCTGCCGGAAGACCGCTCACAGCACCTTGGAGAGGAGTTGCAAGGGTAAGTGGGAGGCAGTAAAGTAGGCATTAAGGAAGCGTGGGTGTCTGTGTGTGGGGAGTGGGTTTTACCTTCCTGGGTCCCATCTGAAGCCTCTGTTTACCCTTAAGGTGAATGTGTGTCACCTTCCTCAGGCTGCCCCTAGGCTCAGCCAACCATGGTGGCCTGGGGGAAACTCCTGTTTCCTGTGCCTCCGTAGAGGTCAGGGGAGCCAGCACCTAAGGCCCGAGATGCCTGAGGTCTGTCCCTGGAGATGGAAGTATTGTGGCTGGAGGAGGTTGTCTGGCTTATCTGTGCTACTGATGGGGCTTCAATCCAGTAAAGCTTGGCAGTAACTTGTTTCCCCAGACTTCCCCTCAAGGCCTGTTTTTCTGATGCTACAGATTCTATACCACACATAACCTTCAGGAGCCCTGGGAGCAATTAGCAGCATTTATGAGATAGTCACAAAATGCCCTGTCTTAAATGCATAACTGTCACTCTGCCATCTCCCCTGTTTTATATTGTGGCGGGGTTCACTCTTATTTACGAAGCTTTTTCCTCATTGTAGGTTCTGGGATAAAGAAGTTTTAAGAGCTGAGAATGACGCACAGAAGCCTTCTTTAACAAGAGCAATCATAAAGTGTTACTGGAAATCTTATTTAGTTTTGGGAATTTTTACGTTAATTGAGGTAAAAGCTTTTACATACCATGAATTGTTTTTCAGGACACATTCAGTAAACATGCTCGCCATTGACTGGTGCTGTAATGGATGGGGGAACAGAAGGGAGAAGTGGCCAGATGGGGTTTGAAGGTATTTTAAGGTCTAAGGATTAAACATGTCTAGGAAGCATTAGGTAGTTAGTTCAGTGAGTGTATTTATCCGGGTGAATACTTAAGTGACTGAAGTTCAAGGTCATTATTGTTTTTCTTGTAACCAATTAAAATGCAGTATCATGGAAGAAGAGTATTTTATTCAAAATGGTAGGACAATGTTGATGCTCAGTAAATGTTTTAAATGCTAAGAGTCACTCCTGGTCAAAAGAGGATCCTACAGCCTGGAGGAATGCGTGCCCTGTGGTTTAGAGGAAGTGATTTTGGATCGGAGCCCAGAATAATGTAAGACATTTTACAGGTGCTCAACAAATAACTGTTCACCAAGCCAAATCTGATAAATGCTCTCCTGGAGAGGTATTGTCACCTCTCCCCTCTCAGGGAAACGGAGCTGAGGGCCTTGCACCTGGGCTGGCGGTGATGCCCCAGAGGCTGGAGCTGGCTGAAGACCCAAGAGCTACCCCCTCCGAGTGGGCCCAGGTGCTGGGAGCCAAAATCCCCTCTGGGAAGAAGGTCCGAGGACTGTGCACCCCAGGGGATTCATCACACCCATCCAGTGTGTCTTCCTTGTTGTGGGCGTAGATTGCTGGTTGGAAGGTAGAGTCTCGGTGCCTGGCCCTGCAGAGAGTATATAAATGGACATTCTATGAAAAATGAAAGAAAGCCAGGAGGGCAATGACCTCTGTTACCCCGAAGGGCCTCTGTCGAGATCCTGCAGAAATACAGTGTTCTGCCTAGGCACACTGCCAGGTAGCCTGTCTGTTCTGGTCTGCGGCCTGCTAGAGGAGATGCAGAGGGTCCTGCTGGGTGACTTGTGTCCTCTGTGCTACCTTAGGGATGTCAGTAGTCCATGAAAGTAAGAGGGGTGGATGTTGCCGTTGTACAAAAGAGTGGCTTTAAATGCAGGATGGGGAGTTGTCACGGTGCATTTTGTTGGGAATGAGGTGGGGGGAGGCGGTTGGTTTGTATGTAGGGGGTTTGCTCCTGTCGAACATGCTTTTTGTTGTGGAGGGCACGGTGGGCAGTGGGAGGCAGGTGGGTGAGCTCTGCCCTACACTAGAGGAATCTGTCAGACAACAGGGGACTGGACGGTCCTGGGAGACGGATGGTCTCATTGGTGACAAAGGTGTGTTGGCCAGGGTGCCAGATGGTGAGTGCCACCTTTGAGAGGGTACCCGCCCTGGCTGCCTGCTGCTGTGGCTTTGTGGAGGACGGGGTGGACGTGCAGAATAACCGGTGGACCTGACTTGAGGGTGGAAGAGGGCCAGGAGCCCCTCAGGCTCTCCCAGCCCCTCTTCAACCTGTGCCGGGGTGTCCCAGTGATGGTGTTTCCACATGGCCCCAATCGATCTCAGTTGGAAAGAAATAGAATGACAAGTTGGTGTCAATGTGGCCAGTGTGTGCAGGATTTCCTGGCCCAGTTTGGCTGTGCAACCTCAGAGAAGTTGTCTGGTAGCTATGGAGCCTCTGTAAGTGCCTAAGGCTCATGCCAGGTGTCTGGTTAGGTGTGGTGGGAATGAATGGCCTCACATACGTTTCGAGGCAGGCCTCCCTCAGCTACTTCCATTTCTCTAGTTTCCCTTTGTTACCAGCTGCTTATGAAATTGAAAACAGGATGATTTAGAAGGAACTGAGCTTGTCATGCTCAGGGCTGTCTGTGCTGATGTGGGCTGCCAGCCACTTGGGGTGGGGTCTCTAACCCACAGGTGGTGACTGGACTACAATGAGATTTGGGTAAGCTTTTGGGAGAAGCAGGCATAGAAGTAGAGGCTGTAGAAATGTGAATTTCTCCTGAGACTTGAGGACAGGCCCCACTCTGGTGCTGGGAGCATGGTAATCCTTACTGCTGGGGGGGCATGTGGGAAGGGGCCCGGATCGAGGGGAGCTTTAATACAGGTACAGTTGGTGGAGAGCTGGTCTTTCTTTTAGCGGGGTGGTTATTGGGCAGTCATGGCAGAAAAGTAGGGAGTGGAGGACCTGGCAAATATGGGGGCTCATGCTCAGTACTGCTTAGCAGCAGCAGTGCTAGTAGAAGCAGCAGCAGGATTGGTAGTGGTTGGTACTCAGTAGTAATAAGCAGCAGCAGTACTAGTAGCAGTAGTTGCAATAATAGTGACAGTGAGTACTTGAAAAATAGTATGTACCAGGAACTGCTATGATTTCTTTCCTTCTTTCTTTCTTTCTTTTTTCTTTCTTTCTTTCTTTCTTTCTTTCTTTCTTTCTTTCTTTCTTTCTTTCTTTCTTTCTTCTTTCTTTCTGTCTTTCTCTTTCTTTTCTTTTCTTTTTCTTTCTTTCATTTTATGTTAGGGTATGTTATTTTATTTTTTGAGATAGGGTCTCACTCTGTTGCCAGGCTGGAGTGCAGTGGTGCTATCTTGGCTCACTGCAGCCTTGGCCTACTGGGCTCAAGCAATCCTCCCGAGTAGCTGGGACCACAGGTGCGTGCCACCATGCCTGGTTAATTTTTGTATTTTTTGTTTTACTATGTTGCCCAGGTTGGTCTTGAACTCCTGGGCTCAAACGATCCTCCCACCTTGGCCTCTCAAAGTGCTGGGATTATAGGCGGGAATCACCATGCTCAGTCAGAAGGCATTCTTTTACCCCTACTTTTGGGAAGAGGACACTGGGTGCTATGTAGTTACATAATGTGCCCAGGGCCACACAAAGTGTAAATGACAGAGCCCAGATTCAGTCTCAGGCGTGCTGACTTAGGGCCCAAACCATCTCCAGACTGTCGTAAAGCTGTCTTGAGAACTCTGTCTTCAGGGTATCCAGCACATGCTTCTTGAACTTGGCCTAGGGATAAGTCAGATGCTAAGAGCTCCCTGGAGCAGTGGGGCATGGCTGTGGGAAATCAGATTGGGGATTATAAATTACCCTAGGTTCCTAGGTCTCCTGGGGTTGGAAAGTCAGGTGACGTGCTAGAGAGTGGCTGGGGTGCTGGGCAGGTCAGAGCACCAAGGTACATTGAGGTCGACCACGAACCCTTTTTGTTTTTTAATTTTTTTTTTAATGTTTTTGTTTGAGGTGGGGTCTCACTCTGTCACTCAGGCTGGAGTACAGTGGTGTGATCTCAGCTCACTGCAACCTCCATCTCCCTGGGCTCAAGCAATCCTCCCACCTCAGCCTCCTGAGTAGCTGTGACTATAGGCATGCACCATGCCTGGCTTATTTTTTGTATTTTTAGTAGAAATGAGGTTTTACCATGTTATCTGGGCCGGTCTAGAACTCCTGAGCTCAAGCCATCGGCCCACCTCACCTTCCCAATTTAATGGGATTACAGGTGTGAGCCACTGTGCCTGGCTGACCAAGAACCCTTTAGAAACCTGTCTCCCACTGAGTACCATCCTCCAAATGTGTGAGGCGTGGCAGCCCTGCTGACCCAAGTTCATCAACATCCACGCTGTTAAGACACCATTCCCAGTTGTCTCCTCCTCGGACAGACGAGCAGGAAGCTTGTGGTCTTGCGTGGTCACGACATTGACTGATGGTCTGGGCAGATGTCAAGTTCCCTGTTTTTACTTATCAAAGTCTCTGGGTTTCCTGCATAGCAATGATATCTCTGCAGTTTTAGAAGCCTTTGGCCTGAATTGTGAATTGGGTTTGCAGTTTGCTTGGCAAGGATGAAGACCCCAGATCAGTCACTAGTATGGGGACACCTCTTCTGTCCTGGTATCTGAACCCTCCCACTAGCAAGGTGGGCCCCAGGTATTAGGGCGGCAGGCTAAGGTGTTAAGATGGACCCACACAGTGCTGATGGCAGGCACCTCTCATATAAAGTGGAGCCTGGGCATTTCACAAGAGAGCACTTGTTGGTCCTGTGTTTACACCAATATCTTGGTGGTTTATGGTATAAAATTAGACAGTAGTCAGTTATTTTTTAGATGATCATGGTGACTAGCAGATGATGCTCATTTTAACTTTGTGTCTTTAACATGATAACTGGTAGGACTTTTAGTTCCAATGCAGTAAAGTTCAGGGAGCTAAAGCTCTTCCCAGTTCAACTCGAAGTAATCCTTGGATTTTTTGTTTTTTTCCTTTTCCTTCTAGCAGTGAAAACAGCCTGAATTCTAGTATAAATACTATTGTTTTCCCAGACTTGCCTATTGACACTTGGTTGTTTTGGAGAAGTTGGAGAGAAATAATTTCTTAAGATGAAGGTAGGGAGTGTAACATCTCAAAAACATTTCAGGTGTTGTTTTGGGTTTTCAATCATTAAAGCTGTCTATTGACCAGGCATAGTGGCTTATGCCTGTAATCCCAGCATTTTGGGATGCCAAGGGATGATTATTTGAGCCCAGGAGTTCCCAGCTTTAGTGAGCTATGATTGCACCACTGCACTCCAGCATGGGTGACAGAGCAAGACCTTGTCTCTAAAAAAGAAAATTAGGCCAGGCGCGGTGGCTCATGCCTGTAATCCCAGCACTTTGGGAGGCCAAGGCGGGCGGATCAGAAGGTCAGGAGTTCGAGACCAGCCTGACCAACCTGGTAAAACCCCGTCTCTATTAAAAATATAAAAATTAGCTGGGCATGTGGTGGTGGGTGCCTGCAATCCCAGCTACTCAGGAGGCTGAGGCAGGAGAATTGCTTGAACCTGGGAGGTGGAGGTTGCAGTGAGCTGAGATCGCACCACTGCACTTCAGCCTAGGTGACAGAGCAAGACTCTGTCTCAAAAAAAAAAAAAAAAATTATGGAGTTAGAACAAATGTTCGTTTCACAATTGATTTTATGAAGATGCTTTTCATTTTTTGGTCTTGGGTCTGTGCTGCTTGTGGATCTTCGTATTTTAGATAGTGGAAGCTCTAAACTCAACCTAGCATTTTGTGAAAAGCTTCTGTGATGATATTCAGGCCTTTTTTAATCTACTTATGCCGGAGGTTGCCAATTTTTTTTGTGTGTGAAAAATCAGACCTTGGCGATGACCTTGAGCAGTAGAATATAAATAACTCCCACAATGTTAGTGTTCTAATAATGGAATGCTAGGCACAAATGGGTTAATTCCTCTGGTTACAGAACAACTGTGCAGTGGATCCATAACTCCCTAGCCATATACTCTTAACTAAGCTGAATGCAAGCAGGGCCTTCCCTGCGTACTGATGGTGACACCAGCAGGAAGAGGGATGGTGACACCAGTTTGCGGGGAGTCTTTGAGGTTGGAATTTCAAAGTAACACAAGTGAGATTAGGAATGATTGTCAGAGTTGAGGAATGATTATAATGCCCAGAGAAACAAGTACTAGTCTAATGGTGAACACAGTGCTCTTACAGGCAAATGCTAATCAGAACAGAACAGCTCTCGAATTTCCAGCACATCTGTCCCCTGTGTGCACCTCCATGGAGACTGTGATGGGGACTGGAGACCGAGCAAGTATCCACCCACTTAGAGCCTGCAGGGGGGCAGAAGGAAGGAGGAGCTTGGGAATCCTCTGTGTGGGCCAAACCAGGACACAGGCAACTTCTCCATTTGTATCTATGCTGCTTGTTGGTCTTTGTATTTTAGATAGTTGAAGATTATCTAAATGTTTCTTTGAGAAATGAGATGTGTATTTTTTTTTTTTCCTGAGACGGAGTCTCATTCTGTCACCAGGCTGGAGTGCAGTGGCACGATCTCGGCTCACTGCAACCTCTGCCTCCCGGGTTCAAGTGATTCTGCTGCCTCTGCCTCCCAAGTAGCTGGGACTACAGGTGTGTGCCACCTCACCCAGCTAATTTTTTTGTATTTTTAGTAGAGATGGGGTTTCACCATGTTGGCCAGGATGGTCTTGATCTCTTGACCTTGTGATCCGCCCACCTTGGCGTCCCAGAGTGCTGGGATTACAGGCGTGAGCCATCATGCCTGGCCAATGAGGTGGTTTTTAATAACTTCAATTCTACATTCCTTGTTCAGCTGCCTGACATGAGGGCCAAGGCCAAGCCTCATGTGGTGTTTTCTTTCTTTGGTTGTTTTGTTTTCTGAGCCAGAGGTCTTGCTCTGTCACCCAGGTTAGAGTGCAGTGGTGTGATCTTGGCTCACTGCAACCTCTGTTTCCTTAGTTCAAGCCATTCTTCTGCCTCAGCCTCCCGAATAGCTGTGATTACAAGCTTACACCACCACATGTAGCTAATTTTTTTATTTTTAGTAGAGACAGGGTTTTACCATGTTGGCCAGCCTGGTCTTGAACTCCTGACCTCAAGTGATTCGTCTGCCTCGGCCTCCCAAAGTGCTGGGATCTTTCTTAGGTTTTTAAAGATCATTTCAAAAATATAAAATATAACAGGATACTAAGCCCCTCTCTACCCCTAAGCCAGCTTCAGTAACTATCAACTCATGACCACTCTTGATTTTTATGAAGCCCTGCTCACTGCCCCCTCTGAAGATGTGTGTGTGTGTGTTTTGAGATGGAGTTTTGCCCTTGTCCAGGCTGGAGTGCAGTGGCATGATCTTGGTTCACTGCAACCTCTGCCTCCTGGGTTCAAGTGATTCTCCTGCCTCAGCCTCCTGAGTAGCTGGGATTATAGGCATCTGCCACCACGCCCGGGTAATTTTGTATTTTTAGTAGAGATGGGGTTTCACCATGTTGGCCAGGCTGGTCTCAAACTCCTGACCTCAAGTGATCCACCTGCCTCGGCCTCCCAAAGGGCTGAGATTACAGCTGTGAGCCATCATGCCCAGCCGCATGTGTACTTTTTAATTGAAGAAACCATGTTGCTTGCCCTGCACAGATTCTCAGGGTCTAGATTGGGCTCATTGCATATCCCTTCTCCCCCTCCTGTGAACCTCTGCATCCTTGCATGCTGTATCATTTAACATGTCCATCTGGTACCAGAAGTTAGTGGTTAGATTTAGAAGCTTGATGTGATTCAGGTTTTATTTTCCCCACTCCTCCCTTTGGCAGGAGTACTTTGAAGGTGAGGGTGTGTACCACCTGCCACTTCGAGATACCTCACTTAGGTCTGGTTATGTGTGTGTGGTATTTGGAGCCATTCATGATCATTGCTTAAGATGCATTAATTTGTTAGGAGTTTGCAAAGTGGTGATATTCCAGTTCCTCATTTGTTAGCTGAAATATTTGCATAAAGAGAAACTTTGCCATTATCAACTCTTTGATACTCTGAGTTACAGTACACCTATAGGAAAGGCAGGAGAAATGATTAATTTTGTTACTGTTTTTAAAAGCCGATTTTCAAAATAATGAGTGATTCTCCAGCATTTTCCTCTGGAGTTAATGGATTTTTTTGTTATTGCTTGTTCTGTTTATTTTGATGAGTATGATTGTGAGCTCATGGAGTTAAACAGTTCTGATGTGCTGTTCATTATAGTTATTATCCCTGTGCCACACTTTGGCTGTCTTTGGCTAGTGGGAGTCTATTGAAGTCGGGCCCTGAGACTTTTGCCTATATACTATTAGTCTTCGCAAATTCCTCATTTTCTGGTATGACAGATGTTTTAGGCTCCCTGAACAGTTTTTGCCGCAGCTGTGGAATCAACCATTTTTCCTAGCAGCTTTAACTCCTTTTATGTTTATATTTAAAGATAAACATATCATGAATTTATGTGGGTATTTCCAAATCAGATTCAGGACGCCAGTGTTTTTACTTAATCTCTTTACTGTTACATCTGTATCTCTTTTCTTCCTTCATCTGTTCTTTTTTCTCCCTAGCCTAATCCCAGCTCTTTTTTTTTTTTTTTTTTTTTGAGCCGGAGTCTTGCTCTGTCACCCAGGCTGGAGTGCAGTGGCACAGTCTCGGCTCACTGCAAGCTCCACCTCCCGGGTTCACGCCATTCTCCTGCCTCAGCCTCTCCAAGTAGCTGGGACTACAGGCGCCCGCCACCATGCCCGGCTAATTTTTTTGTATTTTTAGTAGAGACAGGGTTTCACCGTGGTCTCGATCTCCTGACCTTGTGATCCGCCCGCCTCGGCCTCCCAAAGTGCTGGGATTACAAGCGTGAGCCACCGTGCCCAGCACTTGATATCAACATACTTATTCATTTATTTTATCTTACAGTATCAACACTACTACCCATAATGTGATTTCTGAAAATAATTTAAATTTTTTTTCTTTGCGGTTTACATTGTCCTTAGGGTAGGTAATAATGTACAGGGACTGTCTTTTCAAACTACTTTTTTTACAGTCAAATAAACTAGTTAAACTATTTTGTTTAAAGTTAAAAAAAAATTATGATCCATCCTTTTGTTTGGTAGGTACAGTCTTTACTGAACATTGAATTTTCCCTACTGTGCAGAATGGAAGGTCTTAGTTTCATCACTGAAATCTCAGCATCCTTTTTTCCTAAGGGATTTTCTTGGAAGCCTAACATTTGGCAGCAGCTCTGATTAAAAGCCCTTTGTGGTCTTAAAAGTTCTTCAGGGTCAGGCACAGTGGCTCACGCCTGTAATCCCAGCACTTTGGGAGGCCAAAGCAGGCAGATCGCGAGGTCAGGAGTTCGAGACCAGCCTGGCCAATATGGTGAAATCCCGTCTCTATTAAAAAAATACAAAAATTAGTTGGTCGTGGTGGCACGTGCATGTAGTCCCAGCTACTCAGGAGGCCGAGGCAGGAGAATTGCTTGAACCTGGGAGGCGGAGGTTGCAGTGAGCTAAGATTGCACCACTGCACTCCAGCCTGGGCAACAAGAGCGAAACTCCATCTCAAAAAAGCTCTTCACAGCGGGTCTCCAGCCCCTCTAGACTCAGACACAGAGATAGTGCAGGAGAGGAGAATAGTGATGTGTACAGGCGTTGGTTTCTATACTCCAGAATCTTCCAGGGATGGGGAACTCAGGCCCTACCCTGATCAATTGGCCCTAAATGTGGGGGATGGCTCCTGAGCATCAGTGAGCGTGTAAGTCTCCTGGGTGATTCTAACACGCCGTCAGGACTGCACTAATTCAGAGAGGACTTCAGGTATATCTGGAGTCTTAATTGTTATTATTTCCCCAGATTCACCTTTTTTCTTCCTTAACTCTGGATCTTTCTCAACCCTACTTTTGTCCCCTATTCCCCCATTTCTTTTTTTTTTTTTTTTTTCTGAGATGGAGTCTTGTGCTGTTCCCCAGGCTGGAGTGCAGTGGCACCATCTTGGCTCACTGCAACCTCACCTCCTAGGTTCAAGTGATTCTTGTGCCTCAGCCTCCCCAGTAGCTGGGATTACAGGTGTAAGCCACCATGCCCAGCTAATTTTTGTATTTTTAGTAGAGATGGGGTTTCACCATGTTGGCCAGGTTGGTCTTGACCTCCTGACCTCAAGTGATCTGCTCACCTTGGCTTCCCAAAGTGCTGGGATTACAGGCGGGAGCCACCGCGCCTGGCTGTATTTCCCCATTTCTAAAACAAACTGCTTACTCGTTTTTCCACAGCTCACTCTTTTCTGCTTGTATTTTCCACTCAAACATCTTCTTTGGTAGCTTGTTTCTATTTCCTGTGTTTTATTTCCTTCTCATGCAATCAGGTATGGTGCAGTTGGGCAAGGAATATCTGAAGTGCATGGGGGAGCAGAAGCATGGAGGCCGCGTGCCCGCTGGGCCTAGACATGTAATGTGTCACTCCAAGAAAGCAAGGGATGGGGCTCAAATGTCAGGAGGCTGAGTACCAAATACTCCGTTGAGAAGTATCTGCCTTCAAGTACTCTGGGACTCCGGTAGAACCTGAAGTATGGAACATTGAAGTATCCTACTGGACTCTCAAAAACCTCCATGGTTTCACAGTTGAGGAGAATTCTTGGGAAGGAGTAAGGACTGTATTCTTAGCTTGTTTGTGGAAAGACTCTTCACCAGGTTGTAGATTGGTTGGTCTCTAAGATGGAGAATTTATGTGAGTTACTTTTGACCTTGGTACTGATATTTAGAAAGTTTAAATTTGGTTAGTTACAATTTTGATAATGAGTATTTTCCCAGTTGTTTTGTTTCTTATTAGTTGAAGGTTAAGATATGGAATGGAGAGGTCCATGGAAAATCATGGACCAAAAACCAGCATTACTCACAAGTGAGCCCGTTTGCTTGACTGGATTATTAAATGCTGTCTCTCGGCAGGGAAATCTGGACAGTTAGGTAGTCGTGACCTACCTGCCTTTTGCATTCTCTTTCGCTGGGTTTATTGCATCTGTTATTTCCTCTGGGGGCCATCCCTCTTGCCGTTTGAATCATACTCACCTCAGGCTGAAATGGAGAAGTGTGTAACAGGTAACAGTGACTCCCAGGGACGGTGAGAAGTTTCAGGAACATTTAGAAAGGCAAAGAGCACTGAGTGTCTGGCTGATAGCCCAGGTGTGTCTGCTGTGGCCCTGGTTGCCCTTGGCACTCCTGAGCCAGGGCTGCCCGTGTGTACAGTTTGGTCTTCTTGCTTCTTGATGTAAACGTCCAGATTTTCATCTCAGTAAACTCTAAACAGTCCGTGTTACGACCCATTGTACTGGGAGCTCTTCCATAAACTCTTAGTGCCTCTTGAATGATTGGGCATGCTGGAAATGTAACAGTGAGCCTCTGCATTCTTAATATCTGATCATCTTACTCATAATTCTTCAACTAAATGGTATTTGCTGATTTCTGTATCATAGGGGAGAACTTCCATGACTTCATGGAAGGCAATGCTGTTGGTGAAGTCTGTGAGTTTGTGTGTGTGTGTGTGTGTGTGTGTGTATGCATGCTAGGACAGGCGTGTTGGGATTTAATATCATGACCCATCTGAGGGATGGGAATGTCTTCTGTAAATATCCTGATCCAGCTAGTTGTTTGGGATGAAAGTGTGTGTTAATTTTGTTTTTTATGGATTGTTCTTCCCTCACTTCAGATAGACAGAAAACAGCTATCAATAGCAAACCTGTCAGGTGTTTATTATGTCTTTGTTAAGAAGGAGAGCTTGCTTAAAAGGAAAAGTTGTTTTTCAAAGTCAAGATCTTGAAAGATTTTCAAACGTTCTGCATTTTGTCTTTTGAGAAGTCAGGAGGAAATGATGTTGAGGGCCTACGTGTTTACTTTTGGTGACCTGGATTTGCAATGAGTGTTTGGTTTTCTTTGATGGGGGAAATGGTCCCTTACAAGGGGTTCTAGAGGGAGGAAGTAGGTTACGGGGTGAAGTGCTCATTTGGCAGGGAGAGTAAAGGAAAGCTCCTTTGCTTACCTCAAACCATGGCTCAAGCTGCCTTCTGCTGTTTCTTTGCCTTTAGTCTTGGAGGTTAAAATTGCATTCCCTACGTCTTGTCCACATGCCTCCAGCTCATTGGTGTGGGATTTTAATTTTGCCTTGGGGAAAAGATGATTATTAATATTGCTTTAAAACCAGGACCTTCAAAATATGGCTGATATAGAGAGCCACTGATGACATTACCTTTGAGCTCAATTTCTGCCGTGTTTAATTTTTGACTCCACACTACCTGAGCCAAAGTGGCAGTTCTGGGCACATCCGGGCTTGTAGGGGGCAGAAACATATTGAAGCAATGTCCTGTGGGTCCAAGAGCCTGGAATCCTCCCAAGCCTGGTTCTTTTCGCCACTCCAACTGAAGCTGGACTTGGTGGTGTTAGATCTACTGACACGTGGAGTTTGGATTGGGAAAAATTGGAGAGTTTGATTTTCTGATCTGGGTTTGTGCCAATATCTCCATTCACAAAGGCTCTTAACTGTGAAGAAGGTGGCAAGAGTGCTGGCCTCCCATACACGAGCCTTCTCAACTTTCCTGTGGGCTGGGATGTCAAGGGTACAGAGGAAGTGGGGTGAGAGCTGGGGTGTCTGTTCGTAAGCAAATTCCTTACTCCTCTTGGGCCATTTTTTTCCTTATTCACCTTAGGCCAAGACTTAATTTGGTAGTTTGCCAAGTGTGCTTTAAAGCCCCGTTTGTAATTCAGAGCACCCACAGTGTACCAAGCACAATGTACTAAAACTTTATTGACTTTGAAATTAGAATTTTGATTTCAGGTTAAAACTCCTATCGGCTTGTCTTAAAGAAGAAAACAGTTCTGCTTTTCTTTTAGATTAGTGATGAATGTTGCACTTTGAAAATATAAAACTTGTGTTAAGAAAAAGCGAGCCTGGGTGCGGTGGCTCACATCTGTAATCCCAGCACTTTGGGAGGCTGAGGTGGGAGGATCACTTGAGGCTAGGAGTTTGGGACCAGCCTGGGCAACATAGTGAGACCCTGTCTTGACCAAAAAAAAAAAAATTTAGCTCTACATGATGGTGTGCACTTGTAGTCCCAGCTACTTGGGAGGCTGAGGTGTGAGGATTGCTTGAGTTAGCGAATTCGAGGCTGCTGTGAGCTGGGATTGTGCCACTGTACTCCAGCATGGGTGACAGAGCGAGCAATATCTGAAAAAAGAAAAAGTAAAAAGAAAAAATGGTGTGGTCTGTATGTCTAATTAAAGGCTTTTGTTTTTCTTCTTTTAGGAAAGTGCCAAAGTAATCCAGCCCATATTTTTGGGAAAAATTATTAATTATTTTGAAAATTATGATCCCATGGATTCTGTGGCTTTGCACACAGCGTACGCCTATGCCACGGTGCTGACTCTTTGCACGCTCATTTTGGCTATACTGCATCACTTATATTTTTATCACGTTCAGTGTGCTGGGATGAGGTTACGAGTAGCCATGTGCCATATGATTTATCGGAAGGTAAGTGACATTCAGCATTAAACATGTACCTCACCTGAAGCATCAGAAGCATTCTGAGGAAGTTTTATGTAAATTAAATATTGCATAAATAGCCACTGCACTCCAGCCTGGGTGACAGAGCAAGAACCCTGTCTCTAAAAAAAGAAAAACGAAGAAAACTTCTGTAAATAGAATCATTTACACCTTACTAGAGAAGCTTGCTGTTTGCATCAGGCCAATGTTTTTTTTCTTTATGCAAAATTTTCCAGTGTATAATGAAAGTTTTCTCCTGCTGTCAGGGCATGGCTGCCTTTGATAACAGGCTGTTGCAGAATACTAAATTTATAATGAAATCTAATTAAAAATATCAAATTGGTTTTCAGTGTTTCTTTGCCTCAATCTCATAGTTGTATTTATGGAAATTTTTGTTGTTGTTCATTAAAACCTTCACTTACATCACAGTTGTACTCAGAAGTGAGCTTCAGTGAAATTGGATCTATGAAATTAAATCTAGGAGAAAAGAGTATATTTGAGAAAGGGAATTCTTATATTTTTAAAATGAACCATTTAGTCATATTCCATATAATTTTCTTAACTGAAGAAAAATGTAAATGGAATCCACGTCAGATACAGGCTTTCTTTATAGTCTAAATCTAGTTGTGGTTGTTTTTAATGGTATTGAAGAAAATAGTTGGATGTTTGGGATAACACTTTGAATTTTTGATTGTTTTTCACAATTTTGGAGAGAACTTACAGTGTTTCTATTTTATGTTGGTTTTCATTCAAAGTAAGTTTTTACATTAAACAGTTGTCCCTTGGTATTCGTGGGGGATTGGTTACAGGACCTCTTGAGGATACAAAAAATCAGAGGATTCTTAAGTCCTTGATATAAAGTGGCATAGTATTTGCATATAACTTATTCACACCCTCCCATATATGGCATTTTGTTTATTTATTTTAAATAATTTCATCTTTTATTTTAGATTCAGGGGTAGAGGTGCAAGTTTTTTCCATGCGTGTATTGTGTGATGCTGAGGTTTGGGGTATGGATGATCCCATCCCCCAGGCCGTGAGTGTGGTACCCGATAGGTAGTTTTTCAGCCCTTGCCGCATTCCCTCTCTCCCCAGTCTAGTAGTCTTCAGTGTCTTTGTTCTCATCTTTATGTCCGTCTGTGCCCAGTGATTACCTCCCACTTATAAGTGAGAACATCTGGTATTTGGTTTTCTGTTCTGGTGTTAATTCGCTTAGGATAATGGTCTCCAGCTGCATCCACATGGCTGCAAAGGACATAATTTTTTTTTTTTATGGGTGCACTCCCATGTACTTTAAATGATTCTGGTTTACTTATAATACCTAATACAATGTAAACATACTTTATGTAATGTACAATATGCAATGTACATTGTGTACAGTTATATAATGTACATTGTAAATTGTACATTGTAAATTGTACATTATATAATTGTACATTGTATAATGTATAATGTAAATATACATTGTATTAGGTACTATAAACAAATAACTGTTTAGGGAATAGTGACAAGAAAAAAATCTGTGCAAAATCTGTGCATGTTCCGTACAGACACAATCACCTATTTTGTTTCCCCCAAATATTTTCAACCCCAGGTTGGTTGAGTCCAGGGATGCAGAAACCATGCATAGGAAAGGCTGACCGTATTTTCTTTCCCATCAGGGCAGTAATAATGATAATACCTGATTTGATATTTTCTTATTTTATTTGTGCTTTTGTACTGAGATATGCCATAAATTACACCATAGTTTGCTGTGGTCTTAACTGTTACAGAAGGAGTAGGATTTCTGGTTGCTTTACAAAGAAGTTGCCATAGAGATGCTAGTGTCAAGAGCTAAAGAACTTGTCATTAAATCAGCCCTGGATATCTCTTTGTCTTGGGCCGTTTTTTTAAGCCATTTAAATGTTCTTTCTTTTTTTTTTTTTTTTGAGATGAAGTCTTGCTCTGTCGCCCAGGCTGGAGTGTAGTGATGCAACCTCTGCTCACTGCAACCTCCACCTTCTGGGTTCAAGCAATTCTTCTGCCTCAGCCTGCCGAGTAGCTGGGATTACGGACATGTGCCACCACACCCAGCTATTTTTGTATTTTTAGTAGAGATGTGGTTTCACCATGTTGGCCAGGCTGGTCTTGAACTCCTGACCTTGTGATCTGCCCGTCTCGGCCTCCCAAAGTGCTGGGATTACAGGTATGAGCCACTGCACCCAGGCCATTTAAATTTAAAGTATTCTTCTTTGACCTCGTTGTCACTTATCCAGAGCTTCCGTAAGGTGTGTCCTCCCCAAGTCTTCCTTTGACATGGGGAATCAATCTTGTAATTCTGTGAATCCTGGAGGCCTTGTGTCTTAGTGTCTATGGTACAGTAGAACAGGTGTGCCCGGATTCCTCATGTGTGACATGAAAATGATAACAAGGCTTGTACACACTAGTCAAGGGGTCTCATCACCTCCACCACCACCATCATCAACAGCGTCATCATCATCTGTGTTATTCTCCTGTACTCTCTTCCACCATTTAGGAGAAGAATACTCAGGTTTTCCTATAAATTAGCTAGATTTTTGTCTTTCAGGATCATACTTCTAATAAATTCATAAAAATTTTCACTAACACTCCACTTGGCAAACTTTAAAAACACCCTACATGAAGTCTGGTTTGAGGTGGTGGCTCACTAAAACACAGCTCTTTGTACAAGTGAGATATTGTTCACCTGTTTTTCTTCCTCTTTTCCACTAACGCTTTGGAAAATAGCCTTTGGGAAATCTGATCTAACTTGGCAAATTTGCTTACCTGCATGTAAACATCTCCCAAAGGTATTAATTTGCCAGCTTGATTATCTTAGAAGTATTGTCTCTTTACAAAGTCAAAATTGCTTGGGTTAAACCATAAGACTTAACCTGAAATCCCAGAAATGTGGGAAAGATGAATATCCTCATGTCCTGCCTTGTATGTGGAAACATGCCCAGGTGAAGAAATAAGACACTTCCTCCTCACACGTGGGCTGCTTCCTTGGGGCAGAGGCTGGCTCTGCAGCAGGGCTCTGAAAGGTCCCTCTGCGACGTTAGCAGTTTCCACTGAGGCCCCCACATCCTAATTCCTGGTCTGGCAGAAATCAGGTTGGGTATTGCAAATGGAATGACTGCCCAGCCCATCTTTGTCGTTTGGTATTGAACGATCTTGCGGGATGTCTGAAAATGACTTGTCATTTATTTACTTTTTCACAGCTTTGGTAAAATTACTTTAGGCTTTTCATCATTAATTTTTCTTACTGTAGTAAAATATGCATAACATAAAATTTACCATTTTAACTCTTTTTAAGTGTACAGTAGTTCATTTGCATTAAGTACATTCACATCATTGTGCCTCCCAACCCCACCATCCATCGACAGAGTTTGTTCATCTTGCCAGGTGGAAACTCTGTACCCATTGGGCACTGATTCTCCACTCTCTCTTCTCCACAGTTATCACCCTTCTGCTTTCCAGCTCTATGAATTTGATGACTCTAGGTATTTCATAGAAGTAGAATCATATAGTATTTGTTATTTTGTGTCTGGCTCACTTCATGTAGCATAAGGTCTTCAGGGATTATCTATGCTGTATTGTATGCCAGAATTTAATTCCTTTGAAAGAGTGAATAATATTCCACTATTTGGATATGCCACATTTTGTTTATCCATTCATCTGCCACTGGACATTTGGGTTATTATTTCTGCCTTTTAGCTATTGTGAACAATGCTGCTATGAACACGAATGTACAATTATCTCTTTGAGTCCTTGCATTTAGTTTTCATTTATTTTTATTTTTGAGACGGAGTCTTGCTCTGTCACCCAGTCAGGAGTGCAGTGGCGTGATCTTGGCTCACTACAACCTCTGCCTCCTGGGTTCAAGCGATTCTCCTGCCTCAGCCTCCTGAGTAGCTGGGACTACAGGCACCTGCCACCACGCCAGGCTAATTTTTGTATTTTTAATAGAGACAGGGTTTCACCATGTTGGCCAGACTGATCTCAAACTACTGACCTCACGATCTGCTCACCTGAGCCTCCCAAAGTGCTGGGATTACAGGCGTGAGCCACCGTACCCGGCCGAGTCCTTGCTTTTAATACTTTTGAATATATATTTATTTAGAGGTGGAGTTGCTGGGTTATGTGGTAACTCTGTGTTTAATTTTTTGAGGAACCATCATACTGTTTTTCACAGTGGCCACACCGTTTTACATTCCCACTTATTCTTTAATAATTTGTCTGTTTAACTTGAGAACTAAATGAGACGTTTTTTTGAATCATGACTAGCTTTAATTTGAATTGATGGCTCCAAGGGTGGTCTGTTGAAATGGTTCATGGTGGTTTGTTCAGGTTCCTTGGAACTCTGTGTTATTTCTTATAACTTTTACCACATAAAAAGACTGTGCAGCACAGGCTGTATTTTAAGCGAGGTCAACAGATTGGCATTAAGAATACGGGCTCCTCATGGCAATAGTGTGCGGAACATTGTACTTGCTCATGTTAGAATGTCGTCAGTCACAAGTCGTATTCCCAGCATGGGTTCGTATAACCTCTGCAGTGGGGACAGTGCCTTATCTCCTGTTTTTACTTTTTAGCCATCTGGGACACAGAAGCAGGGGATGTATCCATCTTCAAGTCTCAAGGGGTTACTTCTATAGTTTAGAGCACATGAGTTGGGGAGTTGGGGCCTTGTTGGAGGAAGACGGTCCCTTTAGTCAAACTGAGCCTGGGCTGGGCGCGGTGGCTCACGCTTGTAATCCCAGCACTTTGGGAGGCCGAGGCGGGCGGATCACGAGGTCAGGAGATCCAGACCACGGTGAAACCCCGTCTCTACTAAAAAAAAATACAAAAAATTAGCTGGGCGTGGTGGCGGGCGCCTGTAGTCCCAGCTACTCTGAGAGGCTGAGGCAGGAGAATGGCGTGAACCCGGGAGGCGGAGCTTGCAGCGAGCCGAGATTGCACCACTGCACTCCAGCCTGGGCGACAGAGCGAGACTCGGTCTTAAAAAAAAAAACAAAAAAACCAAAAAAAACAAAAAAAAACTGAGCCTGGATTAAGGATAGCTGAAGATCTCTAGCCCCAGCCACCAGTGAGACTGGATCTCCCATTTGCCCATGCCTACCTTGGTTTAGGGCCAGGTTAGATCTGAGCCTGAATGCTAAACGTCTGAATGCTAGACCTACGATGGAATGGAGGACAGTTTCATTAATCAGGATGGGCTTGTCATCCCAGCTTTTGTATTATCAAATACATTAGGCATAGAGACTTTTCCTTAAGATCTGTGGCCTAATTAGCTCAAGATTTCCTGGCTTTGTATCTAATTTGAAGAACCGTGGTGGTTCCTGCAGTGGGTTGGCTTCTGAGTTGTGGATTTTGATGTTGGGTTGGCTTGTCCTGAATGCCAGGTAAAGCCACAGCAGTACCTGAGCCTGCTTGCTGGTGCTCCTCTCTGCTGTTTGCAGACTTCTTTGCAGAATTGAGAAAGTCTGGGGAAACTTTTTATTTTGGATAAAACTGCTCATCTTCACTTTCCTTAGTTACTCTGAAGGATAGTTTGAGGTAAAGTATCTGTCTGTCCTTCATCTTCCACCTTCTAAGGTGTATTGAGTCCCTGCAGACTTTCTAGTTTTCCTTTATCATTTATTACAGATCTGCCCGAGAAGAATATATGGAATATATGTATGTAGTGTATCTCAAAGGGGTGCTGTCTATAGATTTCTGTGTTGAGAAATATTTGTAGTTACCCTAAGTGTATTGTTTAACCATTTAAGTGATACTGTGTGGTTCTCTTTTTAGAATTCTGTAACTTGGGGGGAAATGCATATTCCCTGTATGCAGGGACTATGGATACTGCAGGAATACATGTATGTATTCTCTTAGATACTCCATCCAGAGTTCATATTATCAGGTACTCTTCATCTTTCCGGGGGAAGAATTCCTGTTTCTTTTAATCTTTTCATTTGAGAACCCTCTCGTCTTGACCATTTCCTTTTTTTTTTTTTTTTTTTTAAAGAGACAGGGTCTCCCTATGTTGCCCAGGCTGGTCTCGAACTCCTGGGCTCAAGGGATCCTCCTGCCTTGGCCTCCCAAAGTACCAGGATTACAGGTGTGAGCCACCACGCCTGGCCTTTTTTTTTTTTTTTCAAGATGGAGTCTTGCTCTGTCGCCCAGGCTAGAGGGCAGTGGCACGATCTTAGCTCACTGCAACCTCTGCCTCCCGGGATCAAATGATTCCCATGCCTCAGCTTCCCAAGTAGCTGGGATTACAGGCATTGTGGTGTATTTTTGTATTTTTAGTAGAGACGGAGTTTCACCATGTTGGCCAGGCTGGTCGCGAACTCCAAACCTCAGGTAATGCGCCTACGTTGACCTCTCAAAGTGCTGGGATTACAGGTGTAAGCCACTGTGCCCGGCCTTGATCTTTTCCTTCTCTTTTCCTGGCCTTGCTTCAGGGCAGGTATATTTTTAGGTCAGTGGTCAGAGCAGCAGACAGCCTCCTCTACCACAGACTGAGTAGGAAGTGGAAGGCGCCCTCCCATGATGCACAGAGAGGCTGGGCTTGTGCACCTTTCCCAAGTCATGTCTGCCGCCCTATGCAGTAAGTAGAACCTGAAGTAAAAAAATAAATGCACCATCATGTGCTGATGGTGAGAAGATTGCAGCCACCTGTAGCCCTCCAGCTGCATCCCAGTCTTCCTGCCCCTTCTCCCTCTGGGTTTTCTCAGTGGATGTGGAAAGACAATTGTTAGAAAATTTTGTCAGCATCTGAGCCATACAATGTTGTGGTCATAGTTTTAAAGCAGAACTTTTGTTTTTATTTAAAGCTAATTTTATTTCACTGTAGACTCTATATTGCTTTATATTTAGACTGAATAGTATGAAATTACAGATATTCAGGGCTGGGTGCAGTGGCTCACACCTGTAATCCCAACACTTTGGGAGGCCGAGGTGGGTGGATCACTTGAGGCCAGGAGTTCAAGACCAGCCTGACCAACATGGTGAAACCCCATCTCTACTAAAAATACAAAAATTAGCCTGGCATGGTGGTGCATGCCTGTGATCCCATCTACTCGGGAGGCTGAGGCACAAGAATTGCTTGAACCCAGGAGGCGGAGGTTGCAGTGAGCTGAGATCCGTGCCACTGCATTCCAGTGTGGGTGACAGAGCAGGAGTCTTCTTTAAAAAAAAGAAATTACATATATTCAGCTCCTTTGGGCCTTTTTACAAAACTAGCAATTTTATATGGTTCAAACTAATCTTTTGTCTATTAGTCTGTAGATCGGTTTCCTTTCTGAAGATTCGTAGAGAGCCTCTTGACAGTGTTGTCAAAGTGAAACTGTGTGGTGTGTGTCGAAGTTATCTCCCTGGACACATGTGATACTTTGGTTGGACTTCCTCTTCTTATGTTATTTTCTAAGTTTCTGACAAGATTAGAATGACCCAGTAGTGCTTCTTACATTGTCTATAATACGTTAAAATTTTTGTTTCAAAAACTCCCCCCGCCCCAGTTTTTGGTTTTACTTCTGATGTGAACTTGAATTGGACCTGGGCATTTTGTGAGACATTAATCTCATCAAGTGACAATTTGTCCATCTTCTAGTTTGCTAGGGAATAGCTTAAGAGGAGCCAAGTTAACTTTCCATAGCTTGGAGTTTGAGCTAAGAAAGCAAGTTAAGGAGGGAGGACTTGTTTTGTTTGGATTTTTCCAAGAGGAAATTTCTGCTGCTGGAGATGTAGGAGTGTCAGATGCGTCCCATCATCTGATAATTGTATTTGCTTCACTGGAGTGTGGGTGCAAACTGGAAGAAAATGCTTTAGCTCAGTGGTTCCTCATACTGCTCTCTGTTGTATTCATGAGGGGAAATCTTTAAAATAACACTGTGTCTGGACTCTTCCCCTAAACATTCTGATTTAATTGCTATAGGGCAATTTTAAAAGCACCTATGTGATACTAATAGGCCTCAAATATGTGTTCAGCTTAATTTTATGCTTTATAACTAAGACCTTCCAGTTCACAGAGATAGCATATTGCGGGTTTAATCCCCTTCATCGGTGAGTAACTCCTTCGGACTTGTAGGTATAAACCTCAAGCATGGTAGCTGTCCGTCAGCCCGAGTGTCCTACCATCTGGTCTGGGAATCTTATATGCAGGAGAGCCCAGGTGTTGAGTCAGGTGTCCAGGCACTTTGTAGAAGACTCCATGAAGTCTTCTAGTGGCAGATTGGCAAGGGTAGAGATTGAGTGTGGACTCTGAGAGCAGTCATGGACTCAGAGCAGTCAGACCTGAGTTCACATCTCAGTGTTGTCATTTTCTAAGCTGTAAAATCTTAAGAGAAGTGCATTCACTTCCCAGGGCCAGTTTCCTGATAACTTGTTGAAGACTACTCTTTCCCCATTGAATTAAGTTGGAGAAAATGTTGTAGATTAAATGGCCATTTATGTGTTAATCTGCTTCTGGATCCTCTATTCTGTTTTGTTGATCTATATTTTCCTTTTGTTTGTCTATATTTTCCTTTTGTTTTACTTTAATAGTCAGGTGGATATAATCTATTCTTTCTTCATAGCAAATTGTCTTAATTACTGTAGCTTTATAAATCAAATAGTAAAAGTTACCCAACCTGTTTTTCTTTTATGATTGTTTTGATTATTTTAAGTCTCTTGCATTTTCATATTGACTTTAGAATCAGCTTTTCAAGTTTTGCAGGGAACTGTTGGGTTATGCATCTTGAATTCTAAGACCACGTCTTAGAATTCAAGAGCACTATCCAGAGAAGTAATTCTCAAACAGGGCAGTTCTATCCACCTGACTATTAATGTTAAGAGTGGGATCTTAACATTATTTAGATTTCCAGTGTAAGAAAATAGTATATTTACCTATTCCTCAGTTATCTAGATCTTTATAAATTTTTCTTTTCTTTTTTTTTAAGTAGAGATGGAGTCTCACTATGTTTCCTGGGATGATCTTGAACTCCTGAGCTGAATTGATTCTCCTGTTTCAGCCTGCCAAAGTGTTGGGATTACAGGCATGAGCCACTCACGCCAAGCCCTAGATCTTTAACTCTCCTTGTAATTATTAGGATAGAGGTCTTAAAGATCATTTGTTATATTTTTATTCCTTGGCATTTAAAAAAGAATACCGTAATTCAAAGTAGCATTTGTGCTGTTATAAATAGTATTTTATTTATTTATTTAATTTATTTTTTGAGACAGACTCTCGCTCTGTTGCCCAAGCTGGAGTGCAGTGGTGCAATCTTGGCTCACTGCAACCTCCGCCTCCCGGGTTCAAGCAATTATCCTGCCTCAGCCTCCTGAGTAGCTGGGATTACAGGTGCATGCCACCGCACTCGACTAATTTTTGTATTTTTAGTAGAGACAGGATTTTACCATGTGGGCCAGGCTGGTCTTGAACTCCTGACCTCAGGTGATCCACCTACCTTGGCCTCCCAAAGTGCTGGGATTACAGGAGTGAGCCACTGTGCCTGGCCATAAATCGTGTTTTAAATTTTCACTTACCATTTGTTGTTAGTATATAGAAATTCAATTGATTTTTGTATTTTTGCTTTGTTTCCTGAAACCTTGCTAAAGTGCATTAAGTTGCAGTAATTTTTGGCTGATTCCTTAGGATAGCTATTTAGATAATCATGCCTTTGGATAGAAACAAATATACTGTGTGTGTGTGTGTGTGTGTGTGTGTGTGTGTGTGTGTGTGTGTGTTTGAGAGAGAGAGAGAGAGACAGACAGACAGACAGTGGGGGAGAGGGAGAGAAGTTAAAATCTCCAGTTATGAGAGTTAGTCTCTTTTTCTCTTTAGTCATGAACTTTTTGCATCCTGACTTACTGGATTCACTTGTATTTAAAGTTTCTTACTGGATTCATTTGTGCTTAAGGTTTATTTTTATTTAATATCCCCTCATCTTCACCACCATACAATATTTATGCTTTAATTATTCAGTTGTCTTTCCACAATTTAAAAGAAGAAAAAATAGTTTTTAAATTACCCACTGAATTACTATTTCTGGTGCTCTTCATTCCTTCCCTTAGCTCCAGGTTTCCATTTGATATAATTTTTTTTCAGCATGTAAAACATATATTAGCATTTCTTTATTTTCTTTTTTTTTGAGACAGAGTCTCACTCTGTCACCCAGACTGGAGTGCAGTGGCGCATTCTCGGCTCACTGCAACCTCTGCCTCCCGGGTTCAAGTGATTCTCCTGTCTCAGCCTCCTGAGTAGCTGGGATTATAGGCGTGTGACACCACACCTGGCTAAATTTTGTATTTTTAGTAGAGATGGGGTTTTGCTATGTTACCCAGGCTGGTCTTGAACTCCTGACCTCAAGTGATCTGCCTGCCTTGGCCTCCCAAAGTGCTGGGATTACAGGCGTGAGCCACCACACCTGGCCAACATTTCTTATATTATAAGTCTGCTGGCGATGAATTCTCTCATTTTGTACTTTAATCTGAACAATTTTTTTTTTTCTTTTGAAGCATGTGGTTGCTGGATGTTGAATTCTGGGTGATAGCTGGTGATGTCTGCCCCTCTCCCCTCAAAGGTGTTCCATTGTCAACTGGCCTTCGTTCTTTCTGATAAGAAATTAGCCATCATTTGTATCTTTATTACCTTGTATGTAATGTTTCTCTGTTTTTGTTTTTTTGGTTGATTTTTTTTTCTCTTTGATACTGATTTTTTAGAGGATTGATAATGATCCCAGGTATAATTTACTTGGTATTTATACTTCTCGGGGTTTGCTGAGCTTCTTGGATCTTTGATTTGATTCTTTTTATTATTGTGAAGTTTAGGAAATATTTAACCATTATATCTTAAGTTTTTTTTTAACTTATTTTCACACTGTTGTTTTTCTTGGACTCCTATTACATATATATTAAACTATTTGAGATTGTCTTATAGGACAATCAGTCTTTTTCACTTTTATTCAATCTTTTCTGTTGTTTTTAAACTGCTAGTAAGCCCAGCCAGTGATTTTTTTTTTTTCTCCGTTATTTCTCATTTCAGTATTGCAGCTCTAGAGTGTTTATTGGGCTCTTTTTAAAAATACTTTACACTGGCCAGGCACAGTGGCCTGTAATCCCAACAGTTTGGGACGCCAAGGCGGGCAGATCACATGAGGTCAGGAGTTTGAGACTAGCCTGGCCAACATGGTGAAACCCTGTCTCTACGAAAAATACAAAATTTAGCTGGGCGTGGTGGCAGGCGCCTGTAATCCCAGTTACTCAGGAGGCTGAGGCAGGAGAATCGCTTGAACCCGTGGGCAGAGGTTGCAGTGAGCTGAGATCATACCACTATACTCCAGCCTGGGTGACAGAGTGAGACTCTTTCTCAAAAAACAAACAAACAAAAAACTTTACACTTTTTTGCTGAAAATCTCTATCTCTTTACTCATATTTTTCCTCAGTTTCTTTGAACATATTAACCTGTTGAGTACATTTATACTTGTTTCTGTAAAGCTTAAAATCCAATGTGTGTGCCTACTTGGATTTGCTTTTATTATTTATATATTTGAGGGGTTTGGTTTTTATTATAAAGACTGCTTTCTTTATTGCCCTGAGTTAAATTTTCTTTCTTGCATGTCTAAGATTTTTTATTGTGGACATTTTGGATGATATATTGTATGTCTGACTTCTGATAATTCTAAAAAGTATTGAATTTTACTCCAATAGCATATTAACTTGCTAAACTCATAGGCCTGTTTTTTATGCCTTGTTAGGGCAGAACTTTGGAAATTTTAAGGTGTTTTCCAAGCTCCTCTAACTTGATGGGACTCAAAATTCAAACCATGTGCCATTTGCGGGCCTTGTTCAGTAGTGCTTGTTTTTTCTTGGGCAAGTTTAGTGTTAACTCTTTTTTAGTGTAGAGTTTCTCAACCTGGGTAGCACTTGACATTTAGGGCTAAATAATTTCTTTTTGGGGATGGAGAGGCTGCTCTGTGCATTGTAAGATGTTGAACAGCATCTGTGGCCTCTACCCACTAGATACCGAAAGCGTCCCTCTAGTTGTCACAACCAGTAGTGCCTCCAGTCATTGCCAAATCTCTCCTGGGGGGCAAAATTGCCCTGTTTGAGGATTATTTCTCTGGCTAGTGCTCTTGAATTCTAAGACACGATCTCTCTGGTGTTTCAACCGTATGCCAGGTGTGTTAATGATATGTGAATGAGGTTTCTGCACTCTGGTCTGGTGAGAATTTCAGTACCTCACCTCAGCTTGACCTTCGGTATCTCTATCAGTTCACTCCTCCTCAGCACCAGCTCTCTGATAAGGCTTGGGTGGCCTTGACCTGTGCCCATGCATCAGCCAAGGACTTGTAGCACCCACCTCATAGCCTTCTGGGGCCCTTCCCTTCTGATACCTCCTTACTGTCCAGGGCCATGCAGATGCCAGTGGCTTTAACTAACCCAAGCTCTGGCCTCCACCCCTTTGCTCAGCAGGGCTGCTGTGCTGTGTTTGGACTTCAGCTCACTGCCACAGTCAGAAAGTGGTGTCCTGGCTCAGAGCCAAGGCGATGCTTGGTGTCTGGAAACGTCTGCCTCCTAGTGTTGTACAGTTCTGAGGCAGAGGAGTGGGCTGTTACAGTATGAGCCACTTAGCCATGGCCAGAGCCCAGTCTCTCTGCTAGTTGAATAGCCCAGATGTTTATGAGCTGTGGAGCTGGGAGCTCCAAGTGTACAGTATAGGGTGTGGTTGTGTGAGCTGTAGGACATGCCTGTTTAACTTCCTTACTGAATAGATGGAGGGTGAGGGCATATGCAAGACTGAGGGGCTCCAGCATCTGCCATACGTCACCTGTGTGCTTAACAAAAACCCCAATCCTGGGGCCATCTCAGACCTGACCTGCTGTTACAGAATTTCTAGAGAAAGGGCCTGGAAATCCGTATATTTAATTTGTGCCTCAGGGAAGTTTCTATACTAGCAGATGGCAAAGGGAACAACAGGTGTGGAGAGGGAGGCCGGACGTGGCTTCCTTGGAAGGGAGAGGGCCGCATGAGGCTCAGCATTCCTTTCCCCAGGACTTATATTGAAATCATGGCTGATGATTTATTTTTTAAAAATGTTAATTCAGTTTTTAAATTTTAGCTTTTTTCTGTTTTTTCCTTTTTTCTGTCTTCTAAGACATCCTGTTTTAGCAAATTTTTACATTTTTTCGTTGCCTTGCCCTGAAAATGTTTTTATTTCTTGTTTATTTTTTTAAGATATTTCTCTAGGTTTAGAATTTGTATTTTGTGCTTATTTACTTTCGGGCCTTCAAACATAATTGATTTGTTTTTAATCTTTTTCTATTAAAAAAATAAAATATACATAACGGTTGGGCATGGTGGCTCACATCTGTAATCCCAATACTTTGGGAGGCTCAGATGGCCGGATTGCTTGAGCCTTGGAGTTTAAGACCAGCCTGGGCAACATAGTGAAACCCTGTTTCTACAAAAAATACAAAAATCAGCCAGGCATGGTGGTGTGCACAAGTAGTCTCAGCTACTTGGGAGGCTGAGGTGGGAGGATTACCTGAGCCCAGGAAGTTGAGGCTTCAGTGAGCCATAATTGTGCCAATGTATGCCATCCTGGGCACTGGAGTGAGACCCTGTCTCAAAAAAATATCTGTCACATAAAATTTGTAATTTTTGCAAGGCATGATGGCTCTTACCTGTCATCCTCTGGCATCCTCCATTTTACTTTCTGTCTGTAATAATCTGACTACTGAAGGGACCTCATCCAAGTGGGATCATACCATATTTGTCCTTTTGTGAGTGGCTTATCTCACTTTGCGTCATGTCCTCAGGTAAATTTAATTTTGGGGTTTACGTCATACATTTTCTTAGCATTTAGTGAAAAACTTCTGCCTCACCCTGATCCTCAAATGTGGTGCTGAACCTTTATTTAGCTATAGTGGAAGAGGAAAGAATTTCTGAGATTCTACCCTTTTCTGGTTTCTTGCTCTGAGCAACTTCCTGTGTCCTGATGTGTTTTGAAGTCCTCATCTTCTCCTTTCTACTCCCTCTGGGACCCATTAGCTGAAGGAACAGGGTCATTTTCTCTTTTGGCTCTCTCCTGGGGGTAATAGCTGTGGGCACAGGGCTGCTATTTGATATGCTTATCATAGAGTCAAGAAAGTGGGAAGGAGGTGCCTTGGTAAAGAGTGTCTGTCCCTCCTCTCTCTCTGCATTTTTCTCCTAATTCCTTTATCCTCATCAGTGAAAGAGATGAAGGCATTACTGCGTTTGGTACGTTTGGTTGTAAAAATGTATGTTAGTGAATAAGTCATTATTAAGACATTTTCTGACATCTGTCATTTTTTTTTCCTGCTGCACAAATCTCTTCATTTTCTTAAAGCTTCAAAGATAATCTTGAAAAGGGAATGAATGATGGAATGAATTTTGCAGTATTACAGTACTGTGCACTGTTACTTTAGGATTATTGAATATCTGGCCTACTCAAGGTCAATACTTTGATAAATACATAACATTAGGAAAAAAGGAAAATCACATATGTAAAATATTTTCATTTTGACTGATTCTTAGTAAAATTATGGTGAGTCTGTAGAGTGCAGATTGCTTCCTGCAAGTATTCTTAGTCTGAAAGAGGGCACATGAAACATGTCATATTTGAGAAGATACATTATAAACACATTTCTTATTTGTTTCTTATAATATTCTTTTAGAAGTGGAAAGCAGGCCGGGCGCGTTGGCTCACACCTATAATCCCAGTACTTTGCAAGGCCAAGGCAGGTGGATCACTTGAGGTCAGGAGTTCGAGACCAGCCTGATCAACATGGTGAAACCCCGTCTCTGCTAAAAATAAAAAAAAAAATTAGCCAGGCATGATGGCGCATGCCTGTAATCCCAGCTACTTGGGAGGCTAAGGTAGGTGAATCTCTTGAACCTGGGAAGTGGAGGTTGCAGTGAGCCAAGATCACGCCATTGCACTCCAGCCTGGGCAACAAGAGTGAAACTCTGTCTCAGGGGGAAAAAAAAAGCAGAAAGAAGAAAAACACGATAAAAAAGATTTTAAAAAAATGATGATGGATGCCAAACACAATGGCTCATACCTCTAATCCTAGAACTTTGAGAGGCCAAGGCGGGAGCATTGCTTGAGCCTAGGAGTTCAAGACCAGCTTGGACAACATAGGGAAATTCTGTCTCTGCCTCGGCCCTCCCTGTTCTACCCCCCAAAAAAGCCAAGTGTGGTGGCACATGCCTGTAGTCTCTTACTTGGGAGGCTGAGACAGGAAGATTGCTTGGGCCCCAGAGGTGGAGGCTGCAGTGAGCTGCGATCATGCCACTTAACTCCAGCAAAAAGAGCAAGACCCTGTCACACACACACAACAAAAAGGTGATAGAAGTTTGGTTTTTTTCTTCCTCTTCAATGGGGGTATACTGCATTTATATTCTCCTTAAGATGATCTTCTCTGACCTAACCCTATACCATATATTTGTCCCCATGTATGTCCTCACTGTCCCTTCTTTACCCACTCCCGGCCTTGTCACCCTCTCCATATTTTCATTTTTCTTCCTGTTGCCCTGCCAGTATGTCTTGCTCATCTCTCTGTTCCCCTCTCAGTCGATAAACCAGTTCAGTTGGGGCTTGTTTTTCAGGCAAAGAAACTGGTCATAGCAGGGTCTGGGGCTGAGGGGTCTTTCAGCCATGGTGGGGGGATGTGGCCCTCCTTTGAACAGATTACTGTCAAGCTGTGTTACATGTTCTTTCCATGGGTATTGGTAGAGTTGATTAATTGGATTGCACTAATTTCCTTCAATATATAGTGACTGCCCCACCACTCATTGAAACACTAATGGTTTTTTTCCTTCTTTTCTTTTCTTTCCTTTCCTTTTCTTTTCTTTTCCTTCCTTCTTTTTCCTTCTTTCTTTCTCTCTTTCTCTCTCATCTCTCTCATCTCTCTCTCTCTTTCTCTCTCACTCTCTCTCTCATCTCTCTGTCTCTTTTCTTTTCTTTTTTTTCTTTTCTTTCTTGGTTTTGCTCTGTTGCCCAGACTGGATTCCAGTGGCATGATTACTGCTCACCACAGCCTTGAGCTCCTGGGCTCAAGCGATCTTTCCACCTCAGCCTCCTGAGTAGCTGGGACTACAGGCATGTGCCACTGTGCCTGGTTAATTTTTAAATTTTTTTGTAGAGACAAGATCTCACTATGTTGCCCAGTCTAGTCTAGAACTCCTGGGCTCATGTGATCTTGCCACCTTGGTCTTCTAAAGTGCTGGGATTACAGGCATGAGCCACCCTACCTGGCCTATGGCGAACCTTCTGTATAGGTTTTCAGGCTTGTATTCCAGCCAAGAAAAATTAGGCGAAACAAAAACAAAAGCCTCAGAAGGCAGTGAGACTGTCAGATTATAAAGAACATACAGGTTGTTGATTTTGGATGGACATTTTCATCTCCTTAAATTTCTTTTCTTTTACAGAATTAGAGAAGGAATGTGACTAACTTTGTAGAGTAGTCACCCATCATGTTTACGAGGAAGGAGGATATTAGCCAGTCCTTGGGTCATCCCCTCAAAAACAGAGATTATTGGTTTTAGATTATGCATTCATTAAAGTAGATGTGTTGTTACTAAGCAACTCTGGCCAACAGTATTGGAAAAATACAGGCAATTTTCTGCTTCAAGTGACTAAACATACTCATCCTAGTTGCCTATTGCAGAAATACCCAGTTTAATTGGAAGCTTCATTACCTCACAAACTCAACTCTGGGGTAGGGTCATGAACCAGGAAGTAAGCAAAACATAAAGTAAATAAGATAGATAATACTTTATGTGCTTATTCAGAATGTATTTACTCTGACTTGACTTACAACACTCAAAAGCCACATCCCAGTCTAAAACACCAGTAGGTAATGATGTGACGTTGTGATGAGAATAAAGAGACACCTGATAGCCTGACAGCCAGGGGCAAGATGGATCAGGAAGTACCAGAATCTGAAAAGTGTGGCCATTTGAGGACTCTGTGGGAAGAGCATCCCTGTCCACCAAGGGTCATTGACACTGGGTAAGAGCCATATTGTTGTGAGGAATTTGCATCGTGAAGGTGATGAACTGCAGTTTGCATCTTTTGTTTTATGTATTATTATTTTTTATTTTTGAGAAGGAGTCTCACTGTCACCCCGGCTGGAGTGCAGTAGCACAATCTTGGCTCACTGCAACCTCTGCCTCTCGGGTTCAAGTGATTCTCCTGCCTCAGCCTCCCCAGTAGCTGGGATTGCAGGGGTGCACGCCACCATGCCTAGCTAATTTTTGTATTTTTAGTAGAAACGGGGTTTCACCACATTGGCCAGGCTGGTCTCGAACTCCTGATGTAAGGTGATCCGCCCTCCTCGGCCTCTCAAAGTGCTAGGATTACAGGCATGAGCCACCATACCCAGCTGCATCTTCTGTTTTAAAAGGACTGTTAGAGAGGGGGGAAGACATCTGTTAAAATGAAGACTGGATTAATGCATTTAATCGAAGAAGGGATATTCATCTCACCAGTCTGGAAAACTCAGTTCCATGAAAAGGTCATTCTCTCCTCCCACCTCCCTTTGATGGTGATATTTATGTGGCCACACTGATTAAAATAAGAAAGAAGGCACAGTTTATATATTTCAAATGAAGCTAGATATTACATGATTTATTTTTAAGAAATTGAATACAATTAATGTTTTGTTCTAGATTGTAGAGTTTTCTTGTAATCTCAAACGTATTTCCTTGCCTGCCTTCAGTAGTAAGCAACTATCAAATGGTGCCCTGCTCTGATGGTGTTTACTTCCACCATTCACAGTATTGTTCTCAATAGCCATGGAGATTCTAGAGTAACCAATAATTAGATACTCAGATGTTTTCCAGTTTTTAGTAATTAGATATTTAGATGTCTTCTAGTTTTTGTATATTACAAATAGCATTTTAATGGACATGATTAAAGCTAAACATTTGGACAGATCCTTCCTTTCCTAGGGTATACAAATTTCAAGGCTTTTGCTATGCTAGATTTCCTCCCCAAGAGTTGTTAATTACTTAGATTTTCCCCAGTGAAATGAGAGAGCCCTACAAGTCCAGATTTGGTGTTATATTTTAATAATCACTGTCAATCTCACCAATTTCATAGGTGAAAAATAATGCATTGTTGTTTTAATTTACATGGCTTTGTGTAATAGTGGATTTCAGCATTTGCATTTCCTTGGCCATTTGTGTTGGTTTTTTTTTGGAGAATTTCCTGCACACATTCTTTGCTCCTTTTAAAAAATAATTGGTAGGCATTTATAATTCATATTGATATGTAGTGGCCGTTGATTTATTAAAGATATGGGTCTGGGATGTATACTACAAGTTTTGATTTCAGTTTGTTTTCCGTTGCCTTTTATTTGTTCTCATGGTGGAACTATTTTGTTTTCACAGGGAAAACAAATTTAATCTAATGGTGTCCTTTTATAACCTGTCAGGTTAATGAAGCATAGAATCAAAATATTTGCAGAACGATGATACATTAATTTGCAGATTTTTTCTGTACATTGGATGTGAACTGTTTTAAACTATAACATGGACACTTTATTGGAACCAAACTTTAGTTTTCTACATTAATGAGAAACACTGGTAACTTTGCTTCATTAAAAAAAAATTGCTTGTTCTCTGTCAGATGTATATAGTTTGAGTTTATTTTTATCTTCTCATCTACAAAATAGGAATAATTCTTACTTGGTAAGTGTTGTTTTCATGTTCAGTTGTCTGGCTTACAGTAGGTTCTTACTAAATGGTAGCTTGATTTATGATCATAATGACATAAATGAGTATGACTTGGTCTATATATTCTGGTAGCTGCTGAGGGTAACACAGATATATGATTACACTAATTGTACTTCTGAGGATGTGAGCAGTGTTTTGTTGTTGTTTGTTTCTTTGGTCTTGATTTTAGGTAGAACTTAGATTATCAATTTTATACCTTCTTTTTAAATGTAAAATCCTTAAAGCCAAAAGTTTACTATAAGACTTGCTTTAGCTATATCTCACAAATTATCATTTACTTTAAAATATTTCAGATTTCCCGTATGATGTTATCTTTGACACATGCTTATTTGGAAATGTTAATATTCAGATATTTTGAGTTGTTAGAGATGTCTTATTGTTGATCTGTAATTTAATTCTGCTGTCACCAGAATACATTCTGTGTAACATTTTTATGTTCCGATATTGATTGAAATTTACTGATGGCCCAACATAAGGACTATTTTACCTTAAAGGTTAGAAGTATGCAATAGTAAAATTCTATTACCCTTCCCCATCTTTTGTGCTATTGTCGTATATTTTACTTCTCTGTCCCAAATGCACCATTACCATTTTTTCTCTAAGCAGCTGGTTGTTTTTCAAAGTAATTTGTCTTCTTTTTATTTTTTATTTTTTTTTTAGACAAGGCCTCACTCTGTCACTCCGGCTGGAGTGCAGTGGTGTGATCTTGGCTCACTGCAACCTCCGCCTCCTGGGTTCAAGCGATTCTCCCACATCAGCCCCCGAGTAGCTGAGTCTACAAGTGTGTGGCACCATGCCTGGAGAATTTTTATATTTTTTGTGGAGCCCAGGCTGGTCGCGAATTCCTGAGCTCAAGCAATCTGCCTGCCTCAGCCTCCCAAAATGTTGGGATAACAGGCATGAGCCATCGTGCCCGGCCTGTCCTTTATATTTACTCACATTGGTCATTTTGGTTTCTCTTCATTCTTTCTGTAGATCTGAGTTTCCATTTGATACCATCTCCTTTTAGCTTGAAAAGTAGAAAAGTATTCTTTACACTGTTTTTTACAGTTCAGGTTCATTGCTGATAAGTCTCTCAGCCTTTATCTGAAAATGTCCTAATTTCACCCTCATATTTTAAAGGACATTTTTTGTTGGTGATAGAATTTAGAGTTGACAGGTTTTTTTTTTTTTTGAGTCAGAGTCTCACTCTATCACCCAGGCTGGAGTGGAGTGGTGTGATCTCGGCTCACTGCAACCTCTGCCTTCCAGGTTCAAGTGATTTTCCTGCCTGAGCCTCCGGAGTGGCTGGAATTACAGGTGCCCACCACTGTGCCCAGCTAATTTTTGTATTTTTAGTAGAGGCGGGGTCTCACCATGTTGGCCAGGCTGGTCTTGAAGTCCTGGACTCGAGTGATCTGCCCGCCTCAACCTCCCAAAGTGCTGGGAATACAGGCGTGAGCCACCGCACCTGGCCAGTTATTTTTGTCTTTCTTTCAGCACTGTAAATATTGTTCTGTTGTCTTCTTGTTTTCATTGTTTCTGGTGTGTCAGCTGCTGGCTGTTTTTGTTGTTTCTCTGTGTTTAATGTGTGTCTAGGTATAGATCTCTTTGTTTTTGTCCTTCATTGAACTTGCTAAGATTCTTAATTATGTAAATTAATATTTGCTAGCAACTTTGGTAAAATTCCAGTCATTATTTGTTCAAATATTTTTTTCTTCCACTATTTCTTCTTTTAGGACTCCAATTACGTGAATATTTTATTGCTTAATATTCTTCCATAAGGATCTTCAGTCTTTGTTCTTTTTCTTAACTCTTTTTTTCTGTGTGTTCTTCAGATTTCAGTTGTAAACTGTAGCAGAAAGGGTTAGCGACTCTGGGAATAAATCAATGGAAAGTATCTGCTATTAGTGATATCTAATTCATTTTTCATTTCAGGTATTACCTTTTCAGTTCGAGAAGTTCTATTTGGCTCTTTTTGATATTACCTATCTTGCTCCTAAAATTGCATCTACTTGTTATAACCATATTTTTCTTTAACTCCTTGACATTATATATAATAGGTGCTTCATAGTTGTTGTTTACTAATTCCAAAATCTGGATCATTTCAAGGTCTATTTCTATTGCCATTTCCCTCCTTTGATTACAGGTCACATTTTATTGTTTCCTTGCGTATCTAGTAATTGTTTTACTATGTTGAACATTATGATCGATATACTATAGGGAGTCTGGATTAAAGAGCATTGAGTTTTATTCATGCAGGCAGTTGAATTCCTGGCAGACTGGCCCCTTTAGCATTGAATCCGTCTATCTGTCTGTCAATCAGTTAATCATAGGTCAGGTAGCTCCATTCTGAATTTATTCCAAGTGCACAGCTGTTAATCTAGGGTGAGATCTTTATTACTAAGACATAGCCTTCCTGGTGTCTCAATTGAATGCCTGAGGCCCCAGTGGAGATTTCCTTCCTCTCCTCGGGCGGCATCTCCTACTGCATGACCTCCAGAATCTTCGGTCAGCACTCAGCCCCATAGCTGCTGCTTTCTTAGGCCTCATGGAGTCTGGCCCTGCTTATGAAGCCGTTGGCAAAGTACCCTGGGTAAATCCCTACTGAAACTTCTGGGGCAAGCCCTCTGCTACTCAGGCTCACAAATTCCAGATGCTTCTACAACTTGGAACAACCATCTCTTCCTCCACCGCTCAGTGAAACTGTTCTGCTTGGGCAGAAAATGTCCTCAGGCATAAAGCCAGGTCAGTCGCGGGCCACCACCTACATTTCCTGTCTCTTGAGGCTCACAGCCCTGTGTTACCTGTGGTCCAGTGCCTGAAAACAGCTGTGTCATATGTTTTGCCCAATGTTAAAGTTTTCCAGGGGAGGGCAAGTCCTCTCTCATGGTTGGAAGCAGAAGCCTGGCAGTTTGCGTGTCAGCTGTGTCTTCCTCTTTTTTTCTTTTTTAGATAGAGTCTTGCTCAGTCGCCCAAGCTGGAGTGTAATGGCACGATCTTGACTCACTGCAGCCTCTGCCTCCTGGGTTCAAGTGATTCTCCTGCCTCAGCCTCCTGAGTAGCTGGGATTACAGGCACCTGCCATCATGCCTCACTAATTTTTGTATTTTTGTAGAGACAGGGATTCACCATGTTGACCAGGCTGGTCTCGAACTCCTGACCTCAGGTGATCTGCCTGCCTCAGCCTCCCAAAGTGCTGGGATTACAGGTGTGAGCCACCGCACCTGGCATGTCTTCCTCATTAATAATATTCATGGCCCTTCATGATTTTTTTTATCCTATCTGGAGTATGACTGATTTTATTTCAGCAGACCCTTAATTTCTGTGTTGACTGTAGAGTTATCGTTCACTTGGGTTAACTTCTATTACAACCCGAGTATCTGCCCAGCCTTTTATTCCACCTCTACACCTGGTCACAGTAATACATGAATTACAAGTAGCCCTCCTGGTGCACCCAGAAGAACTTCGTCTTTTTCACAAATTGGCATCTGTGCCATCTTACCTAAATCCTCATTGTCGGCAGCAGACACAATCTGTGGCTGATAGTTTAAGTTGGGCACAGTTGAGTTCACATTTCTTGAAAAGGGTCAGCTTAGGCTTAGAGTTTGGTGTTGACATTTTGCTTTTATTTTGTTAAAATTAGGTATCAAATTTACATGCTTTAAAAATGTGGTGTATTTTCTGCATGTGGGATTAACATTTTGTATGTAAGATTGGCTTTATAAATATTTACAGATAGTTTGTAGTCAGTAAGGCACATTACGTTCTGTTTCTTTCCTACAGGGGCAGGCTGGTCTCTCTCCTTCCCTTTCTTCTCCCTCACTCCCACGTTTTCTTCTTTCTTTGTATTTTATGATTGATTCACTTATATTTGCATAATAGCTTTTTTTTTTTGAGACGGAGTCTCACCCTGTCACCCAGGCTAGAGTGCAGTGGCGCAATCTTGGCTCACTGCAAGCTCTGCCTCCCGGGTTAACGCCATTCTCCTTCCTCAGCCTCTCCGAGTAGCTGGGACTACAGGCGCCCGCCACCATGCCTGGCTAATTTTTTTTTTTTTTTTTTTTTTTTTTTTTTAGTAGAGACAGGGTTTCAGCGTGGTCCCGATCTCCTGACCTCGTGATCCGCCTGCCTCGGCCTCCCAAAGTGCTGGGATTACAAGCGTGAGCCACTGCACCTGGCCATAATAGCATTTTTTAATTTTTTTTTTTTTTTGAGACAGAGTCTCACTCTGTCGCCCAGACTGGAGTACAGTGGCGCAATCTCGGCTGACTGCAACCCCTGCCTCCTGGTACAAGTGATTTTCTGCCTCAGCTTCCCAAGTAGCTGGGATTACAGGTGCACACCACCACACCCAGCTAATTTTTGTATTTTTAGTAGAGACAGAATTTCACCATGTTGGCCAGGCTGGTCTCGAACTCCTGAACTCAAGTGATCTGCCTTCAGCCCCACTAAGTGCTGGGATTACAGGTGTGAGCCACTGCGCCCGGCCATTTTTTTAACTTTTCAAAATGTTTTCACTTCTATCTGGCTCTTTTTTTCCCATTCACATAGCCCTCATTGACAGTCTTGTTGCCTTTTTCCTGGATTGTTATTCCAGCAGCAACTCATTCTCCTTCTTCCAGTAGTCTCCTGGCCAATCACTTCTACTGTTTAACCTTCCTTAAGTTGAGAAGTACTTGAAAAACTTGAAAAAACAGTACTTGAAAAACCACACATAATGTTCCATATTGCCTTCCATAAGCTTCACCTGCTTCAGCCCCACTTCCATGAGCTTCACCTGCTTCAGCCCCACTTCTATAAGCTTCATGTGCTTCAACCCCATTTCCATAAGCTTCACCTGCTTCAGCCTCGCTTCCATAAGCTTCACCTGCTTCAGCCAGGTTTGGGATGTTCTTTATTCAGCAGCCCCCACATCCCCCTTCTCCGTACTTCTGTCCTGGCTAGGCCTCCCCTGCAGTGCCCTTCCCTTCCCTCCATAAAGTCCGTCCTTCATCGTCCAGGGTCTCTCCCACCCAGTGTCCCTCAGTTGGAACTGCCCCCAGTTCTCTGTGCAGGTCACAGTTGAATCACAGGTGTCTGGACATACCTAGCCCTGTCTCCCAAGGCAGGAAAACGTGACTGTGTCACTGTATCTGCTGGGGCTCCTGGTGTCCTCCAGATAGTTAATAGTCCATATTTGTCATTTCCCATTGATCACATTGAAACCCTCTGATTCAGGCAGGGTGAAGAGACTAAGGCCCTGTGTGTTTAATAATGTTGCACAGAGAATTAGTGATTGGTATGGATTTATAGTCCACGTCCTCTCATTTTATTCCTCTGACAGCCTCTCTGTTCTTCCCTAATTTGGCTCAAAATTACTTTGGTTGGCTCTTAAGTAGAAACTTATGCCCTTTTGTACTTGGGGGCGTGTCCAAATTCATTAAATGAGGTGGGAGATTTTTCTTCCTAACCCTCGCTTTGCTGTCCTGACACAGCTGCCACCACTAAAGGTACTGGTGGGGCAGAGAGAGGGGGCAGTGGGGGATGGGGATGCTGGTCCTTAGATCTGGTCTTGACATCACACGAGACTTCCTCAGGTCTGCTGTGTCCTAAGCCTGACTTAGTATCACTGCATGAATACAATTCTCTACTTACCTCTTTTATTTCAGGCACTTCGTCTTAGTAACATGGCCATGGGGAAGACAACCACAGGCCAGATAGTCAATCTGCTGTCCAATGATGTGAACAAGTTTGATCAGGTAAGCTGCAGCTCAGGGATCCTTTTTCATTGCATTCAACATCCCTCTTCCCCCTTTTGTTCTTTCTGGAGACAGGGGCTCACTCTGTTCACACTGGGTTGCAGCGGCAGGGATCATAGTTCACTGAAGCCTTGAACTCCTGGGCTCAAGTGATGTGCGATCCTCCTGTCTCAGCCTCCTGATTAGCTGTGACTACAGGTGTGCACCACCATGCTCAGCTAATTTCTCTCTTTTTTTGAATTTTCCTGTCTGATGGGCTAATGTAGCAACATCATAACAAAATTCAAGGGTGGCACATCTCACACAAGTGCGTGAACACCCGATTATCATGCTCATGAACTACAAAAGGATTGCTGGCTAATTTCTTTTTTTATTATTTGTAGAGAAGGGATCACGCCTTGTTGCACAGGCTGGTCTCAAAATTCTGGCCTCAAGCGATTCTCGCTACCTTGGCCTCCCAAAGTGCTGGGATTACAGGTGTGAACACCATACCCGCCCAGTGTCCATTGTTTAATACTTACCTTGTAGAAGTATCATTTATCCGGGGCACTCTAGCTGCTGGCCATATTCATTTTGCACTAGGACCACTTTTTTTTTTTCCAATTATTCATTCATCAGACATGACCTAAAGCCTCCGCTCAGTGTCAGGGACAATGAGTAAGACTTAGTTTCTGTTCTGAAGAAGCCCATGGCCTGTCTGGGAGACAAACACACAAGTAAATTACTGGAGTATGTGGTGGGCACTATAGTACAGGCTTTCTTGGGGTACTGGGGAGCCCCAGGGCATATGGGAGCTGAATTCTGTGGCAGAGAGTTCTGGAAAATGCTCAGCTCATCAGTGAGATAGTCACGATCAAGCTCTTCTAATGCCGCTGGTCAGGTTCTCTTGCAAGTCTCCCAGACCTGCTCTTTGTTTCCCCAGAATGGCTTCACCTGTGGCAGGTGCTTGGCTTTCTGCTTTAGCAGGTGTAAACCCACTGTGGCCATTTCTGTTTAGGATCTTGCCTGTTCCTTTCCAGCGGATCGTTTCTGTACTGTGTTCTTACTGGTTTTGCTTTTCTGGAGTCCTAAGAACGCTCTTTTTCTTTAAAGGTGACAGTGTTCTTACACTTCCTGTGGGCAGGACCACTGCAGGCGATTGCAGTGACTGCCCTACTCTGGATGGAGATAGGAATATCGTGCCTTGCTGGGATGGCAGTTCTAATCATTCTCCTGCCCTTGCAAAGCTGTTTCGGGAAGTTGTTCTCATCACTGAGGTAAGAGAAATACTGGTGTGAAAAATGTCATATGTATTTGGTAACATCCACAGTCTTCCCAATGCTTTTGTTCAGAAACAAACTAAATGCCTTTTATTATCTCTTCCTTGCATATGTTGCAGCTCTTCAGGCTCAGCCAAGGGGGCCTCCATCCTTATGCTGAAGGCAAATCTTCAAGGGAGAAAGGTGAAGGCATTCACCAGCTCCTCCCAGCCAGCTTTTCAGGCGCTGTGGCCTCAATAAGTAGAGTGTCCTTAAGCAGAAATCACATATGTAGAAGTTAGTTAAACATATAATGAATAATGATAAACTGAAATATTTCATAGGCTCCATTCTAGCTGCATACATCTTTACCGTGCTTGTGTTAGAGCTATTTTCACATGTATATATATGTGTGTTATTTTTAATTCAGTATTTCCATTAAATTGTAAGCTCCCCAAAGGCAAGGTGAATTTTAATGATGTAGTTATAAAATCACACAGTCCTAGTAGCATATGTGTTAGGAATATGGTTGTTAGCTGGTCATGGTGGCTGACACCTATAATCCCAACACTTTGGGAGGCCGAGGCAGGTGGATCACTTGAGGCCAGGAGTTCAAGACATGCCTGGCCAACATGACAAAACTCCGTCTCTACTAAATTTAAAAAATTAGCTGGGCGTAGTGGTACATGCCTGTAATCCCAGCTACTTGGGAGGCTCAGGCACGAGAATCACTTGAATGCAGGGGGCAGAGGTTGCAGTGAGCCAAGATTATGCCAGTGCACTCCAGCCTGGGTGACAGAGTGAGACTCTGTCTCAAAAAAAAAGAAAGAAAGAAATACAGCTTTTGGTCAAGAGATTAATGATAATAAAATAAATTAGACTTGAAGCAGGTTCCAATGAATTGGAAATGAGTCATTGTCAAGGTTGTCAGCTGGATCGAGATGAGCCACGGTTGGAAGTGCATTGAGTTCTTTGTTTTATGCATTTGCTTATGGTGTATTTTCTAGTTGGACCTTCCCCTCTTTGCCATCTGGAGAAATAGTCCTTTTCCTTTGAGGCCCCATTCAAATGCTTCCGGTCCTCTGAAGCTTTTTTTTTTTTTTTTGCTCTCCTCTTTCCCAGTGAAGTTAACAAACAGCCCTTTCTTTTCTGCTCCCCAGCACTTCATTCCCATTTTAGCACACTCCGACCACTGTATTATCATCAGGCTCGGGTGCCTTTCTGCCTTTCCTGCCCACCTGTGAGCTCCTCGAGGGGACAGATTACATCTGACTCATTTTCATGTCTTCCTCAGCAGATATTACAAATTCTCCAAAATACTTATTGAGTTGGGATAGACTGTTGACTTCCTAATCGAAGTCTTTTTCTATTTGTATTTTGAGTAGGACCTGTCTGTGTTGTCGGAAGCAAAAGCGCTGTAGGGAACCATGTGATGCAGGTCCCTGCCTGTGCCTGCCGCTGATAAGGGCAGGCTGTGATCGCTCAGGCTCATCTCCCATATCTGGTCCCCCCTAGGAGTAAAACTGCGACGTTCACGGATGCCAGGATCAGGACCATGAATGAAGTTATAACTGGCATAAGGATAATAAAAATGTACGCCTGGGAAAAGTCATTTTCAGATCTTATTACCAATTTGAGAAAGTAAGTTTTTGTATACATCGTACCATATTTTTGTACTTTTCTATTTGCTATTCTTGTTGATGGTTTTAGAAGTTTTACTATGTTTTCACATTATGGAAGTTCAGTACAATCCATCCCACTCCCCATGCATGGCAGTTGGGTTAAGTAGAATGGCAGAGAACGTTATTTTCACTTGGTCTTCCATTTACCATGTTCTTAAACAGAAAGCGTGTATGCTTCTTACTAATACAAAAGTGAAATTCCAGATGTTTCTGAATATCCCAAATCCCAACAATGAGTCTAAGATGTTAGTATTTGAGAATAATGGTATTTAAAATAAAATTATAATTTATATTAATGTAGCAAAATGGGCAAGTTATAGAGACTGGGCATATCTATATTGGCCCAAACTATACAAATCAGTATTTTTCATCCCAAACAGGCATGGAAATACTGTTAGTTGTGCTTTGTGTTATTAGAAATTTTGGAGGGGGCTAGGCGCGGTGGCTCATGCCTGTAATCCAAGAACTTTGGGAGGCTGAGGCGGGTGGATCACCTGAGGTCAGGAGTTTGAGACCAGCCTGGCCAACGTGGTGAAACCCTGTCTCTACTAAAAATACAAAAATTTGCTGGGCGTGGTGGCACATGCCAGTTATCCTAGCTACTTGAGAGGCTGAGGCAGGAGAATCGCTTCAACCAGGAGGCAGAGGTTGCAGTGAGCGGAGATCGCACCATTGCCTGGGCGACAAGAGTGAAACTCTGTCTCAAAAAACAAAATATGTGTTTTTTTGGCTTTTGGATTAAATATTTGATTAGTTGTTGCATTCCAGCACATGGTACTTCTTATGATTTCCTGGGTAGTTCCTGGCCACCTCTCACCTTTGCACTTTTTTGTTGTTGTTGCCCAGGATGGTCTCAAACTCCTGGGTTCAAACAATTCATCCACCTCAGCCTCCAAAGTGCTGGGATTGCAGGTGTGAGCCACTTTATCTGGTTGACATCACTGCTTTTTTAGAAACCTATACTCTCTTTCAGGAAGGAGATTTCCAAGATTCTGAGAAGTTCCTACCTCAGAGGGATGAATTTGGCTTCGTTTTTCAGTGCAAGCAAAATCATCGTGTTTGTGACCTTCACCACCTACGTGCTCCTCGGCAATGTGATCACAGCCAGCCGCGTGTTTGTGGCAGTGACGCTGTATGGGGCTGTGCGGCTGACGGTCACCCTCTTCTTCCCCTCAGCCGTTGAGAGGGTGTCAGAGGCAATCGTCAGCATCCAAAGAATCCAGGTTGGTGTCAGATGCCATTTTAAAGTTGTAGGTGCATTTGAAGTAGAATGATGTCTCCTTTTATTTAGCATCACTATGTTCCAGTGTAATTACATTTAACTCTCTCATAACCAAAACGTGCCGCCATTCCAAAATGTTGTGTGTACTTCCCTATCTTAGATAGAGTGCACTAAAGACAATGCAAGCATTGTGATCATTTATTGGCAGCAACATAAACAGCAGTGGCACAGGGCTTTTGATGTACAGGTGGTAACTGCAGGTGTGATTAAAATGTCTAAGCTGTCTAAAAGCAGGAAAAGCAAATAGATTTCATCTCTTACGTTAACACCAATGAGAAAGTAGTGAGTATGGGTTGAGTATGATTCTTCTGTGGGCTGGAAGGAAAGAACTTGCTGGAGGTCCCTGCTTCTTGGTCAGGAAGAATGGCCTCAACTTCACTTAGCTATCCCTGTTTGAAAATAAGTTCTTTCCTCTGTAGATGTTTTCCTTGTTAATTTCTGTGCATGCCTTTAGGATCTCTGCCGTTTCTTTCCTGTCCGCTTTTCACTTTTGTCTTACTGTTGATGAACCTATCTCTGCCACACTTCTTTCCAATTGGTTGATTTCTACTGCCTTGCTCCATTTGTACTACTGTAACCGAATACCTGAGACTGGCTAACTTATACATGTTAGACATTTATTTCTCACAGTTCTGGAGGCTGGGAAGTCCAAGAGTAAGGCTCTGGCATCGGTGTCTGGTGAGGACCATTCTCTGCTTCCCAGATGGACCTCTGTGTCCTCCCATAGTGGAAGAAACAGAAGGACAAAATGGGCCTGGTTAGTTCCCCCCAGCCTTCTATAAGGACACTAATCCCCTTCAGGAGGGCTCTGCCATAGTGGCCTAATCACCTCTTAGAGGCCCCACCTCTTAACACTGACGCTGGGGTGAACTTCCAACCTATGAATTTAGAATAGGCATGCCCATTCAAACCATCGCATCCACTTTACACACCATCACCTTTTCCTAAGTAGCTGTCACTAAATTGCCAGGGGTAAATCATTTATATCACCAAGGTAAGGTCCCGGCACATAATGTATGCTCAAGTATTTGTGTGTTTATGAATAAGTTGAAAATTAAAATAAATTGGCTTTGTGAGAGGGCTTGGCAAGAACTTAACTGTCTAAGCTTTTCAAAAATCTGCTTTGTTTTATTCCTGGTTCTTAATGGAGATGGATGCCCAAGGACAGACTCAAGTGAACTTAGCTGACGCTGGCTGTGATTATTTTTTATTTTTATTTTTTTGGTGGGGAGAGAACGGGGTGGATGTTCTCATGAAAGCTAAGATTCTTTTTTACGATGAAGTTTGTTTTTTGAAGATGAGATCTTGCCGTGTTACCCAGGCTGGAGCATAGTAGCTATTCACAGGCAGACTCCCACTACTGATGCGCAAGTTTGTATTTCATAAAAAATATTACCTATGAAACAGACCATATAGGGTCAATTCTTATCTCCATTCTTTCTGACAGCAGCTTCAGGTAACACTGTGAATGGATGGTCCATGCAGGTCAGTAACACTTTTTTCATGTAGCTTTTGCATCTTGAAAGAAAGAACTTAGGAATATACTTTGACCAGAGTATCTTTCTGAGTGTGCAGGACACCTCTTTCAGATGGAAGGGCCACATATGTATTGTGCTGCTGTAATTCTCTGACTGCTGTTGCTGCCCCTCTCTGTGATTGCAGGTGCTGGTGTGTGTACTGTGGACCAGGGCTCTTGGAAGCCTTTACATGTTATTTCATGTTATCCTCACAATTGAAGGAGATAAGCATTAGTGTCCCCACTTTACAGAGAATGAAACTGGCTCCTGTAATAGGTTAAGGAGTTTGCCTATCTTAGAACTAGGAATCTGTTCAGAACCATGATTTCTTAACCATTGTTACATTGCCTATTGTATTAGTTTGTTTTTATATTGCTATAAAGAATGTCCTGAGACTGGGCAATTTATAAAGGAAAGAGGTTTAATTGACTCACAGTTCGGCATAGTTGGGGAGACCTCAGGAAACTTACAGTCATGGCGGAAGGGGAAGCAGGCACTTTCTTCACAGGGTGACAGGAAGGAGGAGTGCAAGCAGGGGAAATGCCAGACGCTTATAAAACCATCAGATCTCATGAGAACTCACTATCACTAGAACAGCACAGGGGAAACTGCCCCCATGATCCAGTTACCTCCACCTGGTCCCACCCTTGACATGTGAGGATTATGGGGATTACAGTTCAAGCTGAGATTTGGGTGGGGACACAGAGCCAAACTATATCACCTGTGTTGCTGCCTTAGTATCCTCTGGTGTGGGATATTTCCTTCAGTATTCTTTTACTCATCTAGTCTTATTCCACAAACCTTGAAAGGTTCTCTGTTTCTTATGGAGTCCTATTTTTGAACCCTAGGTGTAGGGCTTACCTGGCCACATCGTGTGTTTCCCAGCACATGACTTGTCTCTATTCCCACTTTGGGGTCTTTTGCTCTGTGTGGCTGGGGTGTCCACCCTTCTGTCCTTGATTTAAGCAGTTGCTACTAAGCCCTCCGGCCAGGTCTCAGGAGCCTGTGGTACTTTTGTTCCTGCTGAGCAAGGCCAGTACGGTGCAGCTCAGCACTGATGGACACATGATAGGCACCAAATGCTGGATGGACAGAAGCAGCAACCATAGCAAAAGTCTGGGGCCCAATACAGACCCAAGGTGGCCCAGCCTGCACTAGAAGCCAGAGAAAGGCCGAGCGAGGAAGCAGACTCGAATTGAATATTCCCAGAACACCGGGCCTTGTTCAATGGGGGTATGAGGGTCCTCAACTCCGGGGAGCTGGATTTTTTTCAGAGTGGACTGGATCGGAGTCTGTGCCTCGTTATGCGTGTCCCTCTGTGCATCTCAAACCCTGTTGGACTTGGTGGACCTCCTCTTGTAAGAGAGGGGCCGTGTCTGACATTAAATATAGACCCTCCTGGCTGGGCGCGGTGGCTTATACCTATAATCTCAGCAGTTTGAGAGGCCGAGGTGAGCAGATCACTTGAGGTCAGGAATTAGAGACCAGCTTGGCCAACATGGTGAAATCCTGTCTCTACTAAAAATATAAAAATTAGTCAGGCATGGTGGTACACGCCTGTAATCCCAGCTCCTCAGGAGGCTCAGGCTTGCTTGAACCCAAAAAGTGGAGGTTGCAGGGAGCCGAGATTACGCTACTGCACTGTTGTTTGGAGACAGAGTGAGGCTGTCTCCAAAAAAAAAAAAAAAAAAAAGAGCCTCCTGACTGGCTTCCAGGCTGTGAAACAAATGGACTTTCCTTGGGCCATGTGGATAAATAGAAACAGTCTTACTTGGTTAATAAAATTAGTCTGTCTTCCTGGCCATTATGAGATAAATGAAGATTAAGATTAAGACCATGGGGCTTTATATGAACAGGTAATAGCTGGTGAGTACTTACTAGGTAACAAGGAGGGGCCCAAGTGCCTTATGAATATTCACTCCTTTTACTTGTGTAACTCCCCTATCATTCCCACATTACAGATAAAGAAACTGAAGTCTGAGGAGGGTGAATAGCACCTCCACGTTTTAACAGTTAATAAAAGGCTGATCCGGGGCTTTAGCCCAGGCTGTCAATCTGTCTCAGAAGTGCAGCCAGCCACAATGGCTCACATCTGTAATCCCAGCACTTTGGGAGGCTGAGGTGGGCGGATCACTTGAGGTCAGGAGTTCTAGACCAGCCTGGCTAGCATGGTGAAACCCCACCTCTACTAAAAATACAACAACAACAACAACAAAATTAGCTGGACATGGTGGCGCACATCTGTAATCCCAGCTACTCTGGAGGCTGAGGCACGAGAATTGCTTGAACCTGGGAGGTGGAGGTTGCAGTGAGCTGAGATCACACTACTGCACTCCAGCCTGGGTGACAGAGCGAGACTCCATCTCAAAAAAAAAAGAAAGAAAGTGCACATTCTTACCCCCACATGCACAGCATGACCTGAATGCAGATCTCACTTCTGTGCGGCAGCCATAGAAAATAACTGGGCAAAGAGCAGCCCCAACAGGTGGTATGGGGGGGTGGGACGCAGACCTTGGGTCCTCACCAACTCTCTGGGCCTCGGTTTTCTTATCTTTAAATAAGGGGATTGAACTTAGTGTCTGGGGGTCATTTCCTGTTTTGTCTCACTTATTTAGAAAACTGTCTGTATTAGTCAGAGTTCTCCAGAGAAGCAGAACCGATAGGGCCCACATGTGTGTACATGCAGAGAGAGATTGGTAGATTGATTGATAAAATTGTCTCACGCAACTTGGAGGTGAGGTATGTCCACAATCTGCAGGGCAGCTGGCAGGCCAAAGACCCTGGGAAGAGCTGATGATGCAGCTTCAATCTGAGGAGGACAGTCTTGAGGCAGAATTCCTTTTTCTTTGTAGGTCTTTTTTCTCTTAAATGCCTTCAACTGATTGGATGAAGCCCACTGACATTATGTAGGACTTTAAAGTCTACAGACTTAAATGCTAATCTCAACTGGAAAACACCTTCCCATTGATATCCAGACATGTTTAAACAAATATCTGGGGACTGTGGCCTAGCCAAGCTGACACATAAAATTCACCATCACACAGTCTTTTTTTTCTTTTGAGACGAGTCTCACTCTGTCGGCTAGGCTGGAGTGCAGTGGCGTGATCTCAGCTCACTGCAAACTCTACTTCCCGGGTTCAAGCAATTCTCCTGCCTCAGCCTCCTGAGTAGTTGGGATTACAGGCGTGAGCCACCATATCCAGCTAAGTTTTGTATTTTTAGTAGAGGCAAGGTTTCACCACGTTGGCCAGGCGGGTCTCGAATTCCTGACCTCAAGTGATCCACCCGCCTTGGCATCCCGAAGTGCTGGGATACAGGTATAAGCCACCGTACCCGGCCCATCACACATTCTTTAATCCTCATCTCTTCTTTTGGGCTCTCCATACGTGACTTTGTGTTCATTTTCCCCTTATTATTGAAGCCATTTGTTTATAGATTTCTTTCCCTTCCTAAACTCTAAACTTACAAAAGGCAGAAACAATGCCTTGTTCATCTTTATATTATGTATAGATTGCAGGTGCTCAGAAAATGTGTAAGTGAAGTCAACCTCCAGCTTCATTACATCTATGAGATTTGGAAAATGCCTAACAACTGAGCATTATTTTGGTGGGAAGTGATGACTGTCGTTCTCTGCTGAATTATGTCACACATCAGAGAGTGTGGCATGAAAGGGATCCTGCAGATGATTTTCAGGGAATTGTGGTCCAATATGCAGCTAGGGAAGAAATCCGTAAGATTTTTTATTTTTTTCCCCACTAAAATGCAACTCACCTGTGTCTAAGGCTTGAAATTCCTGTTCATGTAGATAGATGTATGCATGTAGTAAAATAAAATGACCGGCTGGGAATTTTGCATTTTCCAGTGGCTAACTTTGGCAAGGTGCTCTGTGTCCAGATAAAGGAGGCATCTTTGACTTGGGCAGGAAACTTTAATTTCCCCTCACGTACATAGTTTCTGGTGGGAGGATGGGCCTAGAGTTAGGCAGTAGTGATTTTCAATAAAGGAGAAACAAATGGCCAGGCATGACTGGTAAGAAAGCGTTTGTGTTCGTATGGTGAACTCCTTCATGGTGGTGTTGAAGTCATTGTTGGAGGTTTTGTTTTGTTTTGTTTATTTGTTTTTTCTTCCTTTAGAACTTTGTGTTTTTTCAATCTGGATGGTTCCTGTAACCCATTTAAAATTTTGTCCCCTAGTTCATCAGAATTACCTGATGCACTGATTAAAACTAAATTATTACACCTTAGAGATTCTGCTTCACCAGGCATTGGCTGGGGCCCAATATCTTTTGTTTTGTTTTGTTTTGAGACGGCGTCTCACTGTCACCAAGCTGGAGTGCAGTGGTGTGATCTCAGCTCACTGCAACCTCTGCCTCCCAGGTTCAAGTGATTCTCCTGTCTCAGCCTTTGGAGTAGCTGGGACTACAGGCATGCACCACCACTCCCGGCTGACTTTTGTATTTTTAGTAGAGACAGGGTTTCACCACGTTGGCCAGGATAGTCTCAGTCTCTTGACCTCGTGATCCACCCGTGTCGGCCTCCCAAAGTGTTGAGATTACAGCGTGAGCCACTGCGCTCAGCCCAATCAATATCTTTAGAAAGTGTCCTGGTGTCCCTGAAAATATGCTGTCTTTGGGAAACCTTGCCCTAGTTGTGTGATAAAAAAGCACATGAGGTCAAAATATATGTAGCAAATATAAATGACGTCAGGATAACTTAAGACTAAAATCATTGAGAGGAAGCACACAGACACCTGTTTTGGTCTATGCTAGGCTTTTGGGGGTTAAGTTTGGAATGTATTCATTCACTTAGTCACTGACTCTACAATGTAATTGAGCACCTAGCTTAAGCTGGCACTGTGATAAATGCTTAGATACAATGGTAAGCCAACGCACAGAAGTCCTTCCTGCTGGGAACTTCCTCCTGGGAATCATCAAGTGGGGGTTAATAAATAACCACATAATTAAAATCAGTGCTCATGTGTCATTGTCTTTGGAAGGCAATGTCTGAGATGCCATGAGGTGCTTTGGTAGAGATGCCGATACCATTGTGGAGGTGTAGTGCTTCCTGCAAAGGCTCAAGAAATAGCCTGCAGCATTGCGTGCGTGGTAGTGGAGAGAGATGGGGAAGGGTTCGGGAAGGGAGGTGGCTTGGGGCAGCCAGGAGGCTGATGCCCTGCATTTCCCTGGGGGTAATTATGTGAGAAGGCTCTTCATGTTCAAGAAAATCCACATATTTTCAATTCACCCTGGCTGCAGCCTGGGGAATGCACTGGGGCCCAGAGTAGAGGCAGGGAGATACGTCAGGAGGCTGATGCAGCAAGTAGTCCCGGAAGATGATGATGTGATTTGGACTCAGGCCAAGTGGACAGCCTTGGATAGATTTGAAAGCCATTGAGAGCATGTCCTGATTCGGGTGTGGGGCAAGAGGAGGGATTAGTCAGAAGGAGGGATCAGGGCTACTTTCGTTCTTATGGCTGCAAAATCACCTGGGTTCACTGAAATATGGAATACTAGAAGACCAGATTTGGGGATGAATTTGGCTTTGAAGACTGGAATGCTTTAGAACTGTGCAGATGTTTGCTACAAGACCCACTGATGGGGTCTGCCTGGTTCCGCCTCCTTTCCTATTTCTCTAAAAATGGAGGTTGTAAATGATGAGTGTAATTAATTGATTCAATGTTCACTTTCTTCCTTGCCTCTCATGTGGATGTGTTAATGAATAATGAGAGGGTGAAAAATGGCATCAGGAGAGGAGGAATAGGTCTGTCCGATATACTGATCAGAACTAAGTAAGTCTTGACCATAGATAGACCAGAGCTTGGCAGACACATAGAGTTTAGAAAACATTGTGTTGTTAAATTTTTTAAAAAATATTTTTATATTTTAATTTTAATTTTTTTATTGTACTTTTTCTAGGACACATGTGCAGAACATGCAGGTTTGTTACATAGGTATACATGTGCCATGGTGGTTTGCTGCACCCATCAACCCATCATCTAGGTTTTAAGCCCCACATGCATTGGGTGTTTGTCCTAATGCTCTCCTTCCCCTTGCCCATCACCTTCTGACGGGCCCCGGTGTGTGATGTTCCCCTCCCTGTGTCCATGTGTTCTCATTGTTCAACTCCCACTTATGAGTGAGAGCATGCAGTGTTTGGTTTTCTGTTCCTGTGTTAGTTTGCTGAGAATGATGGTTTCCAGCTTCATCCATATCCCTGTAAAGGACATGAACCCATCCTTTTTTATGGCTGCATAGTATTCCACAGTATATATATGCCACATTTTCTTTATCCAATCTATCATTGATGGGCATTTGGGTTGGTTCCAAGTCTTTGCTGTTGTGAATAGTGCTGTAGTAAACATACATGTGCATGTGTCTTTATAGTAGAATGGTTTATAATCCTTTGGGTATATACCCAGTAATGGGATTGCTGGGTCCAATGGTATTTCTGGTTCTAGTTCCTTGAGGAATCGCCACATTGTCTTCCACAATGGTTGAACTAATTTACGCTCCCACCAGCAATGTAAAAGTGTTCCTATTTGTCCACATCCTCTCCAGCATCTGTTGTTTCCTGACTTTTTAGTGATCACCATTCTAACTGGCGTGAGATGGTATCTCCTTGTGGTTTTGATTTGCATTTCTTTAATGACCAGTGATAATGAGCTTTTTTTCATATGTTTGTTGGTCGCATAAGTGTCTTCTTTTGAGAAGTGTCTGTTCATATCCTTCGCTCACTTTTTGATGGGGTTGTTTTTTTTCTTGTAAATTTGTTTAAGTTCCTGGTAGATTCTGGATATTAGCCCTCTGTCACGTGGATAGATTGCAAAAATTTTCTTCCTTTCTGTAGGTTGTCTGTTCACTCTGATGATAGTTTCTTTTGCTGTGGAGAAGCTCTTTAGTTTAATTAGATCCCATTTGTCAATTTTGGCTTTTGTTGCCATTGTTTTTGGTGTTTTAGTCGTGAAGTCTTTGCCCATGCCTATGTCCTGAATGGTTATTGCCTAGGCTTTCTTCTGGGGTTTTTATGGTTTGAGGTTTTACATTTAAGTCTTTAATCTATTGTCTTTGTTACTCATACTTTTCAATTTCCTTTTTTCTATGTACAGAAAATGAAGGTTTTATTGTGAAGTTTTTAGGTCTAAGAAGTTCCATCTGTTTTTCTTTTATTAAGAAAAGGATTGATGGTCTTGGCATTAAGCAAGTCCAATAGAATTTTAAGAGATCTTATCTTAACAGCAAAGCACTGAAAGTCTTCAATGACTTCCACATCCAGTAAAACATGTCTCTGAGGTTTTATTGTTCACAAAGCTGCTTCAGTTTTTGCCAACCATCCACTCTGAAGTCAATCAATCTCTTTGACTTCAGTTCTGCCGTCTGATACTTCCCCAAGTGAACTTTCTGGGGATGCACCTCATTGCTGTATTGGCAATGTCATTTCAGCTTTTTCTTCCTCCTGAGTGACAGAAAGTCCAGCCAGCCCCTCCAGCATCTTTACAAGCCGTTCATGTGTTGAGTGGAGTCTCATTTAACCACTAAACTATTATCATGTCTGTCTCCACTCAGATCTGTTGTTTATTGACCAGTGCTAAATAGGTTTACTGTGTGCATAGTTTTTTATTTTGAAGGTGGGGAACTTCTGTTCTCACATGCACATACAGAATATTGAATTGATGTCTTGGTCATACACTTCAGCTAAAATCAGAATTTTATTCTGTCTGGACAAGATTAAGAAGATGTGTGACCTTTTGCTTGTTGCTGTGCTAACTGACATAGCTGATTGTTTGAATAATTTAAGCCAATCATACAGTCTGTTTATGACTGTAGCATGTATCTGTGAAGAGCTGACCCCGTGTGCAGTGCAGTGTTCATGCAGGTGAGTGTGTTTGTAAGTGCAGGATGGGGGACATATCTCTGCCCTGTACATAACTCAGTTTCGGTCCCAGCTGCAGCCACCCTGGGCTGGTTCCCAGCAGGATTAGTCTTTGAGGTGGGCCCTCAAAGACAGGGTGGGATTAATACTCGGGGAATCAAGGCAAAGGCTACTTTGGGAGTGTGAATGTCAGTGCTGCTGGGTCATGGAAGAGTTTGAAGCATGGTGTTCATTATCAGAGGTGTTTTCAGAAGATCCTTAGGTAGTGGTGTTTAGGAATGGTTTGGTTGTGATGGGGGATGCTGGAGAAGGGACCAGTGAAAACATTGTATCAGTGTCACACATGATTGCCGGTCAGTAAACTTGTGAAATTGGGTCTGGTCTCTTCCTTCCTTCCTTCCTTCCTTCCTTCCTTCCTTCCTTCCTTCCTTCCTCCCTCCCTCCCTCCCTCCCTCCCTCCCTCCTTCCCTTCCTTTTTTTTTGACAGGGTCTTTGCTATTGCCCAGGCTGGAGTGCAATGAGGGAGGAGCCCTCATGGCTTAAATACCTCTCAATACCATCACATTGGCCATTAAGTTTCACCACCTGGATTTTGGAGGGGAAGTTGTCCAGGCAGCTTCCAAGGTCTGGACATTGTATAGGAAGTTTCCTGGACGTTGTCACTTTCTGTTGGGCTGAACTTAAATCACGTGGCTACATCTAACTGCGTTGGGGGCTGGAGAGAGTGGTCCTTGTTCAAGGCTGCTATGCGTTGGCTAAAAATTGGGAGTTTTGTTAACCACAGAAAATGAGAGCAGATTTTGAGGAGAGCTGACAGTTTTTGCCACATCTACAAAATTTTGAATGGGGTGGGGGTGATCCGGGTTGTTTATTCTGTTTCTAAGCCACTGTAGCTTCTCTCATTGAATTATACCTACCATTTGAGGAGCAAAAGGGAGTTTTCCCATGTATCATTGTGTTAGGTTTGTTATGGTTAACAGGACTGTTTTATTCAGTTAAATTGCATTATGTAGTTGCTAACTAGTGTGGAAAATAGCAATAAGCAAGAGATTGGGCCGTTCCTGCTGTCTAGGAGGGGACATTGACTAAGGAAAAAAAGTAAGTGCAGGTGGAGCATGGTGGCTCATGCCTGTAATCCCAGCATTTTGGGAGGCCGAGGTGGGTAGATTGCTTGAGGCCAGGAGTTCGAGACCAGCCTGGCTAACTTGGTGAAACCCTGTCTCTAGTATAAATACAAAAATTAGCCAGGCATGGTGGCAGACACCTGTAATCCCAGCTACTCGGGAGGTTGAGGCTGGAGAATCACTTGAACATTAGAGGCAGACGCTGCAGTGAACCGAGATCGTGCCACTGCTCTCCAGCCTGGGTGACAGAGTAAGACTCTGTCTCAAAAAAATAATAATAATAGTAATAAGTGATTGTGAAAAGTAGCTTATAAAATATGTTTTAAGAGATAGAAGCCTTTTTTCTTATTTAGGTAAAGAACACTGACTTAAGTGGTAGTGAATAAGTTGTATGTCAATTTGACATGCAGGAGGGAGGAGAAAGGCCAGTTGAATCTAAGTGACCGGCCAGAGCCAGGGCTGCCTTCAGAGGCTCTGCCCTGTGTTTCCTGCCTGCCCTTCTGGGCTCACTCACTTCCTGAAGGCTGGGAATGGCCTTGACTTTCATGTTGCCAGCATCTAGCACGGGGCTTGGTAGACGATGAGGATTCATGAAATATTCATCAGATCATTTCCGACCAACTCCCGTGTTCGCCATTAGTAACACAAAAGTACAGCAGTAGGAATATGCAGGCTATAAATGCACTCAACCTCAGGGCAGTGTTTTCGGTTTATTTAGGAACAAGTATACTTGTTGAAAAAAATTACACAGTTCCTAAAATTACAAAGACAGTTCATGGCCATGAACTCTTTATATGTTTATTTATTAAATAAATATCATATGCTGATATGAACTGATACTTTAAATAGGGTTGGTAAAATGATCTGTAGGCTGTATAAAGTTTTATGTTACAAATTCCATAGAAGCAGTGACTTTTGTTTGTGCTTTTGTTTCTGTAATTTAAACAATCTGCGTTTTTCCCATTTTCTTTAGACCTTTTTGCTACTTGATGAGATATCACAGCGCAACCGTCAGCTGCCGTCAGATGGTAAAAAGATGGTGCATGTGCAGGATTTTACTGCTTTTTGGGATAAGGTAACATATCCTTAATTGCAAGATCATGACTGCTAATAGATAATGAGTGACATTGATGTAATAGAGAATTTTGAGGTGTTACACATGGTATAAAATATGGCTTGCTTATTTACTGAAAGTATGTTACAGAGATTCTCAAAATTAGGAGTAAGTTTTGCAATTAATAGAAAGTAGGTATGAAATCAGACTTAGGTATTTGACAAGTTGTGTTTTATCTCATTTTCAAAAAACCAAGGAAAGTGTTACCTCATTCTAAACTAAATGTCACTAAGTTTGGACACTGGCAATATTGGATTTTATAGGATTGGACAGACTAGGGGTGCAGCATGGAATGGGTTAACTGCTGAGCACATTGTAGATTATTACGGAGACTTTGGGGTATCAGTGTGCATTTTCAGCTTAGTGTTTTCAGGTCATCTTATTACATATTGAGAAAGCCCATGACTTGGATTTTTGCCACAGGGTTGGGGTGGGGCTCCCCTATTCCAAGCATCTGGTTGTTGCCAGCTGCTTTGGTGGCAGCCCAAGGCAGAGGGGAGGGTGCAGGCCGGTGTAGCAAGCTCCATGGATTCCTGACTCAAGGGTTTCACCGTGTGGTAAGCGGACAGGTAGTTCAGGCAAGGCCACAAGGATTTTTCAACACTTGGTTTACTCATAACATTTAGGCAAACGGGAACAACAGCAGGGGCCACCCACAAGAAGTACTGAGGCTCGGTGCATCTCCTGTTATCCACAACTCCAGTGCCCTCCTCATGCTTCCAAGGAAGCAGTGGGCTCCCTGCCCAGTGCTCATAGACGCCACTACTATGGCACCAGCTTTTCATGAAGAGAAAGGCTGTATTGTAAGTCGAATGGCAAGGAGACAGGAGGCAACGCTCAAATTTGTCTTCCCTAGCTGGGGGATGGGGCAGGTTTTATAGGCAGAGGGTGATGAGGCATGGTCCGATTGGGTCTTGCATGATTCCACGGCTGGATCTGATCGGATCCTGGATCATGCCATGAGGCATCTGCCTCTGAACTCGTTCCTCCTTCCTTTGTCCTAGCACTTGGGTTCTGCCCATGGTTGCCTGCTTGGTTTATCTGGGAATGCTCAGATTACATAACTTGCAACCTGGGATCCATGGTAACCGAAAAACAGTTTACTGTGTTATTACACAAAGTTGAACCAGATTGAGCTGGTTCTGCGGTTACGCTCACCTGAGTCCGGGGTCCTCTGCAAATCCGCTTGTCTCAGTCTGTGTTAGTCTGGAAAACAGAACACACAGCATGGGAGAGGGAATTTCTTGCAGGGAAATCGTTACATAGGTGATGAAAGAAAGAGCACAAAGGGAAAGCAGGGGTGGAGGAGGCCACCCCGAGATCAGCCATGGCAGGAAGCTGCACCCTGGGGCTGGAGATGATGTCTGCCAGGAGCAGAGCCCAGTGGCCCGGCTGCCAGCAAGATTTGGGACCAGAGGGCAAGGGTCTCTTCTGAGGGCACTGGAACCACTCAGGCTGCTTAAAATAGGTGGGCAGTGCTGGTGGTGACCAGCTCCTCCCCTCTCCGGGTGCTCTTTGTGGCTGACCTTGAGTCGTAGTGTAGTTTGCTGGAGCCAAGAGCCAATAGGTGGTTGAGCAGCACTCCCACCCAGCCCCACTGCCTCCGCCCTCTCCTGTGGGACAAATGTCAAAACTGTCTAGACTCCAGACTCTTCCTTTCTTTACATGCCCTTGGCTCTAAGTATTGCACTCCCTGTTTCATGTTTGCCTAATTCTGATGTAATTTCTGCCATCTCTACCAACAAAACAATAATGTGTTCCCAAATATATAGAACATCATTGCATCTTGTGCACATGGAAACTCTCACAAGGTGACAGTTTCTCCTTACCTGCTGGCGTTCCCACCCTCATACACTTTATTTATTTATTTATTTTGGAGACAGAGCCTCACTCTTTTGCCTAGGCTGGAGTGCAGTGGTGTGATTTTGGCTCACTGCAGCCTCTGTCTCCCAGGTTCAAGTGATTCTCTTGCCTCAACCTCCTGAGTAGCTGGGATTACAGGCACGCCCCACCATGCCTGGCTAATTTTTGTATTTTTAGTAGAGACAGGGTTTCTCCAATGTTGGCCAGCCTGGTCTTGAATTTCTGGCCTCAGGTGATCCGCGTGCCTTGGCCTCCCAAAGTGCTTGGGATTACAGGCGTGAGCCACCGTGCCCAGCTCTAATACACTTCAAGCATTGATAGAAAGCTCTGTGAACATCCCACTAGATAAAAGCACTCTAGGTGAATGCTGTTGAGCTAAAGGAAGGCACTGAGGTAGCCACCACACACTGTGTAGGTCCCATTTGCAAATTTCTTTTGTACCAAACCCTGCAATATTGTAAAATGGGCTGTTTTGTTGTTTTTTGGTTCCTAGATAACATTGACAGCTGCATTGTAAACAGAACACTCCATCCGGTTTTCTGGGCCTTGTCTTGGGGTGATTATGCCTCACGCTGGCAGGGATTATTAGGGAGGTCTGCGGCTGAGAGGGTGCTGGGGTGGGAGGAGGGGCACAGACACTGGGGCTTTTGGAGAGAAGCTGCAGAGGAAAGAAGGGGGAGGTGGGCTGGGATTTAGGAGAAAGACAGAGACTCCAGCAGCAGTCTTGCTGGATAGACCAGCGGGTATTGGAGGGAAGGTCTTCTCACCAGCCTAGGTCTCATTTATAAAACAAACGGGCTTGGGCTGAATCTCTAAGCTGTAAAGTCTGTGGCCCCGTGAGAGCCTGTGACTCTCCATGGGGAAGGGATTTGCTTCTGTTTTCTTCACTGCTCTGGCCCCAGGGCCCAGAACGGGCCTAGCCTTCTGAGCTGTCGAGTGCTGCCCCCTTCTGGCTGCAGCGCACCAGTGCTGGGTCCCAGGCCTCCCAGTGGGGCAAACCTGCTCTAAGAACCAAGGCCGTGATGGGAAGCTGGGTTTTGCATGTGGCTCACTCTTTTGCAGCCAAAACTGAGTAAAAAGAAGTAAAATCAGAAATAGTTGTTAGGAAAGAGACACACTGCAAAGGAGGGGAAAGGGACAGGTTGACCAGTTGTGTTTTTTCATCCTTTTGTAATCACAGAAATAAGTAGGTTTCAGTTGTCTTAAGAGACAAATGTTACTTAATCAGGAATACAGAGTAGACCCTTTACATTTTAGAGGAGGAACACCTTATATAATAAGGCTAAGTCAAGCAAGACTTTGTGAATTTGTGACAAGTTTGCACTTAAAATCGTGTAAATATGTCACATTTTGTTTAACGCTGTTTTTCCAAGTGTTTAGGTAATAATGTATTACTTTTTTAAAAAAGAAATAGTTGTTAGGCATGTAGGAAGGAGTAGAGAAACCTATTCTGGATGGTTGTTATATAATTCCTATGAAATCTGGGGCTAATTTCTTTGTGCTTAAAAGGGATCATGATTGTTTTGGTCTGTGGCCATCCTATAATGTGGTCTGGGACACATAAGGGGTCAGTTTACATACACACATATTTTAGCATTTGACCATTTACAGAAATATTTGTGATTATTTGGGTATGTGACTGTTAAGTCGTTTCCAGGTAAATTTTTCATTTTGAAGGTTATCTTGATCTCTTGTTCCCCCGCTGTGCTTTCTGTCTTTTGGGCATTTTACTGATTGCACGTGCCCACTTGAGATGTGGAGAGGGGTTGATGAGTACCTGTTTGTGGGCTGGGCCAGCTCAGCATCTTTAGGTTTTGGGTTGGTTGACTCCATGCGTGCTTCCCTCTTCCATCATCCCAGGGGTGGTCCACCCTCCAGGGACGCCAGATTCATTTTGAAGAATCCTTTTCTAGAGTTGAGGAGGCTGCATTGCCTTTGATTCACTCTTGATCATTTTTCTATGATATGGATGAGCATTTACCAAAGCGTGTTGTGCAGAAGAATAGCCACTTCCGAAAGGATTTGGGACTTGAATAAATTTGCTAAATGCCCACCCACCAGACATGCATGGTCACGTCTCTCCAATCTATCTATGGGAAATTCAGATGAAGATTATAAATGTGCGACTTAAACCCCTTTAGGATTCCTCCCAAATTGTAGCTGTTTTTACTTACTTAACAGTATCAATTTTTGTCTACTAGTGTTGATGTCTGGGTTTGGACAAAAGTTCTTAGAGTTGGCAGTTTTTACGGTTGAGGTTCTATACTCTGAATTTAAAACCATTCCTCTCTTTATTTGTACCAACTGACTTTTGCTTTTTTAAAAGATAGATAATTCAAAGTACTGATTGTCCTTGTATGAGAAGAGGAAACCTCCTCATTTTGGTTTATCATGCTCTGGTAAACTATCCCTTTTCCCTGATACACACTTAATCCTCTCAACTGAAAATATTTAGAAGCTCTTTGTAAAAGTAATGAATTTGGTTTGGTCTCCTAAATAATAAATAAACTGTAAAATAACATTTTTTTTTGAGACAAGGTCTTACTGTGTCACCCAGGTTAGAGTGCAGTGGTGCAATCTTGGCTCACTGAAACCTCAACCTCCTGTGCTCAAGGGATCCTCCTGCCTCATCCTCCTGAGTAGCTGGGACTATGGCACACACCACGCCTGGCTGATTTTTTTTTTCTTTAAGAGATGGTTTCTCATTATGTTGCCCCAGCTTGTCTTGAACTAGGCTCAAGTGATCCTCCCACCTCCGTCTCCCAAAATGTTGGGATTACAGGCATGAACCAGTCCGTGCCCTGACTAAAACAACCTTTTTTTTTTTAACATTAGCAGTGATTGATAATTTCCTTAACATTTAGTATATGTAAAAACATGCATATACTGCTGAATCTTTTTATCGTAGAATTTATAGATTGTTTAGGAACATTATTTCTGATACCATAATGAGTACTTCATCCCTTCCTCCCTTTGTGCTGGATTGAATGCTGTAGCGGGTACCTCTGTGTTTATAGTAGAACTACTATGCTGTCCCTATTTACCCAGGATAGGTAACACAAGCTGCAGGTGTAACACTGAGACTTTCACTTTGACCCATGAACATATACTTAATTTCATTTTTCTTCAGTTTTTGGTTGTTGTTAAATTAGAGCTCTTGGTTACAGGGTTGACCACCATTTGTAGAAGTTCATTTGCCAAGAGTGACTTTGTAGTATAAAGTGCCTTTTGGCTGGCTGGGCATAACTGAGGTTCATGCTTTATCAAGTGAAAATGGAGAGATTAGTGGAGATTTCAAGTCATCCATTAGCCAAGGACTGGGCATGCCATGTACTCATGCTGCCACCTTGTGGAGGTTAATGAAATAGACTATTAAAACTAAGGGACAGAATGAAAACTTACAAATAGTTGAAAAGCTCCCATACTGACTATTATATTAAGAATATTGTTTTAAATGAGAACACATGGACACAGGGAGGGGAACATTACACGTCTGGGTCTGTCGGCGGGTGGGGGCAAGGGGAGGGAGAGCATTAGGACAGATACCTAATGCATGCAGGGCTTAAAACCTAGATGACAGGTTGACAGGTGCAGCAAACCACCATGGCTCATGTATACCTATGTAACACACCTGCACGTTCTGCACATGTATCCCAGAACTTAAAGTAAAAAAAAAATATATTGTTTTAGTAAGTTAGCATGAGTTTTCATTTCAAGAAGGTTGCCTTGTCATTTTTACTCTCTAAATTTTGTGGAAGTCTGGAGCTGTGTTCACATGAAAATCTGGTAAAAGGGAATGGGCCTTCCTTAAGTACTGAAGACTCCAAACTGTTTAAAACCCCACCAAAAAAATATGATTGCATGAAAAGGACTCTAGGATACAATATCTTAAAATAGGAAGGAGAAAGATTTGGGTTATGTTCATGTATCAGTGACTATTGTATTGTTTTCTTCTCTTTTTGAAGTGATTTGTGTGACTTTATTGAAATGGGCACATTTTATAAACTTTAATTTGTAGGCATCGGAGACCCCAACTCTACAAGGCCTTTCCTTTACTGTCAGACCTGGTGAATTGTTAGCTGTGGTCGGCCCAGTGGGAGCAGGGAAGGTGAGTTAGAATGGCTTTTGGCAGCTTGTTGCAACCCCACTTCTCATATTAACTTCTTGAGTTTGAGCCCAAGGCTACGCGTAACACAATTTTGAATTGGGTATGCTTGGCACGGCATTTCTCAGTGCATAGAACATTCGTTTTGCAAGAAGGGTCAATGACCAAATAAATGTGGACAATGCATATCATGTTTCCCTTGGTTCTTCAAGTTGAGCAATTGGGAACTCCTAGAAGTTGGACATCTCCATGAAGGAAATTATTTATGTGACCACTATGCAGGATGGATTGACTAAGAAAGTGGGAACTTCTTTTTGTCAGAGTGGACCCTAGATGCTACAAACATCTGGAGGTTGTGAAGGCTTGTCTGAAAAGCTTTAAACGTGTTTTGATATGACTTCTCCAAGTCACATGAACACACATTTAATAAACCTGTAGCCAGGTGTATAGTCCTGTGTTAGGAGTAAAAGATACACCTGTTATCAAGACCCAGACGCCACTGCCCTCCAGAAGTTTCTGGTATCTGGGGTGAGACAGATATACAAACAGGTGATTTCAGTTCAGTGTCGTAAGTGCTCTGATAGTGGGGGGCACAGACACGTCACGTCTGTGCGTTGTAGAAGATGCAAAGGAAACGTGCATACAGACTTAGTCTCATGCATTCTAAAGCAACACAATAAATCTAGATGTAGGTATATAACAAATAGGGTGGTTTCACAATTGAAGTTTGCTCTCCACAGACACGATTCTTGGGTATTTAAAAATAAAAGTCCTTCCTAGTGCACAGGATATATTATTTATTTTTATTTGTCACTGATTTATTCATGTATGTATGTGTATTTAGTTTTTGAGACAGAGTCTCACTCTTTTGCCCAGGCTGGAGTGCAGTGGTGCGATCTAGACTCACTGCAACCTCCACCTTCCCCGGGTTCAAGTGATTCTCATGCCTCAGCCTCCCAAGTAGCTGAGATTACAGGTGTGCCACCATGCCCGGCTAATGTTTGTAGTTTTAGTAGAGATGGGGTTTCACCATGTTGGCCAGGCTGGTCTCAAACTCCTGGCCTCAAGTGATCCACCCGCCTTGGCCTCCCAAAGTGCTGGGATTATAGGTGTGAGCCACTGCGCCTGGCCAGGATATGTTATTTACATACAGCTTTTCTAGAACTAGTTCTTTGTCAGAAACAATACCTGCATGCAAGAACAATGCATTCAATATTGGATATATGAACTATATGTCATGCTTGGCTGCTGTGTTGCTGTAAATATCCTTAGTTGATTTTGTTCCATGTACCATTTCATTTAGGGGCTTGAAACTCATTTAGGGAAACTCATTAGGGCAGAGTAGATTGTTACACTCTATTTTGTTAATATTCCTTATAAACCACTAGTTTATATGGACCAATATGTTATTTCCAATTTTTAATCACAACTTCCTGTGCTCTTTTAAATGAATGAGTGGTGTTTTTCAAGCTCCCAGGGCTGGGCAAGGCTGCATTGCAGTGGCTTATTCTTGTCTTGAGTGTTGACTGAACATACGTTTTTTTACAATCTGTTTCAGTCATCACTGTTAAGTGCTGTGCTCGGGGAATTGGCCCCAAGTCACGGGCTGGTCAGCGTGCATGGAAGAATTGCCTATGTGTCTCAGCAGCCCTGGGTGTTCTCGGGAACTCTGAGGAGTAATATTTTATTTGGTAAGAAATACGAAAAGGAACGATATGAAAAAGTCATAAAGGCTTGTGCGCTGAAAAAGGTGAGTGATGACTTTTGGATTTCATGTACTCGAATGTCCAGTAATACTAGTGTTCACTTGAACAACAAGGTTTATTAACTTTTTTTTTAATTTTTAAAGACCTTTGAATGTTATTTAATACTTTAAGGCGGTCCTCCCAGTAAATGAACACACACACACTCTGTCCTTTTAAGTCTGATGTGAAAATGATATTTACAGGGTGAATTTCGGGGGTTTGGTTGGTTTCGTGAAGTTTTATTTACTTTTAACTTTTCTTTTTTTCAAAATGGACAATTATAAAAATTTGCAAAAGTGGAGAGAAGGGTGTCTTGAACCTGCATGTACCCATTGCTCAAGTTCAAGTGTGATCAACTTGTAGCCAATTCTACTCCATCTCTACCCCGGCCCTCTGCTAGCTCCACCCCCACCCCAGATTTCTTCTGATGCTCACCCTCGGCCTCAATTGTATTTTATCTGTAATTGTATTTTATCTGTGATACCTTATTACTTATCTCTAGAAGATAAGAACACTTTTGAAAAAAAATTACATCTCACTCAAGAAAAAAAATCACCAAAATGTCTTGCTGTCATCAACTGGCTAGGCAGAGATCACAGCGCTTTAGTATCTCGTTACCCATTGGTTTGCGTCAGACTCCGGAAGATGTCTGCACTGTGCACTTGGCTGGTGTTTCCTGCTTGGGTCCCTCTCAGACCAGAGGTTTCCTTCTCCACTCCCTTTAAAAAAGCAAATTTGTTTCAGTAGATTTTGGGGTATGGGTGGTTTTTGGTTACATGGATAAATTTACAGTGCAATTTATTATTTAAAGGAAACAAACTGTTTTAAAATTTATTTTTCATTGCATATCATTTCACCAAGAGAGTGATTGTTTTCAGAAAACATGAAGTGTTTGATTGTACACTGAGGTTTTCATAAAATTGGTGGATAGTTGATGAAAACTGAGCATACTTAATAGAGGGCTCTAAGTTCTAGAAAATAGAAAAAATGGTAAATACTGATAAATACTATGTTACCTTCTTTGGGCCATAAAAATCAGTGAATAATGACATTAAAGGGCTCTCCCCGGGCTCTGTGCAGTGTGGCCTGGACATCCTACTGTTCTTTTATACTGTCTGGAAAAGGCCGCCACAGACTGTCACAGGTGTGATGCAGAAGGCTTCCAGCCAGGTTTGTGAGGAATGAGGAATTTTGCTCGAACAATGGCTGGAATATCATAGATTCTATCAATCAGGTGTGTAGTATTTGCTGGCGATTTGGACAGAGAAATCATTGCTTGTTTAATGGGCTGTTTCTTCATCCCGGGCTATTGTTAATGAGAGATGATGCATTTTCAGAAATGACATTAAGTTAACAGTAATGAGCTAGATTTTTATTGAATAGTATACACTATATAGGAAAAGATGCACTAAGGCAAGCTCCTAGTTATTCAGATTCCACCAGGTGTTAATTTTTTTTCTGTGTCTCACACACACTCACACATATGCACATACAAAGGTATATAAAGTTTTAATCTTTTGCCATGATTTCCCAGTTGCCTTTGCTATTGCTATCCTCATTTTATTTTTCTGATATTGCTAGCCTCACTTTTTTAAAGTAAAATTTTCATTTTATTCAAAGTTGGTACAGAATTGCTGACATTTCCCTAAAATAATTACTATACTTCAGCTTGTCCTGCTTTGGTGTTCCCCCACTGTTCCCTGCTTCCCTGAAGATCCATTTTAGAGAAATTTTGCAGAAATATAAGGTCAAAGTAGAATATACGAGGTGATTTCAGTGTGTTGCAGTGAGTGGAGTGTATCATGTTTTAGGGAGTTGAGAAACAGATGGCAAATTTTGCAAGTTTTCCCCCACTGGTAGTTACAGTTGATAACCAAGAAGCTGCTGATGGACCAGGCCCCGGAGATAGGAAAGATGGTGTGCCATTTTTCAATGGAAGGGTGGCACTTGGCAACCTGGGCCTTGTCTTTCAGCTCTTTTCTTCCATCATTTCTCTATGACAGGTTAGAAGTGAGGTCCTTGGGACCAACATAAGGCTTTCTTGGGAAGGCTTTGTTGCTCTTTACATATTAATCTTTCAGTTTAAAGATAACCTACTAGTAAACTCTAGAATTTAAGAATGATTTGTTCAAGACTGTGGTTTCAAGAGTTGAATGTTGCTTATGGCTGGTAAAGTGGAGGGTTGGAGAGATGAAATGACTCACCTGAACATTTGCAGTTCAAGTTCAAAGCCATACCCGCCTAGCTCCAGATTCCATTTTCCCCTCTGCCAGGCCACCTCTCAGTTGGAGGTGTTTATAAGGTAAAACTATTTTAACAATTAGGTGATTGATACAAAGGTAGAATGTGGGACAAAATGTTTTTCAAGCCTTCCCTTTTTACCTGTTCAGCTTCTGATACCCACATGAGACTTCAGGTCCCAGGTCACCCAGCTCTGCCTTGCTCTTTCCCACGTCAGAAAGTCTCTGGGGGAAAGTGGGGGTTAGGACAGTGGCTGCCATTCAGCCTCTTCCGTAGCCATCTTTGAGGACTGGCCCAGTAAGTCGGACAGTGTCCCAGGCACCTGCGGGCTTCTGCGTGGCAGGAAGACTCCAGTGGCAATGGGGTCCCCTCAGGGCTGGGCTGCATGGCGACTTCTTGGTTCCTTCCTGGATGTCTGTAAGCACGGACTGCTAGCCCCCTGTGCATGCTTCCATCCTCGGTAGGACGGTGGGCCTCCGGTGGAAAAGTCAAACAGAGCAGGAGGCTGGCCCAGCTTTGTCATTTGCTCGCTGTCACTTTGGGTTTTTTTTGAGATGGAGTCTTGCTCTGTCATCCAGGCTGGAGTCTAATGGTATAATCTCGGCTCATTGCAACCTCCACCTCCCAGGCTCCAGTGATTCTCCTGCCTCAGCTTCCTGAGTAACTGGGATCACGGGTGCACGCCACCATGCCTGGCTAATGTTTTTGTACTTTTAGTAGACATGGGGTTTTGCTATGTTGACCAGCTGGTCATGAACTCCTGACCTCAAGTGATCCACCTGCTTTGGCTTCCCAAAGTGCTGGGATTATATGCATGAGCCACTGCGCACGACCAGCTCAGTGTCCACTTTGGACGTGTCACGTTACCTGTCTTGGGCTCTTGATGTCTCTGCTGAGAAATAAGGACATGGGATGAGATGGTTTCCAAGAAGTTTTGCTACCATTCTCAAATGCCATTTATGACTGTTTAGCAGGGGACTGGCAAGAAACCAGGGATCCTCTTAATGAGTTATGAGATCATTTGCTGACTCCTTTTCAAATCCACGTGTCAATGGTGGGTGTAAGATGGCCATAGAGAATAGCAATCCTGGAATTATTTTGGCTTGTAGGTACAGAGATTGTGTGTGTAATCAAAACCTGCTGGACAGAAACGGTCTGAGTGTCTCTGGGTGTTTGGCCTCTGTTTCATTTCTCATTAAATGGGGGAGATACAGCAGGATTATAAAGACTGCAGGCAATGTCTGTAAAATGCAAACATGCCAAGTTTTTGGTAAGTAGTAGCTATTGCCCTTTTCTCTAAATCAGTTAATAAGATATATAAAAGATTTTGCCTTATATAGTTCCTCATTCCCCTCCTGGCCACCCTCCCCTGCAAAAAAAAGAGTCCTAGAGGAAAAAATAGGAACTAACAAAATTTCTCAGATATATGGATAACAACTAGATATATTGTACTAGATACAGTTGAAGTAAATTTATAAGTTCATTGAGCTAAAAATATATTTGAGATAAAATAATAGGAAGTAATAATTCACATTTAGCAGTATTGCTTTAGGCTAATTACTTATTCAAAGTGATATCGTAGCAAATGACAGGACATACCTCAGGAAACAACATACTAATGTTAGATACGTTAGTGGGTAGTGGTTAAAATCCGAGGCCTTGGGGTCAGACAGCTGTGGGATTGAGTCTCAGTTCCTTTTTAGTAGGTGTGTGATTTTAGCTAATCGTCTGAACCTTAGAAAGCCTCAGTTTTGTCATCTATAAAATAGAGATAATAAACTATTCACCTCATAGGCTATTGTGAGGATAAGATTTGATCATGAACTTAAAGCACCTGATTACTAGGCACATAACAGGCCTTCTTAATTATAAGAGCCACCAATTTTGGGTAAAATCACATGAAATGTGATATACTTGAAAGAATGTATCTGAGTATAGGGGTTCTGTACATAGTACAGTAAATAAGTCAATAATAAAAATATTGTTACCCTAATAGATGCAATGTATTAATATTATGTCACCCTTCGCATAGTTTCTTTTAATCCTTGAGCACTTTTAAGCAATGCGTATCCAAAGGCATGGAATTGATAAATTTGAGTTTAATGTTTTTCTATATAGCTCTCTTGAATATACAAACCCCTTTGGGGTACCTACTATTTTATAATTTCTTCTCATATTTGCCACATTCCTGCCAACTTGGACATTTTCTTTTTAGATTGCCTTGACAATCATAAAATAACTGTTGTTATGCCTTTTTGTTGTTGTTGTTAATCTCTCAGTTGGGAGAACCATATCACTCCTTAGTGACATAATAGGAAACATGGTGAGGGCCCGGCGTGGTGGCTCAAAGCTGTAATCCCAGTACTTTGGGTAGCTGAGGTGGGAGGATTACTTGAGGTCAGGAGTATGAGACCAGCCTAGGCAACATAGAAAGACCCTGTCTTCTTTTTTACAGCTGAGTACAAAAGGGATACGATGAGGTTAATCTAACTAGGGTGACTAAATGGACTGATAGTGCTGCATATGGATAGAGAGACTTCAAGTTCTGAGTTGTTTCAGTATTGCCTTTAAGTATCTTCTAGCAAGCACTTGGGGAAGCATGATATGAAAGGGCAACAGGCTGTGAACTGAGATGAGCTTGGTTCAGACTCCAGCCTTCCTTTATTAACTGACAGTCCTCAGACCAGTTACGTGCTCTCACTTCATCTCAGTCTCCTCATCTGTGAAGTGTGGTCACTACTTACTTGGCAGGTTGTCATGAAGGTTAGAGATAACACCAGGCATCAGGAACAGTGGTTGGTGCATAGCTCTTACATCCAGGAGCTGACTCGTGGAGCAAGATGCTGAGTACACACATAAACATTAAGAGGCAGAATATGGCAGGTCCTTCCTAAGAAATATAAACAAAGCCTTAGGAACCTAGAAGAGAGAGTGATGTTTTCTGATTGGGGGACTACAGGTTAGTTTCATAGAAGAGTTTGAGCTGGGCCCTGAAAGAAGAATAGGATGTTGATAAGCTATGAAAGGAAGGGCCATTCCAAATAGAAGCAAGGTGTGGCCCAAAGCTGGAGAGCCCTGCTCTCTGACTCTGGAACCTGCTTTTTGTGCTGGGGCCTCAAACCTGGCCCCTGTGACCGTCCCCACAGTGTCCTCAGTGGTCTTTCTGCCTTCAGTGTCACCATGGTTGATGTGCACATGGTAGGATTCTGGTTAGATGGCGTCAAACCCACACAGCCACGTCATGGTTTTTCTCTAGTTTCTGTGTCTGCATTTCAGTAAAGGTGGTGGTAGATTAAATAATTGGTTAATTTTACTGAGTGGTACCTAACGTGCATAAGATACCTTCCTCCCATTGGGAGCACTTCTGCTTTCTGCCCAACTGTTTCCCTTTAACCAAACTAGAAAATCATGGCTAGGAAATTAGCCTGACTCAGGTTGTACTTCAGATCCTTTGAAATATTTTCCCTATCTGAGGCTTGTCCATAAATAGTTTGTTAAGTCAACAACACTCAAGGTCGTTGCAGTACTCAAAGTGCTACTACCAGGCACGGGGAGAGAGCTCCTTCCCTATTCCCTATCTGCGTGAAATGAGACAGGTATTTTTAGTGTCTTTTCTAGAAAATGGCTAAGATTGCTGTGCTACAACTTGATGCTATTTTGAGAATGAAAACAAAACAATGTAAAATCAAGGCACAGAAACTTAACATATAAAGACCATCAGCAATGGAATGAGGCCAAGTAAACAATGTGTTTGTGTTTGTGTGGAAGGCTGGGACCCTGTCTTAAAATGGTGCATTGTCTTTTTATGAAAACTGAAAGGAAGAGATAGTGTTAACTGGTCCATTTTTTTTTTTTTTTTTTTTTGAGGTGGAGTTTCACTCTTGTTGCCCAGGCTGGAGTGCAATGGCACGATCTCTCTCACTGCAACCTTTGCCTCCCAGGTTCAAGCGATTCTCCTGCCTTAGCCTCTCAAGTAGCTGGGATTACAGGCCTGCACTGCCATGCCTGGCTAATTTTGTATGTTTAGCAGGGACAGAGTTTCACCATGTTGACCAGGCTGGTCTTGAACTCCTGACCTCAGGTGATCCACCCGCATCGGCCTCCCAAAGTGCTGGGATTACAGGTGTGAGCCACTGTGCCTGGCCACGTTGCCTTTTTATGAAAACTGAAAGGAAGAGATAGTGTAACTTCTGAGCTCAACAAAGAGATAACTTGAAATAATGAATTTTCATAATGGGTCACTTGCTACCTTTCATTTGACGCCATCTGGTTCAGATTGGAGTATTAGGGGACTCCTGTGTGTCTTTGTGGGCTGCCAGGGAGTGGGTTCCAATGGAGATACTGTCTTTTTTCCATTTGGTGATGTACTTTTTTTAGTGGGATTCATGCTATGAATGGGGTCCTGCTGTTGGTTTGATCAGAAAATATGTCGTAGTCATCAGTAGCAAATGATAATGAACTCAGATCCTTTTTCCACTTAGAGAGTTCATACACTTACTTTAGATTATTCCGGCATTCTGTGAGTTTATTAATTCTTGTTTCTCCAGGATATTTTGTAAAAGAGATAAAAGGAGAACTTAGGGAGGTCAGAGGACTTGCTTGTCATGGAGATCTCAATGTGCCATTTGCTTTGTCTCCCCGGCTTTGTCAGAGTAGAGACAAAGAAATGGCCGGGCGCGGTGGCTCACGCTTGTAATCCCAGCACTTTGGGAGGCCGAGGTGGGCGGATCACTAGGTCAGGAGATCGAGACCACGGTGAAACCCTGTCTCTACTAAAAATACAAAAAATTAGCCGGGCGTGGTGGCGGGCGCCTGTAGTCCCAGCTACTCGGAGAGGCTGAGGCAGGAGAATGGCGTGAACTCGGGAGGCGGAGCTTGCAGTGAGCCGAGATTGCGCCACTGCACTCCAGCCTGGGCGACAGAGCGAGACTCCGTCTCAAAGAAAAAAAAAAAAAAGAAATGACACCTTGATCTGTAAGAGGGCTATCCCTGTAGTGTCCTAGGTTGATGCTTATGAAGCTCAGTCAGTACCCAGCGATCTTCTCCACACCTTTTGTCTATGCCAGGATCTGTCTAGTGATAATTATAGGCCATCCAAGTAAAGACTTCTAATATAATGTAATGTAACTTAAACCTGATCATTATCCTGTTGTTTTCAGGGATGTTCTTGTCATGTTGTTTTAGAAAAGTATTGTGCTTTGTCAACGTATTTCTTAAATAATTTTTAAATATAACTTTGGTTAGATCCTCAAATAAAAACTTGTTATCCTTCCTAGCTTTTGTTTTCTGGGGTCTTGCATGGAACCAGAGCCTACTTAGTGCAGCCAGTCTGTGCAGTGTCTCATGAGCACTCTGCTCCTTTCCCTTTGGCTTTTCCTGGCTGGGCTGCCCTTCCTCCTCTTATTTTTTTGCAGAGTTTTTTCTGTCAGTCTATTGTGATGCCTTAAGCATCACTGTGAAGATGGGGCGGGAGTTATCCGTTCTCTGAGAATGGAAAGCTGAGGCAAAAGTCAGCAAAATGGCTTGTGAAGACACAGTTGTTCCTTAGTAAGTCCCATGGCTTTACGCTGATAGCTCTCACAGTTGGGTCTCCAGCACAGACCTCCAGACTCACTTATCCAGCAGCAAGTCAGGATTGCCGGTCAGCATTTCAGTTTGGCCATGATCAGCCTTTTGATTTTCTCTCTTACATCTGCATCCCTCTCTTCCCCCAGCTCAGTACATGGTAACCCTGTTCTTCCCTTGTCTTATATCAAAACCAATGCAGTCCTCCTGTTTTTCTGTCACAACACACACCCATCTCATCAGCAGATCCTATAGGTGCTACCTTTAAAATTTGTTTACTTCCCTGTTGTTCACTTCCCTGTTCCCCACTCTGGTCCCAGCTACTGTTGTTTCTTGTCTCAATTATTGCCTTGATCAGATCATGTCCTTCCTCCTGTTTCCCTGGGTGTGAGCCCTTGGCTTCTCTTGCCTCTGTCTCTGCCCTCCCCTGCCATCATCCTGTGCTCACAGTTCTGGGGGCATCCGTGTTGCTCTTCTGTGAACACCTTGGGCACGTATCACCCCATGGCTTTTGCGCTCGCTCATTCCTCTGTGTGGAGCACTCTTCCTGCACTCTGTGCCAGCCAGTCCATCCCCTGACAGGTCTCTGCTCAGACCCCCTCGATCAGAGAGCCCTTGCTGACCTCCCTATGTAAAGTGGACTTTCCCTCTGTCTCCCTAAGCCAGCTTCCTTTTCCTTAGCACTTAATCACTTCTTGCATTTGTGTCAGTCTTTTATTGTCAGGTCACTCACTGTGGAAACTCTTTCACTGCTGAATTCACAAGGAGTTGCTGCTCAAAAAATTTCTGTTAAAATGGCTCAGTGCATAAATGCTATGTAAAGCTACAGCATTAAAATAGATAACGTGCCCTGACTGTGTGTTTGATAGGTTCAAAGTTACAATTTAGTTATTATGAAATATATCCATTGCTGTTGATCAAATACATGTATATTTCTGAAGAACTAATGTGCAAAGTTTAGGATAACAGAGGGAGAACATGTTTTAAGTCTTTTTTTTTTTCCCTCTTCTTTCCTTTGTCCATACAGGATTTACAGCTGTTGGAGGATGGTGATCTGACTGTGATAGGAGATCGGGGAACCACGCTGAGTGGAGGGCAGAAAGCACGGGTAAACCTTGCAAGGTAAGTTGCATTTCAGCAGCCACTATGCCAGTGTCTTTTGTGCTGCTTCCAGTGGTGGTGAGCACGTAGGACCCGCTTACTGTGTATCGCGTCCTGTGTGAAGCACCTTCTTGGATTATTCTGTTGGCATTTGAATGAACATCCCAGTTGTTGAAAGTTGTCATGTTCCTGGGTGAGAGTCTGATATCTCTTTATATTTTCTAGAGCAGTGTATCAAGATGCTGACATCTATCTCTTGGACGATCCTCTCAGTGCAGTAGATGCGGAAGTTAGCAGGCACTTGTTCGAACTGTGAGTCTGTTTGTGTCTTAAGTCATTTCTGCTTTTCCAGAGCCATTTCGAGTTGGCTCAGGGAAGCCTTTATGGCTTTCAGCTTGTCCTGCTCTGGTGTCCGCTCCCCCCCGCCCCGCCCTCTCCCCCCCCACCCCCCCGCACTGTCCCCTGCTTCCCCGAAGATCCATTTTAGAGAAATTTTACATAAATACAAGGTCAAGGTAGGAAAATATACAAAGTGATTTCAGTGTGTTGCAGTGAGTGAAGTGTATCATGTTTTAGGGAGTTGAGAAACAGATGGCAAATTTTGCAAGTTTTCCCCCACTAGTAATTACAGTTGATAACCAAGAAGCTGCTGATGGACCAGGCCCCGGAGATAGGAAAGATGGTGTGCCATTTTTCAATGGAAGGGTGGCACTTGGCAACCTGGGCCTTGTCTTTCAGCTCTTTTCTTCCATCATTTCTCTATGACAGGTTAGAAGTGAGGTCCTTGGGACCAACATAAGGCTTTCTTGGGAAGGCTTTGTTGCTCTTTACATATTAATCTTTCAGTTTAAAGATAACCTACTAGTAAACTCTAGAATTTAAGAATGATTTGCTCCATAGTAGACTGTGGTTTCAAGAATCTAATGTTGCTTCATGGATTCTTACCAGAGTGAACGCTTAAGACCCACAGACATGTAGGCCTGGCTTGCCTTTGAAACTAGTTGTCTAGAATCTGGCTTCCCTCCCGACTCTTATGTTCTGGGATTTGCTTTCTTTGGCTCTTGCTTAGACACTGAGCCATGGAGGTAGAATTACTCTGGAATCTTTTCTGTATATTCTGTAACCTCAGGTGTGCCGACTGACACTTCCTATATAGTCTAGACTGGCCTTTTTGAAAGCATCGTGAACTGGTTTTGCTAAAACGGCACCCACATCTGCCCCACAGTCAGTTTCCTGTTTTTCGCCTTGTTAAAGTCAGTGAGCCTTTCCCAGTCATTGTAGCCCTTCTGCGCACACTGAGGTAGATGCTCCTGCATATGCTACTGCATGAAACGTCTTCACTTGAAGAGGAGGGCAGCAGCCACAGAGAAGATAAGCACCCATGCTGGGCTGAGTGAGAGAGAGACAAGTTCAGATTTCATTCTTGCCCATAAGGAATTTGTCTCTGCATGGATTCAAGACTAAGTGCATGGGAAAAGTTCAACAGACCCCAAGGCTTAGGGGATTTCAATATAGGACAATCTATTTTATTATTATTTTTTTAGGTAGGATCTTACTCTGTTGCCCAGGCTGGAGTGCAGTGGTGCATTCTTGGCTCACTGCAGCCTCGACCTCCTGGATTCAAGAGATTCTCCTGCCTCAGCCTCCCGGATAGCTGTGACTACAGCCTAGCACCACCATGCCCATCTCATGCTGTGTTTTTTTTTGAAGAGAGGGGGCTTTGCCATGTTGTCCAGGCTGGTCTCCCTATGTTGCCCAGGCTGATCTCGAACTCCTGGGCTCAAGGGATCCTCCCTCCTCGGCTTTCTGGAGTGCCGAGATTACAAGTGTGAGCCCCTGCGCCTGGCATACGACAATCATTTTTTTTAAATGGAAGAAGTGGGCAGCAGAGATTGGAAAGATCACTGAGGGCCAGGCTTGGCTGGAAGTAGCGTGTGGTCCTACAGGCTGGTAAGGGTTTGTAGTGGCTGAGAGTAGGATTCAATTCCTTTGAAAGAAATAGTAGAAGCAGAGGTGTGCAGACAGGAAGGAGTGAGGCCTGTGGGAAGGACAGCAGGCAGGCACCTGTTCCTGTGGTGGGAGATAGAGAAGGTACCGTGAGAGAAAGCTCTGGAAGTCCTGTGTTGGCCAGCCAGGGCTGCCCTCACAAAATGCCACAGGCTGGGGGGCTTACACAGCGGCAGGTTGCTTCTGCAGAGTTCTGGAGACTGCATGTGCGAGATCAATGCATCTGCAGGTGCAGCTCCTCCCAAGGGCTTTCTTGGCCTGCTGATGGCCGCCTTCTCACCCGTTCCGCCTTGTGTCTCTGTATCCAAACCTCCTCTTCCTGAAAAGACACCAGTCAGATTAGAGTAGGGCCCACCCTCATGGCCTCATTTTAGCATAATTACTTCTCTAAAGGTTTTGTGTTGGCCGGGCACTGTGGCTCACGCCTGTAATCCCAGCACTTTGGGAAGCCGAGGCAGGCAGATCACCTGAGGAGTTCGAGACCAGCCTGGCCAATGTGGTGAAACCCCATCTCTACTAAAAATACAAAAATCAGTGGTGGATGGTGGCGGGTGCCTGTAATCCCAGTTACTCTGGAGGCTGAGGCAGGAGAATTGCTTGAATCTAGGAGGTGGAGGTTGCAGTGAGCCGAGATAGCGCCATTGCACTCCAGCCTGGGCGACAAGAGTGAGATTCTGTCTCAAAAATAATAATAATAAAAAAAAATTTAAAAAAAGTTCTCTGTTCAAATTCTAAGGTTCTGGGGTGAGGGCTGGAACATAGGAACTTTGAGGGGAGCATGGTTCAGTCCATAACAGGTCCTGGATAGCAAAGTGGAGAGCGAGTCGGCTGTGTGAGAGTAACTCATCTCTGGGCTCTGGATCACAGGGGTTTGGACGTGAAGTCATCCACTGAGCATGGGGCTCTACGTGGGTTCCTGAATGTTTACCCACCAGAGTGCGTATGCAAAATGTGCCTGGTATGGGATGATGAAGTGGATGTGTATGATGGTGATGGTTGCACAATGGTGTGTATATACTTAGCGCTACCAAGCTATACACTTAAAAATGGTATAAATGGTAACTTATGTCATGTCTATTTTTCCACAACCAAAAAAACCGTGGATGGCAGCATTGAATCTTTCTGAATGCAGAGTGCGGAATAAGCTGGCACTCGGCGTTGCCCCAGCACTCCGATCGGAGCCTCGTTTCCTGCTCCCTCCTCATTGTGCCTTGATGAATTTTCCGTTTCGCTGAGAAGGGCCTCTGTGGCTTGCTCGAGTCTTGTGCGAGGCCCCACCAGTTCTTTATCACTCAAACAACAATTCCCGGTGGGACACTGTTTTAGAGTCGCCGCGGGGAAGGAGGAAGGTATTTTCATCGCTGAGTATCAGTGTGCATATCGCACAAGCTCCCCCAAATTTTCATTTGAACACAGGAGGTATTTATAAAGTCCTCTTGCACCTTTAAGGATTAATGACTTTGGATATACGCTTGTTAGAAGCAAGCTTGTTAAAATTGTTGTTTGCTAATCAGAATCACATTCTTTGGGGAAACTTAGGTCAGGGAGCACGAATGCAATTTAGGAAATCACTCAGCAGCAACTGGAGAATGTTCTCAACGAGTTAGAAAATTGGATTGAACAATATGCTATGAAAGATGGCGGTTGTGTTGAAGCTTAGAAATGTGAAGTGTTTTGTGTTAAAAGTGAATGAATTACACTTCTATTTGCCATTAACAGTTTTACTTCAATCATGAATATATATCGAGAGTTGTTAAGAGTTGTGTTTTACAACTATATGTTGCAAACGCTAAGTGGATTTTATCACATACAAAAAGTGAGGGGCACTTAGATTAAAGGATGCTAATCCGATTTGTTGCCTGCTATAGATGTGGTTGTATTCTAGAAAGCCTCAAATTCTCAGACCCCTGCCTTTTTGAGTCTCCTAATCAGATCTCCCACACTGTTGCCTATTTGTCTTAGTCTATTCAGGCTGCTGATTCAAAATAGCATAAACTAGGTACTCCACATAAACAATAGAAAATTGTTTCTACGGTTCTGGAGGCCAAGATCCAAGATCAAGGTGCCAGCAGTTTTGGTACGTGGAGAGGGCTCATGCTCTCGTTCACAGACAGCTGTCTTCTCACTGTGGAAGGGGTACGGCAACTTCCCTGGGCTGGCCCCTTTTACTAATACTATTCATGTTGGCAAATTCTCATGAAATAGGCCTCACCTCCTAATACCATTACATTGGTGATTAGGGTTCAGTAGGAATTTGGGGAGGGCCACAAACATTCAGGCACAGCACTAGTTCACCTTCCCTCTTTCAGTTCCTCTAGGACTCCCCTACTATTAAGCTACAGTTCTAAGTCCTCAAATGGCAAATTGCCCTTTGCAGTCCGCCCCATTCACCTTTCCAACCCTTGCCCACGCAAGACCAGTCCTCCAGCCATGCACACTTCTGTGGGGTGCCTGGAAGGAGGTGTGACTTCCTCACATCTGCTGGTCTGTAAGGGTATTGTTCCTGCCGTTGGAGAACCAGGGATAGTATGCCTGGGCAAAAGAGAAAAATGAAAGACGCAGATCCTACCTCCTGCCTTTCTCTTCTGCTCCTTGGAGGGCATGGTGCTTTCTCTGTCTGCCCACAGCCCTCAGTGAGCTGCTCTTGATCCACCTATGTGTTCTTCCTTCCAGCCCCCGCACTAGACTGTGAATGTATGAAGGTGCCTTTGCACAGCGCGTTTGTGCCCCGGGACCATTGCACCTGCTGTTTCTGCCAGGAATGCTTCCCCCAGATAGTCTCACGGCTCGTACATCACCTCCTTGCAGAGAGGCCTTTCCTGGCCACTCCCTCTAATGTACAACCTTTGCCTGGCTGTTTCTTCATGGTTTACTTTACTGTCCGATAGTGTATTTTCTGTGTTTGTGTAGTGAGTGTCCCTACACGACTCAGGGTGTTGTCTGTTTGCTTGACCAGTGGATGTATCCTCATCACTTAGAGTAGTCCCTGGTACTTCATCAGTGCTCAGCAAATGTATCTTAATGAATGAAGGTAGTGACTGTATCTGTCCCTCCCTCCCTCCCTCCCTCCCTTCCTTCCTTTTTTGACAGAGTTTTGCCCTGTCACCCAGGCTGAAGTGCAATGGCATGATCACGGCCCACTGCAACTTCTACCTCCTGGGCTCAAGTGATCCTCCTGAGTAGCTGGGACTACAAGTGCATACCACCACACCCGGCTAAGTTTCATGTTTTTTGTAGAGATGGGACCTCTCCATGTTGCCCAGACTGGCCTTGAACCCCTGGACTGAAAAGATCCTCCTGCCTTGGCCTCCCAAAGTGCTGGGATTATAGGTGTGAGCCACTGCACCAACTGACTATATCTTTCTCACTTGTGTCACCTCCAACATTGTATGTGTCAGCTCTTAATGTTGTCTTTTTTTTTTTTTCCTTTTTGAGACAGAGTTTCGCTCTGTTGCCCAGGCTGGAGTGCAGTGGCATGATCTCGGATCACTGCAGGCCTCCTGGGTTCCAGCGATTCTTGTGCCTCAGCTACCCAAATAGCTGGGATTACAGACATGCGTGACCACATCCAGCTAATTTTTGTATTTTTAGTAGAGATGGGATTTCCCCATGTTACTTGAACTCCTGACCTCAAGTGATCTGTCTGCCTCAGTGTCCCAAAGAGCTGGAATTATAGGCGTGAGCCCCCGTGGCTGGCCTCTTAACGTAGTCTTTATGTAGGATTAGAGTTAAATAGCTCATTGCTAAATCAATCACTTATTATTTGTTTGTTTTATGGCATGACTGGAAGATTTTTACTCTTAAAAATTTGGAAAGTATTTTTTGAGATTTGCCTAAGAAGCGTAATTTAGAAAAAATTTCAAACCATCACTTACAATGTTAGTGTAATTATTTCTGTTATCTCATCTACAGTGGAAGATGTTAGGAAGAAAACATTTTGAAACCTTTGAGGTGGCTGATACTGGACATAGCACCCATCAGATTTGATCATTAACATCTCCCTTTAGATATGTATATAAAAGGATTAATGGCAGCCAATTTTGAAATAAAGGGAAACAGTTTCATTAAAAGCTTTAGTACTAAAACTGAAGAGGGGTATAAGTACTAAACCTGAAGAGGGGTATAAGTACTAAACCTGAAGAGGGGTATACTAGATTGAGGAACTTAGTTTTGAAATAAGCCAAACTAAGATATGTGAAAGGGGAAAAATGAATCCTTTTGGATGTAAAGGATGAAGTGATAGTTTACATATCTGCAGTCTGGAGTTGTGATTCTGATCACAGGCGCTGTCTCTAAAATACTCGTTATGACTTCTCAGTCCTGAATTTCTAAAAGCAGTGGCTGCATATGAGGAAGACTGGAGGACAGGGCTAACACTTATCGAGCATGAGTTATGAGTTATATTCTTGGCCATTGTTACAGATTAATGCTTTTCTTTTCTTTTTCTTTTTTTTTTCTCCTTTTTTTCTTTTTGAGACAGGGTCTTACTCTGTCAACCAGGCTGGAGTGCAGTGGTGTGATTATGGCTCACTGTGGCCTCAACCTCCTGGGCTCAAGTGATTCTCCCACCTTAGCCTCCCTTCTAGCTGGGACTACAGGTGTGCGCCACCACACCTGGCTAATTTTTTTTTTTTTTGTAGCTCCCAGGAGTCTACATTTACAATGTAGGAGAACTTTGAGTGGGTACTGTAGAAAACAAACAAACGCCAGAAAACTTGAGGGTTGAATACTGAGGTGGGTCTTATCTTGGAGCCATATGGTTTGGGCTGTTTGCATTCTCTTCTTCCATTTTCTTATTCAGACTGTTTAGGACTAATGAGAGACATTTTGCTTCCTGGATGAGACCAAGAATACTGTGGAGAGTCACATGTCACTAGCATTTGTTTTCCTATCTAGTATTATTTGGGAAGAAGAGTCTGGAAAATGCACTCTGGCAAAGGTTACCAAGAATCTAAGCCTTTTTGCGGGGAGTGGGGGGGGCGTTAATATGTGCATTATAAATTATCATCTAAGAAACCGTCCAAGAAAAATATCACGTCGTTACATGACCTCGATCTTTCTTTCTCCCCTGCAATCCTACATAGCAGTAAAATAATCAGTGTTTTAGTTAAGTCAAGTTTTTGAATGTCTATATTGTTCAGTCATTTTTCATCATGGAATATATTGTTAAACTAAGTTTTAGAAAAAAAAATTACACTTATTGTCTCCTTCCCAGAAAACTTTTGAGGATTTCATCACAGCAAGGCTCGTATTTGCTGCTCGTGGTTTTGAGGACCTCGCCAGCGTTATTGGCTTATATTTGTATTTAGTTTGTATTTAACCTCTAGATCTTTGACTACTGTGTTGTCTTTGACCATGGTTTCAAAATGTCTGTTTTTCATTGTGGAGCACCCCATTCATGTGTTTTTTCACCCTGTGCCTTTTACATTTATAGGTGTATTTGTCAAACTTTGCATGAGAAGATCACAATTTTAGTGACTCATCAGTTGCAGTACCTCAAAGCTGCAAGTCAGATTCTGATATTGAAAGATGTAAGTAGTTTCTAGAGGTCTCCCGAACTTGCAAGTACTCAGGTGTGTTGAATCCCCTTCTTCTTCCTCCATTTCATGTTCCTTTCTTCTCAGAGCTGGGATTCATGTTTTGAAGTATTAACTTAAAAGACTTGCAGAAATGTCATTATTACATGCTAAACCGTATTACCGTAAAGTATGTAAAATTGCTACCTCAAGGTTACTACATTGTTAAAGAAAATGATGCTGTTTTAATTTAGAACTTTTTGTTTACCTCTTCCATGATTTAATTCAAATTATATTATTTGGAAATTACAGATTCTAAGACCTGTTTGTATCCATTTAATTGTCATGCATAGTTTGGCTAAAGATCCTCTCCTATTAATAGCAGAAATGGCTGGGCACAGTGACTCAGGCCTGTAATCCCAGCACTTTGGGAGGCCGAGGCAGGCAGATCACCTGAGGTCAGGAGTTCAAGATCAGCCTGTCTAACATGGTGAAACCCCATCTCTACTAAAAATACAAAAAAATTAGCCCAGCATGATGGTGCACACTTGTAGTCCCAGCTACTCGGGAGGCTGAGGCAGGAGAATTGCTTGAACCCGGGAGGCGGAGGTTGTAGTTAGCCGAGATCATGCCATTGCACTCCAGCCTGGGCGACAGAGTTAGACTCTGTCTCAAAAAAATAAAAATTAAAAAAAAATAATAATAGCAGCAACACAGTTGGATAACTGAGCAACCCCTAGTCACAGCACCCACTTTCTTGGAATAGCCAGCAGTTAGTGTCACTGCACAGGAATTTTTGAGTGCCTGATATGTGTGAGAGCTGGTATAGTTATAAGTAAGACAAAGTCCTTGCTAGCGTCGGGCTGACATTCTTCCTGGAGATAGATGCAAGGAAGGAAATAGCGGGGTGGGGTTGCCTCGCTGGGACTTGAGGTACAATGACGTGAAGGTGCTGACCATGCAGTCACCTGGGGAGGGCATCTGAGGCAGGGGACTGGCAGTGGGGTCCTAAAGCTGGAAGTTACCTGGTGTGTTTACAGGAACATCAGGGAGGAGCAGAGCAAGCCAGGGAAAGCCTGGAGAAAGGTGGGCTCAGAGCAGTGGTCAGAGGCCCTGGAATTAGGACAGAAGCTACTGGACAGTCCAGAGCAGTGGAGTGACATGGTTTGATCTGTGATTTTAAGAGATCCTCTTTGTTGTTTGCTGGAGGAACTACAGCAGAACAATTTGAAGTCTTAGTCGTTCACAAGACAGAAATAAGGGCTCGGTCTAGTGTATTAGTTTCCTAGGGCTGCCAGAACAAAGTGCCACACATTTGGCAGCTTAAAACAACAGAAATGTATTGTCTCACTGTTCTGAGGCTGCAAGTCCAAAATCAAGGTGTCCGCAGGGCCGTGGTCTCTCTGAAGGCTTCAGGGGAGAATCCTTCCTCGCCTCTCCCACTTTCTGGGGTTTTGCTGGCACTCACTGTTGATCCTTGGCTGGCAGTGCAGCCCTTCAGTCTCTGCCTCTGTTGTCACATGGCATTGTCGCTGTGTCTCTCTGGGTTTCTTCCTATAAGGACATCAGTCATTGGACCTAGGGCCCACCCTACTCCAGTATGACCTCATCTTTTCTTGATTGTATCTGCAAAAATCCTGTTTCAAAAAAAAAAGGCCACATTCACAGGTAACAGGGTTTAGGACTTGAACATATCTTTTTAGGGGGTCGTGGTCACCATTCAACCTACAAGAGCTAGCGTGGCCGGGGACATGGAGGTTAGTGAGAACTTCTCAGCCCAGCGGTGGTTTCACGCATCACTCCCTGGCTTGTTGCCTCTTGCCTGAGTACCCTGGTCCTTAACCCTTCTCTGGTCCAGGCCCTGGTCCAATTCCTGATTGTAGGTCTGAAACCCCCTTAGTGTCTTCAAATGTTTTAATGTTTCTCCTCCCGCAATTTCTTAATAAAATTATGGAAATAACAAAAATGAGTGTTAATTATATTTTATAAGATCTGTGTGCACCATTCTCCAAGGGAGATAAATTTCACATTATTGCAACAACCAGAGTATATAATGATAGCAAAGCTCTTGCAAGTCTTTGTGTGTAAGCCCCTCCTTGCTGCCTAAAGAACAGTGAGGAATCTGTCCACTGAAGTCCCAGCAAGTGAATTCTCACCCTTAAGAGGATTATCGAAGGCAGAACTGCTGCCTCTTCAGAAGCAGTTCCGTGTGCCGGCTCTTCCCCACTCCCCCAGGAATAGGGAGTCTGGGTTCCTTAAACTTGAAAACAATTAATTTCTTAGGCAGAGGGCTGAGACTGGTATGGCAAAACCTGAATGCTGGTACATTAGAATAAAATCTGTGGGTGGTAGAATAACCTTTCTCCAAAACAACCATTTGGCCAGGCGCGGTGGCTCTTGCCTGTAATCCCAGCAATTTGGGAGGTCAAGGTGTGGGGGGGAGTCACTTGAGGTGAGGAGTTCGAGACCAACCTGGCCAACATGATGAAAACCCATCTCTACCAAAAATACAAAAAAATTAGCTGGGCCTGGTGGCGCTTGCCTGTGATCCCAATTACTCAGGAGCCTGAGGCAGGAGAATCACTTGAACCTGGGAGGCGAAGGTTGCAGTGAGCCGAGATCGCGCCATTGCACTCCACCCTGGGCAACAGAGTGAGACCCTACCACACACACACACAAACCGTTTTTCCACTGGTGGACACCCAGGATGAATGTGTGTCCGTTCTTGCTTCTTGCTGTCAGCCCAGCCCCTTCCCTAACAGCAGACAGAGCACGGTTGCCCCTCGGAACCCACTCTGCATTGCTCCTCAGTACTCGGCTTCTGAGGAAAATTGCCATCTCAGTACCAGTAGGAGTTTCCTTGTGCGTCTTACAGATACGATGTGAAAAGTGGTCATTTCATCAAACTAGGTGTGTCACTTTTACCTCCCATGCGGAAGAAGACACAATGTATCATGAAGCATTTTTGAATTCTCCAGTTATCAAACTGGTCCAAAGGGCCCAAGGTGTCACTGGATTTTCCTCAGTGGACCCACCTTTTGGGGGTGGGGAGGATTGGGGTAGCAGGGAGGGTCCTGGCCACCTTCCCCCACCTGACTTGCCTCAGCCAGGAGCTGCTCTCCTTTGATTTGTTTTGTATTCTGGGAGTTTGCCTAATATTTTGTTTGCTACTGTTTGAGGAAATCAGTTGGATCTCATTTCATGGGGTACACAAACAGTGAAGATATTTGTACATTATTTTCTATGACTTTGTAAGGAGAGAAAACTGTGCAAGGCGGTGTCCCCTGGAATGTCGAATTTTCAGTTAGGAATTCCGTGAGTCTTTGGGGCAATTATTTATTTATTTATTTATTTATTTATTTATTTATGAGATGGAGTTTCACTCTTGTCATCCAGGCTGGAGTGCAGTGGCTTGATCTCTGCTCACTGCAACCTCCGCCTCCTGGGTTCAAGTGATTCTCCTGCCTCAGCCTCCCGAGTAGCTAGGATTATAGGTGCCTGGCTAATTTTTTTGTATTTTTAGTAGAGGTGGGGTTTCATCATGTTGGCCAGGCTGGTCTCCAACTCCTGACCTCAGGTGATCCACCCGCCTTGGCCTTCCAAAGTGCTGGGATTTCAGGTGTGAGCCACTGCACCTGGCCTGTGGGGCAGTTTTAGAGTAAAGACCATGAAAGTGCAGTTCATGGGGTCTATGTGCAAGTCTGGTTCCCACACGCCTTTTTCCAGCAGGGCCCATGGCCAGTGGAGGCTTGTGGCGTGCTTCCTACCTGTGCAGATATGCCTGTTGCTACCTCCCTATCAGTGTTAGGTTTCTTTCCTGGAATATCCTCCTCAATTTACTCATTCCTTCAATTCTTATCGCATAAGGTTTATCACAGTTTTCATGTTCTGTAATAAGACTACCAATACGGTCACCAACATCTATGTGATAATGATCGCCATTTGCAACACACTATTACCATTTTAAAAGTACTCTTCAGGACCTAACACAGGGTCTGGCTGAGAACAGAGCACTCAGTTGTGTATCAAGTTGAATTGTATTAGATTTGTCAACTAGGATTCCGGACCTAAGTATAATCATAACTTAAGATCAGTTACTTTTTCTGGATTAGAATTGGATTAGGTTAACATTATCACCTGCACATGTCTCTCTCTGAAATTCTTTATTTTTATTTTAGGGTAAAATGGTGCAGAAGGGGACTTACACTGAGTTCCTAAAATCTGGTATAGATTTTGGCTCCCTTTTAAAGAAGGACAACGAGGAAAGTGAACAACCTCCAGTTCCAGGAACTCCCACACTGAGGAATCGTACCTTCTCGGAGTCCTCGGTTTGGTCTCAACAATCTTCTAGACCCTCCTTGAAAGATGGTGCTCTGGAGAGCCAAGATGTGAGTTCACCTCCTGTTACAACATGGCCTGGTTTTGTTGACTGTTAATGGCCTTATGGATCTTTGGTCTACTCTGTTCAAAGCATCATCTTTTGTCCCAAAGTAGATTCTGTGGTTTCAAGGCTCTATTCCATGATATTGGCAGATTAAAACAGAACCAAGGCAAACAACCCTGGTTGGAGTTATCCTTTGTGTGTAGGCTGGGGAATGTCAAGGAGATGAGTAGCGGGTGTGTATGCTGGTGCAAGTCCTAAGCCGTGTGTGACTCACACTAATACTACAATTCTTGAATTTACTGTAGTGAGATCCTACTTAGTCTGGTGGCCCCCAACTTCTCTTTGCATCCGGAGGCATAATTTGAAGACCCCCTTAGAGAAGGTCCTGCTGTGGGCCACATGAAATTAGCCACTTTTCCTATATGTTGGAATGTTCTGATGCTGTGATGCTGCAGGTGGCTGATGGAGGTATTTTGCCCTGTTGTCAGATGGTTTATGTTAGGCCAGAAGTAGCATGTGCAAAGACCCAACAGTTCCTGACACACAGCAGCCCATCTTCCTTCTTTACCTTTCAAGGATAGAAGCTGCATCTTACTCACTTTGGTGTTCCCAGTGGCCAACATAGAGCTGTTCAGTACATCCTCAGAGTATGTGAATCTCGTGCCTTCTAAGTCCTCCAGGCAGAAATGTACCAGAGCTCACTTAAAAGCATAGATATTCCTTGCCACACAAGCCCTGACTATCCAAATCCAGGAGCCTGAAGGATTCTTGCAGATATTCAGATTAGACCCTCACATGCCGAATTATCAGGAATCAGTTTCTGAAACTCAGGAGCCAAATAGGTTAGGATCATATGCTATCCCTTGCTTTCCAAACTCTGGTTACTCAGACTCACTGCTTGACCCCAGTTACTGTATTGAGCTCATGTTTTGACCCTCTGCTCTTTTATGTTTCCATCTTGAGTGATGCAGTTGAGAGTTCCATATCTTTCTGTATATGATTTTGGAACAAATTTCTGTATTGACACTTGAATTTGGGTGTGCTGGGTAAGTGCTGGACATCCTGATGTCATCCTTCCAGCAAGCCACGCCACAATGTACAAATGATATTTCCTTATCTCTAGTAGAACCTTGAAAGTGGGATGGCTGGGTCCAAGGATTAGTGCATATAGCTGGGTGTGGTGGCTCATGCCTGTAATCCCAGCACTTTGGAAGTCCGAGGCGAGAGGATCACCTGAGGTCAGGAGTTCCAGACCAGTCTGGCCAACATGGTGAAAACCTGTCTTCACTAAAAAATACAAAAATTAGCCAGGCGTGGTAGCAGGCATCTGTAATCCCTGCTACTCAGGAGGCTGAGGCAGGAGAATTGCTTGAACCTAGGAGGCAGAGGTTGCAGCGAGCCAAGATCGTGCCACTACACTCCAGCCTGGGCAACATGAGCAAAATTCTGAGTCAAAAAAAAATTAAATAAATAAAAAATCAGTGGATGTATAGTTTGGCTAGATATTTCCACACCCTTCTCCACAGGAGATGGATCATTTTGGACTTCTGCCTGTTTTCCCACAGCTTTGTCAACAGAGTGCATTGTCATCTTTGGGAACAGTTTTGTATACTGTTTTTTCTCTTACCATCTTTTTTCCTTTGCAGACAGAGAATGTCCCAGTTACACTATCAGAGGAGAACCGTTCTGAAGGAAAAGTTGATTTTCAGGCCTATAAGAATTACTTCAGAGCTGGTGCTCACTGGATTGTCATCATTTTCCTTATTCTCCTAAACACTGCAGCTCAGGTAAATAATGACATTTGTTTTGTGCCCTCAAAATGATATTTATAGTACCTATGTTTATGCTATTATGACTGCATCTTGCAGTTCACTTGGGGTCTGAATTGAAATGTGCTGTCTTTGGGGAACAAAGTGAGGGCTGCCTACTGGTGTTCCGTGTCCATTACAAAGACCTTCTGTGAGAAAAGGGTATCTTTCAATTATTTTAAAATGGAATATGCATTTTCTTGAACTCTTGATATTTGGGAGTTTGGGCTCGGCAAAGACCTGAGCTGGAAGAACTATGCGAGTTCTCTGAGCTTTTTATTCTTTCTTTTTTTTTTTTTTTTTTTTTTTTTGAAGACGGAATTTTGCTCTGTCACCCAGGTTAGAGTGCGGTGGTGTGCAATCTTGGCTCACTTCAACCTCTGCCTCTGGGGTTTAAGCAATTCTCCTGTCTCAGCCTCCGGAGTAGCTGGGACTACAGGCACATGTGCCACCACGCCCAGCTAGGCTAATTTTTGTATTTTTAGTAGAGATAGGGTTTCATTATGTTGGCCAGGCTGGTCTCAAACTCCTGGCCTTAAGTTGATCCGCCTGCCTCAGCCTCTCAAAGTGCTGGGGTTACAAGCATGAGCCACCACGCCCAGCTTCGAGGGCTTTCTTTCGGTTGTCCATGTTAGCGATTGAGAGTTTTGAGTTGGTAAGTCATGCCCAAGTTTGATTTTTGTCTTTGTTGTTTCTCCCCTTCTAGGTTGCCTATGTTCTTCAAGATTGGTGGCTTTCATACTGGTAAGTATTTCATACTCCAAAGGAAGTATGAAATACTCCAAAATCAATAAGAAGACTCGCTTTTCCATAGAGTTAGGGGGAGGTGTTTGTTGATCCTTCTCTTCTAATCCTCACTTAGTTTACCCGAAGGAAAATTAGAGTGCTTGCTGGTGGAGTGTAACCTGCGGTGGTCTCCACCCATGTCTGATCCGCGGCATCATGTTCACAGACAGTTTCAGGAACTGAAAGTTGTGATTTAAATTGAATTTTTATAAGGTAGATACACACAAGACTGTGAGCTGAGAATCATTTTCCAGCATGAAGCATTTCTCCCAAATTGTGGTTCATTTTTTAAAAAATGTATTTATCTAAATTCCATATATAGCTTAATATTTTTTTCTCCCCATGTTCCATAGGGCAAACAAACAAAGTATGCTAAATGTCACTGTAAATGGAGGAGGAAATGTAACCGAGAAGCTAGATCTTAACTGGTACTTAGGAATTTATTCAGGTAAAGTTTAATCATTTGGTGTATTATATGAGAGGCTGAGGTGCTTACAATGAGCCTGTGTGAGTAACTAGGGCTTCCAGGAGTAATTCAGTAATGTCTTAACAGATTAGGAGTCTCAGTCGAATTTACTCTGTGAATTAATTAGAATAATTATTTTAAAAATCTACTAGAAGAGAGGTTGAATGAAGACTCTTAATTTGCTCTGTACTGGATTTTGAAAGTTAAACCAGGATTGAGCATTCAGAAAATCAGCCACTGGAAATATGTGGCTATTGTTTATTCTAATAGGTTGCTTTAGCTAAATCTTATATCATTATACGGATGGGCAGGGGGATTAGAAACGGATCCCCACCCTGTGGTTCGGATTGTTCCAATTCTGTCTAAATAAACCCTGGCTTTTATTGAACTTGGATGAAATCCTCTGGCAGCAAGGCCCCCAGAATAAAAGCATTATTCCCTCCCAGGTATGCAAAGCTCCCTTCAGCACTGCTCATCTCCTGGGCTTCACTAATTACTTAAGAGGGAAGCTGAGCAGGGAAAAATCCAGTGTCTGGGAATTAGGATGCCTTCTATTTCTTACCTTGAGATCACAATGTTATCGCATCCCCAACTGTGTGATTAATTTAACATTTCGCTTGCCAGACTAATATTAATGCCGCACTCTGTTTTCACAAGAGTGCTTAGAATGTATGTAGCATTACATACTGTTTAAAGGAAATCCCCATCTAAAATTTTAAATATTTCCACAGGAAATGCTCCTACAAGCTTTCCTCAGAGATAGAGTGAGTTATCTTTGTAAGAACCTACTCAGTGAAATTTGGTGTTTATTTCCTTGATCGTTTGCTAAGAAATCTAAATCCATTAGGTGTTTACCTTCCAAATTGATGGACTATGTGAAAACTAAAGGAAGAAGGAAATCAGTTCTATTATGTTCGTGTAGGATGGCAGGCTAAGGATAATGCCTGTTGATGGAGTTAGGAATTTGAGCTGCTTTCAGAGGTTAAATAACAGTGACATGTCATCTGAAAGGGAAAATTTGTTATAGAAGTTACCCCCACTGTATTTAGCATTGTGAATTAAGAGACGTTAGGAAAGCTCTTTTAATTTCTGTGTGAATAATGGATCCTCATTCATGTCTTAATAAAATGTATGATTTATTTTATTCATTTAAAAATGTCTTGTGTCTGTGTAAAACAGTGGGGGGATTAGTTGCTTATTTAGATTAATTATCTTATGTTAAAATATAATTTGTGTTTTCTTGCAATTCAATTATTCAAGAGGTTTTCCACATGCAACTTAATATGGTATTTTTAAATTCTTTAAAGCTACTTGGGCATTTTCTACAAGGAAAAGGTAAATCATTTCTCCTATTCCTTGTTAATATCACATGTTGGTATCAAAACATACCACCTTTTTTAGATTATGGGACATAATGTAAATAATAAGATTTGGAATATGGAGAAGATCAACTACATTTCATGATTATCTGTCTTACTTCTGAGTTTTTAATAGAACTTGCAACTGAATTAGGAGAGCCTAGAATGAAATTGTATTATACACCTGATTTTTCATTTCTGTGCAGTTTCCATTCAGTGAGAGAAAAATAAACTATTTTAATCCTTCTTTGTCAATGTATTTTGTAAATACATTATACTTATGTAGAATCTAGATGCTTTATGGAATAAATTAAGTAACATCTTTATAAACTATCTGGCTTGCTTTAGCAACTATTGAAGAAAATGCAGAGATATGCTGTGTTCTCTAAGTGATATTTCTTTATTTCAGGTTTAACTATAGCTACTGTTCTTTTTGGCATAGCAAGATCTCTATTGGTATTCTACGTCCTTGTTAATTCTTCACAAACTTTGCACAACAAAATGTTTGAATCAATTCTGAAAGCTCCGGTGTTATTCTTTGATAGAAATCCAATAGGTAAGTCTGACACCAAGTTTCTCAGTAAGTATGTCTTGTTAACAACACATTTAGGATCTGATTACATCTCTGTCTTTGAAAATGGAAGGGATGCTGGGAAGAAAATCACTATGCATGTTGATTCATTTTCTACAAGAAACTTCACTGATATTTTTCTCCTACCAGAGAAAATCTGAATATGGGGGGGGCATACAATCTTTTATTCCAATTTATATGTGTGTGGAAAAATAAATGAATGTTCACTTTGCAGAATGCTTTAGGAATCCATTTGCTGTGAGGCAAGTGAAGCATCCGGCATTCCCTGTAAACATGTTTAAATGTAGTTGAATAGTTGCTAAAACGTTGGCTGTGTTTACATAGTGTTAGGTTATGCCATTTTTCGGAGGGATCTTTGTAATCAGGAATGCTCTGACGTGAGACAGGCTGTGTATTTCTTTCTTTCATTGGGAAACCCGTTCATTTCTGGAAACACAGGGTTTTTGTACATACCCTGACTGTGAGGTTTCTCTGAAAGGCAATACGTGGTTAATTAAAAGCCAAGATTGGTAAAATGTAAACTCTGTTTCAAGAACAGTTTCTAACTCTGTGGTTTTAAAGTAGACTTTTGGTTCTATAATAGAGACTTTGTTGAGCCTGCCATGTAGATCTTCAGTAGCTTGTTTCCTAGGTACACCCAAGTATACCCAGTAGTTTCCAAGTGGTTGATGCCTCTGCACTATGGGCTTCTTACCTGTCCTGCTTCTGAGGCTAGCCTTCCTGACCTGGGTTCCTAGGGAGAGTTAGTTGTGCCTGTAAGTCCCCACCCTGCTTAGTTGAGTGGACTTGTGGGGAGGCCTGAGTGACATTGTGCAAATGATAACTGCCCTCATAGAAGCAGGGAGGTGGCCTGGAGAGAACACAGGCATAGCTTTGGCCTGGCCGTTGACTAGCTTTTTGACCAAGGCCAGAGCACATCGGTGCTATTACACAGGCAAGTCTCCAAGCAGATGCTGTAGATCAAAGTGTGGACTCAAGCTAACTGCCTGGGTTCAGTCCTGGTGCTGGTTACTAATTGTTATAGCTGATTATAGTTACATTCATATTCATGTCCTAGTTACTTAATTTTTCTGTGTCACAGTTTTCTTATCTGTAAAATAGGGATACTATTCATACCCACCAAATTGAAATCTTATGAGAATTAAGCATGTTAATACATTCCTAGTACATGAAACTGGGTGTAGCAACATGGTCAGTGCCTAACGAATGTTAGTGACAATGAAGCCGTGTATCTATGAACTGAATCACCTTCACTGTGGGATGGCAATTACTCCTACCCTCTCTGTTTTACATGATTTTTGTGAAGATTAAAGAAGACTGTTCTGGAAAGCATCTTGTGGAGATTTATTTAACAAATACTTTTCAGTCCAAGCACTGTGCAGTGTGCAAGGATTTGTAAACTGCAGAGACCACACAAATATCGGTCTGATTTCAGCTGTTATTAGAAAGGCATTGGAGGACCTCTGCGCTATTACAGCTGTAACGTCGTGCCACTTTGCCAGTTAATTTGAAACTACAGTCATAACGTTTGGAGCATTAAGTGGGACTGCATTTCTGTTATCACAGGCCTCGGAATGCTCATGACTACCATTAACCAGCCTCTCCATGTTCGAGACCTGTGGGCTTCTCCTCATGCTGATTTATTTATTATTCAGGGATTTGGGACCCAGTCTAAATCTTGGAGGTCCCTAATCTTACAGCAGCACCTGAGTGTTTATCTTGCTTCCTCCTCCTATATCTATTAGCATGACTTTATTCCTTCAACAAAATAGAAGCCCAAATAAGTACCCCAAAGAGAGGCCTACTTTGTCCAAAATGTTTAGAGGTCATGAATTATTTACTTTTTTTAGTGGTAGATGTTGAAAAAATTTAAAAATTAAAAGTTTTTTAATGGTAGAATTAAAATTTTCATTTAGATAAAATTTTTGCACTTTTTACAATGGTGAAGGATACACAAAATCTGCGAATTATGCCTCAGAATTCACATTACTGATTGTATGCACTTCAATGGTTTTATATATATATATATGTATATATATATATAATTTATTTAGAGATAAGATCTCATTCTGTTGACTAGACTGGAGTGCAGTGGTGTGATCACAGCTCACTGTGGTCTTGACCTCCTGGGCTCAAGCGATCCTCCAGCCTCAGCCTCCCAAGTAGTTGGGACCACAGGCCTGTGCCACCATGCCCAGCTAATTTTTTAAATTTATTTTATTCTATTTTGAAGAGATGGGCTCTCACTATGTTGCCTGGGCTGGTCTCGAACTCCTGTGCTTAAGGGATCTTCCTGTCTCAGTCTCCAAGTGCTGGGATTACAGGCATGAGCCACTGGACCCAGCCGGCTTTATAATATAAATAAACATTCCCCTCTAGGATAGTGAGGCAGGCATGCTCGATTTTTCAGTACTCTTAAATATACATGTTAAATGTGTATAAGTATCTGGCATGATGTTGTGCCCCCTAAATTGCAGCGTGTTCTTTGAGTTGAGTAGAAAGACTGGGAAGCATGTCTGAATACTTAGTTATTAAAAGCAAGCTCTTAGAAGAGCCCTGGGGGAGTTTCCTATGAGCTCAGCATCTTGATATTCTCCAAGATTTTAGAAAACTTAGGAAATGGGGAGGGCCTCTGTTGGCATGTGGTTTCCAGTAAGCTCACCTTGGGATGGCGACTGGCACAGAAACACCAGGTGACTCACACTGGGGGTCTGGCTAGACGTCCCTCATATCCCCATCTCCAGCCCTTGTGCTGGAATATTCTCAGTGACTCTGATCTGCAGCATAGAAATGTTTTCTCCATTATTTTATGGCCACTCCCACCCCAGTGTGCCGTCCCCCTCATCGTGCTTCTGCCCAGATCCTCATCTGTGTGGTTAATGAATGGGCGACCCTTGCTGGTGATTCAGAGAATCAGACCTTCTGGAAGGGTCCCCCTGACTGCCCCACTGTGGTCCCAAGTTCACTTATTTGGATTTAGGGAGAAGAGGAAGGTAAACCTGGAAGGTTTGTGTTACTTCTCGGTAGTGAAGTTTCTGTTTCTTTCTTTTTCTTTTCTTTTTTTTTTTTTTTTGAGACAGAGTCTCGCTCTGTCGCCCAGGCTGGAGTGCAATGGCGCAATCTCGGCTCACTGCAAGCTCTGCCTCCGGGGTTCACGCCATTCTCCTGCCTCAGCCTCCAGAGTAGCTGGGACTACAGGCACCCGCCATCACGCCTGGCTAATTTTTTGTATTTTTTTAGTAGAGACGGGTTTCACCGTGTTGGCCAGGATGGTCTCGATCTCCTGACCTCGTGATCTGCCCGCCTCGGCCTCCCAAAGTGCTGGGATTACAGGCGTGAGCCACCGCGCCCAGCCTGAAGTTTCTAAGAAGGCCATGCTTCTCCAACATGCAAGACATTAAGTTCCTCTCCATTTCGAACCCACCTATGGTTGCATGAAATTCGTCTTTGTTTATATAACACAATACCTTTTTATCTACTGGCCTTTCGTTAACCTGATCAATCTTAAGCTAGCAGGATAAAATGTGAGCCAAACCAGTGTGCTGCCTTAGAATGACAAGAGCCAGTTCTCTCTTTCTTTCTTTCTCTCTTTCTCTTTTCTTTCTTTTCTTTCCTTTCCCTCCCTCCCTCCCTCCCTCCCTCCCTCCCTCCCTCCCTCCTCCTTCCTTCCTTCCTTCCTTCCTTCCTTCCTTCCTTCCTTCCTTCCTTCCTTCCTTCTTCTTCCTACCTCTTCCTTCCTTTCTTTCTGCTCTGTTGCCCAGTCTGGAGTGCAGTGGCATGATCTCGGCTCCCTGCAATGTCCACCTCTTGGGTTCAAGCAATTCTCATGCGTCTGTCTCCTGAGTAGTTGATATTACAGGTGTCTTGCCACCACATCCAGCTAATTTTTTTTTTTTTTTTTGTATTTTTAGTAGAGACAGGTTTTATCTCCTACTGGTACTGAGATAGCAATTCTCCCAAGAAGCCAAGTACTGACGAGCAATGTGGAGCTGGGTCTGAGGGGCAACCGTGCTCTGTCTGCTGTTGGGAGGGGGCTGGGCCCACAGCAAGAATGGACACACATTCATCCAGGGTGACCACCAGTGGACGAATGGTGACTGTTTTTGTGTGTGTGTGTGTGTGTGTGTGAGTGTGTGTGTGGTAGTCTCCAGTCTCCCTCTGTCGCCCAGGCTGGAGTGCAGTGGCGTGATCTCAGCTCACAGCAACCTCCGGCTCCCAGGTTCAAGTGATTCTCCTGCCTCAGCCTCCCGAGTAGCTGGGATTATAGTGTCCGCCATCACACCTGGCTAATTTTTGTATTTTTAGTAGAGATGGGGGTTCACCATGTTGGTCAAGCTGATCTCGAACTCTTGACCTCAGGTGATCCACCCATCTTGGCCTCCTAAAGTGCTGAGATTACAGGCGTGAGCCACCGCGCCTGGCCAAGAGCCAGTTTTCCTTTCTCGTCTTTTTATCCTTCTCTCACCCATTGCTAGTTTTTATTCTTTCCTCCTTTGATGTATGTTGGTGATGGGATTGCATGTGTCTGTTAAGAAGCCTCACATTTTCAGCTGCCCCCAGACACCACCTGCATATTTTGATTATGACCTGAGTTGAATAGGGCATTTACAGATATTTTCTGGTGCTGTTCGCTGCATCTACCTCTTCCTAGTCAGTTTTTTTGTGTCTTGGCCTTGTTTCCGTTCTGTTCCAATCATAATAAATGGGTAACACAAATCCTAGGTCAAGAGCAAGTCTTCAGAAATTAAGAGATGATTTTTATTTTAAATGTAAATCCTGTTTTCCTGGCATGCGCAGAATTAATTTTGCTTTTGATATCCAGCACAAGAGGGCAGCATGATCTGCAGTATTTCAGTGATACAATGTAAGAGCACCTCATTGCAAAACCTGGTTTTTAATTTAAAGCTTTCTTGGAAATTCTGTTTTTATAGCTTGGGTCTTTGTATTTTGATATGTGTTAATATGAAATTTAAAAAGTAATTTTGTGGTGTATTATGTTTGAAACATGAAAGTCTTTGTGGAAGTTATTTTTCTGATGTTGTCCTGGAATACCTAGCATTTCAAACAGGGTTTTTTGGATTTCCTAATTACACCTTCTTGACTAGTAACTGGAATAGGCAGACGCTGACATCTTGACTGGTTGGATGCATTTTAATTCCTGAAGCGTACATTATGATTTGCTCATATGATGTTTCTGTTTTCTTTGTAAGTATGAGTTTGCAGAGAAAGATAGCTACACAGTTAGTTTCTTTAGTTTTCTTCCACGGCAACAGAGTTAGCGGAGACATTTTATTCTTATGAGGTCTCTACAATTTCACTCTTTGTTTTGGAGAAAAGATGAGCGGTTTGTTGTCCTGTTTTCTCATGCCTAATTATGGTGACATAACATTTAGCTAAGTACAGTGACTCTAATGGGTGCCAGATAAATATTTGTTTACTTGCTTTCAATTTGTTAATTTGGCTTTAAGAACCCAAAAACTGGTGTCAGTAGAAGTGTTTGTTTACTCTCTCAGGGAAGTATAAAGTTAATATTGGGTTACAGCCAGCATGTTTTACACAACTGGTTTATCTCCAGTGTGTGCATGGGGAGTATGTGTGTGTATGTATATTTATGTTCATTGATGCCTTCAACAGTGTGGCAAAAAAACCAGATTCATATCGTTCTTTTTTCTTTATAGATGAAGGTAAATGAGAGCGAAAACACTAGAAAAAAGAAAAAAGAAACATACTGACTTCTTCCCATGTTTCTTTTTTTTAATCCAGTGGAAGTTGCTTGTGGTCACTGAGGTATGGAATGTGAATGCTAGTACTAGATTTTAAGACAGGTGTATTCTCCTATGTTCCCTAATCAAAAATCTAGGGTTGCCCCAGTGATTAAGATTCTCAGCTTTTAGCCAGGCGTGGTGATGCGTGCTTGTAGTCCCAGCAGCTTGGGAGGCTGAGTCAGGAGGATCACTTGAGTCTGGGAGGTCAAGGCTGCAGTGAGCTGTGATTGCGTCACTGCACTCCAACCTGTCTTAAAAAAAAAAAAAAAGATTCCCAGCTTGACTGAATGGGAAGTTAGGGTGTGCATCCTACAGGGATTGAGGGGAGGAGGGTGGTAGTGGTTTGAACTATTGTTCTGTTTCTGAAACCTGGAAAGGGACTTGAATCCACTGCAAGTTGCTAAATAATTTGTGGAGAACTGAAAAGTGAACTGAGACGGGTTCAAGCTCCATCATGAGCTTTTTATATGATCAGAAAGACTGTCTTGTGATACTCTATAAAATCTAATGTCCATGTCCCACTTCCTTGCCAGAAAAAAAGTCATCAATAGAGAAGAAACATAATTGTAGGCATACCTATTTATCTGTTTATTCAGTTCAAATGACCACTGGAGTTGGTGCTAAATGTGCATTTTTAACAAGTATAATTTTTCAGCCCTGTCAAAATTACCTCTACAATAATAGGCCTGTTAAATTATAGCTCTATAAGCTAGGGGGTAAGATGGCTCTGCCCAGCACACATTAATCTATGCCTGTTCACACAAGTGATTCTGCTGAGCAGGTAGCATGTTTAAACAAGAAATACTGGTCCTAAAACCTCTGATTTATGGTAGGTGTTGTTTTGACACAGCACCATTCAGACAATTTACAAGGCAAAGCTTCGTGCTAAAATATTTCCTGAGTGTCATCATTCGTCACCAGTATAAATATTCAGTAGTGATGCTGGAAAATTGGTAATATGCCCATTGATGCCAAATCACTCGCTATGTTTTCCTTTCAAGTGAGATCTGTTGTGGATATGGTTAAAAGAAACTATGATTTTTCTTCCTTGAGAGCAGATGAGCTGTAAGAAATTGAGAATAACAACCATCCTGACAGCTTTCATGTACTCATCTTGCCTGTATTGCTTTTAATTCTGGCTTAAGTCCTGCGGGCTTTGCCTCCCACCCCCTTGCCTGATGCGTATTGTAAAGAACACATTTATATGTACATTAGTTAGTTTAAGAGGCTTTTTGTGTTCAAAGGAAGAAGTTAGTCATCACCAGAAAAGCTTTGTTGCAAAACAAAAACACACATTTCCCCTTTCATTTTTTCTTGTTAATAATAACAAATGCAAGTGACTATAAAGGGAATAACACAAAAGATTGCATCAATCATAATGATTCTCAATAGCCACATAAATATTGTTTTTTCAGCTTTGAATGAAACAGCTAAGGGTTTGAAGTAGGTGTGGTAATTAAATCCTGTCGGGTTGTCACAAATTAAAAATAATGTTTTTTCACATAACAATGGTTATATGTATTTAAACTCTTATCAGGGGTGATACGAAGTCATATTTTATGGGAGTTGCTCATTTACTGCTAATAGTATCATAAAAGCCTTTGTTAGGAGTTTAAATAGTTACATAGTTACATATATTTGATTGCTATTGTTATTTTGTCAGTAATCTGTATGTAAGCGATTACTGTAGTACTTGTCTACAGCTGGTAAATATTGCACCATTTTGGCATAATTTTTAATCTACCAGAATGTTCTGATTCATGGTTTTTCTCCATAATAAATCATACATGGAAATACTGACAACTTAGTAACAGAGAAAGCACTGTTTGTCCAATAAAATGTTAAAAAGATAAAAAATTAGGGAAGCATGTGCTTTGTTCAAAGTGATAATCGTGTAATATTTCAGGAAATTATAAGATGACATTTTACTTAATTGTGTTAAATTGTTTTCCTATAGTGTATATAATGTGATACCTGCATGTATTTGTATATGCCTGTATCTCTCTCTCTCTCTCTCTCGATATATGTAAGTTCTCCACTTCAGTCTAATGTCCATGGCTATGGTTTTAACGTCCCCCATTAACTGATTTGATATATGTTGTCTTTATCTTTACCTTCAGCTAACTTGGAACCAGCTAACTTGGAACTCAGGGCTTTGTAGCATATCCCAGTATCTGCTGTTAATGTGTGCTTAGTAATTTGGCATTAGCCTATGGGATGTGTGACTGATAGTAGTAATTCAAGTGTTTTCATTTACAACTGTCCCCCCACTGTTAGATCAACATTATAGCTCTCTGTGACCTTATTGTCAGAAAAGAATCAAAGTATCTTCGTGACTTAGTTCTTAGCTGTTGTATAACCATTTCAAGGGAAAATAGAACACTGTTTCTGGAATAACCTAATGATATTCCATTAGCCACTTGCAGTGGCCGATTTCAACATGAATAAATATTGATAAGTATATTACTGAGAGCCTAATATATATAAAGCATAATTTTTGGACACTAAGTGGAAGTTGTTGGGATTTGCTAGCTTGAAACGCTGTTATGTTTTACTGTAAGGCCAACTGCTTCCCCCCAAAGATTTGACTTTGAAGTTCTCATATGAGAACTCTGGTTTTCATTTATAGCTAGAGTTTTAATTTGAGAGTTTTCCATTTATAACTGGAGTTTAATTTGAGTTTTATATGAGAACTGATTTTCACTTATAATTGGAGTTTTCATATTCCATTATTTTATTCCTTCCCCCTTTATTATAAACATGATTATTTATATTGCCATGAAGACACTGGAAAAAAATCAGAATATTTACAACACTGAGGTTGTGACATTTTCTTTCCCATAAAGTTTAAAACTTTTTTGCTTTTATCAAGTTTTTTGATAGTATTTATGAAAATGATAGTTACATTCTAATTTAGGTAATTGTGTATTTACCACCCTTGTCTTGTGTTAGCCTTGTTTTCCCCTTGTCTTCTTGGAGCTTACCTGTTGTTTCCTTGCTAAATCCCCTGAAGCCAGGATTGGATACACTGTATCTGATTAGTAAATATTTGTTGGCTGGACAGAACAAGAAATAGTTCCAAGAGTGCATTTGCATCTCTTTAAGCAACACCCATAAAGAACAATGGGACTTTACAGTGTTGAAATAAAATTAGAATGTTTTTTGTCTTACAGCTGGTACTTACATTAAATTTAACTCTTGCCTCCAATTTTCTTTTTCAAAAGTACAGTTTGTAATAGATTACTTTGGTGGACTTTGTTTCTGATACGTGATGGCCTGAAGAGAAAAACCATACATTGGTTCTTTGGAAGCTGTGATTCATGGAACTAGACCAAGTTCTCCTGTTGTTTACCAGTCAAAGAAATGAAACTGTCAAACACCTAGTAACTTTCTTTGGGGTTTAGTTGTGTGTTGAAGGTGACTTTTAACACTTTGTGGGTTAAATGTCTGGTACTGTATAGTTTTGTTTCATAAACTACATGCCCTTAAGAAGTAAAGAGAGGAATTAATTCATTTAAAATCATCAGTAGACATTGAAAATCTGTTCTTGCACAGGGAGTTGAGGTGTTGAGATGCCCCAATTCTGCTAGGATCATAGTTTGTGGTAACTAAGTCGGTCACTTTACTTCTCTTAGCCTCAGGGTTCCAGGTAAAAAGAGGCTTTTTCATTCATCAAGCATTTATTGGTCTCCTACTCATCGTCAGCTGTGGTCCCAAACATTGGAACAAAAGTACCTGTTTTCAAGGGACTTGCAAACTTAAATAGTTGCAGACAGTGGATGATGATGATGATGATTTCTTCTCCTTCTTCTTCTTCTCCTTCTCCTTCTTCTCCTTCCTTCTTCCTTCTTCTCTCTTTCTTCTTCTTCTTCTTTTTTTTTTTCTTGAGACAGTCTTGGTCTGTTGCCTAGTCTGGAGTGTAGTGGTGTGATCTCAGCTCATTGCAACCTCCGCCCTCTGGGCTCAAGCAATTCTCTTGCCTCAGCCTCCCGAGTAGCTGGGACTACAGGCATCTGCCACCACACTTGGCTAATTTTGTATTTTTAGTAGAGACAGAGTTTCACCATGTTGGCCAGACTGGTATTGAACTTCAAAAGTTCGATACCCTCCCAAAGTGCTGGGACAGGTGCGAGCCACCACACTAGACCAACAATGGATTATTTCTAAAAACCATCTTGTGTCAGAATCTATGATCTCATATCAAAAAGATGCATATTAAAATTAATGCAGCTGCCAAATGGAAGTCTAGATACTTTTCTAGATACACACAACACACACGAGCTAGCTCCATCAGATATGTCTTCTTCATAATTCACTGGCCTTGATTTTATCAAATTTCCAAAAGCGGTTCTTTTGGCACTTCAAAACTAACTGTGTTCAAAATGAAATCATACCAGTGGGAGGAGCAGAGGTGTTCAGGAAACAAAATAAATGATTCTTTATTTCAGATCATAATCTCTAAGCTTAAAGTGGACTCAAAACAATTTCTAGCTAGACTCTTGACTGGGCCTAGATGCTTTTCTGAGCCACTGGGAAACTCTTAAGTGCTACAGCTCAGCTTAGGAAAGTGTGTTGGAGAAAGGGGAGGGACTTCCAATGCTGCCCTTTACAAGTACCTGCACATGCTTTGGGCTTTTAGAAGTATTGATAGGAGAAAGAACATAAGTACTGATGTTTTCCCTGTAAGTAATGTTATCCTGAAATTCAACTATGATCCACTGAGTGTTCTCATTCTTGGTCACCAGGATTAATGTTTGAGAAATTTCTTCCTCATTTAAGTAGAAGCTCTTTTATATCTCAAATAAAGCCTCGACAAGCTTCAAAGTACATTTTGAGGCCCTGGCAGTGGGGAAGGGGGAGGGAGGGGAGGAAAAAACAAGTACATTTTTGAGAGGAAGTTTATTAAAAACAAGTTCTCTGTTCTGGAAACATTTTCCTTTCATGTCTTGTTTGCATTTGCATTTTAATAGATTATATCACATGGGCAAATGTTCCAACCTCTTGAACACCTGGAAAGCCTGTCTTAGACTTGTTCTGGTGTTTAGAAATCTTTATGCAGACAGTGTTCCAAATACAATCATGCTCGCCAGGCATGGTGGCTGATGTCATATAATCCCAGCTACTTGGGAGGCTCAGGCAGGAGGATCGCTTGAGGCCAGGAGTTTGAAAGCAGCTTGGACAATAGCAAGACCCCATCTCTAAAAAAAATTAGCTGTGCACAGTGGCGTGTGCCTATAGTACCGGCTCTTCGTGAGACTGAGGTGGGAGGACTGCTCGAGCCCGAATGTTTGAAGCTGCAGTGAGCTATGATTACTGTATTGCCCCCCCCAAGCCTAGGAGTCAGAATGAGACCCTGTCTCTAAAACTGTGCAGCAACATCTGAGAAAACAGTATATCTCCCCTGGTTGATCTTCAGCCTGATAGTAGCTAATCAGACTTCTCTCTGAACTTCAGGTGGAAGTTTATAGAAATGTTCTTTTGCTTCAGTGACTGGTCTCATTCCTCACTGTGATTGAAGCACATAATAGAAGAGTTCAGAGATTTTGACGGTTGTAGGAAAAAAATAGCGTACCCAGTTCTTTCTGTGTTCCACACAATGATATTGGAACAGGGAATATAGTTGAAGTAGATTTACCCTTATTTTCTCCACATATAATTCCACATACCTTGATCAGCAGCGGTGCGTTGAGGCATAGTTAGAATCATGAATTATTTTTTTCATTACTTTTACATATTTAAAAGTAGAGAAGGAAGGAAATGGTTGCTTTTTTTAAAGTAGTCATTATTTTTAATTTTTTTTTCCTCCTGTTGGTGTCAGAATGGCCTGGGCACACAAAATTTATTTCCTTTCGGGGAACTATAAATTTATTATTATTCTCTTTTTGGAGAATAAAATGGTAGTAACATCTTTACAATTATCCCATGCAAATATAAATCTTCTCTATATACTCCCTATTACTTAGCATGAAAATGAAAAGGGAATCAAGTATAGTTTAATAAGTTCTACCAATGAACTGTATTGTAGACAGAAATATTTCTTATTGGTGCCAAGTTGGAAAAGTTAGTCTTGACGTGGTCCTGTAAATGAAAGGAAAATCAACACATACATTTCAGGATGATGAATGATCAGTGTTACTAGAAAAGTGTTCTTCTTTCACTTTAAGATTTAAATAAATAGTGGTTGATATAAATAGCCAGGGTAGTAAAAGAGAACACCTGTGTAATCCAGCCATCAGCAGTTTTATCGTACAATCAGATAAGCTGCTGTTTGTTAAGGAATTGTCAAGTCTTTAGACCAGATGAATAGATTTAGCTCATACGTTAGAGAATTTTAAAAACTGAACAGAAGAAGCTTTAATTTTCCTTGATGCCAAATGTTCTAACCACCTCATCTCCTTTTGCACACGAGAAGCTGTAGGAGTTTAAAGCTTAATTGACCTAGCCTTCAGGTATGTCTTCTTCCATTAGTTATTGCTCTACCAAAGTAACTAAATGTTCTAGATGAGATTAGGGTTTGAAATTTTATATGGCAAAATAAGTACCTCATCATTTTTGGATAAACATTGGGTATTTTTTTTCTAATACTGCTCATCTTTTCTCTCCCTTTAATTCTCATGTCCACTTTCATTTGATGTCAAATGAGAGAGAACTTTGGTTGTCATTTAAGAGCCTCTTGATCAAAACAGTTATCTTAAGAAGCATTGATGTGTATGTGTGTGTGTGTGTGTGTGTTGTGATGGGTAGGGGAGAGGGAGAAAGAGACTTTTTAGTTAGATTGTCCCACGACAATAATAATTATATTACTGGATTCTCTTAATAATATGTGAAATTTAAAATTTGAAAATTAATCAGCAAATAAGATGTCCTTTGACTTCACCCACCAGCAAATGGAAGGATTTTTCTTTATTTTCTAGTAGGGGATTTAAATCACTATATGATTTGGGATCCGTGGTACCCTTTTGGTAAAAAGCATGACTTTGGAATCAGCCTGCCCAAATGTGAATCTCAGCTCTACCTTGCTGAATTACTTAAACTCTTTCTGCTTCAACTTATTTATAGTATGGCGATGATATTAACAGTACAATCCTTTTTTTGTGTGAGTGACAAGAGAATCAATATATGAAAAGCATTTGATATGGTACCTAACAGCTAAAAATTGATTTTTTTGACTAATTGATATGATGAAATTTTAGTAGTCTTAAAAAATGTACAAATTCCAAATCTGCTAGTTTTGATAAAATAATGGGAGTTTGGGAAGGGTGTCTGTGTTTTCCTGGATGCAAAGGAAAATAGATAAATGACCAAGACTAACAAGCCACAAAAGAAAATCAATAGAGTATTTTTGTTTGTTTGTTTGCATGTTTTCTTTTTGGTTGTGTTTTCAATGGGGCTTAGCTTCATTCCAGAGTTAATTTTAAATTTAATTTGGTTTTACAATGAGAGCTCAATTTTGCATGTAAGTACCAAACATCTGGTTTACTTTTTGTTTGAAAACGATACAGCTGAAGTTGAGTACAGAAGTCTATTGTGTAATTAAGGAAAGACAGTTTGAAATTTTGTAAAAAAGTTCTATTTAAACGGAATATTGGAATTATTCCAGAGAAGTGGATGTACTTCTTAGGAGTAGGAGAAACTTAACATTATTTTTAAAAAATGCTATAACTGGTCCAAATGTATAAATTCTATGTATTCACCTTTTTCTAAAAGCATGAAAAATGACAAATTTCACAAGTCAAAGTTAAAGTTGACCTAAGGCAGTTTTAGATTGTTGAGCCTTCAAATTTTATTCATGGGATGTTTTTAGAGACAGTCTGTGGTTTGTTCACTCCAGTTAATTCTGGGCAATCTTTCTACATTTCTATCAGATGGACATTCTGATACTTTAAAACTTCCTCTTGCGCAAAATATGTTTAAAGCAACCTGGGAAGAAAATGAGATTTCTGGTTAGTTCTTGTAAACTATAAATTATGTTTTTAAGACATTAAAGGAATAATAAACCAAACATAGCAGATAAATCCTGTTACTGCACTATTACCATTAATAAACTAACAATTAAAATGCCATAGAGTACTGACTGGATATAATACTAGCATTGTGATATATAAAAAATAGAATTTGGGGTGGAGAGACCTAAATGAAGACAGGACACCTACTAATTTTCCACCCGCCTGCCGGGTAGTTGTGTCTTCAGGCAGAGACACCCAGCTAGTCCAGATTCTTAGGATTCAACCTCAGTAATGTCAGAAAGGCCCTCAGCTCTGAACTGCGATAATTCTTGCATTCTGTGCAACTCATTTAGAAATAATTTGATAAGAGCTTAAGAAAGTCAAAAATAGGTTGTTTGTAAGACGTCAGAGGATTTTTATGATAGCTTTGCCCCACCCTTGAATGTTTTAGAGGTCTGTTGTAGGACAGAGGTTTTGGTTTCTGGCAGTTGCATTCTGGTTCTCTACCAAATTGAGGATCAGCCAGAGGTACAATACATTTGGAATCTTTCCCTGTGTCTTATAATTTTATAGCAACATTATAAATTTATTTGACAACTTAAGCATATAAAACTTCTGTCACTTCCGTTGTCTCGTTTCATCTGCAGTAGCAACAAAGCAACAAGAAATCTGTTGCAGTCTCTCTGCCTCTGAGCATCCACACAGTAAATCCACCCTCTTCTTTGCCTTCTTGCCCAATACTCTTGTTATTGTCCCTATCGGTTTTTATGTGGCAACCGCAGGGATGTGATGCCTGTAATTGAAAATTAAATGATTGCCATAAATCATTAATCAGACTGCAGATTATAACAGCATTTATTAAGCATCTCAGTAGGCCAGGAGTGTGCTGGGAATTTTGCATAAGGTAACCGGTTACTGTCTTCTGAATTCTGTCCGGGTATTTTCCTGTGTTTCTTTCTTCCAACTTTTATTTTTGGTTCAGAGGGTACATATGCAGGTTTGTTACATGAGTAGATTACATGTGGTGGAGGGTTTGGTATACAGATTATTTTGTCACCCAGGTAATGAGCAAAGTACCTGATAGGTAATTTTTTGATCCTTGCCCTCCTCCTACCATAAAGTAGGTCCCAGAATCTGTTTTTGTTCCCTTCTTTTTTTATTTTTTATTTTTTATTTTTTTTAAGACAGAGTCTTGCTCTGTCACCCAGGCTGGAGTACAGTGATGTAATCTTGCTCACTGCAACTTCTGCCTCTGGGGTATAAGCAATTCTCCTGTCTCAGCCTCCCAAGTAGCGGGGATTACAAGCGCATATCATCATGCCCAGCTGGTTTTTGTATTTTCAATAGATGTGGGATTTCACCATGTTGGCTAAGCTGGTCTCGAACTCCTGACCTCAGGTGATCCTCCCGCCTTGGCCTCCCAAAGTGCTGGGATTACAGCCGTGAGCCACTGTGCCCGGCCTGTTGTTTCCTTCTCAGAGTCCACATGTACTCAGTGTTTAGCTCCTGTTTATAAGTGAGAACATGTGATATTTGGTTTTCTGTTTCTTGTTAATTTGCTTGGGATAATGGCTTCCAGCTCCTTCCATGTTGCTGCAAAGTGCATAATTTTGTTCTTTTCTATGGCTGCACAGTATTCCATGGTGTGTATGTACCACATTTTCTTTATCCAGGCCACCATTGATGGGCACCTAAGTTGACTCCTTCTGTTTGCTATTGTGAATAGTGCTATGATAAACATACCAGTCCATGTGTCTCTTTTTTTTTGAGATGGGGTCTCACTCTGTTGCCCAGTGCAGTGGCAAGATCTCAGCTCACTGTAACCCCTGCCTCCTGGGGTCAAGTGATTCTCCCATTTAAGCTTTCCAAGTATCTGGGACTACAGGCATGTGGTACCTAATTTTTTTTTTTTTTTTTTTTTTTTTTTAGGTAAAGATGAGGTTTTACCATGTTACCCAGACAGGCTGCTTTCGAACTCCTGGGCTCAAGTGATCTGCCTGCCTCAGCCTCCCAAAGTGTTGTAATTACAGGCATAAGTCAGTGTGTACAGCCATGTGTCAGTGTGTACAGCCATGTGTGTCTTTGTGGTAGAATGATTTATTTTCCTTTGGGTATATACCCAGTAGTGGATTGCTAGGTTGGATGGTAGTTTTGTTTTAAGTTGTTTGAGAAATCTCCAAACTGCTTCCCACAGTGGCTGAACTGATTTCCATTTCCTCCAACAGTGTATACGTGTTCCCTTGTCTCTGCAACCTCACCAGCATCTGTTATTTTTTGACTTTTTAATAATAGCTGTTCTGACTGGTGTGAGATGATATCTCATTGTGGTTTTGATTTGCATTTCTCTGATGTTTAGTAATGTTGAGCTTTTTTTCATATGCTTGGTGACTGTGTGCATGTCTTCTTTTGAGAAGCATCTGTTTTTGTCCTTTGCCCATTTTTTTTACTGGAGTTGTTTGTTTTTTGCTTGTAAACTTAAGTTCCTTATAGATTCTGTTCTTTTTGCTTAGGATTGCTTTGGCTCTTTGGACTCTGTTTTTTGATTCCATATGAATTTCAGTATAGTTTTTTCTAGTTCTGTGAAAAATGGCTTTGGTAGGTTGATAGGAAGAGCATCGAATCTGTAAATTGCTCTGGGCAGTATGACCATTTTGACAATATTGATTCTTTCTATCCATGAGCATGGAATATATTTCCATTTGTGTAGTCTCTGATTTTTTTCAGCCATGTTTTGTGATTCTTGATGTAGAGGTCTTTTACGTCCTTGGTTACCTGTGTTCCTAAATATTTTATGTTTTTGTGGCCATGGTATTCTTGATTTGGCTCTTGGCTTGGATGTTAGTGGTGTACAGAAATGCTACTGATTTTTTGCATTGATTTTTGTATCCTGTAACTTTGCTGAAGTTGTTTATCAGATCTGGGAGCTGTTGGGCAGAGAATATGGGGTTTTCCAGGTCTAGAATCATGTCGTCTACGAAGAGAGGTAGTTTGACTTCTGTTTCCCTATTTGGTTGCCTTTTCTTTCTTTCTCTTGCTTGATTGTTCTGGCTAGGACTTCCAGTATTAAGTTGAATAGGAGTGGTGAGAGTAGGCCTCCTTGTCTTACCGGTTATCAAGGAGAATGCTTCCAGCCTTTGTCCCTGGGCATTTTCTAAAGTTATGTCACCCATTCCTATATAGTATAATATTTTATGTTATCATCATGCTTCACCCCCTCAGATAAGGGTTAAGTTATGTTTAATACAGTACTTCCTTTCCAATGAATGTGGATATCTTATTAATCATATTTTTAAAAATTTGACAAATTTGTGTGACCTGGAAAAAATCCATCACATATAAGAGGTGTCACAATGTGTATCTAATGGGTGCATTTATCTGTCTGAATGTGTATGTGTGTGTAATGTTGATTTAAGAATTCTAATTTGAGTTACATGTGTGAAACTAAGAAATATTTTAACCTCTGTCTTCTTCACCTTCTGAAATGTTTACTCAGCTTTTACATAAACTTGCTTTTATCAATTGTCAGAAGGATTTAGCATTTGAAAATGAGTTAGTCCCACAATGGGAGAAAAAGTTTTTACTGTGTAGTCAAGGTTACTGCTTCTGAAAACTAGATGATCACTTTTGCCTGTTATCATGGGCCTACGTTTTTCTAGACTTCTAGCAGTACATTGGCATGACTTTCTAAATCAAGTTTTTATAATTTTTAACCGGTCATATGTTAGGAGAGTGCTAGCTCTGAAATTTATAGTGTTTGGTGTCACAGGAGATACTGTGGAATGGTGCTATCACAGCTATTCCTTGGCATTTGTGTCCTATCTGGGAGTGGAAATAATTCTGTCTTTGGTATGAACATTTTTTCCTTTTTGAGCTCTCCAAAGTGACAATGGAGAACTTTTTATTTATATTTTAGTAAAAAGGAGAGAAAGAGGAAAGGAGACAGAGAATAAGCTCTCAAATCCTTCCAAATTAGAAGTCCTATTAACTATTTCAAGATGTCTTTGGTCATTCTCATAAATTTTAAATTTAATTATAAATGTATCTAGAATATTTCATGTAGGCTATTTTGGAAATGCAGTTGAACTTTTAATAGGACTCATCATTGTTAGACTTTGAATGACAGAATAACATGGTCAGAAGGGGAATCTCAGGAGGTTCCTGTTAGAAGAACTAAAGCCAAGTGCCTTTCAAGCTTGTGGGAATCCCATCCAGCTGTTCTCTAGGCCTGAAGAAATGTGGGAAATCAAAAGATTGGGTGAATTCTCTTGGTGGTCTACTCAGGAGAAACCATATTAGTAATGTTGATGGTTCAGTATCAAACCTGGCATGGGCTCAGAGCTTGTGAGACTAGAGTCACACATGTACCAATCCAGGTGAGACCCCAGCTGAAAAATTTCTTTTCCTTGTTTTATTTATATACCTAGGCTTTTTAGTACATGGCCCACTTTTTAGCTACTTGCCCTCCTCCACCCATAAATTATGGTCATGAGAAAGACAGAGATTCTTCTGTCATCCATTTTATTCCTTGTTTATTCTTATTATGTTATTTTGGCAGTAATTTAAGAGATTTGCTTTGTTTCTTGTTTGCTGTAGAAGTCAAACAGTATTTGGAAATTTGCAGAAAATGGCGTTCCATAAATCTTATAATTTAGTCTTCACAAGGCTTGACATTTTATAGTGAGACACTGATTTTTACTCATACCCTTTTCACAAGTAGTATGATGATAAGATCTAATCCTAATTCTAGCCATCTATTTGTTCTTTGTTCTAAAACTTAGGTGTATACCTTAGATATCACTATTTCTTTTTTCTGGTTTACTCATGATCTTTTATTAATTTTTAAAAATTTTTTTTATTTCCATAGGCTATTGGGGAGCAGGTGGTGGTTGGTTACATGAATAAGTTCTTTAGTGGTGATTTCTGAGATTTTGGTGCACCCATCACCCAAGCAGTATACACTGCACCATATTTGTAGTATTTTATCCTTCACCCCCTTTCCAACCTTTCCCCTCAAGTCCTTAAAGTCCATTGTGTCATTCTTACGCCTTTGCATCCTCATAGTTAGCTCCTACTTACGAGTGAGAACATACGATGTTTAGTTTTCCATTCCTGAGTTACTTCACTTATGATAATAGTCTCCAGTCTCATCCAGGTCACTGCAACTGCCATTAATTCATTCTTTTTTATGGCTGAATGGTATTCTGTCATATCTATATTCCACGGTTTCTTTATCCACTTGTTTATTGATGGGCATTTGGGTTGGTTCCACATTTTTGCAATTGCAAACTGTGCTGCTATAAACATGCATGTGCAAGTATCTTTTTCATGTAATGACTTCCTCTGAGTAGATACCCAGTAGTGGGATTGCTGGATCAAATGGTAGTTCCACTTTTAGTTATGTAAGGAATCTCCACACTGTCTTCCATAGTGGTTGTACTAGTTTACCTTCCCTCCAGCAAAGATATCACTATTTCTTTTGCTTCAGGGAAAACCAATTTCCAGTTTCCTTTATGTATTGATGGTCCTCTGAAAAAGATAGAGCTGGGCACTGTGGTGCCCACCTGTAGTCCCAGCCACTCAGGAGACTGGTTCAGGAGGATCCCTTGAGCCCAGGAGTTTGAGGCCAGCCTGGTCAGCATAGCAAGACCCCGTCTCTTACAAAAGAGTCAATACACAGAAATAGGTTTACTGAAGAACACAGCCATTTCCTGTTGAGGGAGCAACTGGCTCCTTGGATGATTGGATTAGCTTCTCTTTTATTGGCCCAAAGTAGAATAACTATGGTATTTCTACCATTTCTCCTCAGTCTCACTTCTAAGGTTCTTTTCAAAAATGGGCTAAGATATGTTAAGGTTTATTAAAAACTTCATTGATACCCCCCCATCCCCCACCTTGTATAAGCTGCAGTTTAGTCAGAGAGATGACATGTGGAGCTTTATATTTATGGTACAGTCTTTGTTCTCTGCTTTTATACTGCACCTCAGAGGATTCTTAAATTCTTTGACTTTTGAGCCTTTTTGTTTTCTTTGCTGACTTTGAGGACAAATTTTGGGCAAAAACACCTGGATGATAAATAATGCATCTAGACAAAAAGAGAAACAAAATGAAACTCAGTGAAAAGTAAATCGACCTAAACAGTCTAAGAATATTTAATGTTTTGATTACATCTCATGACATTTGATATCTTGACCCCTTCAGCCTGTGCTGGCTGTTGCCTTTGCTTCCAACTTGTAATGTCAGTGGATTAAAGCTCTTTTACTCCTTTCTGGTGAAAATATTTGCAATTTCAGATTTGTAACTAGTAGATCTGTTCAGCTGTAAGGAAACCTTTCAGTGATGAGCAACACGACTTTTCCTCTGAGGGATGCAGAGTCTATGACTGCCCGAGAGATTGGGATCCTGTAGTGGTTTTATTTCATTATGAGCCTCCACCAGTGTTATTTAATGCAACCAGGTTTTGAATGCTGGTCAGAACACAGTTAAGGTCATAGTCTGAAAGGACTTTGATGTCCTGCAGAAGCCTGATTTTCCCATAATAGGCATGAAAAGCTTGTGCAATATAGCTCTTAGGAGATGAATATTTGTTCCTGTAGGTTACAATAGCAGACATAACCTGTGAGTGATGGAAAATGTCGGGCAGAATATGGATTTGGAGGAAAAAGGGGAAGAACTAGTATGAAAAAATTAGCCATGGAAATCCATAAATACTAGGCCAAGAATATAACTGCAAACGTGTCAGCTGGGTTTTCCCAAGAATGATTGACAGACACTATTGCAGATCCTGCAAGTAAAGAATTTCTGATGTTTTCTTTTTTTTTCTTTAAAGTTCAACTAAATGATTTCCTTATAGATTTGAAACTCTTTTCTCTGTATACAGAAATTTCTACTCTCTTCTTAGTTCCCAGATTTTTGTGCCAAGAGAATGCATAAAAGGCAATTATTCTGTTGATATCTTTTTAACTATCTGTAAACATATCCATATTGATTCTTAGGGCTGCTACCCTGGTACAGTTTTTAGTGGCTTGAATTAATAAGATGGTTTGCTGTCCGTTTTATTTGTGTCTGGAGAAAACTTTAGGTTTTAATGCACTTGCAAATTCCTTGGGCAATCTGTAGCCTGTTTGGCTGTCTTTGTTGCCTTTCCTTTAGATGCTATGCCACGTCCATGAAGTGTTCTTCTCTCTAAGGAATACAGAGACTGGGGATAGTCCCCAGAGTTGAGGAAACGTAGAGCCCCATAGGTGTACCAGTTATGGTGAGTGGTGGGAGTGCCCTGGGCTAGCGCTGAAGCTTCAGGTTTTCAGTGGTTAACATCATGAGTGAGGAGACTTTTGGAAGAAGCAGAACTGAAGGTAAGACTGAGTAAGTGGATCTGTCCAAGAGTAGCGAGAGATGAGACATGGAGATGGTCAAGGCAACACACGGAATCTGACTTTGGCAGTGGATCCTAGACCAGAACAGAACAAGAACTAGAGATCAGGAGGTCAGCATGGAATCAGTGGGAAGCCTTCCATCTGCATGGTTGCCAGCTTCATGCCAAGGGATGTCCTGGCAATTATGGAAGCACATATTGGTATAGGTTTGACTAACCACCCAGACTTTTAGCACTGGAGTTTTCCCCCCTCCCCACCCCCAGCATAGCTGTCAATTTGGGGAGATACACAGGTATGAATTGCATGGGAAAGAACCACTGAATATGACTCTGGGATGGTTAAATATCTTGAAGCTGCAAAGAAGGAACATAGAACAAAGAACAAGATGAATTCTCATCTTATGATTTAAATTGCATTTAAACAATGTCCGTAGATCTTGCCTTCCTGGAGGTAGAGGCCAAGTAGCATCATATAAACATGCGTGCTGTTCCCGAGCACTCACGGCCCTACTGGGCATGGGCTGTGGAGGTGCTAAGGCTGGAGGGGCTCCTGGGGCTGTGGGTGTTTTGCTCACCCCCTACACAGCTTGCCCTCATGCTTCTCTGTAACAAGGTCAAGTTTCTGGGTTACAGCTGCCACAGGAACAAGCTGGCACATTCTTCTTCTTTTGAATTTGACCACTGGGTATTTATTTATTTTCCCACCTTTGATTGACATCAACCTTTGGTGACCTCCTTCATCCCTCCTTTGGGCAGCCAATCCTGCCCAGCTACAACACTGGTCTCAGTTCTCATAATGATGTTCCTATCATGTCTGTTTTGTAAACAGAGCAAATACAGAAAATACCAGTTTCTAAACTTTCACTTAATTTCTACCCATCCACTCAGAAATACCCATTCAGCCTTATCTTGAGTTAGGCACTGTGGAGCTAGGCCAAGAGGTAATCAAAATTGTGGGGAAGATGGATGCGCAGTAAGCAACAGAGGGCTGGGCTTGGGATTGGCTCCGTGGAAGGAGAGGCCCAGCGGCCACGGGAGTACAGGAGACAAGCCAACCAGATTTGAGGTGGGGAGGGCCTTGAAGGATCTCTCATGGACCTGTCATGGGGATGGGTGGTTGGGGTTACAGCAGCCCTGGAGGTAAGGGAAAGGAGCTGCCCAGCTGGCATGGAGTGATTGCAGGCCAGGTGGTGTGAGGGCCTGCCCAGGCCAGGTTGGGCCATGCAAGGCAGATGAAGGATTTTAAACTTTATTGCTAGAGCAGGAAGCCTTTGTGTTCAGTAAAATGGATGCCTGATAACGTCACCTTTCTGTGCTTGCCGGAGCTCCATTTCATCAGGGAACCTAATAAGAGTAAAATAGGGACTCATTTGCGTTTTTAAACTTTTTTTTTAGAATCAGTATCTCACGATTTTGCCCAGGCTGGTCTTGAACTCCTGGCCTCAAGTGATCTTCCTACCTGGGCCTCATAAAGTGCTGAGATTACAGGCATGAGCCATTGTGCCTGGCCTGTTTTTTAAACATGAACTTATTTTAATGTGTCACAATTTTGTAACTATCTGACCCTTAGTTCACATTTCACCATATGGTTTGTGGCCATTTTGATTCTTTGATTTTCATTTAATTGCATTGAGTATAATAGCGGCAAAGTCTATCTTTTTACTGTTTATGGCTGTTCCAAGCACCTCCCAAAGAGGAGTAAACCAACATATTTTATTATCTCTTTAATCCAGAAAATTATTGCATAAGGGACATGTACACATTTAGTTTGAAACTCCAGGGCAAATTAGTATATTTCCTGGGTTTATTTTCTTATAAATAATGACCGATATTTCATAAATATTCATTTACCACTGGTCATTTAAAAAATGAATTGCAGTAAAGTTTTAATTGGTAAAATGTAACTTGCTTGTGTGTGGAAAAGCAGCAACAGACTTGGAGACTTGAGCTTCTAAAAGTTTCATTAGTACCCTAAGGGCTTTATTGTAAGGAAAGAATTGGTCCTTTTTCTGTAAAAATAAAAATACTGTTCAGTATTGGTGCCCCCCCGCCACCGCCCACTTTCCCCAAAGAAAATAAAACTTTGGTGCTTAATCAGGGTTCCAGATGTCTGTATGTATTTATTTATTCAGATATTTATAGTGTTCTCTGTCAAGCAGTTTGCCTCCCTGGGTGCATTCCAGAAATGTTAAAAACATACATGGCAAAGCCACAGAGATCAAAGACCTGTGTCTTGTGAACTCTTTGCAACATTTGGGCCAGTCCCTAAAATGATTTATATTAAAAGAACCGAATAAGCACTCTTCCTGTCCACATCGTGCTTTAAGGAGTGTTCTGGATGGGGCCTGAAGAACCCATGCAAATTGGAGGTCCCCCCCATCTTTCGAACGAGGGACACCACCAGGAAAGCTTCCTGTGGGGCTGCATTTGACCCGCAGGTGCCTCTACCATTTCCTGTATTTCCACATTTTATTTTTGTTTTCATTATTTCTTCCTTTAAAATATGGGAGTTAATGATTTTACCCCCCACTTAAATATTAATTCTACCACATAGAATTTTAGACTGCCCATTAAAAATGTGGGTTTCATTTTCTATATTATTTTCAAAATATGCAGTATCTACCATCTAAATGGGAAACAGCAAGACTTTTTTGTAGTGACAAATTAATGCCACTGTGACTAGTATCTCTGAAAGGGAAGTGCCTGTAGCAGCTGAGGCCTGTGAGCTGGAGCAGGACAAAGCAGAGATGTCGTGCTCTGAGTAAGAAGTCTCAATACACATGGCCTTCTTGGTGAGAGCTCTTACCTGAGTGTTTTAAAGACCAGTGATCTGGCTTAGTCCATCATTGGAAAGTGTTGTGAAAGTGGTCAGTAGACATTTTCCTACTTCCACTGCTTGTTGCAGATCTTCTCTTCTGGCTGGGAGCTGGGGTGGATCCGGTAGGGGACAGAGCAGGTAGGTGTGTGAAGTGACAACCTTGAAAAGAACCTGGCCCTATCTACCTTTATGCCTACCGTCTGTGATTAGCCAGGGTTCTCTGCAGAGCAAACCATGTAAAGTAAAATGTTGCATGAACCTGCTACTCTGTCCCTGGCCCAACTCTGGGTGTCAAGAAGTATGCTATGCTTTCTGCATGAATGTGATGAATGTGGGAACCTTTTTGAGATAGCAGCACATGATGAGCCGTGTGCGTCTGGGCAGGCTGGGCGTTCAGCAGGCATGTTCCCAGGCACTTCCTAGGGACTTGTTGCATCATCAGGTGTTTGATTCTCCACCCTGTCCTTCCCCAGCGTGTCCACCACCCTTAGGTGAGAGAGTAGAAAGGAGTTCCACTCAAACTAGGAGAATTGATGTGTGGCTGTGGAATTTCCTGTCTTTCCGAGTTAGCATGCTATTTGTAGAGGAACCTTTTGGCTTCAATTTGAGACTGGATCTCCTTTGTGGAATTCATCTGTAACTTTAAGAGTATAACTTAGGCTCCTGTCACTACTAGTTCATGCTGGGAATACCCTCAGAAAGGCTACTGTCAGTCCAAAGCAAAGTTACCCAGATGCTTCTGTTTCTTTTTTCAAATTTGAGATCTGGCCGGGTATGGTAGCTCACGCCTGTAATCTTAGCACTTCAGGAGGCCAAGGTGGGTGGATCACTTGAGGTCAGGAGTTTGAGACCAGCCTGGGTAACATAGTGAGACACTGTCTCTACAAAAAGTACAAAAATTAGCCAGGCGTGGTGGTACATGCCTGTAGTCCCAGCTACTTGAGAGGCTAAGCCCAGAAGATGGAGGTTGCAGTGAGCCGAGATTGCGCCACTGCACTCACTTTTCGAGACAGGAGTGAAAACCCCATCTCAAAAAAATAAACAAATAAAAATAAATTTGAGATCTTTCCCAACAATGAAAGCCTTGCTATCCCTTAAATATTAATAACATTAATTATGTTCCACTTAATTAATTTTATGTTACATTATATCTGAAAAATCATGATTTGCTAACATTTTTAAAAATTGTGTTTTAATTTTGCTAGATGTAGTTTAAGACCTAGGTTGAAATTTAACTAGAGATTGAAACTGGAATTCTTGCAGTCCTAATGACTAGCTCTGGTCTATTTTTAAAATAACATTTCTATAGTTTATGAGATAAGTAATGGTTTCATGTTGCTGTTTACAAGCATATCTCCTACAATTACATACAGTAGGTAGTTTTTATGCCTAATGATTTAAATTGCATAAGTGAAAAGTCAAACTGAGAATATTTGTCAAAATATTTTCTCTTATTAATATGGGTGTTTAGAATGTGAGCAACAACTTTAATAGAATTATGGGCCAGGTGCAGTGGCTTATGCCTATAATCCCAGCACTTCTGGAGGCAGAGACAGATGGATCGCTTGAGCTCAGGAATTCAAGACCAGCTTGGATAACATGGCAAGACCCTGTCTCTACAAAAAAATACAAAAATTAGCTGGGCATGATGGTATGTGCCTGTAGTCCCAGCTACTTGGGAGGCTGAGGTGGGAGGATCACTTGAGCCCGAGAGGTCAAGGCTGCAGTGAGCTGTGATTGCGCAGCTGTACTCCAGCCTGGCCAACAGAGCAAGACCCTATCTCAAAAAACAAAAAAGAATTATGGACATTATTATATTTTACCTGATCCTGAAATGTAGAGTGTTCAGTGAAAACTTTAGTTTCATGGAAAACTTTAGTTGAGTTTGCGAAATTACAATTTTTATGCCTCTCTCTAACTTTTTCTGATTTTGATATCATTATTCCCTTTTACGAGTCTAAATTAAATGTGAGCAAAACTAGAAACCATTTAAAATGGTAGGATTCTCAAGCTCGTGCTAGTGTCTTGTGCAGATAGCTAAATGGTAGATGAAATAGTGAATGAATTGTGAGTCTCTGATTTGGTCTCTCCTACCCACCATCAAGGCTTATCCAGAGATTTTCAAATAGCTTGTGCATAAGGGAGACAATAATTAAGCTACTTATTTTCCTTACTGCCTTTTGAAAATAGAAATTAAAACAGATGTCACTTGCTGTCTTCTGTGGCATGAACCTCTGTGGACAGGAGACTCTACACTAGACTAGTAATTTAGGGTCTGTTTTTACCCCCAAGTTCAGACTTAATCAGATCAGTTGCAGATATCCTGAAAGTGAGGCCCCAAGCTCCTGGGAGTCATCCCTGCTTGGTGATCCTCTGGGCATTTGGTACTGCCCTCTTGCACTCCTCTTCCCACTTCCCAGGACCCCCACTTCCCCTGAGCATCGTTTCCTTCTCTATGGCTCTTGTCCTTATTTATTTATTTATTTTAATTTTTTTGAGACAGAGTCTCGCTCTGTCACCCAGGCTGGAGTGCCGTGGCGTGATCTTGGCTCACTGCAACCTCCGCCTCCTGGGTTCAAGCGATTCTCCTGCCTCAGCCTCCCAAGTAGTTGGGATTACAGGTTGTGTGCCATCTCCTCCAGCTAACTTTTGTATTTTTGTAGAGACAGGGTTTTGCCCTGTTGTCCAGGTTGATCTCGAACTCCTGAGCTCAACTGATCCGCCCACCTCGGCCTCTCTTGTTTTCATTTAAATGGCTCCTGGGATCACCTTTCCTTCACCACATATTCTTAGAACACTTTTCTAGAATAGTCTGCAGCATTTTCCTTCTTTAAACTCAAGACTTGCCCTTCTCCACTTCCCTTGATCCCGTTATGTATTTATCTTTACTTTTCATTGCTAGAAACACATCCTCTGGAAATATAGAGAATGTACGTCACTGTCTTCTTCCATTTAGATCCTCTATCCTCTCTTTTTAAAAAAATAACATATATATGTTTTGGCATTTCCCCCTCCTCCTTTTAGCCTTCTGTTCTCAGTGTATACAAGCTCACAGAGGGCTAGGATGGTTACTGTCTTTGAATGACCATTTTTCATACATCTGAGCATTGGTAACTGACCTAGGAATAATCAGCTTCTGATGGGCTCCTCTTGAAATTGTAGAGCATGGAAGGCTTTAGTGAATATCATTGTGTTGACTTAGCCATGTCACCCAGTGGGGTGGCATTTCATTCATATTCATCATTTACATCTTAAACTGAACGTGTTTGGCTTGGGCAGGAAAGTGGGGGTCAAGAATATTGATTGTGTAAAATATTTTTCAGAAAGGTCAATTGCTATGGCATTTTCTAAAGGTCACCCAATTCTTTGCAGAGTAAAATCCTTACCCATATCCTCTTCACTCTCCTTTTCTTCTTCTCTGCATAAGGTGGCTCTTGTGTCCTTTCAGCACCCGTCTCTGCTGCCACAGGCAGGCTCTTCCTTCGCCATTCCTCCCCTCAGATGTCGCTGTTGTTGTTCTTCGCTTTGCTCTCCTTATCCTGCAAGGAGAGTTCTCCTTTGCTGGAGGTGGGAGGGGACTCTGGTCTCCAGAACTGCTGTTGCTGTCTCATCTCTCTCACCAGTTGGTGACAGAGGGGTTACCACAGCAGGTAACCTCCTCTGTGACCCAGGCAAATTGGGTGCTGAGTGTCCACGTCAAGCTGAATGCTCTGATGGTGTCTTCAGGAGTGGATGCATGTAATGGATAGAATGGATGCTGAGAGAAGGATGGCTGGAAAGTTGTTTTAAAAAAATGTTTTTAGGGACCAGGCTTGGTGGCTCATACCTGTAATCTGACCTCGTACCTGACCTTTTTGGGAGGTCAGGGCAGGCAGATCACTTGAGGCCAGGAGTTTGAGACCAGCCTGGCCAACATGGTGAAACCCCATCTATACTGAAAATACAAAAATTAGCCAGGTGTGGTGGTGCACACCCGTAAACCCAGCTGCTCGGGAGGCTGAGGTGGGAGAATCGCTTGAACCCAGGAGGCAGAGGTTGCAGTGAAGCAAGACCGTGCCCCTGCACTCCAGCCTGGGTGACAGAGCAAGATTCTGTCTCCAAAAAAAAAAAAAGTTTCAAAATTCTAGTAAAATACACCTAACATAAAATTTGCCATATTAATCATTTTAAGTACTCTATATAGTTTGGTGACGTTAAGTACATTTGCATTGTTGTGCAGCTGTCACCATCCTCCATCTCCCGAACTTATCCATCTTCCCAAACTGAAACCCAGGACCCATTAAACACTAACTCCCCACCACCCCTTCCCTCCAGCCCCTGGCATTCACCCTTCTACTTTCGGTCTGTGAGTTTGACTGTTCTACATGCTGGATATAACTGGAATCAAACAGTCTTTTTCTTTTTCTGAGAGGCTTATTTTATTTAGTGTAATGTCCTTATGGTTCATCTATGTTGTAGAATGGCCCAGAATCTCCTCCCATCTTAAAGCTGAATAATATTCCATTGTGTGTATATACAGTCAGCCAGCCTCTGTATCTGTGGGTTCCACATGCTCAGATTCAACCAACTGAAAAACAATCCAATAAAAAATTATAATACCACAACAACAAAAAAATGTATTACAAATACATAGCACTTACATGGTATTTAGGCATTATAAGTAATCTAGGGATGATTTAAAATTAAATGAGAGGGCCGGGCGCGGTGGCTTACACTTGTAATCCCAGCACTTTGGGAGGCTGAGGTGGGTGGATCACTTGAGGCCAGGAGTTCGAGACCAGCCTGACCAACATGGTGAAACCCCGTCTCTACTAAAAATACAAAAATCGGCTGGGCGTGGCAGTGCATGCCTGTAATTCCAGCTACTCGAGAGGCTGAGGCAGGAGAATCACTTGAACCCAGGAGGTGGAAGTTGCAGTGAGCCGAGATCATGCCACTGCACTCCAGCCTTGATGACACAGTGAGACTCTGTCTCAAAAAGTAAACAAAAAAATTAAATAAAATTATATTGGAGGATGTCTGTATGTTATATGCAAATGGACTTGAGCATTTGCAGATATTGGTATTGGTGGAAGGTCCTGGAACCAATCCCACACAGATAGGGACAACCAGCTGTGCCACCTTTTGTTTATCCATTCATTTGTTATTGATCTCTTGGGTTGCTTCTGCCTTTTGATTATTGTGCATAGTGCTGCTATGAACATGGGTGTGCAGATATCTCTTCTACACCCCCACTGTCTCTTCTGTTGGGTATATATCTAGAGGTGGAATTGCTGGATCATGCGGTAATTCTGTGTTTCATAATTTGGGGACCTGTCATTTTTTTTTCATTGCACCTGCACCATTTTTATGATCCTCCAACTACATACAAGAATTCTAATTTCTTCACATCCCTGCCACCACTTGGTATTTTCTGGTTTTATGATAGTAGCCATGCTCCTGGGTGTAAGGTAGTGACTTCGTTTATTTTCTTAAGTCAATAAATCCTACAAGGCGGCTTTGAGTCGTTAATTGTGGGGAGTGCCAGGTCGCCTGATGTCTTTGGGCAACTCTTTTTCTTTTCTCTTTTTTTTTTTTTTTTGAGACACAGTCTGGCTCTGTTGCCTAGGCTGGAGTGCAGTGGTGCTATCTCGGCTCACTGTAGTCTCCGCCTCTGGGGTTCAGGCGATTCTCCTGCCTCAGCCCCCTGAATAGTTGGGATTATAGTCGTGCACCACCACGCCCAGCTATTTTTTTATATTTTTAGTAGAGACAGGTTTCACCATGTTGGTCAGGCTGGTCTCCAATTCCTGACCTCAGGTGATCTGCCCACCTCAGCCTTCAAAAGTGCTGGGATTACAGGCGTGAGCCACTGCGCCCGGCTGGGCAACTCTTCCCTGAAAACAAGCCGCCCGTGCGATGGAGTCTGTGCAGGTTTCTTTGTTGCGCGTCTCCTCTTGTCGCCTTTCCTTGGCATGCTTCCCCTTTTTTAATCCTACACTTGAAAATTAGATCAATCGCAAACTGTGTTTAGATTTATTTACAGTTTCTTAACTCCTTTCCTGTTTGCCTTTTGACAGGCTTGGCATAAGAAGTCTTTTTCAAGTAGTAAATTAATTTAGGTGGCACGCACCCCACCTGAATTTTGTTACATGCTGGCAGTTTAGATAAATGGATATTATAATCTCAGCACATTTCTGCCCAACACCACTGCGCAGATTTGCAAGAGTCTACAAAAGTGATAATATTCTGTCAGTTTGGGGCCTAGAAAAAGAAGAAGAAGGAGAAAAAAAAACCAGGGCGCATTTTCTTATTCGTATTTCTAGGATGCCTGTGGGGAAGCCGGAAATGCCATATCGCAGTTTACATGGCTAAATACACATGAAAATGATAAGGGACCCGAAGATGTTTCTTTGTAGGCACACGGGAGAAGAGTCAGTTCAAATCGGTAATTGTCAGCTGTGTTTGGAGATACATTCTCCATCGCAACCAAAGATTTTTCTTTTTCCCCCTTAAACTCACCATTTCCTTGAAGAATGCAGTCTATTTTTAATGACTTTATTGATTTGACGATTGGGTTACAATGTACTTTATTTACTGTAGAAATGTTTCGTTCCTGTCAGCACTTAATGCGAATAAATCTACTTTTTGGCACCACTTTGATAGACTGTAAAACTGCTTATATTTGCAGGAAAATTTGTTTTGCCACGGTATGTTTATGTACAGACTCAGTGTGGCTTTTTCCCCCCTCAAAATCATTTTATATCATAGTGTAGCTGACAAATAGATACACACAGTGCAGTAATCATTGTGTACTGTCAGAGCAGCAGAAAACAAAATGTGGGTTTTATGACAGGGATCAAAAAAGAGATTTAATATTCATAATTAAAGCCACTTATTTAATGCTTTAGGTTTTTGCTTCTGTGTTAAGGCTTTCCAGTTTTTGGTTCATAGTTTGTATATCTCTTAAAAATAGTAAGTATACAGTAAACCCTACATTCACTGTTACTGTCTGCATATGAATTTAATATTTATTATCCAAGAAGACCTAATAAAAGTCGATCTTTATTTCCTGTTGTTCAAGGTATAAGCAAAGTTAAAATACATTTGCAATACAATAAGTTTTCTATTAAGTTTCTTTCTTTTCTTTTCTGTTTCTTTTTCTTTTTTTTTTTTGAGATGAAGTTTTGCTCTTGTTGCCCAGGCTGGAGTGCAACGGTGTGATCTCGGCTCACTGCAACCTCCACTCCCCAGGTTCAAGCCTCGGCTTCCCAAGTAGCTGGGATTATTGGCGTGTGCCACCACACCCAACTAAGTTTTATATTTTTAGTGGAGACAGGGTTTCACCATGTTGGCCAGGCTGGTCTCCAACTCCTGACCTCAGGTGATCCACCTGCCTTGGCCTTGCAGAGTGCTGGAATTTCAGGTGTGAGCCACTGCTCCTGGCCTGTTTTCTCTTAAGAGTCTTAACTTTTTTGTGAAAGCAATGCCATATAATATATAGCTTTGCTCTATTATAATAAATTTAATTTGGGAAGGAAGCTGAATCATCTTTAAAAATTTTTTTTCATAAAACATTTTCCCCCTACAAATGTTTTCTAGTACGTATTTTTTCTTAAGAGAAATACTATCACTTTTCGTTATTTATATTACACATTTTTGTTTTACTTATTTTTCATAGGATAGCAGGATATAATATTGGCAAATTGAATATCATCAAATAGCCTACAGCCTTAGTCCTGAATCAGTACTATGCCACAAGAGAATTTGGAATATCCACAACATGTCCATTATATTTGCAGTCCACCTGAAAAAATAATACACAAAGACCAACAAATGGATAACTTCCTGTACAAATGAACACATCAGAAATATCATTATGTTTATTGCTTTAGCTACCTTTATGCTTTAATATGATTGGCAATTATCCAGTAAACTTGTGCCAGGTAAAAATAAGCACCAGTCTGGGTTATTCAATTTCAATGAACATGTAAAATAATATTTTAATAATTATACAATATTTGTTATTTTAAATTTACTTTTGAATGCATTTAACGAACTGGCTAGGAGTCCTTCTTTAAAGAGAGGTAAATGCAGTTGTCAACAGCATCTGCAAGCTAACCCCAAAGAACCCATTTTCAGCCAACTTCGTGATTTCTCATTCAGATTCGAATCTACAATGAAGTGCCAAAATCATGCTTTTAAAAAATGACAGCATTAGTGAAACTCTGGAGGTGCTTATATTGCTAGTGTAGGCAAAAAAGCCCAGCAATACAGAGCTAGGCCGTTTTCCTTGATTCTTTCGCCGTAGGAAGAAATGAACTTCCAGGGAGGTAATGGAGTCCTTCTGAGAACCATGATTAAAAGTCTTTGGGAATTATCAGCCAAACTTAAAATGGATCTCTAGGTTTTCATGGGGAGTTGTGTCAAAAAGGGACATTTTAATTTAAAGGAACCAAGTTGATAAGGTAGGTTCAGGGAACCAAAAATGTTGAACAGATTTTTGCTGGATTGACAACTTGTGCGGATCGTGGGTTTTTAGGGTGATTAATCATCTGCTTCTAGGGAAATGGCCACAGCTTGCCTCTCCTTCGGGGTAGAAGGTAGGTTCTGAGTCTGTGATTTTTCCCTGCTCAGAGTGAATAAATATTTTAAGTACGTGTGGTCAGCTGTCCAGTTCTTTACTTTTTCAGCTGGGAAGGAAAGAGTTGCACAGCTATGATGTTCAGAGCCAACAAGGACTTGCAGATGCCCTGTGCATAGGAGCAGCTGAACACATTCTGAATCATGCAATTGAGCAGGCTGCTAAGTAATGGAGAAAAGAATATCACGCACAGAGATTTGATGTCTTTTTATGGGAGAACAAAAGAGTTTCGATTCTTTCACACTGAGTTTAGCCTAGCCATTGTGTGGCACAGGAGGTTTAATGAATCATTGTTTAACTAGGATCCTGCCAAGTATTTGACCATTAAATAGACTCCAATGTGTATAGAGTTCTTCTCTGACAGACTCTTATTTGACTGTGATTAATTGGCATCGAATTGTTATTTAATTACCTCCACAGAAATCTAAGAACAGTTTGTGTTCTGATTAAGTTATTTGATGTAGGAACAGGCATGGGGCTGGAGAGGTCAGCTCAGCCCTCAGGAGTCCCTGCTACTACCAAGGCCAACTTCTGTGAGCTCCCCGAAGCTCACAGAAGATCCCTGAGGATCGAAAATTCAGACAGAATCTGGATTTTACCTTTTCCTTAGAATATAAAAAATCAAACTTATAGCATAAGTTTGTAAAGCTTTTTTTTTTTTGCATGTTGAAATCCTTTGAAGTTATTTATTGGACTGTGTTAAACATGTTCAGTGACAGTTATTGAAGTTTCCTTCAGTTAGTTCACAATTGAAACATGTTACGCATTGCCATGCATGGAGAAGAGGTCAGCCAGCAGGATGCATGGCACAGTAGGAGTAAGGCAGAAGAAAGTCAATGATTGCACAGTCTGGGTTGGGAGTCACTGTCCTTAGAAAATAGCACCATAAGGGCATGAGATCGTCACTGAGGGGATAGAGTTCTAAGAGGTGGAGCCTCTAGATGCAAGGGGAGACCACCTGTACTTAGCAGATAGGCAGGGTAGCAGGGGTGGAAAGAGGCAGATATTAAAAGAAAGAAAATCAGGCCAGGTGCGGTGGATCACGCCTGTAATCCCAGCACTTTGGGAGGCCAAAGCGGGTGGATCATTTGAGGCCAGGAGTTCGAGACCAGCCTGGCCAACATGGAGAAACCTTGTCTCTAAAAATACAAAAATTAGCTGGGCATGGTGGCACATACCTGTAATCCCAGCTACTTGAGAGGCTGAGGCAGGAGAATCGCTTGAACCCAGGAGGCAGAGGTTGCAGTGAGCCAAGATCAGGCTACTGCACTCTAGCCTGGGCAACAGAGAGAGACTCTGTCTCAAAAAAATAAATTTATATCCCTGGAGCCAGCATACATAAATATCTCGAAAAGACGATGATGAACAGCATCAGATGCTGCAGGAAAAGTCAAGAGCAATGAGGATGAGGGAAAAACTGGCTGCTGCATTTAGAAATGACTGGTGAACGCCACGGTGTGAAGAGGAGCAGGAATGGGACTGCAGAGGGTTGTGGGGCGTTTGGATAGGTGAACATTACCCCTAAGATGAAGATGATGGTTTGACTAAGAGGTAATGTGTATCTTAAGCTGTTTATAACTGACAGCTTAGGTAGAATTATAAGAATCATAGTAATATTTCTAGTTCTTAAAATTTTATCTGAATTTTTAAAGAAGAAATTCTTGCTTTTTAATGGTGTACTTATATATATATATTGCAACAAAAGTTCATGCATTTTTATTGAACACAGCCTAGCACACAGTTTGGTGTAACACCTGTTGGCGGTTCCCAGATATTAAAGTGATGCGCCGGGGATGGAATTGACGATCACATTTGGGTGTTGGTTGATCTGTTTCCAGCACACCTTCGGTTGCTTTACATAGGGTGGGTAGTGGGAGGGCCCATTGTCTTCAAGTTCAGTCACGTCCTCACACTGAATGTTTTGCTGTCCTATTTTTGAGTATTACATATACTTGTATGTGGATCAGAGATAGAGCTGATTTTGCACACTGAATGGTAATTTCCATTCAAGGTAATCTCAGTGATTGAATTTGATACTTGCGTTTGTGGAAGTGGAAATTCCTTGTCTAGGTGAATGCTTTATAAATAACGCGTTGCTGCCACCATCTCTGTGGAAACACATTCTTGGAGACCGCTGGGTATTTCTAGGCCCTTGTTTTTACCCCTCCAATACTCACTCTTTTGGAGATATTCCATGAGCATTTAGCCATGAACGACAGTGACAGGATACTGGAGCAGTAAAAACTCTGTCTTAGGGGTTGAAGTGGTGCATTCCCAGAAGAGGTCAAGAGATTGGTGATTTCTTATTCTCTTAGAATCAGAGATTCTTAACGAGAGCTCTGCTGTCCTGTGGTTCTTGGTTTAGGAATCTCCTGAAATCATATGCAAACTGCACACGTGTGCATTTCCAAGCGAAAACACTGTGGCATTCATTGGCCATGCAGTGTTTGAGAGCAGTCATCCTAGAGATCCTTCTACCTGTTGCTGTCCGGGGATCTGTACCTCCCGGATGCTGCGTGAGGTTGGGCCAGGTTCACTCCTCCCTGGTGTATTCTTGAGATCCATGAGTAAAGGAAATGGCCTGGTCTGTCTTCCTAACTTTTTTCTTTTTAGCAAATGTAAAATAATCATCACTTGCTGTAGCAAAGCATGTATAGCTGCTATAGCAAAATGGTTTCCTGAGGCAATTTATCAGGTGTTTTCAACGGCTTCAAGGATAATCCCCTACAATACTTCCTGGCAATGAGTGATTTGGCTTTGCCCTGGGTCACACAACGTGTTAAGGCCTGGAATGAGGTAGAACTGGAGCCCCTGGACTTTCCTAATCAATTCTGCCTTTTATTAGGCTGCATGTCCTCATTCATTCATTCATTCATTCATTCATTTATTTACTTGTTACAAGTTACGGCCTCCAGTAACTTGCGTAATTTAATCTTGAGGTGGAGTTATTTTAAATGTTTTACTTAATTATGATTAGCCAAGAGAGAGTTCCTGAAACCCTTCTAAGCAGGAGTGATAGCCAAAGTATTTACCACCCAGTACAGCAGGCAGTAGCCAATCAGAAGAGGCCTGGGCTGTCAGCGGCTGCTTTGGCCATCGTCATTTGTGTCAGCCCTGCCTGGAAATCTGTTGGCTCATTTTTATTAGTAGACATTTAATAGAACTTGCAAATGTGTCCAGTAAAGTAGCTTGATGTCATGGAGGTGTTGACATGAGCACACCTTTCTGAACCTCCAGGAGCTGGGTATGAGTCACAGCCTGGATGCTTGACAGCTGGGCATCCCGGAATTAATTTCTTACTGTCTCTAAGCCTCCACTGTATCTTCTATAAAATGGGAACAGTATCTGTGTCATAGTTTTGAGGTGATGTATACGGTTTCTGGCACTAATTTAGTGCTCTGTGGGGTAGTCTTCAAACACAGTGTTGAGTTCATTCTTCTAGGTTTGTGTGCCTAATTTGGTGCCTTAAGAAAATGGCCTGGGTTAGGATGTACCTTTTTATTATTATTATTATTATTATTATTATTATTATTATTATTATTTTGAGATCAAGTCTCACTCTGTCACCTGGCCTGGAGTACAGTGGTATGATTTCGGCTCACTGCAGCTTCCGCCTCCCAGGTTCAGGCAATTCTGCCTCAGCCTCCCGAGCAGCCGGGACTACAGGCACACACCACCATGTCTGGCTTTTTTTTTTTTTTTTTTTTTTGGCATTTTTAGTAGAGACAGGGTTTCACCATGTTGGCCAGGCTGGTCTCGAATTCCTGGCCTCAGGTGATCCCCCCACCTCTGCCTCCCAAAGTGCTGGAATTACAGGCGTGAGCCACTGTGCCCAGCCTTTTTTTTTTTTTTTAAGAAAGGGGGCATTTCTTGCTCCCTTGCCCAGTCTGGAGTGCAGTAGCGTGATCATAGCTCACTGTATCCTCAAACTCCTGGGCTCAAACAGTCTTCTCCCCTTGGTTTCCCCAAGTGCTGGGATTATAGGCTTGAGCCACCATGCCTGGCAGCAGTGGGATGACATCTCCAGTCATGAGTGAATGAACCAAGATGACCCTCAGGAAAAAATCTTGTCCAGTTGCCTGCTCGCAGTGAGGAAGGCACTGGGGTGAGTTAGTGTGGGCTCTGTCTGTGCGCACACAGGCAGAGGCCGAGTCGATCTCTTGGCTGTCTTCTGTGGACTACTTTCTCCAGCCAAAGTCAAACGTGTAAAACGTCCATCTCTCCAAACTGCACTTGTGCCCCTCCTAAATGCTTCCTCTTTACAAATATGGCTTTGAAGAGCCATAAGTACAAGGAATTTTCAGCAGAGGCCCTCAACACCTGATCCTTTTCCACTCCCATTCCACACCCAAGTCCTCTCCTATCAGCACACCTTAGGTCATGCTCTTCCCATCAACTAGGCAAATATTTGTCATCCCTTCACCCTTTCCCGCCTCTCAGTCCTGATGGATGTCATTCCTTCCACCTGATCAAAGTCCACATTCTTCATCAATACATTCTCTCCCCTCTTTCCAAATTCTCAGGCCCTGTTCCCACAAGGGCTGACCCTGCCTCACCCTGGTAACTCCCACCAGCTTGTGATGCCCCCCTGCTGTTGTGCCTTCCTCATTGCCGCCTGCCTTGGGCATGGTCCGTGCTTTCTTATTTCTGCCACCTGCGTGTGTGCTCATGTCGGGTTGTGTCACTCTACATGCTGTGCTCACTTACATGTATCTGTTAACCTGCCACCAGTATGATCATAAGACACTCAGAGAGGGCTGGGTGTGGTGGCTCACGCCTGTAATCCCAGCACTTTGGGAGACTGAGGTGGGCGGATCACCTGACGTCAGGAGTTTGAGACCAGCCCAGCCAACATGGTGAAACCCCGCCTCTACTAAAAATACAAAAATGTGCTGGGTATGGCAGTGCACGTCTATATTCCCAGCTACTTGAGAGGCTGAGGCAGGAGAATTGCTGGATCTGGGAGGTGGAGGTTGCGGTGAGCCGAGATCGTGCTAGTGTGCTTTAGCCTGGGCAACAGAATGAGACTTCGTCCCCCGCAAAAAAATCGAAAAACACTCCAGAGCGACATCAAACAAGCATGAATTTTAAGTCATGAAACAAGTAAAATTTTCATTCTAATTAGCAGGTTCTGATGAGTGATTATAGGTGTCTTACCTGATGGGTGAGCAGCAAGAAAGGAATGAGTACAAACTAAGAGACTATTGTTACCCAGAGGAAGGAAAACTTGAAGCTGGATGTAGAAAACAGATGATGAGGTTGCCCTTTGCCTTGAAGCCATTTAGGTTTTTATAAGTCATTTAGTGTGGACAGTCTCACCTAGCATCTTCCAGTTGGGGAAAAAAATGAGAAGGATCTGATTAGAAAATGAAAGAACACATACATACTTTTGAAACTCATTTTCTCCAATTTGTCATGTCATGTAATATAAAACCTGGAAATTACTTTTTCAAAAATATGTTGTAATTATATGAAAAGGTAAGAAACAACTACACTTTGAAAACACAACATAATTATTTTAGAGAGACATTCCTTTACTTCACTATAGGACAACTATAATCCCTTGTTGATTTACTGCAGTCCTGATTCTAGCTTAACTCCTAGGAGATACAAAATTCTCAGAATGTAAGGTGTCTGCCCTGCCACTGGGACCACTCTCCCACTGCATCCATGAGTCTGCCTGTGGCTTTCCCCATCAAACTGCTTTTCCCTGCCTTTATCTCACAGCTGCCACTGGAGCGAGCACGAGTCATGTCCGGGACCTGCTACCTGGAACCACAGTTATGTCTTTCTTTGCCATGTAAGCATTCAGGTGGGGTAGGAAGAGGAAAGACAAGCAACTATAGGTGCTTTATCCCATATTTGCTGTGACAAGCAACAAGGGATCTTTGAGGGTCTCTCTATCTGGGGGTCTGTCTATCGTCCTCTTCCGCAACAGTGTTGAGTTCACTCTTCTAGGCTTGTGTGCCAAATGTGGTGCCTTAAGAAAATGGTCTGGGTTAGTGTGTACCTTTATTTTATTTCGTTTTATTTTATTTTTTAATTTAATTTTATTTTGTTTTGTTTTGTTTTATTTTATTTTATTTTTTAAGGAAGAGGGTCCTGCTTGCTCTTGCACAGGCTGGAGTGCAGTGGCACTGTCACAGCTCACTGCAGCCTCAAACTCTTGGGCTCAAGCAAGCCTCTCGCCTTGGCTCCCCAAGGCGCTGGCAGGATCCATTAATTGCACTTGGCCAGATGCACCCTTTTAAGTCTACCATTTAAATAAAATATCTCTTATATGACTTCACCTTTTAGTTCTGGGAGGAGTTCCTAGCTTCGGAGGAATTAAATAAGGCTAGGCCAGAACTTTTCCTCCACTTCTGGTTACCTGTGATACCCTTATTATCTCTGCCTGTGATCTGTTTGCTGTCCTGTCTGTTCTGCCATGCTTCTTATCTGCTCGCCTTGCCTGCTGTCCAACCCTCCTGTGGTCTCTGTCCCCTCCATGTCCTTCCATCCCTTGTTCCCTTCTCTGTCAAGTCCCCTCCTCACCCCCAACCCCAACCCAGCACCTGGGGTCCGCTATCTCCTCTCCTGCTCTCTTCCTTTTCTGAAATGTTGGATTTCTTTGCTTTCTATAATGCTTTCATGCCGTCATGTTGGCTTCTGTAAGTTGCTGTACCCAAACTCAGTCTGTAACTGCGTATTTCAAATGCCCTTTAAAGGAGCACAAACAAATAAATTGGCTCAACAGCAGTGCAAAGACAGTGGCAAAGATGACATGCCAGATGCTTCATGACAACGAATGTTCCCAAATTGGAAAACACTTGCCAGAAAGACTGAATGCAATAATCAAGCATTGCAACTAGAGCCTTGAAATTTGGAAACAGACCACTTAATATTTGTAGTGGAAGGGCTTGTTTTATTTATTCACTCAGTATATATGCTAAGCATTGGCCCAGGCCCTGGGGAAAGTGCACGGGACAAAACAGACAACAGTCCCCTGTGCAAAGATTGCCGATGCTCCCATTTAATGTGTGTGAGTAGAAAGGAGCCAGCTATTCTTTAACTTCTGTAAGTATAGAAGGGACTTGAAAAGGGCAATAGTTGTATATGTGAATATGACAAGGTTAGCTTATAGGTTGTTGACACAGAAGGAATAATTGTTTTGTTTTGTTTTTGAGATGGCATCTCACTGTCGCCCAGGCTGGAGAGCAATGGTATGGTCTTGGCTCACTGAAACCTCTGCCTCCTCGGATGAACCAATTCTGCCTCAGCCTCCTGAGTAGCTGGGATTACAGGTGGCTACAAAATTAGCCATCATGCCTGGCTAATTTTTTGTATTTTAGTAGAGATGGGATTTCACCATGTTGGCCAAGCTGGTCTCAAACTCCTGACCTCCAGTGAGCCACCTGCCTCAGCCTCCCAAAGTGCTGGGATTACAGGTGGGAGCCACCATGCCCGGCCAAATCTTTTCAATTTTTTCCCCCAGAGGAACATGTAGGAAGATGGTCTTTGAGTGGTTTCCAGGCCTCATAGTGTCTCTTCCCCAAGGGTTGCTTTTCTTGTATCTGTTTTATAGATTTGTTTTTGTATGAGAGTTCCATCTATTCAGAAGGTTTCCCATTTTAATTTTAATTTAACTTTTTTTGAGGCAAAGTCTCACTCTGTCACCAGGCTGGAGTGCAGTGGTGCGATCTCAGCTCACTGCAACCTCTGCCTCCTAGGTTCAAGCGATTCTCATGCCTCAGCCTCCCAAGTAGCTGAGATTACAGGTGCATGCCACTACACCCGACTAATTTTTGTATTTTTCCCGGAGACCAGGTTTCACCATGTTGGCTAGGCTGGTCTCCAACTGCCGACCTCAGGTGATCCACCCGCCTTGGCCTCCCAAAGTGCTGGGATTACAGGCGTGAGCCACTGCGCCCGGCCGAGGTTTCCCATTTTTAAAAAATAGTTGGAAAATGACTGGATTTACGGTATGTTCTTAGCATGCCCAGTTTGAGCACTCTCTGGGCACTTTGTTATATCCTGTGGGAAAGTGGTTTGTCCCTGTTTACAAAAGGTATATGATTAAGTCTGCTAAACAGGTGACCCTAGAAGAACACGGGGATTAGTTGCGCTGCACCCCTCCTTCCCTGCAAACATGGTCGAAAATCTGAGTATAACTTTCAGTTCCCCAAAAACTTAACCACCAATAACCTGCTGTTGACTGGAGGCCATGAATACTTGATCAACACATATTTTGTGTGTTATACGTATTATGTACTGTATTCTGACAATAAAGTAAGCTACAGAAAAGAAAATTTTACTAAGAAAATCATGAGGAAGAAAAATGCATTTATTATTTATTAAGTGGAAGTGGATCATCATAAAGGTCTTTCTCCTCATCTTCACACTGAGTCCACTGAGGAAGAGGAGGGGTTGGCCTTGCTGTCTCAGGGGTGGCAGAGTGGAAATAAATTTACATACAAGTAGATTCCCACAGTTCAAATTCATGTTGTTCAAGGGTCAACTGTATCGAAAACTAGTATCAAAAACTAGTTAAGCTACTAAAGCTATGATGTATTCTGACAATACATCCAGACTAGGAGAAATCAGGAAGTAAGCTGAAATAGTCTCTCATCCAACAAAGCTTCCAAAAACTGACCCTGAAAACATGAATATTGCTATGTCTTTGCTGATAGTATATTGAATCTCATGTCAGGCCCAGTTTTAACTACCGGTTTGTAGCGTTTCCTCCTTCTTCACAAAGTAAGAAGGCAGGTTTTGTTGGCTGAAAACTGAATAATACAAAACCGCAGTAGTTGGGAGCATAGGGATACATGCAAGTAATCTAGGACCTTCTAAGATCATTGCCACATTGAAAATGTCAGAATAATGATCCTCAAAATGTTAGTTCTGGGTTGTCAAGGAATTATGTCTTTTTTTTTTTTTTTTCTGAGATGGAGTCTCCTGTCGCCCAGACTGGAGTGCAGTGCCACAATCTCTGCTCACTGCAACCTCCGCCTCACAGGTTCAAGTGGTTCTCCCACCTCAGCCTCCTGAGTAGCTGGGATTACAAGCATGCACCACCATAGCAAGCTAATTTTTGTATTTTTAGTAGAGACGGGTTTTCTCCATGTTGGTCAGGCTGGTCTCACACTCCTGACCTCAAGTGAGCCACACACCTCGACCTTCCAAAGTGCTGGGATTATAGGCATGAGCCATGGTGCCCGACCAAGAAAAGATATCTTTATGCTGTGTGTCTTTTGTTTAAGAAGTAAGAAGTCTATAATCCGCATGAAAAAGATTTGGCCAAAACAACTTAGTTTTTTTTTTAAATAAGGTCTTTGATAATTAACAGGATAGTTAGCCATTTGGAAATTTCAGTTTACAAAATTCATCATTTCTCCATCTAATTTTAGACACTCATTCTCTCGTTGGACGTGTGGTATTGTTCTAGTCAAAGCTTTTGGGTTGCTGGGAGTGGAATCTACTCAACTTATTGTGGATGAGGAGGGGTTGATGGGAAGGAAGCAGGGCACCGGGGTGCTGAAGCAAGGCTGACCTTCCTGCAAGCTGCAGCTGGGAGCCATTGTCATAGAGCTTATGCATGGGCCCAAGCCTGTCTTCCCTTTGCCTCTCATCTTTCCTTTGGATTGTGCTTCTGCTTCATATTTTCATTTCTTTCACAGACTTACAGTCATTGGGAGTGGAAACCTGAATGATTGGCAGCTAGTCCTGGGACTACAGGCATGTGCCTCCACGCCCGGCTAAGTTTTGTATTTTTGGTAGAGTCGGGGTTAGCTTCACTAGCTGTGGAGGGTTTCTGAGAAAAGCAGCACAGTTATCCATAGCTGGTCCAGTATAGATAAAGGCACTCGCATTAGTGGCAGGTTCGTGAGAGCTACATTTGTCAGCAAGAGTTTCATGGAGGAGAAAGGGCTATGGCTGAGATCCTGGTAGGTGGAGGCAAGCAGGGACCGAGGACCTTCATGACAGGTGGATGGAAGACAGAGAAGGTCCCCTGATGGGAACAAGGACACATGGCCAGGAGGAATGGAGGGGAGGTTAGGAAGAGACCTCTCTTCTACCTCTTCTCTCCTCACTGTTTCTAAAAACTTAATGGCTTTGATTTGACAGATGAATGAATAAGGATGTAAATGAGATTATTTTAAATGAAAAGTAAAGACATGCTGGTAATTATGTAAAATAAAGATAAGTCAAAAATGACTTACAAGTTTTCATGCTGTATGTTTAGGCATAGGTCTAAGGTAGGGTTTGAGAAGTTAGGCGTGGGTTGTTGTGGGCCAATTTCAAAGGATTCTGTTTATTTAGATGAGCTTAAGATGTTTTGTGGGATAACTGAGTGTCTGAGTAAGCCCTGGGCTGGGAGATCAGGAGTACAGATAAGATTTGGGATGCATAAGCAAACAGGAAATCTTTGAAATGAAAGTGAGCAAAGTTCGAGAAGAGAATCAGAAAAAGGAAAAAATGGTCAACAGATTTATCTTTAGAAAAAAATCAGAGGAAGCAAAGGATATTGAAGGAAGTTGCCCTGAAGAGTGGGGTTTCTCATTCCTCTTCTCTCTGCTGTATGGAAATCCCAGAATGGCTTGGCAGAGAGTTCCCACCCCGTTACGAAACACTGCATCACCTTGAGCAAGATTGGCTTTTGTCTTCGCATCTCTAACGTGAAGAGTTTGGTCTACAAAGCGCTGTGAACATTTCTGTTGCCTGCAGAAACCTTTCTTCAGAGGCAATCTCTATGTGAAGGTCCCAATGGATGTAAGGCCCTATGTTTGAGAGGGGAAGGGCAGCGAAGGGAGGAGATGAGGTGTCTGGGGTTGGGTATGCTTGGCCGCCTCTTCATCCTCTGTCTCATTCTTTAAGATTCTTCAAGGCAGAGTCTCAGAATCTTCATAAGACAAGGTTTGAGGCTGGGTGCTGTGACTCATGCCTGTATTCTCAGCACTTTGGGAGGCCGAGGTGAGCGGATTTGCTTGAGCCTCAAGAGTTCGAGACCAACCTGGGCAACATGGCAAAACCTTATTTCTACAAAAAAATTTAAAAATTAGCCAGGCATGGTGGTGCACCGGAGGTCCCAGCTACTTGGGAGGCGAAGCAGGAGGATCAATTGAGCCCAGGGAGGTCAAGGCTGCAGTGAGCCTTGATTGTCCTACTATACTCCAGCCTGGGCAACAGAGTGAGACCTTTTCTCAAAAAAACCAAAAAAACAAAAAAAAAACCCATAAAGTTTGAATGTTATTAGCGCTGGGGATCCTTCACACCCATTTAAGCTCTATAATCCTACAATAATAATGCAAAGAACACCTCACCCATGTGAGCTACTCTAGAATTTAGAGAATCCCTTCATAATCATGATCTCTTTTATCCTGGTGATCTTTGGCCCTGTGAAGTACTGCAGGCAAATATTATCAGCTCCATTTTATAGGTCAGGAATTTGAGTGTCAATATAGGTTGGGTGAGTTGCCCTGTATTGCTGAGTCCTGTTGCTACTGAGCCTCCGAAGAGGACAAGTACCTCATGTCTTGTCCCTGCCTCATTTTCTCTTTCATGCCTTCTGTGAGCCTCTGCCATGTTGATGGCTTGTTCTGATGAGATGTACCGAAATACTGGACTTCTAGAGCTCCTGTTTGGTTCTCATTTTGGTCTAAGCAGAGTGATGCAGGATGTCCAGGCTGGCCCATCTCCTCAAATGGCTTCCTCCCCTACCAGACCACAGTGTCATGGATGCTGTCATCCTTCTCAGCCTAGCAACTGTCTCCAGGCTCCACCCAACAGCCTGTACTCTGGACCAGTCTGTGCCCCGCCATGTGGCACCACATTGTACCTGGAGTGCACAGGTCAATTCTCTCAAAACCATTTGATAGACTCTGCTCTTTGGGACGGACTGCTTGGATTTACATTCTACTTCTCACATCTCAAGATGGTGGTTCCCCCATCCTACCTTTGCCCTTTGCACACTCCACCTACCATCAACTATGGGTACCTGAGAGTCCACCCTTTCTCTGTACTTCCAGCTTCCAATTCTCTGCAGGAATATCTGAGGCCAATTCTTTCTTTCTTTCTCTTTCTTTCTTTCTTTCTTTCTTTCTTTCTTTCTTTCTTTCTTTCTTTCTTTCTTTCTTTCTTTCTTTTTTGAGATGGAGTCTCACTCTGTCACCCAGCCTGGAGTGCAGTGGCATCATCTTGGCTCACTGCAACCTCTGCCTCCTGAGCTCAAGCAATTCTCTGCCTCAGCCTCCCATGTAGCTGGAATTATAGGCGCCCACCACCACGCTCACCTAAGTTTTTTGTATTTTTAGTAGAGACAGGGTTTCACCATCTTGGCCAGGCTGGTCTTGAACTCCTGACCTCGTGATCCACCTGCCTCGGCCTCCCAAAGTGCTGGGATTATAGGCATGAGCTACCGCGCCTGGCTCAAAGGCCAATTCTTATCAAAAGTATTAGCTTTCAGAACCATCAGTGAAGCTATATGTGTGGATACCTATAAAGAAGTTTACAATATTGAAGACTTCATTAAACACGTCCACTTTTACCTTCAAGGTCAGATGTGGCATGACCTAATGGGGTCTTTTTTGTTGATACCTAGGACCATTTTTGTGGTACAGAATGGGCTCACCAGGAAGGAATGAGTGGCACACGCTACATCATGGGTGAACCTCAAAAACTTGAGATACGGGAAGGAAGCCAGACACAGGAGATCACATATTGTGTGATTCCTTTTCCATGAAAGATACTGAAAAAGCAAAGAGGCAGAAAGTAGTTGCTTGAGGCTGGGGTGGGCATAGGGAGGCACTGTGAGTGGCATGAGGGATCTTAGTGGGGGCATAAAAATGTCTTGAAACTTATTTTTGGTAATGACTGCATCACTCAGTAAAGTTACTAAAATCCATTGAATTGGATACCTGAAATGGGTGAGTTTTGTGAGATGTAAAATATGTGTCAATGCAAATATGCCTCAATATTTTCATATTTAAATGTACTTTTTTGTTACAAAAAAGAATGGGGCTCACAGTAGACATGGGAACTTACAAGTTTTAGATTGTAGTTTGGTTATAAGGGAATTGAGAAGTCTTAGTTATGGGAGAGGTATCAGAATTCCGGAGGTGACTTTAACTTCAGATTAGATTCTAGAATCAGTTTGTAAAATAGAGTTGTTTATGAATTTGTATTTTGACAAAAAGTTCATTAACACCTTTTATAATATTCTATCTTGTGGAAAAAAGTTAGGAGGAACCTGACTCTGTCTGTGATGTTATGACTTCAAAGGAGCTCTCTCTCTCTCAGAGGAAAATTTTAATGTGCTCATAACTTATTATAGACCCTTTTCAGATATTTTGGTTGTTTCCTGCTTCTGATTTGCCAAATAATGCCACATTGACCATCTTTGATGCACTTATTAATGCCTTGAGATACTTCTTAGAAATTGAATTTTGGGGTCCATGGGGATGCACTCTCAATAGTTGTTTATTGTCCAGCTCGCAAAAATCTACCTGTGCCATCATGCAGGATTGGAGTGATGTGGATTTACATTAAATGTGAGTCCAAAATGTGATGTGGCTGCAGGAATTTACTGTGATTGTGGGCTTAGTCATGGGATATATCCTGACCCTGAGATATGCAGATAATACCTAGGGTATTGGTTTTAATCCTGGGTACCAGGCATTCAGAGAGGCTGGCTACCTATGTGCTGAGGCAATGGCCAACATGGGACCCTGTGTGTTATGAGAGATAATTGAGGTACCCAAGGGATAGGTGCCTGTGAGAAGTCTGGAAAACTTGTGATTAACTTTCTTCAAGTAGTTGAAGAGCTGCCCTGTCAATAGAAATTCGATTCACTTTGTATGGTTGTAAGGGCAGAATCAGCAGCAATGGTTGGATGTTCCCGGAAGGCAAGATTCGGTTTAATGTAAGCAAGCCTTGTCTAACAGAACAGTCCGAAAATAGATTGGGTCTCCTCAGGAAACAGTGACTCCTCTTCTCTCGACATCCCTGGAGATGCTCCAGCAGGGGCCAGATGTCATTTGGATGAAGAGGTGTGGCATGTGCATGGAGGGAATTTATCATAAGTGATTTGGAGACCTCTGGGAAAATGAATGTGAGACTGTGAACTTGACATCACAGCTCTGATTATGACAGTTTACTGCGAAGGCAGATGAAAATATTCTGGCCAGGTGCTATGGCTCACACCTGTAATCGCAGCACTTTGGGAGGCCGAGGTGGGTGGATCACCTGAGGTCAGGAGCTTGAGACCAGCCTGACCAACATGGTGAAACCCCGTCTCTACTAAAAATACAGAAATTAGCTGGTCATGGTGGCATGTGCCTGTATCTCAGCTACGCGGGAGGCTGAGGCAGGAGAATCGCTTGAACCCGAGAGGCGGAGGTTGCAGTGAGCTGAGATCTCCTCCAGCCTGGGCAACAGAGTGAGACTCCATCTCAAAAAAAAAAAATTTAAACTTTTATTCTTTTCGCAAACACCGGTCTTTGAATTGTTTCTTAGAACAAGGAAGTAACTATTGAACCTTCTAATCTTATACTTTCTACACTCAGATCATTGTTGATAAGAGTTTTGATTTCAGCTGATCTTTGACATTCTGTTCAGTTGTTGGTATAGCTGTGTGAGGAGGTGGGCTTTCTCAGTTGTTTTTGTTTTCCTTGTATTTTATGCTGTTTTCCAACCATGAGTCTTTCAGATTTTAAGATGCTCCCAAATGGTCAAGATAAGGGGTTGGTTTTCACGTACTACTCATTTATGTAGCCTTTTTATCTTTTTTTCTTCTTTTCTTTTTCGTAGAGATGAGGTCTTGCTATGTTGCTCAGGCTGGTCTTGACCTGCTGGGCTCAAGCAATCCTCCCACCTCTGCCTTCAGAAATACTGGGATTATAGGTGTGAGCCCTATACCTGGCCTATCTTTTTTTTTTTTATTTGAATATTGCTTTCAACTTTTTAAAAGCTGAACCGTACTTGCAATGTTTCTGAATATTGCCTATGTTAACTTTTCCATTTAAGAAACAATTCATATTTTAATAATTATGTCTTTAATTTTTTAACTTATATTTTCTTTTTTCTGGTATTGATACATTGAGATAAGAAAGACAACAAACAAAACCCATAAGTATCTGTCGGAAAAATACTCATGTAACTTTAATGTTTCTTAAGTACAGCCGATAAAATAGTAGCCTGACCTCTCGCCCTGCATAGCATGGTCTGGCAAACAGCAGAAGGGCCCCCGGGAGCTGGTTGGAAATTGAGGCTCCAGCTCCTCCCCAGGGCCACTGCATCAGGACCTGCATTTGAAAAGTTGAGCTTCCTCCCCGGTGGCATGCTACAGAACCTGTGGGTCATAGTCGTCATCACACCTTTTTGGTGGTTTTTTAGCAGCCATGAAAAAGTACCTGGCATTGTGCCTGGGCTTTTTTTTTTTTTTTTTTTTTTTTTTTTTTAACAGGCATGAGCCCATTTAATCCCTAGGACAACCCTCTAAAGGAGGTGTTATTAGAGGCTCAGAAAAGTTGTCACTGGGCCTGCCAAAGGTGTCACTGAATGATGCTTTCTGGAGTCTGCATGTCCGAAGCCTGAGACAGGAAAATTGAGGTGCAGCTCCAACTTGTACACCCTGTGCTTCTTGGCCAGCTGGATGCCTCAGGAGAACTGCAGAGGCTGCATTAGCCTCAGCAGCAGGAGGCAGCTTCGTCCACAGCCTCTGACCATTCACGGTCCACTTGTGGCCTGGTATAAAGGCCCCAGGACGAAGTCAGTCCTGACAAACCCTAGGAGGCCGCACATCTCATCTGTAAGCAGGGCTTCCAGAAGCATTGATTAGAAAAGAAGTTCAGAGGCCTAGACACACACACACTTCTCAGGGGTCACCTACATCCACACAGGCTGTGTGTGTATAGCTTACATTTTTTTGAAGGAAATAATTTGAAAGAATAGATATTTATTAGAAACCAGGTTTGATCTGTTTCTGATGCCTTTATGACATACTGTTTTCTTGGATTCTACTCGACAGGGGAAATGAAGTCAGTGCTAAGCAGTGATCTTCAATCATTAAATAATATTTCTGTTTTCCTGCATAATTTCCTCTTGTGTTCTTAGATAAGACTAAGCCTGTTTTTGTCATACTGTTTGCACATCTGAAAATGACAACTTGTTTGCCAGTAGTAAACTCACAGCCTGGAAAATGATAGGATCCCAAGTTTCCCCAAAAATGTGAGGTATAGTCAAGCAGGCTGGGAAAAAAAAAATACAGAGGTTATCATTATGTTTATATAAAAAATATACCACTTAGCAAAAGAAATTCTGACAAAGCAAAATTAGTGAAATAATTAGGATCAATTTATGTACATTCATCTACCTACTTTGCACTTGGATTGAAGTCCTAGATTTGGTCCTAAAAGGAGGGAACATTCTAGAACCCACCAATCCCTCCTGATACTGTCACAAGATTTTTTTCCCTTAATTCTTTTAAAATCAGGGCCACATTTCAACTCCCTGCCCGCTGCCATTTGATGATATTTTTGTTTCTCTTTAGGTATCGTCCTATTTTCTTTTTCTTTACCACTGACATCGGCTTATTTCATATGAATGCATAATATATTAAATACGTATGCATTTAAAATATTGTTTTGATTTGTTTGTGAATTGTTTCTCCTAAAGGGTCTATCTGGGGAAATGAGTAATTTTTCATATCCTGTTCTTGCAGGAAGAATTTTAAATCGTTTCTCCAAAGACATTGGACACTTGGATGATTTGCTGCCGCTGACGTTTTTAGATTTCATCCAGGTAACGTTGAGAGTAATGTCAGGATATCAAATGGAAAACGGAAGTTCCTATTTTTTCAAGCCCTTTTCATGGGGTCTGTGGGTGGGACTCTCAGCCTGGCTGTGTGTAATGTTAACTTAATAAAAGGCCATGTTTGTAAAAGAAAGGTGCGGTTATAATTCAGAGGCTAAGTTGGCGTGAGTAATACCTTGTGTGTGGGAGTGGCTATACAGTCGTGTCAGGGTTAGTTTGAAGCAGCTTCATGCTTGGTAAGTGGCTCTCCGTCTGCCTCTAGGTATCTGGCGTGGATTTTGCTTTACTGTGAACACATTTCATAATATAGAAACAATCACCTCTCACGGAAAGATAGCCTAGATTAACTAAATTATGCATTGTATTACCACAAAGGGCAAATACTTAGGCACTTTTTTTTTTTTTGGCTAGAACCAGGTGTGGTTACTTACAAAGAAAAGATTAGTAATAATAAGGTGAAAATAATACTTTATTAACGAGGACAATAGAGAGCAGTTATTGTGGATACAAAGCCTTTAAAGGCAAGGATATCTAAGCCAATTTGAGTACAGGATCAAAGTCAACTCAGAAAATGTCTTTTTTGTTTTCACACGTTGATTGCTCTAAGTCTTAAGCTGTCTTTAAAAAAAAAAAAAAAGCCAACAATCCAACAGAAATACCTTCTGTAAAGCATTGCTTTTGTTTGTGAACTTGAGGCTCTAAAGAATAATGTTGGGTCATCTCATCTCTCATCTCCTTATTCAGTACTGTTGCTCATGTGGTTTTATTTTTTCCTGTTGTTTAATTTTGTCTACTTGTCAGTGGTTCAAGCTGGGGCACTTACTTTTCCCCAAGTGTTTATTTTGGAAATGCATCTATTAAAAGCTATACATATTCCAAAATCTCAGCTGCTGTTGCTAACACTTTATGAAATTTGAACCTCTTTGACTTTTTCTAAGTGCCAACTTACAATAGTTCTAATCATTAGCTGAATTTAAGGCCATTAAATAGAAATACTATAGTTGGGGTCTGCAATTTTGGGTTGATCCTGTGGTCCCCCTACCCCTGCTTTTTTCTCAATGCTCAGATGCTTTAGATCTCCTCTGGAGCCACTGTTATAAACGGAACCAAAATTACTTAATTTGGAAAATTAGCTATGTAAGAAAAATCAGGCTTGAAATGCTTATAGGAATTCCTGTTCGTCACACAGCAAGGCAGCAAATGAGCATGTGACTGCAAACAGTATAGCCCATGGGCGAAGGCATCCACTGTTTACCGAGGTGAAGTAAGCTGAGGCTCACAGGTGGATTATTTTTACTGCAAACAAGGACCTCTGATTTTTTTTTTTTCTTTTGCAAACATTTTTAAAATGTGCCCTCCTGGGTTTAGCTATATTATTTATCCCTCAGAAGCCGTCACTAAAAGAGTTGCCCGGTTTTCATAGAATGCAGATTATTGTCTGTACACGTTTTGACAGGGATTGTTAATTACCTCGAGAAGATTTTGTGAAAGTTTCTGTTTCTTTGCAACTGCAAGCTAGGCAGAGGTTGAGCTTCCGAAGCTGGCTGGCCCACTATGTGCTTAGCAGAGTGAGCGGTCATAATTAGAATCCCTTGTGTGCTTTGTCTCACATATGGAGGGAGAGGGATGGATGCTACTTGATGTCAATATAAAACATTTCTTAGCAGCATGAGGAGGGAAAATTCCAGTCTCGTTGTACTTCTATTTAACCAGAGAGAAAAGGGCGTTTTTTATTATCCCCTTTATTATCTTGGTAAACTTAACATTGTGGAATCCTACTGGCCCCAATTAGCTGATTTCTTGAATCTACAGCACAGGTTAAATCCTAATGTTATTGTCTCCAAGAAAGGAGTTTTATCTAAAGGATAACTCAGTTATCAATTATGATAAAGATCTATTGTCACTTGTTTTGTTTGCAGGTGTCTTTAATAAGGCTTCCCATAATCCCTTCAGGAAGAAATATTTTCTCCTTTTAAAAATAGTATTAGCTAAATATAAAAGCTCTGGTCCCTGCCATTGTTGTTGATTCTTTGAGGGACATTTCCCAACATTCATTGTTTAAATGGTTGTCAGGAAGAATCAAGTGAAACGTGGTAAACAATGCGGTAACTGGTTCATCTTACTTTGTGTGCCAAGCCTTTCTCCCAGGGATTTGCATTCGATGAGTGGGCTTTTGACTGAGGTATCGCCAGGATCATTTTGAAGTATTTGGGCCTGTTGCTATATTAGGAAGTGAAAATTTTTATTAAAGCCACACACCCAAAAAAATGCATTTAACCTGCCCTCAAATAAAGGCCAACAAAAATCTAAGTGTAATTTTTTTTTTTTTTTTTTAAGTTGCCTAGGCCTCTGTAAGGATGAAAACAGCCCAGTGCTGTTCTGGGACTCTTAATGGAATCATGTAAACTTAAAATAAACACTATTATGGTAAGCACATAGAATGAAAACTAATTTTCCAAATCAAATACATTATATTCAATTCATTTTCCCCAATCAACCAAATGTTTAAAACCTGTTAGTTATAACAGCAATCTTCTGGAAATTAATTAGAAGCCTATTAGCTCTGCTAGCTGAGCCGAATGAAGGGGGTTGCTCGGTACATTTCTAAGTAGTCTCCTGAATTAAAGCAAAGCAAGGTCAAAATGACAGTTAGCTTTGTTCACCTCATGGCTTTGCTTAAAGTCGTTGATCTTTTAGGGGGGAAGGAGGGAGGTGTTTTGTTTTGCAAAGGAAATTTTGTCTACTTTGAGTCAGTTCTGTGATAAATTTTTAAAATTTATTTCTAGTACCAGTCGGGTGAGCCATACAGGAAGCATGATCTTATCTGTGTGAATAGTAGCCTTCTCCATTGCATGGGCATCTGAAATGGAGTTGACTTTTAGGCCTCTTGTCTACTGCATCAATTCTTCTACAGGGTTTGTTTAGCCCCTTTCAAAATTCAGATAGTAGGAAATTTCCTGGATGACTTTGTGTTTAATATCATTAGCAAAACATGCTTCGGACATCGGGGCCCTGGGTTTTGTGGCTGTCATCAGGTTCTATGGGTAATAAACATGCTGCTGACATCAGAGGCCCTGGATTTTGATGGCTTTCATCAGGTTCAGTGGGTAATAATCACAGTGACTAGCAGTTCCTCCTAAGCCCAGAGAAACTCACAGAAAGTGGGGCCTTCTCAACCCAGCAGCTGAGATTGACTGAAACAATTGAGTTTAAAAAAACTGGGAATTTCTTTGTCAAGATGTTACCCTTGGTGTTATCTAGCTGACTGACCTACAGGGGAACTATGTATCATCTGAACCAACTACGGATGGTATTCTTGAGCCAGAAAGAACTTTGGCAGGATGTATAGTAACAAATAGAATGAAGATTAAAATCCACAGCAAAGTTAGGTATCTTCATGAAGAGGGAGTTGAAATTTTGCACTTACCAGAATGTTCAGACTAAGACTGCTGAGTTGTTATTCTTACTAAAGCTGAGATTTAAAATCAAATAGCTATAGAAATAAATAATGTAGTTGCATTTATCCATGTGACTTTTTTTTTTTTTTTTTTTTTTTTTGAGATGGTCTCACTCTGTTACCCAGGCTAGAGTACAATGGTACTATCTCAGCTCACTGCAACCTTCGCCCCCCAGGTTCAAACAATTCTCATGCCTCAGCCTCCTGAGTAGCTGTGATTACAGATGACTGCCACCACTCTAAGCTAATTTTTGTATTTTTAGTAGAGACAGGGTTTTGCCATGTTGCTCAGGCTAGTCTCGAACTCCTAACCTCAGGTGATCCACCCACCTCGGCCTCCCAGAGTGGTGGGATTACAGGCGTGAGCCACTGCACCCGGCCTCATGTGACCTTTTTAATCCAGAGCATTCATGTTTGATTACGTTTTCTGTATGATGGTGATCGTTTTATTGGTTTTGTAAGTGGGAGTCTGGAACCGTGGACCATTGGGTCAGAACTGAACTGTTTCCAGTTGAGTTTGCTGAAGACTGGAGGGGTAGATCTGAGAGGAGAACCCTCTGCTTGTGGCTTGATGTGTAGAATGTAGGCTCTGTAGAAGCAAGTCTGAAACCATGCACAGATTTTATTACTCTCCTGATGAAATTGCTGAGATAAGGAAATTCTGGTTTACATGTGACCAGATTTGCTGGCCAGATAGAGGCAATTAACCTAACTTTGATTTTTGGACTTCAACAAAATATTTGTGTTTGCGAGTTTTCATTTGTTTTTATATAGTTAGCTGTTGGCATTCATTGCAAATGGGAACAGTGACACCAGTAATTTAAAAGTGGGTGTCATTCGCTGTCCTGTATTAAGGGAAGAAACCCAGAGGGGCAGTGAGGGTAATGTGTCACTTTGGAACTCAAATTGGCTCAGGTGTGCAACAGTAGTGAATAAAGAAAGGTGAGGATTTTGATTAGGCCTTTTGGAAGGAAAGCCAGAATTAAGGGAAGTTTTTGAATATATCATAAGATATAAATATATCACTGGAAATAAATAACTTATAGAATACAAATGAACAGTCTGCAAGTTACCTCAAGGTTGCCATGGGCTAATCAGATAATTTAGCCAAGGCTGGCAGTGCACATCTGGCTTATAAAGGGTTGTTCAAACATGTTTTTCTTGTTTGCTTTTTCAAAAATTCTAACAGCTTTGAACATCTACAATATATCTAAAGCCAAGTCATTTATGAACATAGAATGGCTCTTCACAGGTTAAAACTGAATATCTTGTTTTCATAAAGAATTGAAATACGAATAACATAAAGATCTTCATCTAGAACTCATGTTCTTTGAATAGGAATTTGGCATTCAAAACAATATGTTTACATAAATCAACAAACAAAAACACAAAGGTAATAGTCAACATTCACATTTTAAAGTGCTTGATTACTTCCTTTTTTTTTTTTTTTTTTTTTTTTTTCTGAGACAGGGTCTTGCTCTGAAGCCCAGGCTGGAGTGCAGTGGCGCAATCTCAGCTCACTGCAGCCTCCACCTCCCGGGTTCAAGCAATTCTCATGCTTCAGCCTCCCAAGTAGCTGGGACTACAAGTGTGCACCACCACGGCCAGCTAAGTTTTGTAATTTTAGTAGAGGCGGAGTTTCACCATTTTGCCCAGGCTGGTCTCTAATTTCTGACCTCAAATGATCCTCCTGCCTCAGCCTCCCAAAGTGCTGGGATTACAGACGTGAGCCACCGCGCCGGGCCGGAAGTGCTTGATTACTTCCTAATATCAGCACCAATGCCAGCATCATGAATCTCTTCTTCCATTTTCTTAAAACGATAATTGGATTAATAGGTACCCTATCTATAATATTTGTGTTTATAATATCTTATTAGCATTTTAATTAGAAATTTAATATTAATGATTTGGAATCGGTAGTTTTCAACAATTTTAATAGTACAAATTTATTTGTAGTATTTGATGGGCAGATATGGTGTTTTGTGACTATATTTACAACTGGATTTATTTGGGAATATCTCAAACTTTCTCCCAAAAGGAAAACATTTCTATTACAAATATGTGACTTGTGAAAATAATTTGTAATTCTTTTCAATATATCTCATTCTTTTTTGTTTGTTTTTTTGTTTTTTTGAGACAGAATCTTGCTCTATCACCCAGGCTGGAGTGCAGTGGGGCGATCTTGGCTCACTGCAACCTCTGCCTCCCGGGTTCAAACAATTCTCCTGCCTCAGCCTCCTGAGTAGCTGAGATTACAGGCACCCACCACCACACCTAGCTAATTTTTGTGTTTTTAGTAGAGATGGGGTTTCACCACGTTGGCCAGGCTGGTCTCGAACTCCTGACCTCAAGTGATCTGCCCGTCTCGGCCTCCAAAACTGCTGGGATTACAGGCGTGAGCCACCGTGCCTGGCCAATATGCCTCATTCTTATTACATGTCTTCCTTTTTATTTTTTTCCCACCAGCTTTTTATTGAGCTCCTACTATATGCTGAGTATGCAGAGATGGAAAAGATAGAGCCTTTATCTTCATCCACCTGAGAAGCATTTATTGAGTATCTCGGGTATACTAGGCCCCATGTTGGGCTTGGAGATACGGGGCTAAGTGAAATTGAATTCCCTTCTTCTATGAGTTTACTCTATTGGGAGGGACAGATAGAAAGCAGTTGCCATGCTGTGTGATAAGACTTAAATAGAAGGGATACTGTAGGAGAGAATGGTTAAGGTCTCAGCATGAGACAAATTTCCAATCCTAGCTCTTTCACTTTAAGTTCAATTATGGCTTCCTCCAAGACTGGCCATGCAACACCTAATGCTAGAGTGAGGACTCAACCCCTCTTCTCACAGTGCAGCCATATATTAGAATAAATAACTAAATAGACTTGTTTTGCTTTGCTTACCTTTGATTTGTGGCTACAAAGGACATACAGAGAGCAAAATTCAAATTTTCTGGCCCTTAAATCTAGTCTCTCTTTTAACTTTTGGAAAGAAACTATGTGCATGCCAGACTGTTGGCGCCCGTGTGTGTGTGTGTGTGTGTGTGTTTGCACACCTGTGGCTCACCCTCAAATGTACCCTTCTAATTCTTCATCCTTTAAGGACCAGCGAAAGTCTCTCTTTCTCATTAGTGATGCTTTTCTTTACCACTCCATTCTGTAATAAAACCATCTCTAGGTCCTATAAAAAAGAAGGGATCATATAACACCAGGCTGAGCACTGCTCTGAGCATATTTCACTTGCCCCATCTCGTTTAAACCTCACTCATAGTCATTGAGACAATCAGTATTTCTTGGACACCTCCTGTATGCCAAGTACTTTTCCAGGATCTAGAGCATGGAGCATTTAACTGGGTATCAGCTTCCAGGAATTGGCATTCTAGTGCAGGAGGTCGATAATAAACAGACTAATAAACATAAATAATCTAAGTTGGTATAGTGCTAGTGTGTTCAGCAAAGGAAAGTGTTTGCTAATGACTGGACCAGCATGGTCAAAGAGGAGGTGACGTTGAGTTGAAAAATAAGGAAACAGCCATGCAAAGAAGATATGGGGGCAGGTTGAGGGAGGGGCACATTGTATGGAGGAGGAACAGGTACCAGGTCTCCAGAAGGGAACCAAGTGGCATTTCCACAGGAAGAGAGATGCCGAGCATGAGCAGGGTACCTGTAGTCCCAGCTACTTGGGAGGCTGAGGCAGGAGAATCACTCGAACTTGGGTTGCAGTGAGCCAAAATCACACCACTGCACTCCAGCCTGGGTGACACACTCTGTCTCAAAACAAAAAAAAAGAAAAAAGAAAATAGATTTAATGGACTCACAGTTTCACATGGCTGGGGAGGCCTCACATGGTGGAAGTCAAAGGAGGAGCAAAGGCATGTCTTACATGGCGGCAGGCAAGAGAACATGTTCAAGGGAACTGCTGTTTATAAAGTCATCAGATCTCAGGTGACTGATTCACTATCACGAGAATACCACAGGAAAAACCCAACCCCATGATTCAGTTACCTCCCACTGGGTCCCTCCCACAACATGTAGGGATTATGGAAGCTACAGTTCAAGATGAGATTTGGATGGGGACACAGCCAAACCATATCTATCACTAAGTCTCTAATAATAGATTGTCATCTAGTGCCCACCCATCTCCCTCTAGAAAGTCATATAATGCTCATTTAATATGAGCCTATAATATTTTAGATATAAACCTTTCAGAAATTGTGGTACTAGCCTTTTTTTTCTTACCCCTTGTGTCTTTAGAATTAAAGGTAGACAAACTTAGTTTCCTTTCCCCAAAATTCTTTTAGACATTTTGAGTGGTCTGTAAGATTCCCAGCTGTGGAGACTACTCATTTAAATAACTTTATTCCTGGTTTTATGATAAACCTGGTCTCCAACCCAGGTACCAGAGAAATTGTGACTGTTTTTTAGATGTGAGCATCAGGAAGCTCAGGAGAGAGGGGACACTAGGTTTTCTTTTCTTTCTTTCTTTTTTTTGAGACAGGGTCTCGCTCTGTCACCCAGGCTGGAGTGCAGTGGTGTGATCTCTGCTCACTGCAAACTTTGCCTTCCAGGTTCAAGCAATTCTCCCATCTCAGACTCCTCCACAGTAGCTTGGACAATAGGTGTGTGCTACCACGCCTGGCTAATTTTATTTTTTGGTAGATATTTGGTAGATATGGGGTTTCACCATGTTGGCCAGGCTGGTCTTGAACTCTTGACCTCAGGTGATCCACTCACCTCAGCCTCCCAAAGTGCTGGGATTACAGGAGTAAGCCACCACGCCCAGCCTATATCTTTATCTACAGTATTTTGATGCACCTTTGTTCAGGTTGTGATATATATCTATAGATATCTATAGATAGATATCTATAGATATCTATATATAGCTCTGTGGTAATACTGTATAAACAAGGAAGAAGAATTAACTGTGGCAAAAGCAAAGGCACGTTTCTCTAGTTACTTTTAAAAAATAACTTTACATTAAAACTTTGTAACAACTGGTGATTGATTGTACATTGTACTAATATTATTCATTAGAAGTGCATTCTTTATAGAAAGTTACATAAGTATACTGAAGAGTTACATTTAAATACTATATATACAGTACACAGCATAAATATTTTTGTGAAATAAAAACACCT